>NC_059103.1:169678525-170344775 GCF_020740685.1 Jaculus jaculus | reverse complement strand
TCTTTGGTTTTTCAAGGTAGGCTCTCTCTCTAGTCCAAGCTGACCTAGAATTCACTATGTAGTCTCAGGGTGGCCTTGAACTCACGGTGGTCCTCCTACCTCTGCCTCCAAAGTATTGGGATTAAAGATGTGTGCCACCACACCTGGCTGGGAGGAGGATTTTTATACATTTGGAGGTTTCAATGAAAAGTTTAAAAAGGTAGAAAATAAAAATCATATAGTATAATAACAAAAACAGCCAACAAAAAAAGCCACCAACAGTGGTATCCATACATAAATTTTTCCATATGCACAGAATAAGAAGGAATCTTCATGTCTGTCACCCATTTTTCTTCCCTAAACCTGTTGCCAAAGGGAATAAAATACTCTTGGAACAAGTTGTTATTTAAAGTTTTAGAAAAACCTCACAAAGAATAAATTCTCCCTAATATAACCAATTCATAAAAGTTTAGTATGCAATTAAAATAAATTGCATTAATTTTAGAGACTTTTCCCTAATAAAAAATAAAATAAAAATGGCTTATTTTAATGTTTAAAAAGCATGAACAGTTTTGACCTATCTTAAGTAAACATGTCATATTGTAAAGGTTTAACTTCCATGTATAATTCCTGATAAGCAAAACCCAACAATTTCAAATTTCTGGAGCATCAGAATAATTTCGCTCCTGAATGGAAAGACAGGGTGGGAGATTTTCTAAGGGCACAATATGGAACAAGTCAAAGGGAGTGAAGACTGGTCTGCACTCAGCTGAATACAGATGAACTATGACTGTTTTTCAATCATATCTCCAACCATGGGACTTCATTGTACTTCAAGAGGATATTATGGCTTAATAGTTTGATCTGCACATTAAGTTTTTTTTTTTTTTTTTTTTCTGGCCAGAAGCCAAACTCAGACTTTTTGTGGGGATAAGAATAATGTATCTATTTCTAACTTCTGGCATGCTTTTCTCTTTGGACTGCATCCCTGACAGACATCTGTATTTTGTAACTTTTCCTACATTCTGGCTCTGAAGATAGACTCTAGGATTTAGCCCAATAATTCTTTTGTTTGAATTCATTAGTGTGAGAATCCTAGAACTGAAAGGGACATTGGAAGGTCATATAGACATCAACTTGTTGCTCTGGACAAAATAAACCCCGAATCATGAAAACAAATGATGTTTAAAGACTGGTAGAAAATGTTCTATGACAGTTTTTCTTTTTATGACAATGGTGTTTGGTGGTTATCATGCCTTTTTATAAAATAAACTACGATAGAGCTTATATTTTTACTTTATTAAAGGGATGTTTGCATGGAAATTAATCATTTCCTGGCTTCAGAACTGGGGCAATAAATATACTAAACGTATATGATATGACATTAGCATTGCTTAACTAGTAATACTACAAATACAATAGATGAAATTTTCATTCAGGTTGTAATACTTTTTATCTACCTTTTCCATTTCTGAGTTAATATTTTCTAGGTTAATTTTTCATTATAACAACTCTCCAAGCTTACATATAACTGTGTTCACTTACTTGTTATATGACCTTAAGCAAGTTAATCTGTTAGCAATTACCTATCAAAGTTCAGTGATATATGGAATATACAAGATTTGGGGATCAGCAAAGCAAAAAAAAAAAAAAGTAGATTAGCTACCAAACAGATTCTGGAAGTACAGGAATTGCCTCATAACTGCAGTGGAAAATTCATCACAACCTTTAATTTCCATGGGTTATGGAAGCTGCTGCCACTGTTTAGAAGGCTGATGGGAGCTTTTATAAGATGGGGCCAGGCTAGGAATACCAGATCAATTTTAGCACTGTTGAAGAGAGTAGAAGGGATGATACCTCGATTTCCTTTGTACTTTAGAATAGTACCATCAATAAGTGGCAAGGTGATTAGATACAACAAAGACAATAGGAGATTGGTTCAGTCAGGTTCGCACTGCTGGTAGAAACCACCCAACCAAGAGCAGCTTGTGGGAAAAACAGGCTTATTTTGGCTTACAGGCTCAAGGGGAAGCTCCACAAAGGCAGGGGAAAACGATGGCATGAGCAAAGGGTGGGCATCACCCCCTAGCCACATAAGGTGGACTACAGTACCAAACACTGACAAGGGAGAGCTGGCTAGAACACCCATAACCCCGCCCCCAACAATATACTCCCTCCAGGAGGTGTTAAATCACAAATTGCCACTAGCTGAGAACCTAGCATTCAGAACATCTAATTTTATGGGGGACACCTGAATCAAACCACCATGTATGTGTGTGTACGTGTGTGTATGTATGTATGTATGTATGTATGTATGTATGTATGTATGTACATATATATGGCATATATGTTTGTTGTTTTCAAGGCAGTATCTCATTCTAGCCCAGACTGACCTGGGACTCACTCTGTAGTCCCAGGCTGGCCTTGAAGAGAGCGATCCTCCTACCTCTGCTCCACAAGTGCTGAGATTAAAGGTGTGTCACCAAGTTTGTGTGTAATAGGATATTGATAATTACTAAACATGGATGAGCAGGATACAGTTTATTATACTAATCTTGCTATTTTAATTTTCTCTGTATTTGGAATTCTTTGTGATAGGAACAGAATTTTTTTTTAACGAAAATGATGAAAAATGTTTCCAACTAAAATCTGTTGAATAACAAAAATATTGTTAAGAATAATATAATATGATACATATCAAACAGAAAAATTTTAAACTTTTGAAAGCAGAATGGAAATATGATTTATGTTTAAATACTTGCATACACAGTGGAAGTCATAGTGGATTTAACAAGGATTTTTGCTACTAGAAATGCAAAGAAAAGTTAAAAATAATCTCTATAATTGAGTCTGATCTATTGAAAGGTTGACAGAAATCTTGAAAATATCATAAATACAAAGAATACAATGCTGCAATATAGAGCAGTATAGAGGGTTGGATTTGGGGATCATAAGATAAATTGGATAAGTTAAGTTCACAGATGGGAAATTCTCTACACCATAGAAGATAAGAATTTATGATTTTGGAGGCCTGAAATTGTTCTGTTCTGCTGTTGCATTGTTTGTTCAGATAGAAATCTCTCTCATTTCCAGAGGCTAATACAAAGTTGTATGACAGAAGTATTAGAAAAAAAAACTTGTAATTCTTTAAAATGTATAATTCTACTATGAAGAGTTAAAAAGTCATTGTTAGTAGAATTTTTTTTTTTTTAAGTTTTTCGAGGTACGGTCTCACTCTGGCCCAGTTTGACCTGGAATTCACTACGGAGTCTCAGGGAGGCCTTGAACTCACGGTGGGTGATCCTCCTACCTCTGCCTCCTGATTGCTGGGATTAATGGCGTGCACCACTACACCTGGCTTGGAATATGATTCTTTATGGCACCAGAGAGTGAGAGCATAACATAATCTAATGCATTTGAATTTCAAAGAAATAATTTTAGATCAATATTGTATTTCACATTTGCTTGAAAGATATATGGCTTGTACAGTTCACTACAAATGTATTATCCTGCACTCTGAAATATCTTCAAATAAATATCAGGTGACACATAAAGATTTTTAAAACTGACTTGATGTTGGAGCTCAATATAACAGAAATAATTTTGATGAAACCATATCTACATATGTTAGAAAAGGCCCAATTTGTATTGTATCAAAAGAAAACAGGAGAGGAGAGAGACAGACTATGAGACTGTCTAAAAATTTAAAAAGTGCCATGACTAGTAAATATATAAATATAGTTTACAGTCCTTGCAATATGAACTTGAATAACTACTTGATAGACTGAGATTCTTTATCTTGATCCTAGATATTAGACATTAATGATTTGATTATTTTATTGGTTTAAGGCAATTATGTTAGTAAGATATTTATACAGATACTTTAACATGGAATGACATAAAATTAGCCAATATTTTAATTCAATATATCAGTTTTAAAGAGATTGAGGGATTGCTTAGAGAAAGGACATAGAGTTTTGTGTGTAGAAGTCACATCTATAACAGAATAAGCTGTGAAAAAGCTGATTTTTAAGGAGAGCCCTAGAAGTAGCCTATATTAAGGGTTAGTTTAGAATTTTTTCAATATGTTCAAAAGAGGGCTTTTAAAACAGGAAAAAAGTAATTTATCTGTCCACCTATTACACATACTCTCTCTCATACACACATGTACACACACAATTTTAAATTGGAAGGGACTTTGAAAGCTTGCCATTTTATATTAAAGAGCAAAAAGACTCTATAATCCATATTTGTTTTTCAGAGTTGAAACAACACTCTCATGGAAGAAACAAAGATATAATGTAGGGCAAAATTTTGGGTAAGATCAATGAAGTCATTTTTCATATTTAAGGAATAGTTAAAATTGACTGTAAATATCAAAGCCGATCATTTTGTATGTGTGTGTGCATGAGTGGTATGAGCGGGGGGGGGGGGGCACAGTGTGAGTGCGGTGTTTATGCACGTGGACAGGAGCTCTCCACGCATGCATGTGTGGAGGCCAGAGGAGACCTTCAGGTGCCCTCCTCTATCACTCATCCATGCACTTCCTAGTAAAAGAGACTCTGCACATATTAATGCGACTCTCACTTTTGGGTAGAGAAGCCTCTCTTTTCAGATGGCACTGACCGTGGGATGACTCAGAAGGAACCATAGTGCTGAGAAGTGACAGAGAAGTGCTCAGCACTGAAACATCTCAGCCACACCTTCCAATGCTCAGGGTCCATTGTGGAAGAGGTGGCGGAAAGAATGTAAGAGCCAAAGGAACGGTAGGACTCCTTCTAACATGCTCCTCCAGGCACAAAATGGCCTGGATATCAATGACCTCACAGTGCCTGGCATTACCTACACAAGACCATGATAATAGGTAGAAAAGATGATGACATCAAAATAAATGAAAGACTGATTGAGGGGGGAAGGGGATATGATGGGGAGTGGAGTAGCAAAGGGGAAGGTGGGGGGAGGGAGAAATTACTATGGGTTATTGTCTATAATTATGGAAGTTGTCAATAAAAAAAAGTAACTGGGCCTGGTGGCGCATGCCTCTAATCCCAGCACTTGGGAGGCAGAGGTAGGAGAATTGTCATGAGTTCGAAGCCAGCCTGAGACTCCATTGTGAATTCCAGGTCAGCCTGGGCCAGAGTAAGACCCTACCTCAAAAACCCCCACTTCCAGCTTGGGCCTACCATCCACAATGAGCTTTTGATCAGAGAAACCTACAAGGTTTCACAAAACAATGACAGACTTCTGTCAGAGTACTTGATGACCCACCAAAGGCCAGTGGTAAGACCCTATTGCTGAAGACCCCATACACAGCTGACACATAAAATGGAATGACATGGCGGGAAGCCAGGAGAGAGTCAGTCCCCAGACAGTCAGCGTGTCTAGTTCCAGAAGGTGCTACATAGGCGACTGGGGGAAATGACCAAGATCTGTCCAAGCAACTCATTGTTTAACCTAATTAGCAACAAATAACCTGAGGTGATACCCACACAAGTGCAATAGTGGTACACAGCCATGGTGAGGAACCAATTGCTCTTGATTTGGCTAACTGATCTACTCAGTGGTACTAGACCCATAGCTGGAGCTGGGAAACAAGTCAGAACCATACCCAAACATAAGCCCACTCTACAATAGCAAGCTACCATCAATTACGGGGTATAAGAGGGCCTACACCTATCAAACTGTCTATCAAAAAAGTAAGTGTTATCTCGGGTGCTAACTTACTCTCCGTTGGAGAATCTGCTTCTATTTTTCAGATAGATGCAGATCCTAAGGAGAGAGCTGCCCCAGCATACCTCAAAAGGGGCCCAACTGAAACTAAGGACAATTGGCGAAACAAGCAAGGGTGATGTTTTCCTGTGAACCGGATACCAGCACAAAGGGGAAGGAAACCAACGCAGAGAAAAATCAACTCCTACCAAATCAGAGAGCCAGAGCCTCAGAGGCCCCCAATACCTCAGCACTGAAGCAGACCAAAAATGAACCCAACATGGCTCACAGAAATTTTGCGAAAGAGGGGGTGGAAAGAGTGTCAGAGTCACATGTTGGGTCATGATTTGCATAGACATTTATCATACCAATAACTGGGGGCTAACTCTACAATGCACGACCCATTTACATCCACAAGGAGGGTCCAATGGGAGGGGGTAGATCACAGATGAGCCTAAACAATGGTACCAAACTGCCTGTATTTACTGAGAAGAAAACTAATAAATTAACTTAAAAAAAACCAGATTAATTGCTCATGTTATAGTATTTATATTTCACTAGTTCATTCAAATCATTAGATATTTTCCTTATGTGGTTTTATATTTTCTCAGAGTTAAAAATTATTATTTTAAATATTTCCATTCATAATTGGCTTGTTGAATTCTTTTTACTGGGGTGAAAAGTGTTTGGATTTTTTATATTTTTATATTTTTTATATTTTCAACTATAAACATTTTCAAATGTTAAGATCTCCAATGTCTAAAAACTATTTCTTGGAAAAAAGTGACAATTCCTGGTATCTCAGCATATGTACATGAGAAATAATTTTAATTCTGTCTAACACTTATATCAATTGAATTTCATTAATACATAAATTACAAATGCTCAGCATAAAAAAAAAGAGAGAGAGAGAGAGATTGAATTCAGATCTGCTGTTCTGTGAGCCCCATTGATTCTCTGGCCTGTGTTCCCACAGGATGTAGGTTTCAGGTATACACAGCCACAGCCAGATGTTTACATGGGTGCTGGAGAATCAAACTCAGATGGTCTCAGGCCCTCTCAGGCCTTCATGCCTGCATGTGAGTGGTCTTATCTGATGGACCATCCTCCCAGAGCCAGGCTGAATGTTTTTCAATCATCAAACATAAGCTAAAGTTGGGTGTGGTAGCACACACCTTTAATTCCAGCTCTTGGGAGGCAGAGATAGGTGGATCTCCATGAGTTTGAGGCCACCCTGAGACTACATAGTTAATTCCAGGTCATCCTGGATCAGAGAGAGACCCTACCTCAAAAACAAAAACAAACAAACAAACATAAATCCCACAAAAAATATAAGCTAAAACTGGATGGAGCCAGGCATAGTGGTAAACACTCAGCACTTGTGAGGCAAAAGTAGGAGGATCATTGTGAGCCTGGAACTACAGCATGAATTCCAGATCATCCTGGGCTACACAAAAAGAAAAAAAAGTTTAGCCCTGCATGGTGGCAACATGTCTTTAATCCCAGCACTCAGGGGGCAAAGGTAGTAGCATCACTGTACTGTGAGTTCAAGGCCCAGCCAGGGATTACAGTTTGAGTGCCAGGTCAACCTAGGCTAGAGTGAGACCTACCTGGAAAAGCAGCAAGAAAACAACAATAACAAAAAATAAAAATAAAAAACACCCCTGTGGATATACTCACGATCATTGCAGTAAAATATGCAGTTTACGAGGTGACAGTAGTAAAAACTCCTCTGAGAATCTTATTTTAGCAATGTGTAAGTGAAATTCAGAAGAGTCAAGAACAGCCCTACCTCTCATTCCTCTCTACTGAAATGCTCTCTGCCCTCTGATGAGTATTTCCTTGAGTAGTTAGAAGAGGCTGTCTCTTGTGTTGTACATGAAAAGCAAGATTCCAAGATTTGTTACATGAGAACAGGCCACCATGCTTATCAGAATAGCTAGGCTTTCAAAGCAGTCTAGTTTCAGCATGTGATTTACTTGTTTTGACAACATTCTGAGTATCTCAACACTACCATGTGGCAGAGAAATCAATGAAAGAATAGTTGTGAAAAGATAGTTGCTACCTACAGTTATTTATGAAAACTGAGGCTTTCAAAGCATTATGACATGGAGATATAGGAAACAGACACAAAATTTTGGTTTAGATCATTTCTATAAGATGAAGAGGATATTTCCAGTGGCAGACAATATCAGCAATTAGAAAGAAATCAGATTATTTCATAATTGTAAAAATAAATGCATTATAGAGTAGAATACAATAAAATATGCTTGGGAGAGACTGCTTTAGGATGCATCTATGGATTGGTAAGATTAGAGACACACTGACCATGCGTGAAGGTGTATTTCAGGAAAGACATTTCCAAAATCATGCCTTGAACACCATAGATTCAGTAATCCAGAGCTGTTCAATCTACAGCAAATATCCATTCCTACATTTACATGCATGTTCTGTTAGCAGAATGCCTGAGTCAGAATCCTGGCTTTGCTCTTCATCAATGGCATTCCCTTGGGAGACTTCTATAACCTCTCTGAGCCTTAGCTTTGTTTGTAAGGAAGAATGATAACCATTTTTGTAAAATAAAAATGATTTTTAGTAGCAAGAGGAACGAAATTATTATTTTAAGCCTTGGCACAATGGCTGACACTAAACAGAAGAACAGTACATGAAGGCAAAGAAATAAGACTAATTAAGAAATTGGCTCTTCCTGTCCTGAAACCTTTGGATCACAGGTTATCTTTTGTTCTTAGTATACTATTTGTTGGATATCATACCACAGCACATAGAGCCCAAATTCTCATTTTTGACATCACTAATTTTTCCTACTTCTAGGGAGTGAATCTTATTATTCAATTCTCTACTGAAACCCTCTTACTCACAACTCTCCCTTTGCTAAAACCAAGTATAAAGTCATAACATCTCTTATAAATCCCTTTCACAAATACTGAGCAGTTCCTGTGTTCCAGTCTTTTAGACCAGAGAAGCATTGGTAAGTATGGGATAGGCTTCCTACTCTCATAGAACTTCTGGTCTATGGAGGATGTTCAACAATGTGAACAAATCCCAGATGGGCTGATGAAAGGGAAACGCTATACCATGGTACCCTCCTCACGTCAACAGTGACCATGAAGTTATCCAATCCACAGCTTGCTCTTCGTCCCCAGTTCAGTGTTCTCTGTAGACATGATGCCAGTGAGTTTTCTGACTTTCTTGAAATTTTCATTATGCTGGGCTTTCCTTCACACTGGATTCTCCAATGCCTTTCTCTGACCATTGCTTTGGTAATTTGTATTAGTTTCCTGGGCTTTCATAACAAATTAGCACCTGCCCACTGGTTTGAATCAACAGAAACTTATTATTCACAGCTCTGTTGGCCAGAAGTACAAGATCAGAATGTCAGCAAGGCACGTTCCTTCTGGAGCTTCTAAATCCACAGCTACTGCATGTGAGTCTCTACCGCTGTCTGCACGTGGTCTTTTCTTCTATGTGTCTATGTCTCTGCCCAACTTTCCTTGTTATAAAGATATTAGCCATTGGATTACAGTTCATTCTAATGCAGCATGAATTTATCCTAACTTAATTACATCTGAAAAGACAATTTATACCTAAAGCCATAGAGTGAAATTCCAGGTGGAAATGAATTTGAGGACACTATTCAACCTGCCATAATTCCTGATTAACTGTTTACTTGCTGGATGTAGTAAGCATTTAGTTTCATCATCTTTGAATTTGTCATGCTCTCTGAGTGTGACTTCTATTTTACTTCATGGCTTTAGTTTTTACTCAGGGTGACTCTACAATTTCTTATATAACTCTTCCTTTTTCTTGAATTGTCAGCTCCTATTTCCAAGCTTGTTGTAGTCATATATTGTGATTATTCCCCTAAAACCTTAAGTTGTAAGTGTTCAATGCATATGACACCTCTGACTGCTCTTTTTCTGATATTTTCAGTTCCCATTAAAGGTGGTGTTTTATTCACTGAGTTACCTAGATCAACCCAAAAAGTCCTCTTAATATTCCTCATCTATTTCTAGCCATATCCAGAAATGGAAACATATTTAATCTGCCTCCAGATGTCTCTCTTCCTTCCCATTGTCACTGTCATTCTAACTATTTTTGAGTAACTGCAATGCACTTTGAACAGTTCTTCATGCATTTAATCTATAGCATCTTAGAATTCATCCTTTTGGGTGTAATTGGCCATAGCTATTGCTCAGAGGTCCAGAACCATTTTAAACACTAGCCTCACAGAATGAACTACTTATGGAATAAAGTTCAAATGTCTCAGTGCATCTTTCTTTAAGCCTAACTTTTCAAGTTCTCCTACCATATTAACTTCCTTCTTTGAACTTTAATTATAGCACTTATTATATTATGCTGGGTAATCACTACTAATATTATTTATTTCATGAAACTTAAATTTTTTGGAGATGTTGCATTTTGTAAAAATTCAACATCATTACTCTTTGGTCTTTCTCTCAAGTGTGTACAACAGAGTCTGAGATAATATGGATCCAAAAATTACAATTACCCAAATGCCCTTAAATTGATGAGTGGATAAGTGAATTCTGGCATATCTACAATATAATATTACTAAACAAAAAGAATTGAAATACTGATCCATGACATGAATAAATTTGGAAACATTACACTTAATGAAAGAACCAAACACAAAAGACTACATACTGTATGACTTGATTTATATAAGACATATATAATAATGAGAAACCCAGAAAGTCAATTTGTAATTGCTTAGGGTACAGGGTAGAGAGACTGGAAGGTAACAACCAAAGGGTATTAGGTTTTGTTTTGAGGTGATGAATATGTTCCAAAATTGATTCTGGTGATGACTATATATCTTTAGGAATATACTAAACCCACTGAGCTGCTGTATCTTCTGCATGGGTGATGTATATGCCTCAAAGAGCTCTATCTCAGTGAAGCTGCTAAAATGACAAAAGAGAACTAAGATCTTTCACTCAGATATAATGTTAGAAGATTGTGCTACAAACCATGTATGAAAATCAAGTTTGATTTCTTTTCTCTCTCTCTCTCTTTCTCTCTCTCTCTCTCTCTTTTCTTTCTTTCTTTCTTTCGACAGGGTCTTAGTGTGTGAATAAGGCCTTGAACTTACTATGTTGCCCAGATTGGCCTAAAATTCATCATCCTTCTTCCAAAGTCTCTTAATTGCTGGAATTATAGGCATGTGCCACCAACTCTGGCAAAACTGAGTTTTTTAAACAAAGAATTCAATTAGAAATTGAAAGTCGGGGGCTGGAGAGATGGCTCAGTGGTTAAGGTGCTTGCTTGCAAAGTCTGCCAGCCTAGGTTCAATTCCTCAGTATCCACTTAAAGCCAGATGCACAAAGTGGTGTATACATCTGGAGTTCACTTGCAGTGGCAAGTCCCTAGTGTGTCCATTTTCTCTCTCTTTCAACTTATAAATAAATAAATAAATGAATAAATAATTGTAAAAAAATTGAAAGTCACTTTTCAAAATATATGCCATGAATAATTTTTTTTTCTTTTGAGGTAGGGTCTCACTCTAGCCCAGGCTGACCTGGAATTCACTATGTAGTCTCAGGCTGGCCTCAAACTCACAGGGATCCTCCTACCTCTGCCTCCCGAGTGCTGGGATTAAAGGCGTGCACCACCACGCCCAGCCTGAGAATAATTTTTTGATGAATGTGTTTACCAAATGGCAAGTTAAAGGATTAAGGAATTTGTAATTTGCAGCCAAAACTCAACTGTCTTCCAACATTCAATATCTAGGGCAAAACAACAGGCAGACTTGTACTTGGCTACAGCAGGTCCAGAGCAGAACCCAGTATTGCTAACATTCATACAGTACTTACCATGTACTGGAGGTATGGGCTACTGATATCCTCTACAGTTAAGAAGGCAAAAGAACAGAGACACTACACGCCTTGCTTGTAGTTATCAGCCCACTTAATATCAGGAATCAGAATCTTCATCCACCAAATCTGTGCTCCTACATACTCAGCTATATATTGCCTTCTTGTACTTCCCTTATCTGTTTTGCTTTGCCCCTTGAAAAGAATGTAGCTTCCAAGAAATAATATATAATAAATAATAGTTTTATTATGAATTTCATAGGGGAAATACTCCTATTTAGTGGAGATTAAGTCATAGAACATGTATTCATATTTACTATTCCTTCATTTCATTTTTTAACATCCAAAACATTTTTTATTGCTTAACAGTAAACATCAAAACACTGATTGCTAAACATAGTTCTTTGTTTCCAGAGAGAAAAAATTTCCCCCACTCTTAAATGCAAGTGTCTTTAATAGGAACAGAGAAATAGCCTAATAAAATTTCTACCACCAAATAAAGTGACAGGATGAAAATGACTTCAATATTCTTTCAGTTTGCAAATGTTTTCCATTTACTCTAAAAGCACTTCTTACTGACAGATTCCTTCCCCACCTCTTACTTTTCTGAAGGGTTGGAATGTTAGCATTTCAAACTATTACTTTTTATTTCACAACTCACATTTATTTCTTAGCTTTTTTTTCTACTAATTCTACCTCAGCAGACTTTTCATCAATGAACTATACAAGGTAAGTTTTCTTACTAGATGCCCCAATAAATGATGCATCCCATAACCAGGCAGGAGAGGTGTTGCCTACAGGCCTGGCGAGCACACCAGAGAGTGACACAAGTCCTCAGGGGTTATGGTTATACTGCCAACAGCGACTGCTGTGGTCTCCCAATATCTCTTCTTTTCTTCTTCCTCAGCAAATTAGCTCCAATTTCCCTTTAACTAGGTGTGGCCAAGTGACCCAATTCTGGACTCAGGGATCTTGGCAGCATAGGAGCACAGGATGTGGGTGAAGAAATATTGTTAGGGGAGAAGGAATGCTGCTGTTGGTCCTTTTGTCCTTTGATGGCTAGAGTAGGTACAAGCTGCTTGAAATATGTGTAGCCATCTTGAACCATGAAGAAAACCAACCTCCCTCCAGCTGCTGCTCATGGTGTTTTAGCTATCAGCACTCTGCGCTTCCTTCCTCTCACATCTGAACCTCATCCTAATTGATATACAGCTAAACAGCTCCAGCAGTATTTATTGGGCCATTGGGATTCTTTTATTTTAATTTTTTTGAGGCAAGCCCTAAAGACTTGCCTTTTTTAAATGAGAGAGAGAGAGAGAGAGAGTGAGAGAGAGGGGGGGAGAGGCGGGGGGGGTGGGAATTGGCACACCAAATCCTCCAGCCCTTATAAATGAACTCGAGACAAGTGTGCCGTCTTGTGTGCATGTGTGACCTTGGGCATGTGTCACCTTTGTGCATCTAGCTTATGTGGGATCTGAGGAGTCAAACATGGGTTCTTAGGCTTTGTAAGCAAGTGCCTTAACCACTAAGCCATCTCTTTAGCCTTACTGTGATTCTTTACTAAATTGGCACAAACCTTACAGCTTATGAGGGCCTGTAAACTTGCTTAAGTTATGTGTCAGATCTCATGGGATTTTATGCACTTGTATGAAAGAAGAGGCCCAAGAAAATGAATCAAAGTTGTCAGATGCTCCTCTGCCTCCTTTCAGGAGTAGTGGCTATATGTTTGGCCTCAAAAAGTACTCTGTGCTTCTTAGTTGCATCCCTTCCTTCCACCACAGTAAACACTCTCATATACTTCTCACTGAGCTTGTACCTCTTAGTCATCTCTTACTTCATCCTCCTTATTCATTTATTTTATTTTATTTTGAGGCAAAGTGTCACTCTAGCCCAGGCTGACTTGGAACTCAGTCTGTAGTCATAGGCTGGTTTCAAACTCATGGCATTTTCCCTATATCAGCCTCCTGAGTGCTATGATTATAAGTGTGAGGCACCATGCCCAGATATCTTCGACTTTTCTTATTCCCTCCTTATGTGACCATATTAGGGTAATGGCATGGATTTTCTTTTCCTCTATCTTAGCTGTTCCTTTGTCATCTGAGACTCATGCCATGGATTCCCATGTCTGGTCTCTCCTTTTCCTTCTACTTCTACTAGGCTAGAATTTATTCCAGTCCTAGACTGCCAATGGTTTGCAGAGCTTTAAAATGTAGTCAAGAGAGCACACCACAAAAGGATTTATGGATTCATAAGAACTTAGGTCTGAGTCCTAGTTTTATCCCCCTAATTGCTTTAGGATCTTAGTGAAATTATTTAATTTCTTAGAACTTATATCCCCTCTAAAGGGGAGATCACAGTACCTACTCCACAGGGTTATAGTGACATTGGATGAGACATGTATAGAAAGTGGTAAGATTGATGCTTTTGTGCAGACTAGGCACTCAGTGAACGTGTCACCTTCTTCAGTCCTTCATAAACATGCCAAGTCTGCTGCTCACCACTCTCTTACTGATTCTACACTTGTTTAGCCTGTACTAGCCAAACATAGAAATGTTATGCTAAGCTTTCTCTATTCAGCTCAATTTTGCTTTTACTGATTGATCTTTTTTCTTCTATCTCTACCCCTGCTTTATTTCTTAAAGTCCCACGTATCCATCAAGTACTTATCCATCTCTTGTACGAGGCCTTGCTCTGATAGCTTCTATCAGCTGTAAACTCTCTGTGTTTAAAGACACATTCTTTGTGTCTTTCCCATAGCACATGACAGATTACACAAGCCTGGCCGTGGTCTGTGGGCTTGTTCCCCTGAAAAGGCAACAGGTGTCTTGAGAACAAAGCTAGAACCCTTTGTATTTAGGTTATTCACAACACCTAGCCCCAGCTCTTTCATCTGTGTTTACTGAGGTAACTCAAATTCTCAGGCAGGGAGCTTTTCATGTCCCCCCCCCAACCCCATGATTTTACCACACTATGAAAACAATGATTAAAAGCATATTCAGGGAATACTCTATTTTAGACCTTTCTTTTTTGTCCAGAAAAGAAGGCAATGACTTCTGGATGTAAAACACTTAGTAGTTGAGCCAGCACTGTTACCCATCATTCAAAAACATTTGTTACTGTGTCCACTAGGTACACAGGACTTTTTCTTTCTTCATTTTCTAAGAGTCTGGCTCAGTTTCTTACTTCCTCAAAGCCCTCCAG
Source organism: Jaculus jaculus (assembly GCF_020740685.1). NCBI lineage: Eukaryota > Metazoa > Chordata > Mammalia > Rodentia > Dipodidae > Jaculus > Jaculus jaculus. The sequence continues at coordinate 170,330,031 of NC_059103.1, read as the reverse complement.
ACTTTTTTCTTTTCTACTTTCAACAACAATGAATCTCATATCTGGCTTTGAGTAGTCTTCCTAAAGATGATGGATAGGAGCAAAGCCTTCTGGGACACATTAGTACAGCTGCCAGTGGGCAGGAGGTACGTATAAAATAAAAAGCTCAGGATTCTGGGAACATATGTGCAGCTATAAGTGAACCGTCCAACACTGCTGAAAAGAAACTCCCAAGGATACTTCCTTTCATTCCTTTTAAGATATGTGTGAAGAGGCAAATCAAATTACATTGCAAATACCTCTTCACAGGATTCTCTTTCTGGAGTGTCACCATGTGCTCATATCTAACCTTTGCCTGTCAGGTCCATGTGCTTCAGAATTAAAGGAGCCTTGTAAAGTCAAGTTTAAAGCAGCAAAAGTCTTTTCTAATTTATTTCATGATGTCAAGTATAAACACCTGACCTGGAATATTTTGTACATAATTATGAAACGAAAATCCACACCACCATAAGATTTAGTGAACTCTGTGTATGAATAGTGAATAAAACGTTATCAGAACAATCAATGACAAATCACCACTAAACTACATACTTTAAAACATCACACGATAAACTCAATTTTAAAAATGAGGAATTTGCAAAGCTATCAGACCTTGTTAGAACTGGGGTTCTGAGAACTGCCACACCATGTATCATTGCTTTGAAAAGGAAGTGCTGGCCAAGATAGCATACTGGGAAAAAAATTCACCTCCTGACCTCCTGTGTGTCTTGCAACGTTGGACCTTGTCTAACCTACATGTACAACAAATTCTAGGGAGGACAATGAGAGGATTTAAAGTGGCATGAATCCCTTCTGCAGATGCAAAAATATCTTTGATGTGTGGAGAGAAATAGCTCTGCCAAATATTTGCAAAGGGGAAAGCAGGAAAACTGAAGTAAAAAGGAGTGCATTGTTTTGTTTCCTTTATCTTTTCTAAGGGAAGCAGCCCTTCTAGAAACCCTTTGCCAGTGATAATCCTTCTTCCAAAGCCACTCCTGCTGGTTATCCACTTTGCAGTTCAGCCCTGGCCCTTCTACAGGCCCAGCTGCATCTTGTCTTGGTTTCAAGTACTCTCCACCATATCTTGATAATAATCTTCCTGATCTTTTGCTTAATGTGTCTTCATTGGGGTTTGTTACCTGCAACTGACATACTCCCTCTCGCAGAAGCTACTCACCATGAGCAGTCACTCTGCTGGCAAGAACACTCCATCTAGAAATTACATGCAGAGCCAGCAGCAAGGCTTAAATTACTATGATACTAACAAATTATAAACACAGAAATGCCTCAGCAATTAGGAATTTCTTTGTCTAACACAGTAAGTTCCAGGATCAGCTGATGGGATGATGACTAGTGAGAAAAATAATCATAACAGCCATCACTGGCTATCACAGGGCTAATAGATGCTTTACATGCATTATCCCTATGCCTCATAACTCCTGGAGTAGTGACAGTAGTAGATTTTTGGAAAAGTCTGCACTTAACAATAGAGATATGACTTGGGAAAGGCTTGCTGGGAAGACAGATAGTCCCAAGAGAACACTTAACATGATGAATATGACATGATTCAAGGTCTAGCCCAGTATTTTGAAGTCTCAGAGGATGTCAGTGCTACGCTAACACTGACTAGACTCAGGAATCCTAACTCATGCTAACAATGTTGACTGGATTTGACATAGCCCTGCTCCTCTACATCAAGGGGATACAGCTGTCAGGTGAGCCAGACATTGTCTTCATTTCCTTGGAGGTTACCAGAAAGGCTCTTGACATTAAATGTTTTTGTGACCTGCCTGACCCTCAGTGCCAATCAGTTCTCCTTCTAAATAAAACTTTCTTTGGATATCCCAGCACTCAACCAATCTTACATTTCCTTTTATTATTTTATTTATGAGAGAGAAAGAGAGAAAAGAGAGAGAGAGAGAGAGAGAGAGAGAGAGAGAGAGAGAGAGAGAGAGAATGAATGAGAATAAGGGCATGCCGGGGCCTTTGGCCACTGCAAACGAACTCCAGATACATGAGGTGCTTTGTGCATCTGGCGTATGGGAGTCCTGGGGAATTGAACCTGGGTCCTTTGGCTTTGCAGGCAAGAGCCTTAACCGCTAAGCCATCTCTCCAGTCTCCATTTTCTTTTATTGATTTGAGTTATTCTGTATATCTTTGGGATAATTATTTCATGGTTTGATAGTTTAAAGTAAAAAATAATTTTATTTTCCTTCTTCTCATGCTTTCTAATAAGGTGTCATTCTAGTGAATATGGGATTTTCCTTCTACTTTTTAACATAAAAGGGAAAAATGCAGGTTTTTCAGGCGTGTCCAACCTGTGGCCCATGGACTATATGCATCTCAGCAACAGCTATAAAAACAGCCCAACATATCTGCAGATTACATCATGTTGCTATGTCAAAAGGTTGGACACCCTTGTTAGTGTAACAAAGAACATAGGTTTTAGATTCATAAAGACCAGAGATGGAACTTTGGCTCCCCCATTTATGATTTTTAGGATTTAAGAACAGTTACTTAAAGGAAATTGTTCAGTGGTTAAGGTGCTTGTCTGGAAAGCCAGATGCCCTGGATTCGATTCCCCAGCACCCACGTAGAGCCAGATGCACAAAGTGGCGTATGCTACTGGAGGCACCCCTGGCCCACCCATTCTCACTCACTCTCTCATTCTCTTTCTCTTTCCTTGCCTCCCTCCATTTTTCTGAGTTGCAAATAAATAAATATTTTAAAAGTTAATTAAATACTCTTAGTCAGTTTCCTCAATTATAAAATGCTTATATCATATACAGTTAAAAAAATTCAGTGTTTCATTTGACTTTTACAACCATACTAGTGTTATTTTAAAAACTAACTTTCTGACTTTTGAATTGGATCCATGAAAGCGAACAGGGTGTAAGTGCACTGATTTTTGTTGCTCACTGCTTTCTCCACCAGAAATAATAAATGACAATTTGCTTTTACCTCTTCTCTTCCTGTACCCTTGTAATCTCTTTTGTGGACTCTAGTCATGACTATTAATAAAAGAATTATTCACTAATTTCAGAAGATTTCACACAGAAAAAATTATGCAATTTGGGGAACTTTGACATCTGAAGGGTACATTTATTTAATTGGGGAAAAGAGACTTGTTACTAAGGCTATAAAATGTCATATTATACATACATAAAATTTTTTAATAGCAAAAGAAGAGGGACTAGCTGGAAAGAAGGGACTCAATGGAAGGGGCATATGAGGGGAAAATGGAAGTTGGTGGAAGAGAACTATGATTATGGAATATTGTGTATGTATGTGTGTGTGTATATACATATATCCAATAAGGTTTAAAAAATAAATAAAATTTCACAGGATTTCCTTGATTAATAAGGCATTTCTAAGCTTTAGATTTTGAGTTGTTATTGTTTATTCAATACCGTCCCTTCTTCTCCTCCCTCCCTTGCTTCTTTCCCTCCCTCCCCTAACCTACCTACCTTTCTTCCCTCCCTCTCCTAACCTACCTACCTTCCTTCCTTCCTCTCCTCCCTTACTCCCTCCCCAATCTGCCTACCTTCCTTCCTTCCTCCCTCCCCAACATGCCTACCTTTCTTCCTTCCTCTCCTCCCTTTCTTCCTCCCCTTCCTCTACCTTCCTTCCTTGCTTAACTTACCTAACTACCTTTCTTACTTCCTCTCCTTCCTTCCTCCCTCCCTCCTTTCCTTCCTTCCTTCGATCCTTCTTTTCCCTCCTTTCTTCCTCTCCTGCCTTCCTTCTTCCCTCTCTTCCTTCCTCTCCTCCCTCCCTCCCTTCCTTTCTATTTTGTTTTTTGAGGTAGGGTCTTGCTCTAACCCAGGCTGGCCTTGAACTCACAGTGATCCTCCTAAGCCTCCCACCACATCTGCTACTACTTATTTTTATCTATTTGTTGAAGTAAACTTTTAGATATTTTTACTTGGCATGTAACAATGAACCAATATAAAAATCATCTTTCTCCCAGAACAAGTACCATGATGAATCTATTTAAATATTAAAATATCCACAATACCTATTACCAATTTTATTATACAGTATGGGTTAAAAATTTAACTCTGCCTAGGTGTGGTGGTACACAACTTTAATCCTAGCACTTAGGAGACAGAGGTAAGAGGATCACTGTGAGTTTTCAGCCTATCTAGAAAACAAAAACAAAACCAATCAACCAACCAACCAACAATAACAACAACAAAAAATCCAATACTTGAACTCTGAAATGTGAATATTTTTTAAATGGAATCCTCAATGGATATAGTGCTCATTGTATGATGAAAGGAGAGAGATGAACCTGATATATTCCAGATACAATGGCATAAATTTTTATATTTAGGTCATTTAAACCACTAATATTCCTCTCAGGTTGATGACATTAATTTAACCTAACAATGCTCAATTTTATATCTTATAGATCTTAATTTTATTTTGCCTTATAGAGCCTAAATTTGTTGATAAGTAAGTATATTATTAACCTTAATAGTTAAATGATAAAAATATAAACTGACCAGAAAATAAGCTCATTTTGGTTTCTATGAATATTAATGTCATCATTTTTATTTAGTTTTTTTTTTGTTGTTGTTGTTTTTCTGAGGTAGGATCTCACTCTAGCCCAGGCTGACCTAGAACTCACTATGTAGTGTCAGGAGTCACCTTGAACTCATGGTGATCCTCCTACCTTTGCCTGTTAGGATTAAAGGCATGTGCCATCACGCCTGGCTTTATTTTTATTCAGAATCTATGGTTAGTTGAATATTATGAACATGTTTCCAAATTTTTCATTAAAATTCCAAGATAAACACCATATGGTAATATGAATAACTTGTTGATAAATCTCATTAATAATCACTGAATTGTAGAATAAGCAGATGAATCTGAGATATCTGTAGTGTAATTGAACTCTGTGAAGTCAATGTTTTAGTGAACTATTAGTCCTGAAGGAAAAAGACCTTCAAACTCAATTCTATTTTTAAGACTTAGGCCAAGGAGATTAATTTATCTTAATATTAAGGAAGTAGCCTCTGTTTAGGAGAGAATAATTCTGGCAGAATATTCAATGATCCCACCAAGAGCCTGTGTCACATCAGGACTCACTGTGTTTATGGAAGATGATACCACTGAAGAATAGCATGATATATCTCAATGATGAAAACCAAAATTCATGTGTTAGCTCCATACAATAGTGATCAATAATTTAATACTTTAGAATAATATGAACTAGGGACACAAACATTCATATATATTCATTTTCACTTTCAGTTGACTATTGAACATCTCTATTCCAAGGGATATAGTAAAGAATATAATGATAAATGATTCCTTTGTTGGAAATACACAATCAAGGAATGAGATAAGATTTGAAAAGGGCTACAAAGATGGTTTAGTGGTTAAGGCACTTACCTGCAAAGCCTAAAGGACCCAGGTTTGATTCCCCAGGTCCCACATAAGCCAGATGCACAAGGTAGCACTTGCATCTGGAGTTCATTTTAGTGGTTGAGGGCCCTAGCACACTCATTCTCTCTCTCTCAAATAAATCCAATAAAAAACTAGTGAATTTATTTTTAAAAAGATACAGATATATAAGATAAAACATAAAAGAAGATGCAAAATGACATAAATGTGGTAACATAAATGCTCCCATATTTCAGAGGAGGGTGGTAAAATGTCTTAACATGGCATCTAGAAAAGCCTTCAAGGAACAGGTATCACTTTAGTTCTTCTCAAAGTATGTACAGGATTTCAATTTCAGAAAAAAGAGGAATTCAAAGAAAGAAGTGGGCTGGTTACCACCTTGTTTGGGAAATCCTAAATAGGCCAGTTTCAGGTCTTTATAAAGGCTGGGGTCTACGTAGAAAAGTGATAGAGTCACTGAAGGTTTTCTTCAGGGAAGTGTTCAATCCATCTTTTTAAGCCCTATCTAGCAGGCTAAGATGAAAGGAAGAGAGACTGAAAGAGACTGAGATTTCATTTAGGAGTCTCTTAATAATCTAGGCAATTGTATAAAAGGAGTAAAGAAGGAAATCAAAAGTAGTAGCTTACTATATATCAAGGAATTTATTTAAGCTTATTAATTATAACATTTCAAAAACAATATGAGGGCTGGAGAGATGGCTTAGCGGTTAAGCGCTTGCCTGTGAAGCCTAAGGACCCCGGTTCGAGGCTCGATTCCCCAGGACCCACGTTAGCCAGATGCACATGGGGCGCTCGCATCTGGAATTTGTCTGCAGCGGCTGGAAGCCCTGGCACGCCCATTTTCTCTCTCTCTGCCTCTTTGTCTGTCACTCTCAAATAAATAAATAAAAATAAACCAAAACAAAATTAAAAAAAAACAATTTGAAAGGTGGATAACCTTCTATGTTAAGTCAAGGATTGAAGCTCAAAGAGATAGACAGCTTGCTTAAGGTAAATAAGTCAGTAAAAAGGGGCTGAAAGATGAGACTTCAAAATCATGGTATTTGTATCATACAAAATTGACAAAGGGTATTTCTTTCATAACCTCTCTTCCATTAAGGATCAGTTGTCTAATCTCCTTAAAGGTAAAACGACGACCTTTTTTTTTTTTGGTGTATACTGTACAGTATGCTGGTGTGGTATATGTATGCCACATGCTCGTGTGTGGAGGTCAGAGGAAGACCATCTATAACTCTCGCTACATTTCCCTGAGACAGTTTCTCACTGAATCTGGAGCTTGTGGGTTTTTTTTTGTTTGTTTGTTTTTGTTTTTGTTTTTTAGATTGGTAACCAGGGAATGTTACAGGCCACCTTTGTACAGGCCTGGCTTTTTATGTGGGTGATGAATATGAACTTTAGATCTTCATGCTTGCCCAACAAGAACCTTACCCACTGAACCATCTTACCAGCCTCATAGGGAGACTATCCAACCCTAAAAAAAAATCACAGTCCTTCCTGCTAGGCTAACCTTTGGACATGTGACATTGTCTCATCAGTTTCGTGATGCTCAGTTGCAAGCCTAGGGTTTGGTACTATAAGAACATAGGAGAAAATGTGCTGAGTTGAATCAACCCTGTGACTAATGCTCCAAATTTTCTGTTTTTAACAAAAATAGTATGATTCTAAGATTGCAACATAGAATTTCTATCAATAAAGCACATCTCAACCCTTATACTAAATTCTGCTCCTAGTAGGTAGAACATGAGGACAGCCTTCCTATCTGCCTTGCTCAATTCCTTCATCCAGTCTGAGGATTCTAGTTCAATCCTCCCCCCATCTCTCTCCTCTTTTACTCTCTCAATTTTGAGTAGCCAAACCCTGTCTTGCTCCTTGGGCCAGTATCCATTGTCTTTGAGCTTTGCCAACTCTTGGTTCCTAATTTCTTTAAAAAAGATCTACAAAACATGGCATAATCTCTATAATAATGACAGTCTTCTGAGAACTGCCAGGCATCCTGCATAGAGTACTTTACTTATATGCTGAGACCACTGCCTGGACTCCTGGGGTCTCAAATCTGAATGAGTTTACATAGTCTACAAAGATATCCATCCTATGGTAACTCTCACTATTATACATATATGTATAAATGATACACAAGTTTATGTACATATCTTTCATACAAGTGGTATTTGAAACAAATGAGTGCACTATAAACAGTTTCTTAATAAATGGTCAGTACTTTCCCATAATATTTTGATTTAAAAAAGATACATACCTGTAGCACATCACCCAGGTCTGCTGTGCTGATATCGGGATCCTCGGTGGTATTGAAAGGCACCGGAGTTATTCGTACAAGGGTGAGCACTCGGGGTTCTGGATAACGCCATAACATCATCCCGGGGCTCTCTTCTGTTTCATTATAAAACAAGACTTCATAGACACCAGGCAATTTTAAAGGTTCTGCCAAATGAAAATAAAAATCTTCATTTGCTTTTAAAGGGGAACATGTTGATTTCTCAGAGCAAAAAATAAAAGCTCATAAAGAAACTAATAGATCACTTTTATAGGCTTGAGACGGGAAGAAACTATGCATTTCTCTTAGAGACTGAATGGTCAGGTATTATGTTTATGCTGCAAGTATGAATGCACATTTAAAGCAATATCAATATGCTATTTAATAAACATGCTTTATTAAACATGCACATAAACACATACATGCTCATATTGAAACTGGTGTCACTTACCAGCATCCTGTATATATTGAAAGAGACCTATCCGTAGGTCATCTGAACTCTGCTCACTTTTAAAAGCTTGATGCTTTTCCAGAGTTGAAGGCATTTGAGGCACTGTTTCAGGATCCTGCACTTCAAAGTTTCCCTCTTCATTAAGATATCCATTGAACAATTCATGCAGAAGAACTAGACAATTCAAATGTTCTTGACCCCAGAAGACCTTTAAAATGACATGAAAAATTCTAGTGGGCTTTAGGTAAAAATATTTTTTGTAAGTACAATCACATTTGAATTCATTTAAAACTATAAATCATATCCAGTTTAATAACTGATGATAAAATATAATTTTTTAAAAGCAATAACTTATAAGATGGAATTTTATTTCCTGAATGTATATATGACAAGAAAATCAATTGTATTACATATTGTGTGAATATCTTTTTAAATCCTACATTAATGATGGGAAGAAAATGACATGAAGTACTAATTGTGAATTCATTCAGCAAAAAGGATAAAGAACATTGATTAAAGTCCCAAGATCAAAATATGCTGACCCTCCAAGCCAAATGTTAGTGAAATAATAGTAAAAGTTTCATCGAATAACATCGTACATTTTTACATGAGATTAAAAGTCTGGAACATGAGGCTCCTCTCTTCGCACTTTTACTCTTAGAGAAAAAGCTAACCAAAGGGCTTATTTTAGAAGCCTCCCAGCTTTGGTGTTTAGTGAGAATACTTCTATGCGCAGACCTCAAACCCCTCTAGACCCAACTGTTCAGGAGTTACAGGTGAGTTGCAGAGCACAAAGACAGAATTTCTTCTCATAGAGAAAGTAAGTTTTTTCATTTGCTTTTGAATAATAATGTTCTGTAACAATGCATGATCAGTAGGCACAGTAATTAATGTCAAAGGATCAAGAATTTAGGTAATAAAGTTTCTCTGAACATTTTGGATAGCGACATTACAACCAGTAATTCTAACAGAACCAGCAAACACAGCAAAGTCCAAGGAGTATACGGTGGTAGAAAAGCCCATCTTCCTTGTGGCTAAATTCTGAATCATAGGTTCTACTCCCTAAGTTAAGGCATCTCAGACATGAAAGTAGGAGACGCAATACTAAGTCTACTTTTTATTGCATCAATGTTATTATTACTTTGTTTTTTTGAGGTAACATCTCACTATAGCCCAGGCTGACTTGGAATTCACTATGTAGTCTCAGGGTGGCCTTGAATTCACTGCGATCCTCCTAACTCTATCTCCCAAGTGCTTGGATTAAAGGCATGCACCACCACACCCGGCTTTCAATAAATATTATTTTTATTTTATTGGATGATGAAAAGTAGAGACAAACAAAAAGTGAAGGTAAGAAAGGAAGCACTGTATCCCTTTAAGTTTTCAAGATAGCAACTAGACTGGAGATGATAGTTTTGTTTTTGCCCTTATCACTGTTTTTAATATGTACTTATTTTCTGCACTGGACAAAAAAAAGGATACAATAAAGTTACCTATAAGGTAACACTGAGTTACAAGATTATTGAATGAAACCAAGTATTTCAAAGCAATGTGAAATGGTTTTATTGTTAGTAAAAGTTGAGGCAATGCATTTTTAAGATAAAAACAAGAAACTTGTGTTTAATATATCCCCATTACTGAGAAATCAGTTATCTGAATTTCCTATTGTTGTGAATCTTGCAACTATTTGTATTCAGATGAGATCAGAATATTCAGTGTGGTATGGCTATAGTCAACTTTTTGCATTCATATCAAGTTTCCATTCCTGGTTATACACCTGTGAGAAATAAAAACACATGCCCCACAAAAAACTTCTATGTGTATGTGTGTAACATAATTGTTCGAAGTAGCCCAAAGTGGCAAGATTCTAAAAGTCCCTCAAGTGATGAATGAGTAGTAAAGAAAATTCACTGAGATTGACTGTGACAATGACCATACAGTTCTGTGAATCGACTATAAAAACAATTAAATAATACTGTCTAAATAATGAATTATATAACAGTAAAGCTGAAAAATTTAATAATACTCATGCCCTTTCTCACCATGCAAAAATTTGAAATTTAGTAGTTAAAAAAAAGAAACAAGAACTGGGTGTGTTGGTATATGCCTTTAATCCCAGCACTTGGGAGGCAGAGGTAGGAGGATCTCCATGAGTTCAAGGCCACCCTGAGACTATATAGTGGATTCCAGGTCGGCCTGGACTAGAGTGAAACCCTACCTCAAAAAACAAACAAACAAACAAACAAAATAAATAAATAAATAAACAAGGGTCCTAAAGTCTTATGGGGAGAGAGATGGCCAATCTTTACAGACCTGTAGCAGACCACCTCTTAAATCAATGGATATTTTTGGTATGGAATGTTCTGAGCCTGGGTTGCCACTGTGTTTACACCATTTAGCTTCTAGACTGGTGGTAGCACAGAAAGGTCCTATCAGAATCCGACTTCTTTCTTTGAGACTTGTTTTCAGGAGAAAATCATTTATGCTGAGTAGAAATGATGACCCAAGAATTACTCCTAAAAGAAATGAAGAGAGGTATACATTATAATTCATTCTTGACAAAAAGTAGTTTGGGAAGGGATTAGGTATATTTTAAAGTAGTGTTAATTCACCTTTAGTCAGAGCCTTTTTTTTTTTTTTTTCAGTTGGCTTTCCCCCATAGTTTCATGCCATTATTATAGAATCCTAGTTATGAAGTAGGTATACCTCATTCACATTCCTAACAAAGCAATATCTGCCAAAACATTATGACTTTTTCCATGTGTGAGCATTTTAAATTTTATTGTAGAGACATTTTCATTAAATTGTGTGAGTTTTTCAAATAACTACATTAAGAATAAGAACAGCTGCTTCATTTGTCTATTGCTAACATTATGGGAAAGGGCAATTTTTCTGTGATTTCTTACAGCAATAGACTACAGTACATTACTTAGCTACATACTCAAGTTTTGGACTGGCCTATGTTAAAATTCAAAACAATCAAAATATGTAACATGTGTTTTCTAAAGAAAAAAAAAATTTAGCTTAATCCAAACTTCACACATCATAACCACTTGAAGTTTACAAAGTCTTAAAAACAGATAGTGGCAGGTTAGATTTATGAGGAAAAACTATATGCTATAGTTCAAAGTAAATACACCCAGAAAAGGAATACACTTTAAAATGTAGGTTTTCTTTTGAACTTAAAGTAGGAGTGTGGATCAAAACCTTTCCATAAAACCAATGGCATACTTTAAGATATTTAGATGCAAGGTTAGATTGGTGAGTTCACTTTCCTCCCAAGAAGCTCATATTCTAAATTGTCATTGTGAATATTGAATTTCACCAGACCATGTTTGTAATGCTCAGGGCTTATTTTGCTAATGCTATTTGATACTTCAAAAAGATGAAAGATTAAAAAACACCTTGGGCCCATGGCATACACATGTTTCAAAGTATAGTACCCACTGTAGTGTTCCATTTCTGTGCAGATTTGAGAATTTCATATATGTTATATGTTGTTACTGAAAAAATAAGACACCCATGTTTTAATTCTCCTCAGAAGTGTTAGTGCTAAGACTTTTGTTAAAAACTTACCATGATGAAAGTCAATTTCTTAAAGTTTTTCATCAAATAGATCATGCCACTGAACTTTCCACTTCAGTTAGATGACTATGTTCATTCAAAGATACATTTCATTTAGAATAAAGAAATTCAGACAACAAAAACAAAACAAACTGAAGATAAGGGTTGGAAGATGCAATAGCACTTAAAGGCACTTTCTTAGAAAGCCTATAGGCCCAGGTTTGATCCTCTAGTACCCATGTAAAGGCAGATGCACAAAGTGCCATATGTTTCTGGAGTTTGCATCAGCAAGAGATAGTGTGCCCATACTCATTCTCTCTCTAATCAAGAAACAAAAATATTTAAACTAGAGATAAGCTCAAAAACATCAAAGAATTAAAAACTATTTTTCTTAATGGAATTAAGTTATAATGTTCCAACAACTAGAGTACCTGTTAGCTTCTCAATAGTAAATATCTGCTAAATGTAACATACCAATTCATCACCCAAAAATTGTCATAATGGGATTTTTAAAAAGTGAGCATTGAATTCAGTACTGTCACCTAGAAAAAAAGGATGCTTAAGATTATATTACCCATTAGCCTCAAAGATAAGTATCTTTTACTAATCTATATAACATACCCAGAATCAGGTGGGAGTCTAAATGTGAATGCCCAGCTGCATCCCAGTACACCAAGTGTCAATACCAAAGGCTTCCTATGTTGTTCCTCATATTATCCCAATTCTTTAGGAACCCAGATAGAAAAATTTTAGGCCCTATTTGAAGGTTCATAGTAGTTTTAAAAAGTTTTCAAGACACCCTTGTCTTCCATGACCTTGAGATTTTTTTAGAAATATATTTATTAGTATACAAAGAATTATGTTTCATTACGGTGTTTTCAAACATTTTTTCCCTTCCCTTCTCTTTTCCCTACTCCCTGCTTCCTTGTGCCTTCACTGCAAAAGTCTCCTTTCTGCTTTTATAGCACCTGTTTTCTTTTGTCCTCTCCTCCTTTCTCATCTCCTGTCACCTCTCTTGGTCTCCTATCATAGCCTATATTCACTTTCACATGCCTTTATTTACATACACATGAACATTAAAATGTTAGCATCTGGGCTGGAGAGATGGCTTAGCGGTTAAGGTGCTTGCCTAAAAAGCCCAAGGACCCAGGTTTGATTCCCCAGTACCCATGTAAGCCAGATTCACAAGGTGGTGCATGTATCTGGAGTTTGTTTGCAGTGGCTGAAGGCCCTAACGTGCCCATTTTTTCTCTCTCTCTCAAATAAATCAATAAAATATAAATTTTTTAAAGTTAGCATCCACATATGAGTGAGAAGATACCATTTTTTGTCTTTCTGGGCTGGGGTTACCTCACTTGGTATAACGTTTTTCAATTCCATTATCCTACAAATTTCACAACTTTATATTTTTTTTAACAGCTAAGCAAAACTCCATTGTACATATACCACATTTTCATCATCCAGTCATCAGTGGATAGACTACTGGGCTGATTCCACTTCTTTGTTATTGAGAACAGAGCAGTAGTAAACGATAGACTTCTGGGCTGATTTCACTTCTTTGTTATTGAGAACAGAGCAGTAATAAACATGTATGAACAAGCATCTCTGTGGTAGGACAGATATCCTTTGAATATATGATGAGGAGTGGTATGGTTAGGCCATATGGTAGCTCAATATTCAGCCTTTTGAGAAATCTGCACACTGATTTCCATAGTTTACACTCCCACCAACAGTAAATTAAGAGTTCCTCTTCCCTATAACCTCACCAGCACTTGTCACTTGCTTTCTTGGTGTCATGAGTATTCTTGATGGGAGATGAAATCCCAATGTGGTTTTAATATGTACTTCTCTGATGGCTAAGGATGATGAACAGTTACTCTGTTGGCTATTCATGTTTTGAGAACTGTCTTTTCATTTCTGTAGTCCACTTATTGATTGGCAGTTTTATCCTTTGGAGTTTAATTTGTGCAGTTCATTATATATTCTAGATGTCAAGACCCTGTCAGAGGAATAACTGGCAAAGATTACTGGCCATTCTGTAAGCTTTATGTTCACTTTGTTGACAGTTTCCTTCTCTGTGAAGAAACCTTTAAATTTGACGTAATCCCATTTGTTGATTCTTGTGATTGTTTTCTATGCTACTGGAGTCCTCTTCAGAGGACTGTACCTATGACTTTTTACCTTTATCTATGACTTCTAGTTTATTATCTATGTTTTCATCTATTATTGTCAGCGTTTCTGGCTTTACATAAAGTTCTTTGATCATTTTGAATTAATCTTTGTGTAAGGTGAAAGAGGTGGATCTAATTTCATTCTTCGGCAGGTGGCTATCCTGTTTTTCCAGTGTCCTCTGTTCAAGAGGCTGTCTTATTTCGTGTGTGTGTGTGTGTATGTGTGTTTGGTGCCTCTGTAAAAAAAATGAGGCATCCTTAGCTGTATGGATATACTTGGTTTTCTATTCTATCCCATTGGTCTGTGCATCTGGTTTTTTTTTTTGTGCCAATACCATGCTGTCTTTGTTACTGTAGCTGCATAGCATAGTTTTAGAGCAGGAATTCTGATACTTCCAGCAGTATTCTTTCTACTTAGGTTAGCTTTGACTATGCAAAGTCTTTTGTATTTTCATATAAATTGTTGGATTGTATTTTCTAATTCTGAGAAGAATGCCAGTGGGACTTTGATGGGAATTGAACTGAATCTGTAGATTACTTTTGTTAATTTAGCCATTTATACACTATTGACATTACCAATCCAGGAGCACTGAAGGTCTCTTTAACATCTGGTGTCTTATTTATTTTGTGTGTCTTAAAGTTTTTCTTGTGGAGGTATTTCACATTTCTGGAGAGCTATTGTGAATGGGATATTTTTCTTAATTTCTTTCTTAGCTACTGATTTTGAATTTTGAATTTGTTTCCTGTAACTTTTCTGAAAGTATCCATTAAATCTAAGAGTTTTCTCTAGAATCTGTAGGGTTACTTAATATAGAATAATGACATCTGCAAGTAGGGATTTCACTTCTTCCTTTCCTATTTTTATCCCTTTTATGTTCTTCTCTTGTCTTACTGTTCTAGCTATGACTTCAAGAATTATATTGAGTAAGAGTGGAGATAATGGGCACCCTTGTCTTGTGGCAGATTTTAGAAGAAATATTTTAAGTTTTTCCCCATCCAGAATAATGTTGGCTATAGGATTATCATATGTAGCCTTTATTATTTTGAGGTATTATCTGTATTTTCCTAATTTGACCTTGGGAAATTTTGAATGTTGTAGCCTATAGCACATTTGTCAATCTTGGTTTGCTTGATATTTTCTCATGAGCAGTTATCTATTTTTGGCAAGATGAGCAAAGAAAGGATACCCTTAGTGCCTGATACTGGGGGATGTGATGCTGTTTTCTTGTTGATGGGCATAAATTAAAGGGTTAGGGTATGTTTCAGATTTGCCACACTATAAATTATCCCTCTGTAAATAAAATACCTTGGGGGATGAATTCTTGGAGATTAAACAAATATCCTCCTTTTCATCAAACTTTTACCTGCTAAGGCTGTCTCCACCAGTGATTTTCAACTGTAATGATTATTATCATGGTATGTGATAATAATGGTTTCCTATTCCCTTTTATACACCTGTACTTACATGACTATGGAATACTAAATTACTTCTTTACATGAGTATGGAATACTAGTTACTAATTATGAGTCACAATTCAACACTATCCTTAGTTTTGTTTTGTTTTTGTTTTCAAGGTGGGGTTTTGCTCTAGTTCAGGCTGACCTGGAATTCACTATGTAGTCTCAGGTGGCCTCAAAATCACAGCAATCCTCCTACCTCTGCCTCCCTTGCTGGAATTAGAGGCATGTGCCACCATATCCAGCTCAATACCATGCTTGAACCAACTTTGGCCGTTGGCTACTTAAACCTTTAGATTTGTTCTTATGTCCCTTAATATGAACCTCACCATTTAGGGGACAGCTTCTTTACTTTCCAGCAACAAGATATTTCTGGCTTATCTGATATTTTCCCCATGTTTCTCCCCTCTGGTACGTATCATTTCTCCAAGGATCTTTGTTTTCTTTTGCCAAGGACTGGTCTCCAGAAACCAAAATCTGGACGGTAGGTGTATTATTTCCTACCAGGGCTTCACTTCTTGCAGGCCCTCTGTGCAGACAGAACCTTAAGAAGTGCATGTATAGGAGCTCATGTACATGCACATCTTTCTCTGTGTATATGTGTGTGTGAGAGAGAGAGATTGTGTGCATTAGTGTACACGTGAATGCCCACACATGCATGGTCATCAGAGGACAATCTTAACGTATTTGCCCTCTCTTTATACCTCCTTTAAGACAGGGTCTCTCTTGGTGGTGTTCTGCTGTTGTGTCGTATGTTAAACTAACTGGCCTGTGAACTTAAAAATGCCTCTACCATTTTGTGTCCATCTTTATGTGGGTGTTCAGGAGAAACAAATTTGTGTCTACAGGCTTGCAAGCAAGTTCCTTTAACTGCTGAGCCATCTCCCCAAATCTACATTTCTATATTTGTTTTTATATTTATGTACACTTTACTTTTAAAAGTAAAGTGACATTGATATCTATGGCTCTAATTCAACATCACAGGGTGGTTTCTAGCTAGCTCCTTTTCTTTATTTTGAACTTATTTCTGTGACCATGAAATACACATGTTCTGATGTGCTTGCTTCTAAGGTTCCCTGAAACATCACTTGAAATGACTGATCAAAATTCAAGCAAAAAACCCAAGACAAATATAAAGGACAACTAAAAGCAATGGTAATTATAAAGAATGCTACCAAGAAGAAAGACTGGTATCTTTTTAAGACTTGGCTTGATAACGTGACACAATTTTGTCTGAGGCACACAGATGAATGAAATTAGCTTTTTCATCTTGTGACAGTTTTAACTTATATAAGAATATTTATAGCCGAGCATGGTGGCGCACGCCTTTAATCCCAGCACTTGGGAGGCAGAGGTGGAAGGATTGCCAAGAGTTCAAGGCCACCCTGAGAATACATAGTGAATTCCAGGTCAGCCTGAGCTAGAGTGAGACCCTACCTTAGAAAACCAAAAAAAAAAAAAAAAAAAAAAGAATATTTATAAGCATATATAAAATACTATCTTTGCAGAAATAACATATATATTGGACCCAATAAGTTCCAACAAGTGTTCATTACAATGTGTATATATTATACTACATATTTCTACTATGAAGAAATGGCTTCCAAAATATTCATATTATAATGACTAAATTTATTTCTGAGATTTTGCCTGTAAGATCTCATTCTGAAATGATAAAAGTTCTATCATTGTATCTCATGTATACTCAAAGTTATATAACCTTTTTGAGAGTTAATTAGATCTGATACAAGGCTGTTAATTCCCCAGACATATACAATTTTGTAAGTATTTATTGATGGGTAGGGAAAGAATGAAAAAATATCTAGACCTGAATTTTTACGAAATCAAATGTGGAATGTTGATAATTTATGTTCATTGTAAGCACTATTTAATCTATGAATTCTTTGCTCCTGTTATGCAAATGCTATCCTTAGTTGCATAGAATAGGAAAGCACAATTTTCAAGAGGAAAAAAAATATAATGATAATATGTTAGAAAGATCTGAATTACTATAACAAAATATCTTAGATACTTAAATTTGAGAACAGGTTTATTTTACACCACAATTCTGGAGGGTCCACTTTATGATTTGAGGCTTCATTGTTTTGGGCATATGGAGAGGCAGGAAAACATGGAGGGATAAAACTACTTACTTCACTGAAGATAAGCACAGAGAAAGAAGACGATAATGGAGTCTCATGATACCCTTTGAAGATATGCCCCATTAGGTCATAAGCATTTATTAGGCCAAATATTCTACAGGTCAACAGCACCTTCCAAGAGTGTCATATTGAGAAACAAACCCTTAAGCAGATGGGCATTTGAGGGAACCTTCAACATTCAAACTGCAGCCAGGTAGGAACTAAAAATGGCTCAGAAGTAGGAAGCCAATGATCAGACAATCTGAGACACTGGAACCTCAAGAAAATGGGCCAGACTCAGGTGAGCATGGAAGAAGGCAGGAAGAGGCAAAGATGAGACTGAGATCCAGAGACTCGGTAATTGAGATAAAGACTGACACAGGTATCTCTGTACTACAGTAAGGGCAGGATTGGTGATCATTTGTCTGCCATAGACTGAGAGCTTGCTGCACTTCACAGATTTCCATGTTGGAAATTCAATGGATTTTGTGTTGGTTCAGGGATGAGTATGAGATCCAAGAAATATCAATAAGGAGTAAAACTACTTTGCAAAGGAGCCCTTCTCTTTGCTCTTTTTTTTTTTATTTAAAGAGATTATTTTTATTCTTATTTATTAGAGACATAGAGAAGGAGAGAGAGAGAGAATGGGCATGCCAGGGCCTCTAGCCACTGCAGACAAACTCCAGATGCCTGTGCCACCATGTACATCTGGCTTACGTGGGATCTGGAGATTTGAACCTGGGTCCTTTGGCTTTGCAGGCATGTGCCTTAACCATTGAGCAATCTCTCCAGCCCTGCTCTTTGGTTTTAAAGTTAAGAAAAGGACTGTGTTGGACCTGCTTAAGCCATCAATGGAGCCTGAGGCTGAAGCTACATGAGGTGTCAGGAAGAACCCTGACAGGCTCTGCCTTGCCTGGGACAGCACAGGTTTAGAGCTTTTCATGTTCTCGACACTGCTTTAACCCATTTTAGATTGGCTTTTCTGTTACTTGTTACCCAGTGTTCCAATGATATGGACCTTTTAACCAATGGGATTTTGCCTTGTACTATCCATCACATTTCTTGTATACTTTTCTCTATAAATTTTAAAAACTATAAGACAGTGACTTAAAAAATTAAAATATCATGGAAAGTATAAGATATAACATCACAACCTTTTATTATTTAAATTATTTTATTATTTAAATTATTGATCAATTAATATTTAAAGCTTAAATTTCTAAAGGATATCTTAGGCTTTTAGCAAAGTTGATGTTCTTCATCTACCTTTCCCTCATGGTGGTAACATAGAAAATCAGAGTACAATTTTCAACAACTAGCACATTATTAGTGGGACAATATTTGATTTTTTTATTATTGTAAATATTTATATTCATTTTTAAGGGGGGGAGAGAAAGGGGGAAGGGAGGGAGGGGGAATGAGAATGGGCACACCAGGGTCTCTAGCCATTGCAAATTAACTCCAAATGCATGTGCCCCTTTGCACATCTGGCTCTACGTGGGTACTGGTGAACCAAAGTCTGGTCATTAGGTTTTGCAGGCAAGCACCTTAACCACTGAGCCATGTCTTCAGCTCAACAGTAGATATTTGAATTTCATTAGTTTCTTCTGTTTATGTTCATGTCCCAGGATCCATTGTTGCCTTCAGTAATTGTGTGATCAGGTCTCTCATTAACAGAATGCTTTTCTGTGGGATTTTTCCATTGACCACTTTCAAAAGCATGTTTATATTTTGAGTTTTAGAGAACTAATGGCAAATATTTAATTAAACTAAATGAGGTGAAGCAACATTGTGAAGTGATTTCAGAAATAACTGGTGTGATAAACAGAATTTGTTTTGTTTGCATACAGACATATTTCTCATTGAGTATAAAAGCTTAGTTCAAGGAACAAATAGTTTTATGACCTTTAAAATACTCCTTCAGAAGACTAATAAATGCAAACCACTTGTTTGGAAAACATTTACAAAACGCTGCCAGCCCATCACCATCAGCATGTACTTGGCCCCCAAGTAAGGTCCCACTTTCATGCTGACTGAGCAAAGCAAGTCTGAATGAGGCTCCTGTATATCACTAGGAAGAGTCCTAGATGATAACAAGCACTGGCAAAGCATTTCCAGGTATTTGGCTTTATAGAGCTGGAAGTAATCAAGTAATCTTAGGCCATTAGAAAATTAGCAAGCATACGTTAGAAACATCCAGAAGCTGAGTTGCATAATAGTTAAGCATCAGGATACCTTAAAATGTGAGGAAGATACAAGTTTTAAGTATGATCCATAAAGATATAGCCATTTCTTGTCTTTCAAGTAACTACTTTGAAGCTCTTAAAAGTATGGCATTGGTGGTGGTGGGGGTGTGTGGAGGAATAACTCAGCAGATAAAAGTGCTTGCTCTAAGCTTGAGTACCTAAGTTCAGATACCCAGGACCCACACAAAAAGTGAACATTAAGACAGGCATCTATCTGTAATCCTAGCATGCTTGTGGTAAGATGGGAGGCAAAGACAAAAGAATCTCCACAAGCTTGTAGGGCCCTCTAGCCTGGTGAATAGAATGGTGAATGAGACTCTGTCTCAAACAAGGTGGCAGTTGATGGCTGACATATGAGATTTGTCCTCTGACCTGTACACGTGCACCATGCCACAAACCTACATGCACATGTGCACACACACACACACACAGCACTTGGGAATTCTAACCCTGAAAAAACCATCTCCATTCAAAGAGAATATGAAAACTGATTGGATTATATTTATAAGTCTATATAAATATATTGTACCTGTTAATCTAGTAATTTTAAATTTAGGATAGAAAGCAAGACAGAGAATTACATGTACCCTAGCATTCAGGCTGCAAGGAATGGCAGTGCTCAATGAAGTAATAAGATGGTGATGATAAAGTGAAAGCGCCACTGGGTGGCCCGCTCGCTAGTATGTACCTCTTCTGCTAGGAATCTATTGACTTCACACAGGGTTGACTTCCATTGTCTTCAGGAACTCTTACTCACTGGTGAATAAAAGCTGAGATGGTTACTCTAATCCAAATCACAACATCTGTAGGTAACAAACCAAAACAATAACAAGAAGCCAGAAGACGAGGTTTTTTTTTCCACAGAAAGAGTTACTCATTAAAGTTGAAATGACTACTGAGCTGCTGCTTATATGTGGTCCTTGGCTAAGTTTTTTTTTTTGTTGTTTGTTTTGCTTTTGTTTTTGTTTTAACCGCGGTAGGGTGGTTTCATTCTAGCCCAGGCTGACTTGGAATTCACTATGTATTCTCAGGGTGGCCTCAAACTCATGGCGATCCTCCTACCTCTGCCACCCTAGTGCTGGGATTAAAGGCGTGCGCCACCACACCTGGCAAGAAAGGTACTTTGGTGAAATATTTAAAAAAGTCTAGGATCTTGGAAAAACCCAACTAAAAATATCAAAAGGTGATAAAGGATATATGACTTACCCCTTATTCCCCTCCAACTTGCCACCATGCTCACTGTTTTTTTTTTTTTAAATATTTTATTTATGAGAGAGAGAATGAGAATGGGTATGCCAGGGACTCTAGCCACTGCAAATGAACTCCAGGTACATACACCAGCTTGTGTATCTGACTTATGTGGGTACTGGGGAATTGAACTTGGGTCCTTTGGCTTTGAGGGCAACCACATTAACTGGTAAGCTGTCTCTCCCACTCCATGCTCACTGTTTTTACAGTTGTGAATTTATTAGACAAAAAAACTTGATTTGATCATGTGGCGAAGCTTTAAAAAAAACAAAAATAGACTGATATTTGACTGCATATGAAAGAGTGGATGACGTTTTCTTACAGAGGAAAAGAATGGCAAATAGGCACCTGAAATATTTCTGAGATGAATAGCTGACTAACTAAATACAAAACTTTTGCTGAATCCATTTCTTCCCTTGGGGTAAGGAGGAGGTTTCACTACATAGCTTAGACAGGCCTTACTCTAGATCCTCCTGCCTTAGCTTCCCAAGTTTACTGTTGAATTCCATCATGGCTAGCTGAATCCAGTTTTTTTTTTTGAAAGATTATTATAGGAATGGGAGAATGGGTATAAACTTAATGTTGAAAGCAAAATGACTTGCTAGAGCTCTTGATCTACTGATACAACACAAAGATCAGAAATCATGAGATATCCACTCTACCTCAGAATATTCCTGGGAAAATCAATTCACCTCTTCAGGCTTACCTCAGTGAAGCAGGCATAATTAGCTCAGGGGTTATCTTGGGATACTTTGATTCTTAGGAGGTGCCTTGTAGTAATGTTAGTCTATAAGATACTTTTAGTGTCTCAAAGAACCTAGAAGTCAGGACTCTGAAAGACAGGGCTGTGGAAATCTACTAAGGTTCTCATTTTTAGTTACTATTTTATCAAAGTGGTAAATGATTAGTTATCTAATTATAAATAGAATGTATTTGGACCATTAAGAGGACAAGTCAAAAGCATTCTTGGTAAAGAAAAGTATGACCTTAATGATAATTTTGAGCTGAAAAATTTAGTAATATATGACTTTACCACCCAAGTACTATATATTTGTTGAGAGATGGAAAGAAGATACAAAACAGTGATATTTATTGAGCATTTTTTTGTGTCAAGCAATGTGTAGGATACTTGCATACATTATATCTACTAATTCTCAGGACAGCCCTGTGAATGATTCTTGATTTGCTCTGGAAGATGAGCTGTTAAGCAGCTTTCACCACAATCAACTTGTCAGTAAGTAGTAGAGCTGGAATGTAGATTCTGTCAGTCTCCTTTAAGTACTAAGTTGCTTTATCAAAACTAGCTCATAGCTAGTTAGCTAGCTCTTAGTAATTTCATTTCCCAAGTGGGAACAGCATTGGAAAGAAATGCTTTCCTATCCTGCTTTCTTGCACAGCCTCAGAAAGTTAAGTGAATGCTGCTTACAGGTCTAGGGGACTAGCCAGGGTGTAAAAGAACATCTCAGGTGTACCTTCAATCACTCATTACTGCCAGGGTTGCTTTGCCAGAAATCTTCCTAGCAAATGGCCTGCTGATGTACATGGACAAAAAGACAATTTTCTATGACTACAGGCAAAGCTGAGTGTTGTCACAAATTCAACCACTTGGAGAGATTTACTTCTAACCTATTTTTCTGTATTCTCGGGGCTCTGTCAATACATGTGTATTTCACAGAATACTAAGCTAATAGGTGCTATCATTAGGATGCAAAAGGTCTCTAGTACTTAATAACTAGGGCTGGAACTTTTCTTCCTCAGTAATATTTTGCACATGCTAATAGCATTTTTGTTATCTCAAAGACTTCTTGTCTTCTTGTTGTTTTGTTTTTAATTGAAATGCACCTAAATCAACGGCTATCTAACTTTATCATACATTTGTTAACATTAGGAGAAATAAAGAGCATTGATACTTTTCCTCCCCTACCAAGTCCAAAATGCATAATTTGAGTCAACAGCTTTCTAGAAGAGTGTAGATGAAGCCTGGAATTTGGTAACTAAAACTGAGAGTGAGGTATAGACCAATACAGACAGAGACAAGATATGAAAGTGAATGCAGATGGAACATTATAATAACTACACTGGATTTCTCATTAGAAGGGAACAGGGTCTTAGGACAACTTCATACTCCCCAAGAGAACTATATTTATACAGTTAATAATTCTTTTGTTGCAAAAAAGACTTTCAAATATTGTGTGTGGACACATGTGGGCTTTGCAAACATACAATAGATGTGTAACACACGGTAAACAGAAAGTAATGATCTTCAGCAGGCCAAATCCTTGAACTTGTCATTAATAAATGTCTCCCCTACATGCAGCTACCCAGGCTGCTGGAAGCCTGTTTTCTTCAAGTACTTCAAACACTGAGATCCAAGAACATTTATTATTTTAATCCATTACAGGCAGTGCTTGATTTAACTTTATTGGTTGTGGTGGTGGTAGTGGTTATAAGTGGGGGTACAGCAATGTTCTTTTACACATCGTTTCAAAAGGGCTTAATTATATTTTATAGTTTGGGCCAGGAATTCTGCTTGTTTTTTGTCTAACAAGGTTCAAATGGAGTTCAGGTCAGTGATGAATCAGAAGAAAAAGCCAGAGATGGTTATCTCTCTGCTCTGAGCTCATCTCCCTCTAGGAAGGCTGGGCAGGTACACTGTGTTCACCATCACACAGACACTGCTTTGCTAGCCTCACTCTGTGGCTAACTAGAAAGTTTTCATTTCTCATGCAGCCTTGAAATTAATACATCAGAGATTCAACCCAGTTGTTACCTCTATTTCTCTGAAATTACTACCCTATTCATTTTAAAGGCTGTTTACTCTCAAACAACTAAAGGAAACCCAAGCACGAAAACAGAAAATGGACCTGAAGAATGATGATCATGTAACCGACATTTTGAGAAATTCATAAGCCTGGGGATGTAGCCAAGTTGGTACGGTGCTTGCCTAGCAAGCAAAAAAACAAAAAACAAAAAACAAAAAAACCCCCACAAAAACAAAAGAAAGAAAGAAAACAAACAAACAAAAAAAAACAAAAAAACCCCCACAAAACAACAACAACAACAACAAAAAACCCTGAGTTCCATCTCCAGTGCCATATAAACTGGTGTGGGGCCACATACCTGTAAATCTAGCACTTGGGTGGTAGAGGCATGAGACCAGGAGTTGAAAGCTAGCTTTCGCTACATGGCAAGTTTGAAGACAACCTAGACTACATGAGACATCTGTCCCCAAACTGAAACAAACAAACAAAAAAACAAACCCAAAAACAGAAAGAAAGGAAGGAAGGAAGGAAGGACATAGAAATGCCTGAGCTCTTCGCTCCAGAAGAATGAATATGCTTCAAGACAGAATATGTATGAGGCTGCATAAGCTTAATTTGCTTAAATAAAAGAGTAAGTGACTATATAGACATTGCTAGTGGCAAAATCTACTAGCTTTTAAAAATGAAATATTTATAAATTTTATTTCTTTTTTTTAAAAATTTTTTTTGTTCATTTTTTATTTATTTATTTGAGAGTGACAGAGAGAGATAGAGAGAGATTGAGAACAGGCGCACCAGGGCTTCCAGCCACTGCAAACGAACTCCAGATGTGTGCACCCCCTTGTGCATCTGGCTAACGTGGGTCCTGGGGAACCGAGCTTTGAACCAGGGTCCTTAGGCTTCACAGTCAAGCACTTAACTGCTAAGCCATCTCTCCAGCCCAAATTTTATTTATTTCTTGAAGGTTTCAAAAAGATATTTTCTAAGGTAGAGATAGTATATTTATTGTCTACAAGTCTATCTACCACAGCAAAAAGAATAAACTTTACATGTTATATGTTGAGAGTTCATATAGTAATAACTTTTATTTTTTATCTTATTTGAAGTAAAATCAGCCAGTACTTTGGAGAGAAATTATAATTTAATTAGTTTCTATTTCTTATTCAAGTTTTGGAGCTTTCTATTTTCCCTTTTTATTTTGAATGCCTTAATAGTTCAACAGAATGTAGAGAAAAATTACATCACTGAAGAAAATCAGTAATTTAAAGCTAATTTAAGGGCAAGAAAGAGGTAGATGCCAGTTCCTCAGTAGCAACTTTGAACCTTGTTATAAAGTAATAGGAGGGAATCTGAGCAGGATTAATAGTGGTACTCATTCGAGGGACAAGGGGGTATCACATTTCACGGACTCTAGGCCATCTGTTCTGCCTGCCTACATTTTACCTCTCCAAAACCATAAACGCACCTCTACCTCAGGGACTATAGAAAGGCATTAGAATTCTTCTGCTTTTCATTATCACAAGATTTGGTAACTCATTTCATTGTCAAGATAATCCCCTTTTACTCTTTCTTTTGCGCTTGCAGAGTAAGCCAAAATGACAAATAAAACCCCAGATGTTACAGACCCGATGAAGCCTCCACCTTTCCTTGAGTGTTAGGTTTAAGCTACTTGGGACACAGTGTCAAAAATGACAGGACCCCAATGCCCACACCCAATATCCATTAAAGGTTTGTTATAGCTGTCTACAAGTTGTACTTAGAAGTTTGTCTTTTGGCTTTTACTGTCAAAAAATTCATTTCCCATTGTTCAGGCACTGGACAGAGATACTATTTATTTCTAAAAATAACAAGAGTCTTTGAGGGGGGGTTGTAAATGGTTTGTAATTGCAACATACAATTTTAGGTAGTCATATCTAATTTGATGTTTTATTTCCCCTCAGGCTAACTTGCATCTCTGCAGCATCCACAGGCTATGAAGACACCTTTAGATTTTTCTCAGGAGAGCCAGTTAACTATGGCATGGAAAGCTGGAGCTCTATTCTACAATTAATGACCCAGTTTCACTTTTCAGTATATGAAAAGCAACTGCAGGCTTTTCATTTTACCAGTCCTGAGTTAGGTGACCACAAGATGAGGCATTTTGTATACATAGAAAATAATGTTGGCTATGCCTTCTCTTTCTCTTTTTTCATTTATATACAATGGTAAGTAAATCTGAACGACAGGGGCAAGGGTGGTAAAAGTTACTTTCAAAGCTAACTTTGATAAAGAACTCAACTCACTGTATTCTGTGAGTGAAAAATCCTCAATGTGGTGTATTTTCCCAATTGTGGACTAAAATGCTAGCCAAGATGGCTATACTTAGGCTCTTCCTTGTGCCATTAATGTGTTCATAACCTGTTTCTGTGCTTATATCGAGGCGGCCAATATATAAGCATCCCTGAGCAAAAGCAAGAGCAAGACAATCTTGAGTCCAGCAATTTCACAGCTCTCAACTGTGTATTCTTGTTTGCTGAAATCCTAGGCGTGCCTCCCTAATCGAGCCATAAATTACCCTGACAGGGAGCTCAAGTGTACAGCTCACTCCCCTCCCTGCTTGTGGAAGGAGATGCACTGCCAGCTTAGAATTTATCACTTTATACTTTGCCTTGCTCCAAAATGACATGCTCCAAGCAGGAAAAAGAAAGAGCCGGCACTATGTGGTTGTATGGGGGAAGAGGTTGTTCTTGAAAAGGACATACTATAGAACAAAATGGATTTAATGAATACCAAGAAATATCTGCCTTAAGATATTTCAGAATATAAGATATGACTTCTAAATGAGTTTTTTTTTTTTTTTTTTTTTGGTTACTGGCAATGCACTCATGGGATTTTCTGTAATATTATATACCAATTTTAAAAATATACACATTACATCTATTAAAAATCAGAAATTCAGGGCATTTTTCTAAATACACATGGGAGAATATAAGTATTCTAGCAGAAATATGAGTTATTACATTCTGAGGATGCTGTATAAGCATGGAGTAATAACAAAAAAAGAATCAAGTACCTTGAAATTCTCCTAGTTTAGGGTAGCAGAAGACTATAGAGGCTAAGAAGAATGGGAGGAGAGTTGTTTTTTATATTTTTTTGTATAATAGAAAATATTTATTCCATTTTGTTTCACATGATGAAGATGAGAAATCATTCAACCACTTCAGTGAACAATTTATAAATATTTAGTTCTGAAAATGAGTAAATTAATATTAAAGTTTTTCAGATTACTTAAATACATTGACAATGTTTTGGGGAAAACCATTAACTTTATTGTTTTGTGCCATTATCATTCCCCTTTCTATATACTTCCCATAAGCTTATGACAGCTCAGATGATAAAAATATAATCTTTAGACACATTCAAATTTTTTTGTACTTTTGACAAGTGAGAGAGCATGCCTACAATACATTCCCCATAGTCTTTCTCCAAATATTACTTAGCACATCAGATTCCTCTAGAATTACAAATCTATTTCAGCTCCTAAATTAAAATTCATCTGGAAAGAGCCATTTTTCCCTGTTTATATAACATTGTCACATAAAGAGTGTTAAAAAAATATTTCACTAAAAATAGCTTGCGTAAGTTAGGGATTAGAGTAGTTTCTGCTGCTATAATTGTTCCTTTGTAGTTTTTTCCATGATGTTTTTGCACAGTGTTTTTGACTGTGTTTATTAAAGTCAGCACATCAAACAGGATCAAAGAGAAAGTGAGTGAGAACCAAAGAAACCCCAAGTATGTTGTCTCATTGGGGAGCTATGCAGAATCGGATAAACAAGTGCAAATTGTTGAGGTTTTAATGAAAAATTTTCTACAATTATTTTATCTTAAGTCATTCTATACAATGACATCTGCAGAGCAGATGGCTGTACTACTCCAAGGCAGCCTGTGCTCCTTTTCCTTCTCTGTTCAATAGTACATCTGAGATGACTACTTTTGTCACTGTGCTCAATTTGGTTCAGCAAGTAATTTGAAAAGTGCAGCTGCTGCAGATGTTCACAATAGTTATATAAACTGTAAAATCAAAGACACAGTTAAGTATTTCTGTATTAGAGTCAACCTATAAAAATCCAACATTAACCCCATTGAGCTCAAAGATAGACAATAAAAATTTTGGTTGGATACAGAACAAACTCACTTGAAAACTAAAAACGCAAATATGACTACTGGTAGGAATTTTATATGTGTGTGTATGTGTGTTTTCTGGTATTTTTTAACTTATCAAAACTATACCTAAATGTATATTTAATATAAACTACAAATATGTAATACCAAGATAATCAACTACATAAAGAAATTAATGTGTAGTGCTTAAAGCATTATTTCTTTTAAAAATATAGTTAAAATTATTTAATTATTTTTAAAGAAGCTGTGGAGGGAGCCAGGCATTCAAGTTCAAGGGCATCCTGGGCTAAATAGTTCTGGGCCAGCTCAGGCTACAGAGTGAGACCTTATCTTACCCTTATTCCTCTCCAAAGCCATGTAGTAGTCTCTCAATTATAATTTTCTAGAAATTGGCCTTTAGTAACAATTAGAATTTCATACAATCTTACTTCACTTAGACATAATTGATTCTGCTGAATTTACCTTTGTAAGTTGAGCATGCTGCCATATAAAATTAAAATAAAATAAAAATAGGTTTTGCTGTTTGGTATAATCTCATGTTAATTTTTCAAAATTAAATGTTGACTTCAATTTTGATTTAATGTCACACACACACACACACACACACACACACACACACACACACACTTTAGAATGCCTTGTGGACACTACCCAGCAGATAGGTAAGTATGTTCTTTAGTCAAAGCTAAAGTTTCTATTTCTATGTTTAACTAGATAAAGAGCATAATTGTAAAAGGAGAAGGGGTTGTATAGTTTTTCCAGTATTAAAGGGGAAAGTTATAAAATCAGACTATTTGTATGACTCAGCAAGAAGTTTTTAACTATATTTGGAGATAATAAATTGCCAAGGATAAAGACAATTAAGCATGAGCAAAATGGAAGTAACAAGTGACTTTAAAAGAGAAGGTTTAGAACGAAGTACAGTATGTTTGAATTCTTGCATTTGGCTGCATTTGAGTCCTATCCTCTTCCTACTATGATCAGGGCACGGGGTTTGGAATGGCATAGGGATGAGCCCAATCTTTGCTGGCCTGAAATTTATTTGTGGATAGGTTGGACACATTAGTGGTCAGTGTTACTTTAAAGACAATAAAGAGATAGAGAGCTTTTAGCTGGTCGAGTCAGAAGTATTTCTAGTGAGAAAGAAATAAATCATCTATGTTTTGGCCTAAAATTGACACTGTTCAACTATAAAACTTAAAAAAAAATCTCTTAAACTACTGTGCCCAAGCTGGTGCTCTAAAACTGTTATAGTTAGTCTCCAGCTGCCACTTAACTGCATTTGGTAAGCAATTAAGGGGCATATAGCTTAAAGATTTCACGTATCCAATGCACTAGTCATAGTCCTCATTCCCTTCTCTACAAATTAGAGTGGAAAAGAAATGACTCGTTTGCTACTTTTACTTTCAGAGTAAAATTTCTGGCTCTGTGCCACTGACTTTCACAGTAGCAGTTCTGATGATTGAAAACTGTTATTTCCACCTGTGGGTTGCTTTTTCTCTTCTCCTTTCTCACATTCCTTCTGCCAAACCTTTTTGACTTAGTGTGAAAAAGTACACAGCAAGTCAGTCATAGTAACAGAGGAGAAAAATGTGGATGGCATTGCCAGTTAACTTCTTACCTCTGCACCGTCAATGACCTTTGGCTTGTAGTGAGCCAAGCACAGGAGCATAGCCATACAGTTGCCTGGTAAAATGCCTCAATGGCATTCTTGAAAAGTTAAGCTTCACTTCTATGACACTATGTGTAACATTATTTGCCTCCATAGCAAGTTTTCTTTAAGTACATTGTTACCGGTAATGTAATACAAGTGCATTAGAGTGACATAAGCATTAGTATGGCTTACTGAAATACAGATTGCTGTGCTCCACGCCCACACGTCTGATTGAGTAAGCTGAGGTGGTCTAAGAATTTGCATCCTCAGTGAGGTCTCAGGCAATGCTGATGCTGCTGGTTTTCAGGTTATACTTTTTGAGAAACACTATACACAGTTGACAAACCTTGATATGCTATTGTTTCACCACAACAAATTTACATAAAAAGAAACTAGGAATTAACAGCTTTAAAGACAACTGTAGAAATGTGCTTCAAGAAGTACATAGGAATGGTTTCAGGACTTCAAAATACTTAGGCTCTTAGTATTTGTTATAAAACTATGTCTGCAATAATGTTGTAATTAAAGCAATGTTACCATCTCTAATAGTCTTTAAAACTTTTAGTTTCTATATAACACAAATCTTGAAAATGACGTATTTTTCATATGACAATAAACTATTGCTTGCTCATTTAAACACTCTCCCTTCCTTCATTCCCCCCTCCATTTTTCAGTGACTTACCAGGTATTTTTTGTGCTGCTTTGACACTAAGACTTCCACTGAGATTTGACAGAGATGCCAACAGACATGGTTTATCAGGATGGGGGACAGGTTCCATGGAGACCACAATCTGAGTAGTATGGACAGAAATTTTTTGAAAGTAGGAAATGGCTCTCCACATGTTCTCCTGAACTGAAATCTTCTGTGTGCCATCACAGTGAACTTTGGGCTTAGACAACTTTCCACGGTAACATCTGGAGACAGCAAGCTCATCCTTGTTCAGTGTGCTATCTGACAGGGTGGAAGTCTCTTTGCTATGTGCAAAGCTGTGTGCAGTTTTGATCTTCCTTAAGAAATGATTTATCTGATCCAGCTTGGTAAAACTCAGATTTGCTTTCAAAGGTTTTGATACATCCAAGTTAATGTCAGCTGCAAAAATGAAACAGATAAGAGAATTACTGGGTCTCTCTCTTATTAAATACTCATTAAGGTGCCAGAATGTTGTATTTCTTTTACTCATTACTATTTTTTCCATGTAGTTACTTAAGGAACACTATCCTTAGGCTACTTAACTGCCTATCCTGCTGGCTACACACTGCTGAATGTTCCTGACACAATGAGGGTCACACGTTGACAGTCATCCAT
Organism: Jaculus jaculus; assembly: GCF_020740685.1. NCBI lineage: Eukaryota > Metazoa > Chordata > Mammalia > Rodentia > Dipodidae > Jaculus > Jaculus jaculus. The sequence goes on along the minus strand of NC_059103.1, from coordinate 170,299,167 downwards.
TTCCATTTCAGTCCTCCAGCAGTACCCCAAATGAAGGAGGATTTCCAGTCTGTTACTTATCTGAAACTGGCATTTTCTCTTCCAGGAATAAGGACCTCTCTTAATGTCCACAGCCATATTTGATAAGATGATCATAGTAATCTAACTAACTCAACTGGCTAAAGGCCAAGTTTACTGAGAATCTTTTAGCAGAACTGCTATAAGCCTAAGTAAAAAAATGTGCTCTTCTTCTGCTTTCATCTTATTTCCTCTGACATTACCTTTTCCTTTGTTTGTATTGTCAATAAGACGTTAGCCTGCAAGTGTCCCATAGGTGAAGCCTGTCATATAAACATTGTCAGAACCGGGTGCCTAGCACAGTGGTCAACTGTATGTTCAATAATCATTGGAGCTTAACTAAACCCATCAACACTTATTTCCCTGGGGTCTGGAGCTATAACATAATGCACAACCCCAGATAAAGGTAGACAAAGAAATGTTATTTAATGCATAAAGTTAATATTTTACATTTTTCTTCCTAAGGATGTTAGCACATGTGTATTTCTCTCTGCATGTGCATGCTTACATAGGACACCACTTTGGCTTTGCCCCTGCCTGTTCATTCACTGTGGACTCTTATGTGGTCCAGAAAGGTTCTGAGGTATGTTTCCAATTTTATCCCCTAGAGTGGGTTGACAATGTCGATCTGCCCGTATATTTGTTAAAACAGGTCTCAGTCCAATGTATCCCAGGCTTGCTTTGAACTCACTACATTATGGAGGATAAATTTGAACTACTGATCCTCCTGAGTGCATCTTGAGTGCTGGGATTACAGGTGTGTATCACTACAGCCAGTGTATGGGGTCTAGATCTGAAATCTAGCTGAAGATAGAACTCAAGGTTTCATGCATGGTAGGCAAGCCCTCTACCAACAACACTTCCAGCCTTCACTGCATTTTTCTTTTCTTTTCTATGTGTACATACTGGTTGGTATGTGTGTGGGTGCATGCACATTCATGTGTGTATACATGCATATAGAGGCCAGAAGTCAACATTGGGTAGTTTCTTCAATTCCTCTCCACCTTCTTTTTGAGACAGAGTCTTTCACAGAACCTGGAACTCACTGACTTGGCTAGACTATCTATCTAGCAAGCCCCAACAATCTCCTGTATCCACCACCCCAGTGCTGGGATTACAGTCTTTTATGTGGGTCCTGGGGATCCAAATTCAGGTCCTCATGTGTATACAGCAAACTTTTTGCTGAGTGAGCATCTCCCCAGCTCATATACTTGTAGTTTTCTAAAAAGAAAACATGTCCTAACTTAAAGGTATTAATTTTTTCCAAAACACCTTATTTACATATAATACATATGCCACAAAATCTGCCTTTTGAAAGTATACAGTCTAATGACTTTTAGTATAGTTACAAGGTTGTGCAACACTTACTCCTGTCTAGTTTCCAAACATCATCACCAAATATGCATACACCTACCATTTAGGAGTCATTCATTGCCCTTCCTCCACTTCCAGCTGCAGATAGCCACCAATCTATGTCTTTCCAGATTTGCCTTTGGGTACTCCATACAAATAGAACTATACGGGCTGGAGAGATGGCTTAGTGGTTAAGCGCTTGCCTGTGAAGCCTAAGGACCCCGGTTCGAGGCTCGATCCCCCAGGACCCATGTTAGCCAGATGCACAAGGAGGCGCACGTGTCTGGAGTTCGTTTGCAGTGGTTGGAGGCCCTGGCGCGCCCATTCTTTTTCTCTCTCTCCCTCTCTCACTCTTTCTCTCTCTGTCACTCTCAAATAAATAAAAATAAAAAATAAAAACACCAAATAGAACCATACAATATGTGCCTTGTTTCCTTCATATAGCATAATGTTCTTGAGATTCACCTGTGTTTACAAAAAGATCAGTACTTCATAATTTTTATGAGTGAAACAAATACGCACACCATTTTGCTTTTGACAGAATGCTGATAAATATTTGTGTTGTTTCCACCTTTTGTTTTTCTTTTTGAGCCAAGGTCTCACTCTAGCTCAGGCTGGCTCCCAACTCATAGTGACCATCCTATCGTTAGCATCTTGAGTGCTGGGATTAAAGGAATGTGGCACCATGCTTAGTTAATCTCCACTATCTGAACTTTATGAATAATGATGCTAGGAACATATGTGCAAATCTTTTTTATATTGCTTATTTATCTATTTACTTAACAGTGTCAGAAAGAGGAGAGAGTGAGAACTGGGAGAGAAACAGAAAGAGGAAGAGAGAAGACAGAGGAGCACACCATGGCCTCTTGCAACTGCACCCGAAGTACAGATGCATATGCCATTAATCAAACCTGTAATAGTAGGCATTGCAAGCAAGTACCTTTAACTGCTGAACCACTGCCCTAGCCCTTGAACAAATATTTGTGAGAATGTTTTCAATTTTCTTAAATATCTATACCTAGAAGTGTAACTTTTGGTCATATCTGATTACATCCAAAGTGATTTGATTTGTTTTGAACACTTTTTATGTGTTTATTAGACATTTTGTATTTTGTATACATTCTCAGAGACTGTATATTCAGACTTTGCTCTTTTTAAATCACATGATTTGTCTTTTTATTATTGAATGTGGTCTTCATTTATTTTGGATTATAGTCCTCATAAGAAGATGCATGATTTGTAAATATATCCTTTCATTCTGTGAACTCTCATTTTACTTTATTTTGACTACCTATAGGCACAGAGTTTTTGCTTTCAGCATTTCCTAGCACATAATATTTTAATTTTTGTTAAGCCCAATATCTGCATTATATTGCTTGTATAGCTTAATCTGCAGTCATAAAAATTTACATTTATGTTTATTTTAAGAGGGTTGTAATTTTACCTCTTGCATTTAGGTCTGTGATCCTTCTTGAATTACTCTTTACATAATGCATAAGACAAAGGTCCATCTAATTCTTCCCAATGTGGATATTACATTAACCAACTAATTTAAAACAATTAGAAGACAGGTGTGGTGGTTCACACCTTTAGTCCCAGAACTTTGGAGGATGAGGCAGGAGGCTCACTGTGAGTTTGAGGCCAGCTTGGGGCTATACAATAAGTTCCAGGTCAGTTTGGCCTAAAATAAGACCTTGCCTGGAAAAGACCAAACAAACAAACAGTAACAACAAAAGCACTCAAATTAGTTCAATGACTGTCACATGGATGACAGCATATCATTCTCTACTCCATTTCATTATTTGTAACTTTAAAGACTATATATATATATATGTATGAATGTATGTATGTATGTATGTATGTATGTATGTATGTCCAGAAGCATTACAATTCTACAGAATGCAAAAAATGAAAGTTTATTTAAATTTCTTACATAAACTTGAACAGTACACTTTAATAAGAACTTTGTGGTGCCATTTCTGAATGGCCTTTCCTCATACCAATATATTTATAGAAGAAGAGGACCTTAGCTGGCACCTCAGTCACTTGATCTCTTTCTTATAGAGTCATGACTGTTCTACATACATCACATCTTCAATTTTTAGATAATCTTAAATTTGGAATTACAAATAAAACTTAGTGACCAAGCAGCAAAGCTTGTAGATAGAAAATGTAGAGCTATACATAGCACAAAACAGCTGTTAGTACTCCAATTGGAAATGGAAAGGTTAGTGTAAGCATTTAGATCATTCACTTTTCAATCTTTCGTATGCATGGTTTTATACAAAGTAACCTCTGTGTAAGGCTCCCACCAATGGACAGACTCTTTTGTCCTAGGGCTCCTTGCAGTGAGTACTAAGCCATGCTTATTGCAAAATATACCTTGTATTATGTGTAAACACTAACGTATGAGGTATACCAAGAGATGGGAACCATATATCAGACTGAGAAGCACCATCAATTAAGTAACACATTTTGTTAGTATAAAATATACCAACATTGTGAATCCTTCCACTGAGATCATGAACTGACACACCTTCTGATTAATACATTTTTATTCATAGCCTTTTATTTTAATGTAGTGATAGTTTTAAAGACTTTTACATCCTTGAACTAGAGTCAGGCACTTTTGTGGTAGAAAATCATTGCCTCCATTGTGCATATTTCCATGAGGACAAGGATGATAATTTTAGAAATGGGAAAATTCTGCAACATGAAGTATAACGTTTTCAAACATAGAAAATCAAGCAATATGCTTTTATTGATCTTCTTTTATCCTTCAAAATTGACAAATCATAGTAGTCTCATCATGAAGACAAAAACATTAAAGAGATTACAGTTTTTTTCTGACAGAGACACTGTGACAATTATAAAGAATAATGCTTGGGCTGGAAGGATGGCTTAGTGGTTAAGGCATTTGCCTGCAAAGCCAAAGGACCCAGGTTTGATTCCCCAGGACCCACATTAGCCAGATACACAAGAGGGCACACGTTTGTAGTGGCTGGAGGCCCTGGTGCACTCATTCTTTCTCTCCCTCTCTTTCTTTCTCTTTCAAATAAATAGATAAAAACCAAAAAATAAAAAAGAATAATGCTTTATGAGAGCTACAGACACAACTGAGCAAAGACCCTAGGCAGAGATTGTTAATGTGGGGTTTTCTCCAATAATTAGATTCTTGGACATGAGAGTTTTGCATTTTTTAATTATAATCAGTGAACTGTAATAAATGGATTATTTTCCAAGTTTAAAAGTTTAAATTTTAGGAATATGAGTAATACAGAATGTCCTGATCATCCACCTCTCTACCAGATCACATTTCTTACCATCCCTAGAATGTATTCCATAACTTAACTTTACAAGTAAACCCGTGCCTTGTATTAGGACATCCTAATTCCCCTTCAAAACTTTCTGAACAGCTACCAGGAAATGGAATGATGGAATGACTATTGAGTTAAAAGGAGATTAGAGAAATACAAATAAATTGCAGCTATTTTATGCTTCCATCATTTCATAAGGTGACTTAATAGTGAAAGGCAGAGAATCACATTACAATGAAATCAGAGAGGGAATTCAAGGCCCAGAGGTGATTCTCTTAAGTTTGTGTTAATGCACACCTTGTGGGGGACCAAATATCAACTGGGAAAGTTTCCTGAAAACTGTTCCAGCTATTTTCTCATTTAGAATGTTCCAACTTTACTTGACCCATTAGTCATCATATTACTTACATTTATGATGTATTATGAAATCTATTACCAAAAACCCAATGGGTTCAATATGGCTTATTATACTCAAATCATAACATTTATGATAGAAAACTTCTTGGTTAAGTGTTTCTTTGTTTGGAATTTTATTTGCAAAAGATAATTTTTTTTTAGACAAGGCTTAGTAAGAAAACATTTAGTGCACACTTGAGTGTACAGACACAGGAATGGTGGCATTTTTATTCCCCACTATAGACAGGTAAATGCAGAATGCATAACTAACAAATGTATAATAGAGCTTGACTTTATAGATAATAAATTTTAATAAAACCTTCCTATTATTAGGTCATAATACTGTTTTGCTTATACCTAGCTCATAATACTTTTTTCTCTTTGTAACAATCCAAATTCAGATATTTGTATAGTAACCAAGTAAAGCAATTCCTGATGATAGCAGACAATGGAGACTGAGTATTCACAGGTATAAGGGCTAGAAAACCTGGAATGTTGCTAAAGAAAAATTTATGTGTTTTTACTGATGATGTGAGATGTAAAGTCCTCAGTGGTGGAAGACACGAGTGCTTAAAGTAATGCTGATATAGCATGTCAAACTGTGTACATGCTGTCCCATGTGCTGGAGGCATGGCTTGACACAGGCTTCAACCTGCACCAGCCAGCAGATTTTCATGGTGCTTATTATTGTGATTTAGAACCAATGTCCCAACCCATACCAGTATATAAAGACTACAGTTTTACAAAGTAATTTCACTGACCTTCTAAAATAAATGTATTGATGTGGAATCATCTAAGTGAATTTCTCTCCTCTATAGTTACCACATAAAGTACCTGGAACAAAAAGAAGGTTGAGGGGGCTGGAGAGATGGCTTAGTGGTTAAGGTGCTTGTTTACAAAGCCTAAGGACCAAGGTTTGATTTACCAGAAGCCACATAAGCTAGATCTACATGGTGGCAAATACATCAGTTCGTATTCAATGGCTTGAGGCCCTGCCATGTGCCCATTCTAATAAATTTAAAAAAATGTTAAAAAAGGAGGTTGAATCAGAGATCATAGCACAATTGATGGGAACAATGCTTCTATTGGTAACAATTTCAAAGAAATCTGAACACCACAGAAAGGGAAGATGCAAACAAAAAATATGAGGAAAACTTTAATGTGATGAACAATTTTTCAATAATGAAACATATCTACTACACAGATGGAGATACTGTCTTGGGGTAGAATTGGTCAAAAGTAGAACTAAACATTTGGAAATTGCTAGTATAAAAGAGATAGCTGGGGCTGGAGAGATGGCTTAGCGGTTAAGCGCTTGCCTGTGAAGCCTAAGGACCCTGGTTCGAGGCTCGGTTCCCCAGGTCCCACGTTAGCCAGATGCACAAGGGGGCGCACGTGTCTGGAGTTCGTTTGCAGAGGCTGGAAGCCCTGGCGCGCCCATTCTCTCTCTCTCCCTCTGTCTTTCTCTCTGTGTCTGTCGCTCTCAAATAAATAAATAAAAAATTAAAAAAAAAAAAAAGAGATAGCTGAAGATGTTGTACACAGATAAGTGTCAGGACTGTGTCCTTGGGAAAACTGAGGATTAGAGTATAAGGGTTTAGAAAAACAACTGCATGCAAGTAGAAATTAGGAGAAACTGGCTATTTGTTTTTTAGTTTTCCACCCTAGAGGATCCATGTTCCTAGAAAGATATCCTCTAGTCACTCTCATTCTCTTCTTTGGAGGAAAAGAATTCTCACAAAATTAAACTCCACAAATAAATTAGAATTCTGAATGAGTGCCACTGCTCTGATGTCACTCTTGCTGGCTAATCATCATTCTCCACCCCTATAAGTAGCCTCTGAGACTCTTAGAATCCTATTACTGAGCCAAGTAGCAGAGAAGTGAGGTTCCTCTGAAGGTGCCACTATCATCCTGACCTTTGAAGATTTCAACTCCTTTACTCTACAGTGTGGGAAAGTAACTGATATGGTTGATTTTACTATGAAAAATGTTATTAAAATGAGGTTTCTTCAATAAAAGAGTTTATTTACATCAGTTTGTTAAAATCATATATTTTTCTTATTTCTTCAAAATATTTTAGGAAAAAGAAACTAAGGTTGAAATGACAACAAGCATTCCTGCATTTAAAATCTTTGGTCTGCTCTCCATTTGAGGTGTTGACATCAAGTTTACTACTTCATTTAGATAAAGCATGGGGAAAATAAATCATGATAGCATGCTAACTCCAAAAATTGGAACCTATCAACTCAGGAAATGTAAAAGTCAAGATTCTTAGGGTTTTATTAACTGATTTACATTTCTTAAATGTACGGAAAGCACTAGTGTGGCTGTAAAACTGAATCAACCTACCGGCAGATCATCAATGATTTGAGTAGAGCCCTACCTCTATTTCTGGGACACAAAAGGGACAAAAGTTACATTTTAGGGTAACATTAAGAAAAGGAAATTAGACTTAGCTTGAGATATTTTACTTTACATCTCCCTGCCTTTAAAAAATCACTTTATTAGCTGGGCATGGTGGTGCATGCCTTTAATCCCAGCACTTGGGAGGTAGAGGTAGGAGGATCGCTAAGAGTTAGAGGCCTCCCTGAGACTACATAGTTAAGGTCAGCCTGGACCACAGTGAGACCTTACCTCGAAAAACCAGGAAAAAAAAAATCACATTATTTATTCTTCATTTTCTTCTTACAAAATATCAGGGGGCTATTTGTCATTTTTAGATACTTTTTATTTGTTTTGATGGTTCTTGTTTTTTGAGGACAGGATTTCACGTAGTTCAGACTGGACTTAAATTCAGTATATAGCTGAAGACAATCTTGAACTACATGAACTGCTGATCCTCTTACCCCCACCTCCTTACTGCTAGGATTGTAAGAGTGCATCACAATATCTAGTTTTTCTTCAAATATATTAATCTTCCTTTTTATTTATTTATTTTTTTTTTGGTTTTTCGAGGTAGGGTCTTACTTTGGTCCAGGCTGACCTGGAATTAACCCTGTAGTCTCAGGGTGGCCTTGAACTCATGGCAATCCTCCTACCTCTGCCTCCTGAGTGCTGGGATTAAAGGTGTGCGCCACCACACCCGGCAATCTTCCTGAAGATATCAACTTTAAGAGACAACTGAATTCATGCCCACTGAATAATGGATTCAGTGACAGCATAACATACAAGAAATGTTCAAACATTTAAAAACTATTTGGGATAAACATTCTAAAATTCCTACTTTATATTCATATACAAAATCCTATCTGAATTTTGTGTTAGTTACTATACCTGAGGAATCTTTTAAAATATTTTATAACACTTAAACACATTTTAATTCAAATCAAAGAGGTTTGGAGAATGCAATAGTTTAGGAGGCTTGGAATTTTTTCAAAGGAGAAACTAAAGTCATTGTAACATATAAAACAGTAAGTTAACCTATAAAACAAGATAGTATTCAAAATAGGATTATGATCAATTAAAGGCAAACAGATGTTTTAAAGTAAAAGAACAAAACCAGGGATAAAGTCGATCCAAAGTTGAAATAAAAACTGAAAACCAAACAGGCAAATAACTTAACAAATTAATCAGGATGAAACTGAATTACTTTTATTAAAAGAAAAGGACCTCAGTATCTTTTTCAACAATGACACAACATACACTTAACTAAAAGAAATGTGAAGGTATTTTCATAATGTTGTGCTTGATATAAGAATGATATTTAAATTATGTGATGAATGGGGCATGCTAGTTATTAACTTATAATAAACCATAAATAACTCAGGAATGTTGTGCCAATATTGTATTTTAATCTTTGCATTATTTAAATGTCATTTTATGGTTAAAGTGACAATGTTCAAAATTTTTGTGCAAAAGGACAATGAAAAAAATAAATACAAGTAAGCTCACATGATTTTGCAAATGACTCCAAATTAATTAGAAAAATCTGCACCCTTAGAAATTCTTCTCACATGTCAGCTCTAGTTAAATAAAAAAAAATCTCATTTCAAAGTTAAAGAATCCTATGGTTAACAATAATTTTAAACTGGGATCAAGTGATCACATTCCTACACTTCTGTGTGATGTAATACCAAACACTTCACAGCTGAATTTGAATTTGTGGGAAGTATGAATGACTTTTCAATATAAGAAGTATCTGATCTAACACTAATTTTTTCTCTCTAGGCTAACTGTGCTGGGAACAGGTGGCCCTGCTTTCAATTATGGGGGCTAGCATGCCAGTGTGAGGCCTGGATTAGTTCACCTTCTCATGGGGAATTTTCCTCGGTTGGGAATGGATTTATTATGGCTTCACACATGGAATAGAGCTCATGTCAGCTGAGGGCAGTGACACATCATATGATTCAAATTAACCTGCTGTGGACTGTTCCGCAGGGCTTAGATTGTGTATTAAAATGACGACATTTTAAAAACAGCTTGAAAGAAACCAGGATAGCTAAACTGCAATGGTTCCAATTTGTTCCAACTAATCTATCACCTGCTGGAGATATTATTCTAGTGGGTTTCTGGTAGCTGCTGTTTTCCAGGTTTCCCCAAACCACTGACCTTGCTAATGGGTAGGACTGTTCCTCTGAAGGAAGGAGGTTGGGTATGGGAGAGCTTTGAAGAGTTTTTGATTTAGAAGTTGGGATCCACCATGTGCCTAGGGTACTATTAAGTGAATATGGAAAATAAAGGAATACTCAAGAAACTTGAATCATTTTTCTAAATATAAGTCCTAAAGGGCAACACTTATGATACCTTGCTTAAAGAAAACAAACCCTAAAAATTATGGTGAAAGGACAAATTTAAAAGCTATTATGTTCACACATTTTTGAGGAAAATTAAAGGTTACTTATAATCAGTATTTCCTCTGTATTTTAGGAAAATAATTTTTATTATTACTGTAACCTAAAGTCAAGAACCAGAGAACAATAAAGGGAAATATACTAGTTTAGAGGAGATGTAGCAGTAAGAAATTCTTTAGTAATGAGAGATGTACACATGGATTAAAAAACTAATGGTAGGAGCTGGAGAGATGGCTCAGCAGTTAAGGCACTTGTCTGCAAAGCCTAATGACCTGGGTTTGATTCCCAGTACCCACATAAAGCCAGATGCACAAGGTGGTGCATGCATCTTGAGTTCCTTTGCAATAGCTAGAGGCCCTGGTACACCCATTCTCTGTCTTTATCTCTTTGTCTGTCTCTCTGTGTTTGCAAGAATTTAAAAAAAAAAAATCTAAAGGCAGAAAAAAATTTCAAATGCTAACACTTAATTCTACCACTGCATTAAAATTAGAAATAATATTTGTGATGCCTTTATTGCTATTTGTAATGTCTTAATTTTCAAAGAATAGGAAATAAATAGTATTGGAGACTATTCTAAACTGGAGTTTTTTAATCCAGTCCTACATAAATGGTAGTTCTCTAAACTAAAATCTAGATGAATGAAACATCATTTTCTTGAGTTGTCAAAAATACGTAATTCATGTGTTAAAAGGGTTGCATGTGTCTTATTATCCATAGTTAGTCCTACTATGTATTACATCTTCTGTGATTTATAAATTAATTGCAGAATGGCAATAAGGCAATGTAGTAAGATAAGATAATTAGATAATGTGAAATATTATCTACTTGTGTACTATAATTGACAACCTGAGTTTGTTACATTACTGTTTTAGAGAAGATACCACAAAGTTGATATATCTACTCATATATAAACTTCTATAAAATACAAAAACAAGTTGACAAAAGTACTTTTGGTAAAAATATTTTAATTTGGTGAATGTAAAATTATTCATTATACACCTTTTTTTTGTGGCTGTTGTTGTTTTTCAAGGCAGGGTCTCACTCTAGTTCAGGCTGACCTGGAATTTATTTAGTAGTCTCAGGGTAGCCTCAAACTCATGGCAATCCTCTTACCTCTGCCTCCCAAGTGCTGGGATTAAAGGCGTGCACCACCATGCATGGCTTACACTGTATTTTTTATTTAACAATATAAATTTATATTTTGGCTCTGAAAAACTGTGATTTTTCTACTTTTGTAAAAATAACAATGTAGGAAATATATATGTATGTATGTATCTAGAAATATATAATTGTATGTGTATTTGTATATATGTTTGGAAAAATAATTTTATTTAGTACATAAAATTTTACTACAAAAAGTAAAATCTCCAGGCTAATAAAATAAATATAATTAATTTATGTACACAATCTTATGTATGTATTCCTGAACTCCATCTAATCATTTTATTTTCTTCTTACAAGGTAAGGAAACTAAGACACAAAAGAGTTAACCAACTGCTTACAAGCACATAGTTGACTAAAAGGAAAAAGAAAAAATAAAATAGTGGGTCATTTTCAAGCATCCATTCTTGGGCTGGAGAGATAGCTTAGCTGTTAAGGCGCTTGCCTGCAAAACCAAAGGACTCATGTTTGATTCTCCAGGTCCCACGTAAACCAGACGCACAGTGATGCAAGTATGCAAGGCCATACATGTGCACGAGGGGGTGCATGTGTCTGGAATTTGGTTGCAGTGGCTGGAGGCCCTGGTGTGCCAATTTTCTCTCTCTCTGTAAAACATACATTGCTTAATGCTTAACTACTTTATGTTAAATTTGAGGTAATTTATCATGTCTATTTCTATGTGTAATTGTCTGTTCGTCTTTAGAATGTGTAGCCCAAAGACAGTATGCATTTGGAAAACAAATAAACTATTCATTTTTTGGCAAGGCATGTCAAACTCACTGACAGATCCCATATACATGTTCATATCATCTTACAGAAAAATGTTTGTATATTTCTCACCTGGTCCATTAAGAAAATCTTTGATTTGCAGAGTAACAAGGGAAGGGGGAATGCCACTTTTGCTGTCTGTTTCTCCAGGCACTGTCTGTAGCCACACAGTGTTATAGTCAAGGGCTTCTGGTAGAGTCTTCCCAGGATCTAAAGAGACAAAATTGAAATTAAGTATCTCAATTAAATCACAAACTTCTTATTTTGGTGTATGAATCTGTGAGGATAAATAAGGTAAAATGGTTCAATTATTATATGACCTCATTGTTTTTCATTTTTATAATCAAGTATTTCTAGAAAAAGGTGAACCAAGCTGGGCATGGTAACACACATCATCAGTTCCAGCACTTGAGAGGCAGAGGTAGGAGGAGGATTGCTGGGAGTTCAATGCCAACCTGGGATAACAGATTGAGTTCAGGGTTAGCCTGGGCTAGAGTGAGATACTATCATATTGAAAAAAGAAAAAGCAAAACAGATGAACGAAGTTTATACAATGCAGAATGACAAAACTAAGCTTTCCCATGTTTGGCCAAAAAGGAAAAGGCATTTCAAGTCTTATGTTGTATTACAAGTGAGGGTAAGGCCTGAATTCTGAGTTGCTGACCATTAACAGTTCAATGGTTGGATTTCTCTTCAGACATTATATTGGAAACAAATAAAAGAAAAATAAGGGCAATCTTCTCAGCTTAAACATAAGCAGACATGTTAAAAGTGCAGTGGATTAGTACTACTTAGGGGTTGATTTGACCTCTTTCAGAATTTTATTGACTTTGCAGTCATTCTTTACTGCTAAGCTTTTGAAGTTAACTTCAGTAGCATTCCCATAACTTTCCTTAATGATGAAACTTTCTTGTTTTTTCACTAGTTCCAATCACGACTGTGACTTAAGTTTTTGACTTTTTTGTTAAATATACATATTTAACTTTTTTCTAACATTGTATATTTTAAAGGCATATTTTGGCTGTGGATGATGGTAAAAAATTTGCTTTTTAAGGCTTAAAAATCTATAGTTTTTTGAGATAGCTCTTTAAATAAAAATGACTGTTGTATCTTGGCAATATGTAGTAGGCTTTTAAAAATCTTCTAAGTACTCAGTTTTTCTTTAGTTTCATGATTGTTTTATTCTGTTTTAATGGCCTTTGAATGTCAAGTTTATAAGAATGTTCTTGCCATAGAGCCCATCTAATCCATTTTCAGCCTATTTGAGATGTGTTATTAAAGTAATATTTATTTAGGCTTTATTGATTGGCTTGCTTTCAAGAATAGCATCTACATATAGTGGACTATACTCAACATATGGCTACACAGTATTACTGTCATATGTGAACTGAGCATATAAATTCTTCCTTGGAATTTTTGTTTCTTGACCTTATCATGTGATCCTTATGAAATTTGGCATGTATGAACCTTTATATGATTTAAAAGAAAATACTGAAAGCGATTGATCATGACATTAGATCTATGTGGTAAAGATCAAACACTAAGCTGGTGCACTCTTCCCTTTTATATGACCAGTGAATTTAAAACAGTAAGAATTCACATAGTAGACCCATTACACAGTAACACTATACTATTTCCCCTTTTAAATACAGTGTTTGGGTGTGGTGGGAGGATGACAGAACTCGGCTGCTACTAGGGTCTATGCTCTGCCTGGGAGATGCATGAAGCAGTAGAAGCTGAGTCTGTTGCCAGGATCTCATCCACCTGTAGGTTCACATTATAACTTTGTAAAGTAAATGGTTCTTTCTAGATTATACAAAGAGAGAGCATGGAGAGAAAATCATCAAGAAGAGGAATTATCTGACAGAAGAAAATATAAAAGTGATTAATAATAAAGGTAATAATTAGTAGAGATGAATTAAATTGCTGTATGATACACTGATATGATGTGTAGAATACTGGTAACTAAAACAGAATAAGAAAACAATGTCCGGGGACTACATATTTCAACTCACATGAAGATGTTATATGTTACACTTGTGACATTAAGATAATACAATTATACATTTTCTATACTTTTCCAGAGATAAGGATTCTAAGTAGCAAGACAATGTACATATACATATGTACAATATTAGTATATAAACTACTACATTACACATCAATAACAGTAATGATAAAGCTAGAGAATATAAAGACTGACAAATTATTATATGGCCATATAAAACTTCTACCAAAGAATATCAGGAATAACAAGTCAAATAAGATAAAATGAGGCATGACAGTGAGAAGAGAGGTATCAATATATAAAATATTTCACACATGCAATACAGAAATCAACAGAAAAATAAACAGAGGATAACAAATTAATGAATAGAATGATCCATAAAAACAAATAGTACATAAACATTGAAAGATACTAAGCCTTAGCAATAATTAAACAAAACTTCAGGGAAAAAATTTAATACAGTAAGAACACTAAAACATTAATAATGCAGGTGTTTTGCCCTGTAACCAGGCTCTTCTGGAGGGTAATTTCATAATATACAGAAGGTTTTAAATGTATATATCATTTGATCTAGCAAATTAGTTTGTTTAATTCCAAAGAAAAAAACTGGGCAAGTGTACACATAAGTCCACACAGTGAAGAACTGCTTATCATTTTTCTATTGCTTTTTTTCTTGCTGATTTGTAGGAACAAAAATGTTCCCTCTGAATATGCCAGCTGTCTTTAATTTGTATCCCAATGATTTGGACAAACATACTTTAACAGATGTAGGAAAAATCTATTTTAACTTTCATTTCACCAACTTATTCCTAGATAATTAGTATATCTATTCTTATAGCTATCCAAAACTAAATTTTAAAGTTTTTCATTCACAGGTTAATCCTCTGGAGAGAACTTAAGGTAAGTAAGAGACATCTTCTCATCCTCACTCTTAATCAGTTAAAATGAGAAAAAATATAAGGTGTTAATTAATTGTAATAGGTAGAAGATTAATTGATAATATCTTAGGTGAAGGAAAAATGTACCTTTCTGCATATGGTAGATACAACTGAACATATAGTATTTTTGCATCAACAGATGAGAGACCTAAAGTTTATCAAAATTTCTAAATAGCAATGCCCTTGGAATCAGAAAGGACATTTGTAGACCTCTACTATATTACAGAAATATTTATAACACATAGAAATGTGCCAAGAAGTTGACTATACAATCACTTGAAATATAAAAATTTAGGGAATGTGAAACTAAATACTTACCTATAGAGACATAGTAAAGAATGAATTCTGACAATGCCATGAATACTGCTCAGGATAGTGTGCTGCTGATAAAGAGCATGAAAAGGGTCTCATGCACCGGTACAGATGAGAAACAGGATTCCAATTTAAAACCTCTCCACATACAAGCACTTGCGCACATGCGCACATATACACCTTTAGTTTTATATACTAGAGAATGATTTAAGAGTAGGATCACCATGGTATGATCCTAAGTACATGTTTATTACTAATTACAATTTATTTAGGACCTTACCAAATATTTATAAAACTTCACAGAAAGAGGACAGGAAAAGTGCTTCAATGAGTTTTTGAGGTTCTTGCCACATTGGTTTCTTCTTTACCAATTTTGGGAAAATTCTCTCAGTAGTCATGGGGGCCTGCTGAAGTAGCCATAGCACAAAGGTGAGTCAGAAGCTCAGAGAACTGTGCCAACTTTCAAGTTTACCATTTGGTCCTTTAGGTTCTAATGGCTAGATGCAGAGGAAACTGGATTTAAGATTTCCTGAACTGTCTTCAAGTCATTGTCTCTTTCATACAACCATGAGGACTGAAAAAATAGATTTGCATTATACATTTCTCAAGTCTGTATACCTGGGAAAGGATCAGATAAACTAAGATTAAAGGAGCTTGTAAATATCATAAACAGAGTGACAAACAGAACCAGCTGTTTCATATTGGAAGCTCCTTCAGGCTTCTTTGTACTTGGTAAACAGTTATTTACTCAAGTACTAGATGCTCTCAAAGAAAATAAACTACCAATGGTGATGGGTACATTTACATTCTTGTCTCTAAGCCAAAGACATAAGAGAAAGTTGTACTTTATGAGAAACAGTGAATGAGAAAAGGGACAGAATAAGTGATAAACTACTCATAGCCATAAATCTCATTCAAGATAAGAATTCACTTTTATCAAGAAAGGTATAACCTTTGCTTTCCTTTTTGGGCAGATCTGGCTGCCAAAGCAGATACTTCATCATATCACAGTAATACCCACAGAGACAACTGGAGAAAGCCTTCTCCAGTTCATCACTGAAGTCTTTAAAGAAGCCAATCCCTTGTTAATCAAATAGTGACTTCCATGAGGGTTGATCTTGGTTTTATTTGTGGTATTGGTACATTAGTTTGCTCTTCTTCAAGAAACTTTAATTTCATTGAATGCCTGACTCTATTTCCTTGTCTCTTTCCAAGAAAAGGATAAGTCCTGAAAAATAAGCTTTCATTAAATGGATGTTAGTATACCACATTTAAGCCATTCCTCACCTCCCCATTCTGGGGTATCTCGGTATTGTCAAAGCTGGCCTTGAACTCGTGGGCTCAAGCAACCATCCTATTTCAGATTCCTGAGTAGCTAGGACTACAGATGCATCCCACCATACACAGCTTAATTATGTTTTTTTTTTGTTTGTTCAGCAAGTAAATAACCTGTCACCCAGCTCCTGGCACTAGTCTGTAATAGCATCCTACCCAATATACCTTCTGAAATAACATCATGCTTTAATTCCCAATCTTATTGATATGAATAATTAAAATCAATGTTTTACCCAAACTATTATTGCTGATTTAACTGTCCATAGCTGTTTGCTCTGATATCAATTGTATTGACAAAATTTTCTTTCTGATTATAGCACATGATTCAGGAATCACAAAGTCCCCACAAGCATACTAAAACAAATGCTTGCATGTGATGTATGACTATAAATGGCCTCAAGGTTTACTTCTGCCTCCACATTATCAGTTCCATAAAGCCTAAATGATCTGTTGTAATGTTTTGAAAGAAATAACATGCATTCCTCTTTATTCCCTTTCCTGAAGTCTTCAAAGAGCTGTTTTGCAGGTTATAAGCATACGGTGTATGGACCATGGCTAATGAGCCCAGGTCTGTCCTAGGCTTCCAGACACCAAAGGTAGTGCTGACAGCTGCTGAGGGAGATAGATTCTTAGGTCTGAGGTGCACTGGGCTGTACGTTTATGAAACAGTAAGTGATGTCTGATAAATTTTGTGGAAGTTTAAAAACTAGTTTGTTATAGACTTAAGACTTACTGAGCATAGCTTTGCTTTCAAGGAACTTTCTCTCACTTTGTTCTATGTGAGAGTTTGTAAGCTAGGAGTACACATGGAGTCACCAAAGGAGCATGGATTTTGGAGGTAGTCATATCTGAGTATAAGTCCTGATCCTTTTAACTGGGTAAACAACTTATATGAGTACCCATTTGCTTGTTCCAAAAATAGGGCTAATAAACAAAAGTTATAGAATTGTTGAGAAAATGAGACAATGTTTGTAAAGTTGGTTGTATGGAATGTGTCGTGGTAAGAGTTCAATAAACAGTCACTGCTTTGTTTCCTATAGTACAACTTAAACAAAATGAGTAAGTGTATGCAGAATGCCTTTCAGTTGTCTGCTTTTTTTACTTTTATTTCTCACCTAATAGAAGATGAATATAATGGAAAAAGATTTTTTTTTTAAAAAAAGAGTTGGACATGGTGGCTCATGCCTTTAATCCTAGCACGTGGGAAGCAGAGATAGGAGGATCCCTGTGAGTTTGAGGCCACTCTGAGAATGCAAAGTGAATTCCAGGTCAGACTGAGCTAGAGTGAGACCCCACTTCGAAAACACCCAAAAAAACCTCAAAACAAAAACAAAAAATAAGTAAATAAAAAAGCCTTCCACACCAGCAGCAATCACATTTAGTTTTAACTTTAAAGACCAGTAAGATGCTTTATACTATTTAATAAATCAAATTAATTTTCAGGGCTACAAATAATAATCAACATGTTTTACTTCCCTATTAGTATTTCTACTTGAGACAAAATTCCAGATGTGACAATTTTCTTCTACTTTGGTTCTGGTAATTATCAAAATTGTATTTTTACACCCGTTCCTTTCCCTTAGAAGAAGTAAATAATCTGCAAGCCAAAATAATCTGCTTCCTATTTTCTAAACTAGAAGTTATAGTAGCACCTGGGTATATATAAACAAGATAGAAAAATGACAAAATAATTTACAAATTAAAATGGTGAGTATAACAAGATTTCCATTTCATAACCTTCTTTCTCAAGGAACATGAGGCAGGTTTCACAGCTAGCAAGAATGGCATAAAAGAAAAAAATACCTTTAAAGGGAATCAGGGTAGTAGAGAAACATTTAAAAAATTCCTTCCTTAGCCGGGCGTGGTGGCGCACGCCTTTAATCCCAGCCCTCAGGAGGCAGAGGTAGGAGGATTGCCATGAGTTCGAGGCCACCCTGAGAGTCCATAATGAATTCCAGGTCAGCCTGGGCTAGAGTGAGACCCTACCTCGAAAAATCAAAAAAAAAAAAAAATTCCTTTCTTTTTCTCAATTCTTGAGAAAAGATGGTCTTTTAGCTTAATTCTCTTACGTGCAATTAAGATAGGACAAAGGTGCTTATTAGTAGAACTTACAGAGAATTTCAAGGAAAACATATTAGAGAACCTGCCCTGCTAGATTTATTTGCCTCTACTTATGAAGCTGATGATATTGAAATTTTCAAGGGAACTGTCAGAAGCTGTGGCTATGCCTGGCTTTCACGAAGTACAAAGGCACACCAAGGATAAGCTCCTGTAAGAGAAGCAAGTCACCTCTTGATGTTGGACATATAAAAGGCAAACCTACAAGCTTTAAGTTTCTGGCATTTTTGTATATTTTTTTATGACTTATAGTTTCAATGAATAGCCTTTCCTTTTTCTTTTTGAAATGTAGTCACAGAATCAAATGTAGTTGGTAAGATCTTTCATATGATACCTGAAAATTAAATTGTGAAGGAAGCAAGCTCCTGAAAACACCATAGTTATTCAATGTCTGGGCAGAAAAGTAATTAGGAAACTACTTCTAAAGTGCTTCAGATTCCAGGCAAGTGGTATCAACTTTTGTGAATACCCAGACATTAGGTTAACTACATAAGCACTGCACCACCCTCCCCCTCCTGGCACCACCATCTGCTCTGCTAGTCTGTACCTACTTTGCACCTCTTACAATGTGACGAGAAGGAAACAAGATTTCCTAACTTGAACTCAGATCTGTACTCCATAGGAACAAAAAACAAAGGGATTCAAGTAGTTGCTCCAATGTTTTACATCTGCTCCTTGCATCTTTTAAAAATACACGTTGGTAATGGTAATGAATATTACATAAATTAATAAAAACAGGAATAGGTCTTATACATATTGCTGGAAGTAGGTTCATTCTACTTAATGATGTTAAGTATAATGTGTGAAATATCAATTCAATGAATTCCTTCTGGTTTGTGATATTTTACTCTGTGATATTCATGATATCTTTTTCATTTGATTGTTTCAACTTTAAATTACAATATGGGTTTCCAATATTTAATAGAATAAGATTTGATTAAAATCCAGTGTAAAGTCAAACAGGATACTGATCTGTAAAAAACATGTAGTCACAAATCCAAGATGAACTTAATCCCAACTGTAAATATCTTCTGTGTCTTAAGAAGAGTTTTTAACATTAATCTCAGTGTTAATGATTCTAACATTTTGATGTTTTATTTTTATTTATTTATTTGAGAAAGAGAGAGAGAGAGAGAGAGAGAGAGAGAAGGAAAGAGGCAAGTAGAAAGAATGGGCATGCCAGGGCATCCAGCCATTGCAAATGAACTCCAGACATGTGGGCCATCTTAAGCAACTAACTTATGTGGGTCTTGGAGAATCAAAACTGGGTCCTTTGGCTTTGCAGGCAAGCACCTTAATTGCTAAGCCATCTCTCCAGCCCAATTCTACCATTTTTTAATTCAGTTTTAGAAAATGCTGACTAAAATGAGAGTTACAAAGGCCAGAATACCAATCAGGTCCCAAGATGAAGCGTTCCCTCCTGCTAATAAAAATCGAAGTTTCAATTTACAATGTGACTATACTTTATATATCCAAAGTCCTTCACAAATACCATCTCATTTGGAGCTGAGATTAAACCATGAAAGCACAAAGGCCAAAGATTACTGTATCCACTTCAAAGATGAAGATACTAAAGCATCAAGAAATTTAGTTACTCCCTCAAAAACACTCTGGCATCAGAATCAAGATGAAAAGCCAAATCTTCAGAATTCTTTTCTAATATATTTCCCCAAATAATAGTAATTCCCCTCAATGTCTGGGTCATTTTTCATTTAACCTTCTCACCACCTACCACCTTGACACATTAGAGTGCCTCTCATTTCAGAGATGGATTTAGTTGCTGATCCCTATGAAAGTAGTTCCATTTTATGTTACTGATCAAGTAAGAAATGCTCCCAGCAGCTAAATTTTCAGGTAAATGTTGAAGTTGTGATCATTATGACATTAAAATCACAGGTTAATTCTAAGCTTTTCCAGGGACATTAACAAAACCTTTAATTCCAAAGAGTCATGTAATTCAATCCTTTTCTTAAACTCCTAATAACTGAATAGAATCAAGATATGATTTATGAGGTATAAGAAGCTAGCTTATAATTTTTCAACTATTGGTTTACTCAAATGTCTTTGGCACATTTTCTGCAGTTCTATTCACAGAAGTGAAATAAACCAAGTAATGTAACTTAAAATATTTTCAAGCTATACAAATAGCTTAAAAAACACAGAAATGACATGAACATTTTGTTCAATTATAACAACTATTTAAAACAGAAGGAACTAACAGTAATGATAGAAGCAACCACAATAATATTAACATTTGTTAAACTCTGCACCATACACTTAATGAAGGAGAGAGCACATAAGCATTGTCTAGTCCTTATGACAGCTCCCAGAGGTTTCTACCAGTATTATCCCTGCATAACAGATAAAATGAAAGTAAGAGACATTCAAATAACTTGTCTAAGACCACACAGATATAAATAGCAAAGCTGACATTAGAACTATGGACTGATTATCTCCAAATCCAGAGTTTTTATTGGACTATAGTCTATGTTTGTCTGTTTATAGAACCCAAACTTATAGCTATAGCATTTATGAAACTTTAAAATGGAGAAAATATCCTGGGCTAGACATACCATACCTTTGATCACTTGCTTTTTCAGTATGATACATTCCAATAAACTTTAAATTCTGTACTTTAGTATAGCTAATGTTTGAAAAGTTTAAGTCAATAAAGAAGTTGCAAGTGGTCTAAAGCAATTGTTTTCAATTGGCTTCTTTGTTAGGTCTTAGCACACATTAATGAGTAATAAGATACTGGGCTGACTGTATACTAAGAAAGTATGGTGGTTATATGAATTCCCTTAGAATGGCTGCACTCCTTCACAAATGACCAGATGGCACAAGCACTTCTTCAAAAGCAAACAAAAAAAGCCCTAAACAAATAAGAAGAAAAATGACATTCTGAGGCTGCCCTGGGCTACATAGTCAAGTTATGAGGCAATTTCAAATCTGGACTCCATTACCTTAAACAAAACAAATACCATTTTTAAATATTTATAAACACAACTAATACGATTATGTTAAAAACAACTACATACATCTTTATTTAAATGAGAATTCCAATAATACAGCTGCTACATATAAAGGTATTGGCAGAAGATATCCTTTCTGTTAATGGTTGCTCCAGGTTGGAAAGGGCATGAAAAAGTCCATTGACATTTTAATATGTAAAATTTACATACTAATAGATGTATTATTTACTTGTACTAGTTGGAAAAAAATCACTTGAGGTTGGTTATTATTGGTAGTCAAAAAGGAAATTCAAGTTGATAATTTAGATATGAGCAGAATCTTTCACTTTTTTGATTAAAAGAGTAAAAATACAGCACAGCATATACTTAAAAGATATAGTACGCCCCGAGAGATGGCTTAGCCATTAAGGCACTTGCCTGCAAAGCTTAAGGACCCAGGTTCAATTCTCTACTACCTACGTAAGCCTGATACTTATGGTGGTACATGCATCTGGAGTTCCTTTGCAGTGGCTAGAGGCCCTGGTGTGCCCATTCTCTCTTTCTTAAATAAGTAAATAAATAAAATATTAAAAAAAGATATAGTAGACTATTTAGGATCATTATATTATGCAGATTGGAGATTATTATTAATAATATGTTTAAAATAACAAGCATCATTCTATTTATATTTAGAGAATAGATGTTCTTATAGGTTTCCATTGTCACATATTATGGGTAGACTCTACACACAAACACACAGGCCTAGTGTGGTGGTGTACAACTGCAGGCCCAGCTTGGGCCTCATAGCCAGATCCTGTCTCAAAAAAGTATGAAAATATAAACACATAGGCAAATAAATACATATATGCAAATATGCACATACATATAATACATATATGTATCCTGAAGAAGATGGTTGACAAGAGGGACAATTTCACAGCATTTCCTCTTTTAAATTGATTTACTTGAAAATGAAACTCTAAGGAAAACCTATAATTTCATATTTGGGTACTTTTTTTTCTTAGTGGTGACAAGGGTAGATAAACTTAATGCTGATTATGCCCTGGGGGCAGTTATTATTCATTATTATTGTGGTTGTTTAAATAGAAGCCCCCATAGATCCAGGAGTTTATTAAAACTTCTTGGATTTCCAGCCACCTGACTGGAGGAGGCATTACTGGGCTGATCGTCATCCTAAGGTGTGGTGGTGGATTTTCAATTCTAGTCCAAAGATACACAGAGTACTTAAGTTCTGTGTGGAATTCCTAATTGTGTATGTGGTGTGCCCCCCCCTTTTTTTTTTCTCTGTGGCTTTTCTCTCTCTGCTTTGACCTGTGAAGGCAGGACAGCTTCTTCTGCCATTATGGAACTTCCCCTGGATCTGTTAAGTGTCAATAAATACCCTCCTCTACAACTGTGCCTGGTTTAAAAGTTTATCTCAGTGACTTGTAAGCTGTCTACTACAGTCATATATTCAGATGTAAAGACACTAAAACATGACTTCTGGATGAAATCTTATATTAAGTTTCTCAGAATGCCAGGTCCTGGACAACTGATTCAAAAATATTTTAAAGTTACATATTTCTTGGTGCCAGCCACAATGGAGTAAGTTCACTTCTGCCTAACTTGTGTCCTGTTTATAATACTCCATCCACAATAATACAAAAAGCAAATAAAGATCCAAGCACTTTGAAAATTAAATAAGAACAACACAAATTAGAAAGGGGTATCACTTGTGACTATGATACATAATTGTTGTTTCTTGCTCTGTTTTCTTGTGCTTTCACTTGAGAGTGTATCCTGAGTTGTAATAGCAAGAAGGTAGTAAAATACTAACAGAAACCTTATCTGGGAATTAAGCCTTTTCTTAATTTTTCTCTTGGTTTTGTAGAGAGAATGAAGGGAAAGGGAGACAGAAAGGGAGAGAGGGAGAGGAAGAGAAAATGCATATAGAGGAGATGATGGCTACGCTAAGGTGGCAGTAACATAGTCATTAAAGAGTGAATGAATGGAAATATATAAGTTTTTGACAGAAAACCAGAGACAACAAAAAAATAACAAAGTAGAAATTTTAGAACTAAAAATTCAATGAAGAGCCAGCTTTAGCAGTGAATGATGTTCATGATCATGTGCTTTATGTCACTTAAGGTCATAATATTTGAATTCTAGTATCAGATTTTCTGAGATAACCAAGTCTTCTTGTGCATGATTTATTTTTGCAATAGTCTTAAAAGTTAATGAGTGGAATGAATAAGATATTGTGAATTAAATAAAAAATCTATGAGGTATGGAGAGATGGCTTAGCAGTTAAGGTGATTGTCTGTCAAACCAAAGGACCCAAGTTCAACTCCCCAGGACTCATATAAGCCAGATGCACAAGGGGATGCATGCATTTTGAGTTCATTTGCAGTGGCTGGAGGCACTGAGGGCCCATTCTCTATTTGCCTCTCTCTCTCACACACAAATAAAAATAATATATAATATATATATATATATTATATATTTATTTATTATTTATTTAAATCTTTGATAATATCTATTTGTACTTATATATAAAACCTTTTATTTTTACTCTTAAAAATTGTCTTCTAAACAGTGTTTTTAAAAAGGAAAACAAAGTCTTTTTTAAAAACATGTTATTTATTTAAGAGAGAGAAAGAGGCAGATAGACAGAGAGAAAGAAAATGTGAGTGCCAGAGCCTTTAGCTACTGCAAACAAACGGCATATGTGGGTACCACCTCATGCATTGGCTTTATGTGGGCACAGGGAAATTGAAATGGGGTCTTAGGCTTTGCAGACAAATAGCTTAACCACTAAGCCATCTTTCCAGTCCCTTTTTTTTTTATGGTTTGCTCCATGTGATGCATATAAACACAAGCACATGTAATAATGGTTTATAACCTACACAGAAATTAGTAAACAATTATCAATAGAATTTTTCATAATTATTTTTTAGCTCAGAAATAAATAAAAACACATAGCATCCTCCAAACGCAGAGAGTGTCTCCATAATAACCTCACATGTGTTCCAGACACTAAAATAAAGCAATCATTGCGAGGCATATATGTGCTAAATTTGTCATAGCCTGGTTATCACTTATTACTTTTTAGTAAAAGATTAATTTTATTATCCAGTAAGCATGAATACCGTAGAAAGATATAACATTCTTATTTTTAGCTTCTGCTGTCTCTTGGCTTTCCTTGACCTTTCTTAAAAGAGTAGCTTCATTGTGACAACCTATTTTGTTCCTCTAATGACACTAATGACAGCCTGAGTTCAAAATTTAGAAACAGAGATATCACCCTACCACCTCCCTCTCTTCTTCCTTGCCAATGAGAGGTGACATAATAGCCATGATACTTTTCCGTTTTCACTATGCATAAGATTACTATGTTGTGACCTCTGCAGAGTACCAGGCATAGAAAAAAACTTTTAGGAGGATGGAAAAGTGCTATAAGAACTCTCTGTGGATAACTAGATTGGTAGTGGCAGGACTTTGACAGTTTATTCAGGCGTACCAACTGAAGCCAAAATTTTCCCAGGTCAGTATTTGAAAAGCAATTCTAATAACATTTAATAACTTTATGTATTTAAAATAACAAATAGCAAATTAATATTGTCCTAGACTATAAAAGAAAATTTGCATCTTCAAAAGTCAACAAGGGGTGTGCCTGGGTTGGGTGTGTTTAGTCCCAGCACTTGGGAGGCAGAGGTAGGAGGATCACTGTGAGTTCAAGGGCACCCTGAGACTATAGAGTGAATTCCAGGTCAGCCTGGGCTAGAGTGAGCCCACACCTCAAAAAAACAAACAAAAAGAGAAAAAGAAAAGAAAAAGAGTAAAAAAGAAAGGAAAAGTTGTGTCTATACAGTCTGCTCTCCTCAAAGGCAATGGTCCCAAGTCTTGATCTTGTACTTGCTGCTTCTTTTCCAGTACTTGTCGCCTAATATCTAGTCTTTCATCGGGGAGAGGCCTCTCCTACCTTGCTTCATCTCATTTTCACTGACTCTAGTACTTAAGGTTCATACATCTTAACTATAAACAGTTCACTTTCTTTGTCTCAAAAAGCCTCCCTAGTTCTATGGGTCATTACAATGTAGGATGTTCTCTGGTTGTAAGGAAGACATGGGTAGAGCCACAAAAGCCTATTAGCTAACACCACTAATAAATACTTTTGTTTTAGATATATAATAAATCTTTAATTATTGTACTTTATTGATTTTGTTGAATACATGTAATTCTATACTTTTGTAACAAGATGATTATATAAAAAAGAACACCAAAACATTAATAACAAGCCTGTGTGTATGATTGCAGGCACATGCATGTGCATATGTGTGTGCAGAGGGTGACACAGGGTGTCTTCATCAGCTACTTTCCTGTTTTGGAAAACTGAGACAAGCTTTCTCACTTGAGCTCAGAAATCCTAACTAGGCAGCCTGTCTTCAGCTCCCACAGTGGGATTATAGATAGTCACTATGATGGTTTGATTCAGGTGTTCCCCACAAACTTGGGTGTTTTGAATGCTAGGGTCCCAGCAGATGGAGATTTGGGAATTAACACCTCCTGGAGGCAGTGTATTGTTGGGGGGTGGGCTTGTGGGTGTTATAGTCAGCTTCCCATTGCCAGTGTTTGGCACACTCTCCTGTTGCTATTGCCCACCTTATGTTGGCCAGGGGGTGATATCCGCCTTCTGCTCAGGCCATCCTTTCCCCCTGCCATCATGGAGCTTCCCCTGAAGCCTGTAAGCCAAACTAAACCCCCTTTTCCCAAAAGCTGCTCTTGGTGGGGTGATTTCTGCCAGCGATGCAAACCTGACTGCAACAGTCACTGTGTCTGCCAAGCATTTATGTGGGTGTTGATGACTTGAACTCAGGTACTCATGCTTGTGAGCCAAACACATTACAGACCAAGCCATGTCTCAAGCTTCAGTTATATGATATGGAAGGTATATTGATAGGCATTAATATTAAAAATAACTATGCTTCCCATATACCTGAAATTTTAAGTACCTCTATATTCAATTAAGAGTCCCTGTTTTATTCAGCTCCACAAGAAAGACAAACATTCAGAGGGACTGGTATTTAGATATTCTGTACAGAAGAGAAGGCTAGTCTGGTCTATACAATCCCCAACATATTAGTAATCATTAGCACTGTAGTATATTTAAAGATCCTTACCTGTACACTTGTAGTCAGAGGATACTCCTTTAAGCACAGCGTCAAAAACAGATATTTCCATTCGCTGCTTCCTGTGGTGACAGCTCAGAAGCAAGGAAGGCTGGGAAACAATGAAGAAGAGGAACGGGTCTAGCTGCAAGTCACCTGTGCCTCTTCGACCAGGCTGCCGAACAACAGTTATGCCAAGTGCTTGTCGAGCAGATGATCTTGTGGATGCATGAAGACTTTCCAGAGAGAGAGCACCTATTTTTTTCCCTAAAGGAAAAGAAGTGCTACTGCTTAAGAGATCTTCGGCTGTCACCGTGGAGATGCTTGCTTGGTTGGGCTTGGCATCTAAATCAGCTTCTGAGAGATTTGATGAATTCTTGCCTGTTTTTCCCTCTTCCTTCTGTTCTTGTGAATTTGATTTGGTCAAGGTCTTGGAGGAATAGGTCATTAGTGAGATTCTACTTGCAGTAATAAATATGTCAAAGGGAATAAAATTTAGATTTTTTACAATTGATGACTGGCGAGAGGGACGGGCAATGCGGTGCTGACTAGCACCACTGTGCTGTTCTATTTGCACTATTCGGATTTTAACACTGTCACTGCCAATGCCACTGTCTGGAGCACCACTGTACCGAGAAGAGGTTTCAGCTACGCCTCCTTCAAATGTGTCCAATGCTTTCTGTTCTTGTTTAGAGACCTGTAAGAAAAACAATGAAACATGTCCAACTAGTTACTGCATCAAGTGTTATTTTATCAGCAATGTTATACACACACACACACACACACACACACACACACACATATATATTTAAAATGGAACTTAGAATGAGTCTAGTATATTTTATAACATATTAATCATAAAACAAAGCACTTTGGTGCCCAGTGAAAAAAATTGGGGCTTGGGAGATGTCTCAGTGGATAAACGATCTGAGTTACAATTTGTCAGCTCTCACATAAAAGCTGGGCATAGAGACATATGCTTGTAGTCCAAATGCTGAGGAGGTAGAGATAGGAGGGAGTAGGATGCCAAGGCTTGCCAACTAGTTACTCTAGTCAAATCAGAGAGCTCCAGGTTCAGTGAGAGATTTTGTCTCAAGAAACAAGGCGAAGTTGCAGTTGAGGAAAAACATCCTATCTCAATCTCTGGCTTCCATGTATGTACTCACATACATGTGTACCCACCTGCACACACATACATATATGTGAAAAAAAATCACCTTAAAATGCCAAGGAATTCTTTTTTTCATTTTTGATACAAGGTCTCACTCCTGAGACTCACTATGTAGACCAGGTTGGCCTCAAATTTATAGCAATTCTGCTTCAGCTTCCCAAGTGCTGGGATTACATATTTGATCTACCATGGCTAGT
The DNA here is from genome assembly GCF_020740685.1 of Jaculus jaculus. Classification (NCBI taxonomy): domain Eukaryota; kingdom Metazoa; phylum Chordata; class Mammalia; order Rodentia; family Dipodidae; genus Jaculus; species Jaculus jaculus. Next base: position 170,271,124 of record NC_059103.1, on the reverse strand, counting down.
TGAAATGCCACAAAGTTCTCCAGAAAAACTATCAAGAATATACTTCCTTCATTGAAAAAAGGCTTCTGAGTATCAAATTTTCTTAATTTGGTTTAGGCATTTTAAAAAATGCCTCCCCAAATAATTATTTTAATATTCTTTATAGTATTCTTCCAAGTAATTCAATAAACTATTTCCAAATCATGTCCATTGTTAGTCGCATTGGTTACATTAGTATTGGTTACATTGTTCTGTGTCCTTGTTATAAATAAAGTTATTGGGTAATAACAACAGGAGAAAACTGTCAGAAATCCTAAACCTTTGAAGGACAAAGAACTATAAAATAAATGCATGCTGTTTCTTCAATAGGTTTGGAAAAAGGGATATATTTAAGGAACCCAGTAAAATCAAGTAATTAATTAAAGTCTTTCAGGCTAGATTTTTCCTTAACATGTTCCACCAATAACTCCTTAAGCAGAGAGAAAAGAACAAGGTGGTTGTGGCAGAAGCTGTGATCACATGAGCAGCATGACTCCAAGTCCTCCAGCACCTCTTTCCTGAATCTCCCAACCACCTACTCAGCACTGGAATGTTTCTCCTGTATTTTCTTTGAGGTAATAAAGAAAGATCACAGCCAGGCATGGTGGTGCATGCCTTTAATCCCAGCACTCTGGAGGCAGAGGTAGGAAAGCAGTGAGTTCGAGGTCACCCTGAGACTACAGAAGGAATTCCAGGTCAGCCTGGGCTAGAACAAGACTCTACCTTGGGGCGGGGGGAGAGGAGAGAAAAATATAAAGAAAGAAAGATCACAGTAAACATGGAAGGTCCATAAAAACTCCTCCATATTTCCACTCTATTAGCAAATATGACCAACAACAATTACTTGCACATGTTCTTTCAGTCTTTTCTGCTCCCAAACACAGGTCTCCTTGAGTCATACAACTTGTTAATGATAGTCACAGAAGAGAGAAATTTGTAACTCAATTTGTGACTTGCTATAGTATTTATAACTATTTGTTATAATTTATAGGAGGTTCTTGCTGTGTAGCCCAGACTTGTCCTGAACTCAATATGTAGCCCATGTTGGCTTTGCACTTTCAATTCACCTTAGCATACATAATGAACATTGTTTAAAAAGAATTTGTAAAATGCTGCACAATATTTCATTTTGTGTTAGGAACAATTTGTTCACTCTATCCCATTTTGTTGGAAATTTGAGCTTTCAGTTCTTACCAACAAACATGACAAACAGTAATTTTATTTTTAGGACAGGCTTCAGAGGTAGAATTACAAGGTAAATGGTAAAGAAAAATTAAAGTTACTGACTAATTCTAAACACCTATCCCAACTGGCTGCACTTATTTACACTACCATTAGTAATGGAAAAATATTCCCAAAGCAGTGGGTAACTAGATGTTACCTATTAGTTTTTAAACCCTTAATTTAACTGGTCATAAAAGCATTCTACTACGTACTGCAAATTATAAGTTGTTTATCAAGGGCTAATGTGAAAATGTTATAGAACTAATAAAGATAATAAGGCAGTTGTTACTAAAATCTTTTCAAGTTATTTTGTTTTATGATTATATTGTGTTAAGGAGGACAAAGGCACTAGCAATTTAAAACAAAACTTATCCCTGCTCTTGGAAGACACAATGCTTCTGTAATTCATTCTATCTATTTTGTGCTTTTTACCTGCCCAGAACATCCCTGAGCTGGTCACTGCAGAAAAACCCATTAAAAAAAAACTCCATTAAAACTCCTTTTTCTTTTTAATGATCTTAGTACTTTACATGCTTCTACTGTACTCCACTAAAATGTCTGTGACATTAGAATTACATAGTGTTAGAACAATATGGCTAATGCCATACAATATCTTAGTAATGATGGAACACATATACAACAGTGGTCACACATGATTATACTGGAACTTAAATACTGCTGTATTATTAAGTTGTAGCTGTCTTAATGTCATACAACAGTTGATTTCTTACTGGTGACACTGGTATAGATAAGCCAATGGGACTGTTGTATAAAAGTACATACATTGTGATAATAAGTGGTTATTCCTGTTCTCAGTATTTACTATACAATACTTCCTATCATTAGTTTAGTGTCTAATTCTACTTGTAAAAAGTTACTATAAATAGTATGTTTCAATGCACATAGCAACATCTTATGTATTATATTTACTACCTCTCTTGGTTAAATTATTTTCTCTCATATTTGATTGTTGATGGATTAAAGAGAGCAATAGATTATCACACACACACACACACACACACACTCTTTAGCTTCACAGCAGACTACTCCATCTAGGTTTGTATAAGTATACTCTATACAAAGACAAAATCACCTAATGGTATATACTTCTCAAAGTAAGGCCATTATTAAGTGAGGCATATGTGTTTAAAAGGCTTTGGAGTTTGACAGACCTGAGAATAAGTGTAATAGTGTCTAATTATATGACTCTGGACAAATTACAAATCTCTGTATAAAATAGGGATAATTATTCCTCCTAGAATTGTGATAACTTGATAATACAGTCTTCTTCATTTGTCATGATGCCGAGCATAGAAGCATGGGCAGCTGCTATGTCTGCACCTTTACTAGGAGAAGCACTCCTACAGGGAGACAGTGAGCCATGTCACCCTGTGCATCATAAGTAGCAGTGGAGTCCTGGTGCATGGGCAAGGATCCAGCGGTGTCTGATGGTATTCTTGTTTCTGCCATAGTATTAATTTAAAAAACAACTGCAATGGGAAAGTGTGGGGGTGGGGAGGGAGGGAATTACCATGGGATATATTTTATAGTCATGGAAAATGTTAATAAAAATTAAAAAAAAACAACTGCTTTGCAGACTGAATTAATGACTGCTAAGATACAAATACATATGTATAAAGACTTCTTAATACTGTATTCTATAATGTCTTCCCTAGATCTATTTATGGAGCCTTTCCTAATCTGCATCCTTATGAGCTGAACACATGTTAAGCAATTCCTTTCAGTCCCTGGATGTCTTCCTTCTCACACTGTATCATTAATATGCAAGATTGCTACAGTAATGAATAAGTCAATGTACTTAATACATGTAAACAGGTACTCAAATAGGATAGGTGAAAACAATTCCATTTCCTTATAATAAGGATGTCTGTAGACCTTCCAGGTACTGCTTGTCTTCCATACTTTTGTGCTTTTATACTTTTAACACTGTACTCTATCTCACATTTTGGGAACAACTGAAGATTAAACAGGTACAACTGGGTAAGATTGTTGTTTTCCACGTTATTACTTCATATTGCATACACTTTCTTTACTAAGTACTGTACTGCTCCATCACACAGCTCAGGAAACAGGCTTTAGAGAATATTCCTTAGATCCGTGGGGAAACAGCTAGTAGGTGATGGGTAAAAGGAAACAACATGCCAGTATTTTTAGAATATACCATGTTGCTTCTCACATAGTAAAGCTCAATAACTGTGTGATACTGAGGATATGAATGAACAGAGTTCATTTGAGGGGTTCAGTAAAATAAAGTCAACTTCTTATCAAGACAACAATTTGAAATCCTTATTGTTTCTACAGTGAAAATTTCAACTATAGCTCCACATCCATTGCCAATAAGAACTTCTCAAATAACAACTAAAATGTAATATAATTACTTATATAGGCTAGTATTTATTTACTACATTTTGAGGCATTAAAAGCAAACAAAATGTCTATATGAGTTTAAGTAAAATATCCTTTGGTTGGCAAACCCAAATCAAGACCTCATGATTATTAAACTACTCTTATTCTCTCAAAGAGGAAACACATGAGGCTATACCTTCTATACATATAGAATTCTCTTCTGATTTGTGGATTTGTACCTGAAATCTAGTCTCTTATGCTACCAACTGAGTTGTGCTGCCATAGATATTAACATGAAGAAAATAAACCACCAGTAGGTAAAGAAAAGTTAGTGTTCTGCCTGATTATGGTGGAGAATGTGGCATTAGACCCAGTACATGTCAAGTAGCCTGATCTTGAGATGTAAATTACTGACAAAGACAGTATAGCAGCTCTTAGCTTAGGTCACTGAACAGAAGTCACCACTCAACTGAATGGAATTTGAACCAATGACCCAGAGACACAGAGAAGAAAAGTTCTGACTCTCAGTAGAAGGAAAAAGGTATAACTTACTTAGTGTTAGAAAATTAAATTCTAATAAATGCCTGGAGTTCCTCCATTTTTTCTAAGCTTCCAAATTATTCATAGCACTGAAATGAATAAACTGAGAATTCTGAAATGTGTTTCAAAATCCACTGGTTTGTTACCCATGTACTGCACATTGTCTTTTCTACTGAGGAAGACCTGGCCTACTGCTGGAAAACACTTTACAATTCATTATGTATGTTGGAGCTTAAACTTGGGCATCAAATTTACCATTCCTTTGAGGAAATAAGAAGTCCACATGCAATCACTCTGAAGATAGTTTTTGCTTTGTTCTTTTCCAAGGGGCCTAGGAAGTGGTGGAAAGTAGTGGTATCTGCTGCTGCTGTGAGGGCAGTGTGGAAGTTTGGGCAGCACTGTTACATCAGCTCTCCCACTCTACCTAACTTATTTAAAATGAACAATAAAAGTTTTCTTTAATTAGCTACTGGTGTGCATTAACATGATCATGATTAAACCATAAAAACCAACTGTACATTACTCTGGTCCCCTGTTCCATATGTTTTGAATTATTCTGTTTGAAAATGTACTTTGCGTCCCTTTTAAAAGTTCGACCTTCTGCTTTCAGAGAATTAAATGCATATTACTGTAGTGAAGAAGATAATGTTTCAGACCTCCAGGCATATATTAAACACACTGGCAGCACTTGAGACAAAATGCTTTACTTATTAGATACTTCCTATTCTAAACAGTGTCATCAAAGGCTAAAAACAAAATCCATATAAAAGCTGCACAATGCTTCCACACAGAACCTGTGCCAAAATCCCTGTACTTTCCAACTAATGAGGAAAGGATGTGTACTCTTAATATATGAATGTAAGATTTTCCAAGCATTCACTTTAGGAAACTAGGCTATTGATTCCATATGGGTTATGTTAAATGAAACTGTATTGGTAAAATAACCTTTAAGATATCTGGCATGATAACAATAATTAAACAATATGCAAAAGACTAAAACAAAAGGGAATTTGGTTCCACAATGGCTAATTAAAATAAAATGCAAAAACACAGCATGCCATGCATCAAGATAAATTGTTATTGTTTAAGAACTTTTAAAAATACTGTTAAAATATACTTTTAGATAAAATCTGAAAGAACTGGAAAAATATTTGTGGCTTAAAAATAGATAGTTTGGTGAAGAAAAAAGTTCAGGACTCTGAAATTTTATGTGGAGATAACAGCTTTAAAGCCTTGAGCACAACCAGATGGTACTTAAATCAGAGGAATTCTACAGTTTCACTATCAATGGGTTTCAGTATGAGTAGGTTTTCAATAGCTAGGAAAACATGTCAAGATGATAGTTTACTCCTTAGATCATTTCAGCGCATTTTCTCATCCTTTCACAGCTATGTATTATACAGACTCTAGCCACCATGAAGGAGGTGATGAAAGCTATACTAGAAGCTAGGGATCTGTAGCTAATTCCTCTTCTTAGGAATCAAGATAGGTAAGTTTAGTAGTTCAACCTGAAGTCTGGTAAAACCCAGTGTCTCAGGTAGTGAATATAACCACACTTGAAAAATGGGACAATGTCAAAGATGAGTTATAGTATTCTGACTACACCAGTTAGATGTTTTTCAGTAGCACAGAAGGAAAAGTTTGATTGAAGAGTCTTGTTGGATCATATCATAATGTTTATGAGCACATTCAATGTCAGCTCAAGTCAGGGGTGGTGGTAGGTATCTATATTCCCAGCAACGAAAAGGTTACAGGAGGGATGATTTTGACCTCCAGGCCCATTTGGGCTGAGACCCTGTGTCAAAACAAAGGCCCATAACCAAAACTGCCATCAAACCAACCCCAAAATATCACTGCTTAATGTTGCAAACAGAAGCTCAAAGTTTTATAGAAAAATGTGTGGAAACTAACCTCCTGAGAATTGACAAGGACTAAAACAATGTTTACTTGGACAACTAACAATAAAAAGAATACAGCATCTATGCCAGTACCTTTCAATATTATTTTTCTAGATTTCTCTATCTTTCTAAAAGTAACTATATTACAAAAATAAACATAGCCACAGATTTAGCAGGGTGCAGTGATCATGTCCATATTGTCACCTTCTCAAAATTATAGTTACATTACAGCCACACTGAAACAATTCTTCTAGCAGCAACAGTCATACAGTAACCTTAAGTATCTTTTTCCAATTATGAGTTCATTTTTTCACATCCAATGGATTATAAAAATGTCAAGTGTAAAACCACAGAATCAAACTTTCAATAACATCTGTATATCACTGTGACATGTATCCTAATTTTACTGCCCTTACTAAAATATAGTTGTGTTTCTAAACAAGTAAACACTGTATCTGTCTTATAACACCAAATACAATAAAAAATGGTTACAGTGTTTTAATGGTTTCACACACTAAAATCACAAAGGATAATTTTTACTTACTTGAAAAAAAATCATTGTACCTAATTATCTATGCATTTATAAACGTGTTGATTATTCTATTTTTTTTTTTTTTTTTGAGGCAGTGTTTCTGTCCAGCCCAGGCTGACTCCTGGAACTCACTTTGTAGCCCAGACTAGCCTTGAATTCATGGTGATCTTCCTACTTCAGCCTCCCGAGTGCTGGGAGCAGAACTATGAACATGTTTCTTCTATATGGAATGGCGTGGCATGGTGGGGCTGTCAAAGCCTTTGATAGAAAGATTGTCTACACTGGAAGTTTGATATAAATAGAAAATTATATTAATTTAATCAAGAAAATGAGAGTATATTTTATATTTTCAAATTTTCAGCAGCTTATTATAAATCACAACTATTAATCATTTTATGGATAAAATATCACTCAACTCAGTGATGTGCTAGGTGAAATTTATCTTACATTAAAGAGCATTAATCAGAGGAGAATAACTTCAGATGAAAAATTCTCCTTCAATGAATAACCAATATTAGTTTTTCACATAAAAGTCAAGGTTAAGATGGGAATGATGGTACATATTATCAACATTTGGGAGATAGAGTCAACAGTATCAGGAGTTCAAGACAACCCTCAGCCTCATAGCAAGTTTAAGGACAGCCTGGGTTACATGAAATCCTTTTATCAAAATTCTCCACCCAACAAAAACAGTCAAAATTAAACAAGCGTGGTATAAACTTGGATACTGATGCTGTCAAATGCTAGAAAACAGAGGACTTTAATACTTTATATCCCTAAGCCAAATGATATACAAGGTCCCACACAATAAAATTGTTGCCATTTAGATGACAAAAAGTTTTTCAAATACAGTAGCAATTATGCAAAAGAGGAGAACTAATTATACCCATCATTGCTTAACAGACAAAATGGTGAAGTGTATTACAGCTTCAAGCTTGCCCTTTCATAAAGTTACTTTTCCAGTTCTTTGAAGTACCATTGTAGGCCATGATTGCCTGCTATAAACTCAAATACATTTCAAGACACTGGTTCAAACAGCAAAATAGAGATAGTTCAGACAAGGTTGTCTTTTTGTGTTAACTGATTATAATACCTAGATCATTGTCAGTGCCTTTTAAAATATGATAGATTTCCCCTCAAAAAGAATATATAAAGTTTACTCTTATGGACACAAGTAAATTAAATATGTTTTGTTTGCCACTTTATCCATATAGGTGATTTCATAGCACAAAACTATTTACAAAGCTTCAAGTTCATGAAAACATTATTTCTAAGCAAAACTTTACATTAGATTCTGAACAATAAAACAGTTCTTATCTTTCCCTTTCTTTGCTTATACCTATCACACATATAATAAATAGGAACAGGTTGGTCATTTTATACAGATCTGATTTATTCTATGTTCTGAGTTTTACTTACTTGCTTTTTGTTATGAACATGGTTTTTAAAAAAGCAAAATGACATACTTTGGGAACCTTAACACAGAGACCTCTACATCAGAAATAACAACCTGGTTTAAGAGATGACCATGATGTCAAGTTTTAAGAAGTAGCTACTCTGTGTGTGTGTGTGTGTGTGTGTGTGTGTGTGTACACAAGGTAATTATTCACCATACTGTTGAAATCTAAGGTTCATTCCACTGAAGTCAATGTGGAAACCATTTTTTTTTCTCATGGCTGCTTGAAGATTTTCAATAGGCTTAAGTCAACTGCAAGTCCTCATTATATCAGGCTTTACAATTGTGTCTGAACAGGAGTCTGTTTCTCATAGAACTTTACTCAGACACTGACTTAGATTGGCTCCTTAGAACTAGTCTGATTTTACTAGAAACAACTGTATCACATCAGCCCCTCTCATAAACTTGCTGTAAGATGGAATCAGTTCTAACCCTGAAGCAGATGAAAGTTTACCAAGAATACACTCTCCCTATAAGTCACACAAAAGTTTGCATTTAGCTTCTGCAGTAGTTTAGTATACTGCCACTAACTATTTGAGTGGGCTTCTGCCTTACAACGACGCACTAAATTTTGGTAAGAAAACTGGGGCTAAACTTGGAGAAATGTCACCAACCAAGAAAATACACACAAATCCTTATTTGATTATCACCTAAAGTACATATAACTCTTTAAAGAAATTACATAGAGTTCATGGAAATAAAACAAAAAAGAGCATGCTTTTAACACCAAGTTTTCCTAATTGTTACTACTAGTTGAAAATGGTTAACCATATGCATAGTTCATGTCATTCAGTGGCTGGTTATTATTGCCTTTTTGACTATTTGCTTAACAAAATTCTAAACTGATTTTCATTGTTAGAAATCCTATTTACTAAATCAACTTGGGCCAGTTTAATTAGAGTTTCTTTAAAATAGTTCAAATGTCATTGTTCATTATTATCTTCCTGATTTTAATGAAATCCATTCAGACAGTGTAGAACAAAGAGTCATCTGCAAACTTCACTGACTATGCTCTAACTTCCTAATAGTAGATTAAACCTAAACTGAATTAAAGCTATAGTTTTTCTGTTATTTATTACCAGTACATTAAAAATAATGATGCAAAAGACGAAAGGTCAAGTAAACAAGATGACAGAAACATTGTTTATGTCCTTCAGCCAATTCTACTTCACATAGAAAAGCTTCCTTTCCTCTGCTGTTCCAAAAAAGTCATCATCACTAGACTCTTCCACACAGTTAAAATTATATTTGAACTCCTACCTAAATCAGGTAAAAGTCTTACAATAGCTCTTTTCAGCTAACCTAAAAGCATTCATGAATTCTCATACTCTGATATGGCCCAGAAACTCTTGGTGTTCTGAGAAAGTCACATTTTACATGGTTCTAAATATGATTCAACATGGACTTTGTTTTATTTCTGGTTATGGGGACTACTTGAGTAATAGTTTAACAGTTAGCTTCTTTCTCCAAAATATCAAATATCATCTTAAACACTGATGTAGTAATGAAGTTTGGAAATGCCTCAGAACACTTCTTTAAAGATAAATGAATTAAAAACAAATTTTAACCCTACCTAGTATATGATTTCCAGCTGATGTTATCAAAATGTCTATAGTCAAGGTCAAGGCTTAGACTACATTCACAATATTATGTCCAAAATAGCACTAGTAAGGAGCAGTGTTCTTAGCCTGTAAAGCTAATGACATTTGCTAAATTAGCTAGAAATAAGCACTATCTATCTATCTATCTATCTATCTATCATCTATCTATCTATTTAGAAAGCAAGTGAGAGAGAGAGTGTAGACACATAGAGGGCTTCCAGCCACTGCAAACAAACTCCAGATGTGTGTTCCACCTTGTGTATTTGGTTTACATGGGAACCAAGGAATCAAACCTGGGTCCTTAGTCTTCACAAGCAAGCACCTCAATCACTAAGCCATCTTTCCAGCCCCTTTCTGTTTTTAAATTGCATTATTTTAAAGTTATTTTACTGGTTATTAATATTATCAAATAATGTTGGGCTGTTTGGCTCTAGCTGTACTTTTTTGCTGTTGTGTGTGTGTGTATGTATGTATGGTATGGTGTAGGGTGGTGCCCCACAGCTGGCCTGTGATGGGGACTTACTTAAGGTGGCTGAAGTAGAATACTGGGTGTCCCGCTCCATCACTCTTCTATTAAGCCTTTGTTTGGAGCCAGTCTTTTCACTGATTCTGGAGCTTGCTGGACTCTGATGATTCTCAGGTCTCTACTCCCCTATGGGACTGGGGTTTACATGTGCATGTGGCCACAGCCAGTTGTTTATGGGGGTTCTGGAGATTTGAATTCTGGCAGTCTCAGCCCCTTGTGCTTGCATAGGAAGCACACTGAACCATCTCTCCTGCCCAGCTATAATAATTTTACTGGGATAAAGTATTCCCTGAGCTTATTAAAGACAGAACCAATGTCAAAATAAAGTAGCAGGGGCTGGAGAGATGGCTTAGCGGTTAAGGTGCTTGCCTGCAAAGCCAAAGGACCTTGGTTTGACATGCCAGGACCCATGTAAGCCAGATGTGCAAGGTGGCACATGCATCTGAAGTTTGTTTGCAATGGTTAGAAGCCCTGGCATGCCCATTCTCTCTCTATAAAAAATAAATAAAAATAAAAATATTTAAAAAAAAATAAATTAGCAGGGCTGGAGAGATGGCTTAGTGGTTAAGGCGCCTGCTTGTGAAGCCTAAGGACCCATGTTCGACTCTACAGACCCCACATAAGCCAGATGCACAAAGGTAAGGCAAGCACAAGGTCACACATGCCCACTAGGTGGCACAAGCATCTGAGTTTGATTTCAGTGGCTGAGGCCATGGCATGCCAATTCTCTCTCTTTCTTGCTCTCTCTAAAAAAAATTAAAAAGTCAATTAGCATTATTATAATATTCATTCATTCAGATTATTATTGAGCATTTACTATGTTCTGGGCACTGGCTAGGGATGTAACCTAGCTCTTGCATTCAAAAGTTTATATTATTTGTAGGAGTCAGATAATAAAAATACATAATACTCCCACATTTGCTGATGAATTAGATATTATAAAGACATAATAGTAATGATTTCAGTTTTAACGGTATGTTAAATTACTTCAGGGAAGAGATAATTGATCTAAATAACAAGACTGACAGAATATTTCTATATAGTCTCAGTCTATATAGCTAGCCTTGAATTTAAAGCAATCCTTCTACCTCAGCCTCCCAAATACTTGGATTAAAGGTGTGTGCCATCACGCCTGGCAACAGAATATTTCTGAGTTGAGTAGGAGAAGGGGATCCTTACTTCTTTCTTTCCTCTCCGCTCCTCTCTTCTCATCTGTTGTCCTGTTCATACCGCCCTCCCTGGCACAGTGCCACATTTCTAATTAATGCTGAGCATTCTCATTTGGATGTTCTCTTATCAATATCACCAACAAAATATCTAAAATATCATCATAGTACTTTAACACACCTTTCCCTTAACATATATCCTTTCTACCTTAATTCTTCATTATTTTCCTTTCAAGGGCTCAAATATCAATTTATCCTGTAATTTGAGCTGTATAAAATTATAGTTTTTGCCCCATGGAATGCAAGGTTCATGAAAACAGATTGTACTTTTCCCTACACTGAATCACCAGCACCCAAAGCAATATTTAGTACAGCACAGACACTCAATAAATATCTAATGACTGAATTATGAAAGGGACAAACAGACCAAATCATTTGCAGGTATGCATTAGGTCACTGAGTGGTGGACTAATTGAGTTAAACTTACAGCCTGCCTTCCAGGTTAGAGACAGTCATTTACTAAAGCTGCTCTCAGGACACCTCTGAACTAGGATCACACTGTAAGAACACCCAGGCTCAAGAAATCAGATAAACATTAACGGAAAAAGTCAATATGCAGAAAAGAAAATGTCTCATATAGTTCAAAGAGTGTACTAATGATAAACAGTGGAGATGATACTGGAAAGGCAAGAACAAGCAAAACTCTAAGTGACAGGTTTAAGAATTTGAGCTCTGTATTTTATGCTAGTTAAACTCAATAGGGCCTCATGCTGACCGAGGACACTTCTTAAAATAGATTCTCAGGCCCCATACCAGAGGCATCTTACGTAAAGCTGACATAAAGTAACCTGTACCTCAGACAAACTCCCAGTAACTCTTCTGCATATTAATTTGAGAAACACTTCTGAACCAGGAAGAATTAAAAACCTTTGAAACAAATGAATTACAGAACAGTGCTTGAGCAAAATGAAGGTGATAGGAGACTGGGGGCATAGGAGCGTGAAGCTAGCATCACCAGTTATAAACAATTAATGGGGATCTGAAATCAGACAATATCTGAATAGAGCATAGATGGATGACACAAATCTCATTACCCCAGTTCAGAATATGGTGAATAATTTCAACATTGGGGTAACCTCTTTAAGCCAGCCACCACAGCTTCTCTATTCAAATTATCTGCTTTACAACTTCACATTCCCTTTCTTGTCTTTACAATGCCATTGATCTTGTTCTTGCAGCCTGGGCTGCCCTTCCTCTGAGATGTTCCTGTCCTTTGTGAAGCCTTCCATTGCTCAGCACATGGCAATGGCTCTTTCATACACTCCTGTAGGACACACAATCTCCATCACTCATTTGTACTAAGCACCTTCTTCTGTAACTTTCTTCTGATATTTATACCTTCTTAAACTACGTCTCAGGATTTTCAAGTCCAGGAATAGGCCACATACATTAATGTAAACCTATTCTCAAACAATATACACATGGAGATATCTGTAGATGGAAGTGATGATGGTGGTTAGTATGGTAACAATGATAGCCTAATCGATTGCCTGACAGTCTCTAAAGCAACAATAGCACTGCACATATAACAACTTACTAGATACTTAACATGTGCCTAGCACTCTTCTACATCACCATATCCATCTACCATTCTCATCCTGGGAACAACCCTATGAAGTATGTACTATTACTTTTCCTATTTTGTGAAAAAAAAAACTGAGGCTCTGATATTAAGTAACTTGTTCAAAATTACAGAACTAGTAAGTAGTGAAGTTGGGGTTTGAATATCAGCAATAACTATAGAGTTCATTTATTTAAAAATGTTTTTATTGTGTGAAGGTATACATGCATACACACATACTGAAGGTCAGAACACAACCTGAAGGTGTCAATCCTCTCTTTTCACTTTTAAGACAGTGTCTCTCCTGTATTGGTATTGCCCCCAATCTGGCCCATGTGCTTCCCAATTCTCCTGGATCTGCCTCCAATTACTGGAGGCCTTTGGGATCACAGACACATGTGTCACTTTATGACAGGCATTATGTGGGTGCAAGAGAGGATGAAACTCATATCCACAGTCATGAAAGCAAGTACCTTGAACTCCTGCATGATCCCCACCCCCTAGAGTTCTTTTTTCATTTTTTTGTTTATTTTTACTTGTTTATTTGAGAGCTACAGACAGAGAGAGAAAGAGGCAAAGAGAGAGAGAGAGAGAGAGAGAGAGTGAGAGAAAGAGAGAGAGAGAGAGGGAGAGAGGGAGGGAGAGAGAGGGGGGAAAGTAGGCACGCCAGGGCTTCTAGCCACTGCAAATGAACTCCAGATGTGTGCGCTCTTTTGTGCATCTGGCTAATGTGGGTCCTGGGGAATCAAGCCTTGAACTGGGGTCCTTAGGCTTCACACGCAAGCACTTAACCACTAAGCCATCTCTCCAGCCCCTTTTTTCATTTTTTCAAGGTAGGGTCTCACTCTAGCTCAGGCTGACCTGGAATTCACTATGTAGTCTCAGGGTGGCCTTGAATAGAGTTCATTTCAAAATCATAAAACTGTATAATCTGCTTCTCAAAATCTTACTTTCTTTTATATTTTTACCACAACTCAAAAAGTCTTATAATTTCTGTTGTTGTCAATGCATGCCTTTCAATTAGATAACAAAAATCAGTAATTGTAGGTACTAAGTAATGTGGTTCAGTGCCACACACCTAAGGCTAGGCACTGATGTCCCATTAATAAATGCTCTGTAAGTGACTGAATGGATGAAAAGACAATAAAAGGGGACTAGAAGAGAAGAGGAGTAGATGACTGAAACAACAGTGCCATTATGAAGGCTGAAGGGAGCCAAGGAGCTGTTTTATTGTGGCAGATTTCAGGCAGATGGCTTCCCCCAAAAATCCTTCATCACTATATGAATTCATTTTGAAATACTGAAAGAAAAAAAAAAGCAAAGTAATGTGACCCAAGTGTCTGCATTTTAGCAAATCACTGCATTCGAGAACAGGAAGCAGTGCTTGGAGCTGAGCACTGCCCAGGGAGCTGAGGCCCTGGCTGAGTTCCACTGTTTCCACTAAGTCACACCTTGTGTAGCTATGAGCAGGGAACTATCTTTTTTCATTGCTTCTCTTTGGTTTTTGTAGAGTTCAAATGGAGCAATCTGGCCCAAATTCAAATTCTCAGCATATGCATGGGAATCAAGGCTTGCTACAAGCTGAAGATGCTATGGAATTCAGTGATTCTAGAAACTTTCAAACCCCTGTTTTAGCCACATTACCCTTTCTTCAAAGAACATCTTATGGGGAAGTAGATGAGGGATTTGTAGGAAAGGGGTAATCCACAATATGTAAATGATAATGGAAGATTGCTTCAAGATGACTGTGACACTCATATGTGAGTGTCATTTCAAGACAACAAAGTCAGTGCTACAAATCAATACCCCTTGCCCTTATTTCTATCATTAGTTTTGATTGATAAATCATTATTTTGATTATTATATTCATTTCAGGGTAAACCATGAGGCTTTGTATATGTTTATCACAGGGATAATTAAAATGGCTGTTTAATAACAGATATCTGAAATACACTCTTGGTAATTTGTATATATGTATATATTTATACATTTTTATTGACGACATACATCCTTCTGTGCAACAGATCTCAAAACCAATTCCTCCCACTGGAAACTCTGTACCGTTTAATCAACAACTTCCCATTTCTTCTTCCTCAGTTTCATCTTCTGATAGCCATCATTTTATTCTTCTTACCTATATGTTTAACTTTTATAGATTTCACATATAAGCTAGATCATGTCTTCTCTGCCTGGCTTGTTTTATTTAGTATAAAGACCTGTACATGTGCCACAAAACAGAAAACCTTGTGCAAGCTGAATAGTTTTCAATTGTACACATGCATGCATGCGCATTCACACACACCCCTCACATTTTCTTTATCCACTCTTCCACTGATTCTTTTATTTTTTTTT
Source organism: Jaculus jaculus (assembly GCF_020740685.1). Taxonomy (NCBI): domain Eukaryota; kingdom Metazoa; phylum Chordata; class Mammalia; order Rodentia; family Dipodidae; genus Jaculus; species Jaculus jaculus. The sequence goes on along the minus strand of NC_059103.1, from coordinate 170,255,823 downwards.
TTGCTTCCCATTTTTCAAGTCTGAAATTTATTTTCTTTGAGAGAGAAGAGGTGAAAGTAAAGGTAGTTCTTCATTTGCTTTGACCAAAAAGGGAAGCTAACCACTTTTAGAATTAACTCAGTAGCCTATCTTGTGAATGAAAATGTCTTTTCTGGATTATGACATTGATTCCTTATCTAAATAATGCTGCAGTATTCATGAGACCACAGATGTCTCTTCGACATACTAATTTTAGTTCCTTTAGCTACAAACCCAATAGAGGGATCATTTGTTCTTTGGTACAATGTTTGCAAGACTGATCCATGTTGTAACATTCACTTCATTTTTTTGGCCAAGTAATATTCTACTGTATGGATATATTAAATTTTATTTACCCCATCATTGGCTGATATGCATGCTTCCCCTTTTTAGCTATTATGAACATTTATTCATATACAAGATATTGTGTGAACATACCTCCCTTTTTTGCTGTTATATTTATTTAACAGTGGGAGTTGATGAGTAACCAAGGTTTCATTTGTCAGTCTGTTTTCCAAAAGCAGTGGCACCATTTTATCACCTCTCTGGTATGAAGAATCCAGTGTCTCACCTCCACATCCACATTTGCCACTGCAGTGTAAAGTTGATCTCACTGGTGGTGCAGATTCGCATTTCCCTGCTTTGCCAAGTGCTTATCTGACAGTTCTGACTTTCTTTGGAAAACGCCCATACAGATCTTTGCCAAGATTCTAAATTAGGTTATCTTTTTATTATTGAGATGTAAGGTTTCTTTTTCACATTCTACATGTACATTTTTTTTTTACCAGATGTGAAACTTGCAAATACTTTCATCTTTCAATGTGCTTTGTGTTCCCTTTGAATCCTAAAATCTTCTGCATATGCTTTATTAGTCAACAAATCTGATCTGTAGTATTATTCTGATTACTAAATGTTATTTTTTTTAATTTCAGACTTTTATTTTACAGAATCATGAAAGAGCACATGTCTATTGTTCAAAGCTACTCCCTCCATAAGAGTAGGAGCTTTGCCATGGCCTGTTACCTAAGTCTAAGGACCTGAATGTTATTTTTTTCTTTTTCTTTTGATTTTTCGAGGTTAGGTCTCACTCTAGTCCAGGCTGATCTGGAATTCACTATGTAGTCTCAGGGTGGCCTTGAACTCATAGCGATCTCTTACCTCTCCCTCCCAAGTGCTGGGACTGAGGCATGTGCCACCATGCCCAGCTTCTGAATGTTATTTTTAAAAAATATATTATTCATTATTTATTTATTTATTTGAGAGTGACAGACAGAGAGAGAAAGAGGCAGAGAGAGAGAGAATGGGCGCACCAGGGACTCCAGCCACTGCAAATAAACTCCAGATGCATGTGCTCCCTTGTGCATTTGGCTAACGTGGGTCCTGGGGAATTGAGCCTTGAACTGGGGTCCTTAGGCTTCACAGGCAAGCGCTTAACCGCTAAGCCATCTCTCCAGCCCCTGAATGTTATTCTTAAACTTTGTTGTATTTTGTCCAAATATACCCTCCCCTATTCCCGCATACTATATTCGTCTTTGGATTTTAATTAAAGTGACAGCGTTTTAAGAGCTGAAGTTTCACACTATGTTCTAAGAACTTGCTAACAAAAATTTGCTTGTCTCAAATTAAGATCATAACAAAAAATGGCATATTCAAGATTTTCACTGATAGAAAATACTCATAAATGTGAAGAAAAGGAGGGCTGTGAGCCTGAGACTAGAATGAGCTGCATAAAGAGACCCTCTTTCAAAATAGTAAAAGTGAGAAAAATATTACTGCTGTTTTTGGCAATAAGATACAGTGACGGAACAAAGTTTCTGAACAATGTAAAGGCAGTGGGACAGTGACACAAGGCGCTGGCAGATGCTTTATTTTGATATGGAGTGTAGTTCACGGAAGAGCAGCTGGCTTTGTAAATTCTCAGGAACATATTTTACAAATGGCAATGATGGATTTTCAGACCTGGTTACACCTACCAGGAAAATGATGCAACCACTATTCAGCTCTTCCAGCCACAGTTTTTACTGGTATGTCCCATGAGTTACACTTTGGCACACTTCTAAACATCACTAGGCCACAAGCTCTGTCTAAATGAAACATTTTTACAAACTAAACAATTCATTGCTGAAAACTAACTCTGTAAGTTAAGATCTAATGCTGTTTTCGTTCCAAGGAATGGGTTATTTTGCAGGAAAAAATGTCCTTACTGCATCAAAACAGTAGTGTTTTAAGCCAAAAGAAATGAGTTCCCAAGAGCATTAGAGAAAAACTGAGCCTGTACTGGTCACCAATATAACACACATGCCATCCTGGTATTCCACAAGCCCATTATCATGGGGTATGTATGTTCATTTGATATTGGGTCAATTAAATTAGATTGACAAAGAAATTCTGTTTCTCAGACATATTCAATTCTGTAAGTTCTTGAAACCACAAGTCTGTATTCATATCATTAGCAAATGAAAGGAACAATGGCATGGGAAGTGTGGAGCATGAGCTCGGCATGTGGAGAAGGTTTGAGGGCTAAAACCCTAACACACCAGTGAAACTTTGACCTGTCTGCAGTAGCTAACGTGAGTCCACACAAAGGTCTGGTGGCAGCAATCCTACTAGGCCTGCTCAAATGACCGCAAGTAGGCCAAGGTGGCTGGAAATTACTGGTAGTATAATGGGAGAAGAGTTCAGAGAGTGATGGAAGGTTTGTTCTACGGAATCTGAACACCCACCACTTTTCCTCAGTGGGAAAGAGACATTGAAGAATGCTTTTGAGTAGGAGGAGACCAGATTTAGAGGTAGAATTTAGCCTTAGTATCAAAACTTAGCAGAGAGAGCAGGAAAACGGAATGGAAATAATCTCAAGATAGCTGGATGTCTATGAGGATCTCCTAGCAGTTCCTTTCCCAGTCTGTTCTCACTCAGTGTCTAAGGCTGGGAAGACAGCTTATTTACCCTTGAAGCCATGGAGTAAGAGGGAGTCAATTAAGTACTTAGTTCTTGTGTGTACACCTTCCTCTGTACTCCTTTTTAAATTTTTTTATTTGCAAAGGAGACACACACACACACACACACACACACAGAGAGAGAGAGAGAGAGAGAGAGAGAGAGAGAGAGAGAGAGAGAGAGGTGTGTGTGTGTGTGTGTGTGTGTGTGTAGGGCCATGCCATAGCCTCCTGCCACTACATATGAACACTGGATGCATGCACCACTTTGTGCATATGGCATTATGTGGGCCCTAGGGAAACAAACCCAGGATATCAAGCTTTGCAAGCAAACACTTTAACCACTGAGCCCTCTCTCTGGCCCCTGTACCCCTTTATATTTGTATGAATAGCTATTCAATGAGAGCTCAAAATACTCTACTACCCTTCACTGATAGCTAGAGGTTGTTCTCACAAAAACAGTTAATAACAGTGATTTTTTTTTTTTAAATAAGGCCTTATGTAGCTGAGAATAGCTTTGATCCTCAGGCCTCCACATACCAAGTGTTAGGATTACTAGAGCATGATACTACACCCAGCAATAACAAATATTTTTTAAGTCAAGAAACCTAGAATTTGAGACCATGCATTTCATGAAGAAGTTGAATGATACAAGCATAAGATGTCAGTATCACTCCAGCAATTTACCTAGAATGTCATTTGCATTAAAGTTGTTGCTGCTGGAGAATAATTCTGGCTTTCACCTTTGTTTTGTTTGGATTTTTTGAAGTCACCATCAGTGGCTTTTATGGCAATACTATCATCCTTATAAACTCATTTTTTTCCAATATGAAATCAAAAAAACTTTAAACATGCAAAAAGTTGAAATAACATTATGGTAAGCATTAGTATATTCCCTACTTAGAATGCTATCTTGTTTAACCAACTCATCGATGTTATCTTGCTCAGTTGTTTTAGTACCTTGTACTGTGGGCCTCAGAGGATGAAAAAGGACACATTTATTTCACTGTTTATAATAAAAAGTAATAATAAAACGTTTGCAGCTATTTTTTGAGTGGTTACTATAAGGTAAAACTCTTACCTACATTATTTTTAATCCTAGCAGATTTCTACAGGCATAGAGAACCTAGGCTTAGAGGAGAAATTAAGGAAACTGGCCAAGTTTTAGAACCAGCATTTGTGAGCTAGTGATATATCCTAACTTATACTCTTTTCATTACCCATAATGAATCTGAAAGCCAGATAATAAAACAGAACAAAGGAAGACAATGGAAGCAGACATGACTGACTACCTGCTCACCATGTTCTATTTTCCCCTTGCCTGAGAGAATCCCTTTCTTCCTGGTGACCCTCATGCCAGCAGGAAAGTGGGTCCCATGGAAGGCAAACCTCACATGCAGTGTAAAGAGATAGAATAGGCTTAAGGGTAATCTTCCTTTCTGGTGATAGATTCAACAGGTCTAAACAAGTCTGATATGGCATTGCCTCCATTACAAGACAAGGGTCAGGAGGGGGCATGAGACACAAATTGATGTTAATGATTCTGGAAGTGGTTTTCAGCACTATTTTGTAATTGAATTCCAAACATGTATGCCACCAAGTGTGCAAGTGTGACCTTGTGCTTGTGTCACCTTATGCCTCTGACTTATGTGAGATCTGGAGAATAGAACATGGGTCCTTAGGCTTTGCAGACAAGTACCTTAACCGCTAAGCAATCTCTCAGCCCCAGGACTTCTTAAATAAAAACTTCCTCATTCCTTTCAGACAGCTTTGGCAGACAACTCTGGACAACATTCCATCAGGAGAAAACCAATCGAAGCTCGATGCCAAATTACCAAGGAAAAGAGAACAGAACAAAGTCCAAAGATGTGGGAAGCTCCTTTTGACTGATGCTATCTTTAAACTCTGCCCTACCTAAGTTTTGATGTACCTAAAACACATTTTCCTATTGTCTAGTTATTATGTGTTTTCTTTTGTCAGTATAAGAAAATTGCAATACCAGTATCAATGTGCCTGGCATGGTAGTATACACCTTTAGTTCCAGCACTCAGGAGACTGACGTAGCAGGATTGTGAGTTTGAGGCCATACTGAGACTACATGGAGAGTTCCAGGTCAGCCTGAGCTAGAGCCAGACCCTACCTTGAAAAACAAAAAGCAACAACAAAAGTATTGATATGTCACACAGAAGAAGATGCAGCCATTTTTCTTTTTCCTTGTGTCTTTCCAGAAGGCACACATGGTGCAGTTAGAGTGAAGTGCATTTCTCCAGGTACGCATGTCAATATTGTCCACCTTGGAAAGCAAAATGCAATTCACCAACATGGTAACATTTCTCAGGAAGTAGGATATCAGAACAAAGAAGCATACAACAGCTGAGAGATCACTGGTCTGCTGCCAGTAACTGGATATAAGGATCCGGACATAAGGGGTAATAGAGAGAAATAAATAATACTTTTCAAGGCTAAGCAACCATGCCTTCACTTAAAACAACAAAGCTCAGCAGAAATGAGGGTAGAAAAGGTATTCCATTTTCTAGGGTCTTCTTAAAATTTTCACTTTAGTGTTTAAAGATTTTCATTGTAGAGGTCTTTCACTTCCTTGGTTAGGATTATTTTTATTTATTTATTATTTATTTTTGAGGTAGGGTTTTACTCTAGCTCAGGCTGACCTGGAATTCCCATGTAGTCTCAGGGTGGCCTCGAACTCACAGTGATTCTCCTACCTCTGCCTCCTGAGTTCTGGGATTAAAGGTGTGTGCCACCATACCTGGTCCTAAATATTTTTAAAAAATATGTATTTGAGGATACTGAGACAACAGAAAGTAATAAAAAGAATACAAATAGGAAAGAACTCAAGTATTCCTGTTTTCAGATGATGACTCTTTACTGAAAAGAACCTAGAAATACCCCCAGAAAACTTAGATATGATAAACATGTTTAGCAAAGTAGCATGCCATAAAAACCAATGAACTTAATACCAAGTTAGTACACTGGAAAGAAATTAGGACAACAGTTTTTGATATATAAAAAATATATTCACTTAAAAATTTACCTACTTATGTTATTAAATCTTATGACTTTCCAAGAGATCTCTGTTGTATATGTGTCTGGTATCTGTGTTGAAATTATTGTTGCTTTATGCATGTATATGCATGGTCATGCATACAGGTGCACAGGTGTGAATTAGGTGAGACAAGAAGACAACCTCAGGTGTTGTGTTGTCCTCAGGAGCAGCATCTAGTTCCTTTGGTCTAAACTGGCTGGCCAGTAAATCCTCACGTCTCTGACTTCCTGAGCACTAGGATTACAGGTACATATCGCTACATCTGACATTTTACATTGGGCACAATTGCATAACCCTCAATATAGCTAAGAATAAATGTGAGAACTGGTGGTACTGTATCCCAGTAAAATAGCTGAAATATTTGTACAAAGTAGAAAGACATAATGTTATTACTACTTCTCAAACTTACTACATTATAAAAGTGAATACAATTATTTTAAAGGTTATTAACATACTTTCTTTACTAAGTCCATATCTGTGTGAGGATATATTTTTCTATACTTTTAATAACATTTTGAAAGATTAGTTACAGAAGCAAATATAGGAACTGAGTTGTCTTTTATTATGCAATGTATTTAAAAGATTTATAAAACTACTGAAACAATGTCAGAGTTTATGTAAATTTTGGAAAATCTAATTACTTTTCACATTATTTTTACATGTACAAGGTTTATGCTGTTACTTTTCAATAAATTAATAAATAGTTTAAAATGTTCTAAGTTTTATTGTAATAAATCTTGATAGCTATATTCTATATCACAAAGTTCTCTGTGGCCCTATAGTTTTAAACTACCTTCCATAAGAGCTGAGAACTGCTCCTTGGTCTAGTTTAGAGATGCAGTGTGAGAAATTGGTCCACCATTGTTGGCACTGAAGAGGGAGGAAGAGTACAGTGGGCCATGGAATGCAGAAGGCCTCTGGGAGCGAGACAAGAAAATGGACACCTCTCTAGAGCCTCCATAGACAAACAGAGCCATGTAGACATCTTGATCTTAGCTAACTGAGGCATTTGCACCAGACTTCTGACCTGAGACCTATAAGACTATAGTGTTGTCCTAAGACACTAAATGTGTGGGAATTTGTTACAACAGCAGAAGAATATTAACAAAGGGGTAATGTTAGTTTTCACTTGAGACTCCTTGAGAACAATTTATCATAATATAAAAGAAATTTCAACTTTAAGGCCTCTTAATTGTTATAGGCTATTCTCAAGGTCTTGAATCTACTATTATATTTACTATACACACTCATTCACAAATGACTAATAGCACAGCCCAGAAAGCCTAGTTATATTTTCTGGAACATACTTACAGAGTACTAGAGGATTTATCCCTGATGAGACATACAAAAATTCTTCAGGCTCATAAATATCTTTTGTGATTATTTGAAGATTCTCTTAGTTTAATATGAATATGGCCTTATGAAGCACAACACGCATGAGGAAAAACTGTAAATGTTTTGGCAGACCTAAAATTACTCACTTTTAAAAGCTTCCTAAAATATGGAGACAAAGTCATTTAAATAGAATCATTTATGAAGTACTTATTTCAATTAGAATCACCTATCGACTGCGGAAGTTTAGGTTCATCTCCTCTACCCCCTATAAAAGGTCAAATTTCACTGGAGCAGAAGAAAGGCACAGTTTTGGGTTACTTCTAGGAAGAAATTTTATAGGTCATACAAAACCTCTCATTTTGCTGAAGCTATGAGGCTTAGAAATGCCTTGCATATTAGGGATTAACTACAGTTGAAATCCATACTACCAATTTATTTGAGAGCTAAAGATGTATATTTTAAAGGTAAAACTATTTTACTTATGTATTCTAATACACAAATCTAATGAGAAGAGTTTTGCATGATTAATGTAGGTACTCTTCTTTCAACATCAATAGCCTACAAATTAACTGGACAGTACTACTTAAAACTGTCAAGGTCTCAAGGTCACTGGGGCATGGTGGCACATGCCTTTAATCCCAGCACTGGGAGGCATAGGTAGGCAGATCACTGTGAGTTCAAGGCCAGATTGAGACTACATAGTGAATTCCAGGTCAACCTAGGTTAGAGCAAGAAACTACCTCCAAACAACAACAAAACAAACAAAAAAACCCACCACTACCACAACAAAAAAACTGTCAAGGCCATTTTTAAGAAAAATATGAGAAATTGTCATTGTCTAAAGAAGATACAGACATAGCCCATTTTGCAAAAATGCATTAGTAGAATGTCCTAAGTGATAGCTAAGGGAATCCAAATCAAGTATGATTTTCATGAATAATAATGTATAAGGTACTCTTATGTAATACTTTCATACCTTTATGTAGATCCAAAACCAAGTTTTTGGTGTTCTTTTTGAAGTAGGTCTCATTATAGCACAGACTGACCTGGAATTCACTCTGTAGCCTAGACTGGTCATGGACTCGGGACAATCCTCCTACCTTAGTCTCCCAAGTGCTGAAATTATAGTTGTGAGCTACCACATCTGGCTTCAAACCTTTTTTTTTTTTTAGAAATGCTGAGCATGGTGGCGCACGCCGTTAAGCCCAGCCATTGGGAGGCAGAGGTAGAAGCATCCCTGTGAGTTCCAGGCCAGCCTGGGACTACAGAATGAGTTCCAGGTCAGCCTGGGCCAGATGACTTAACTTTGAAAAAACAAACAAAAAAGTTAAAATGTATTTTCTAAACATCTAAAATGAACAGAGCCCTTAAGCAATGAACTATCTTAATGTCTTTCTTCTTTGGGCTGCCAGAAAGTTAGAGCAACATCTGAGGTCCAGGCCCTGAGGTAGAAATCAGGTTATTTTACTTTATAACTTACTATTATTGCTCTACATTTCCATAGACTCAGATCTATGTTTGGTAGTTAAAGTCAAGGTAGGATTAGCAGGCTCCTGTTCCGCGTGCAACCTCAAACCTTAACCCTCCACTAGATGACTTTACAGCCTGTTTCAGAGTCAAAAACAAAAATGTCAAATGGGCATCACAGCTTTGTATTAACATTTAAATATACCTATGATCATTATTCCTCTGTTGTTACTTTACCAGCTGTACATACTAAAGTCAGCCCCTTTGTCTTTTAATAGCATACTATTCTCTCAGTATTCTATAAACACTATACTATCAGCTCTTTCTTATTTCAATTTCTCTCAAACTGAAACTTTTAACTGACAGTTCAGTGTGCTTGTTTTCTATCAATGTTTAGAAAGAAACAACCCCTTCTTGAAAGTTTCAAGTTCAAACAGTCCAGTTTAACATTTTCACATGGGGACATAAAGGAAATACCCAACTGGTCAAATGTTTAAAAACAATAGGCATCATAGTGCTGAGAAGAAGTGACAGAGGAGTGCTCAGCACTGCAATATCTCTATCACACCTTCCAAGGCTCAGGGTCCATTGCAGAAGAGGTGGCAGAAAGAATGTAAGAGCCAAAGGAAGGGTAGGACTCCTTACAACGTGCAACTCCAGTCACAAAATGGCCTGGATATCCATGACCTCACAGTGCTGGACACTACCTACACAAGACCATCATAATAGGAGGAAAAGATCATGACATCAAAATAAAAGAGAGACTGACTGAGAGGGGGAGGGGATATGATAGAGAATGGAGTTTCAAAGGGGAAAGTGGGGGGAGGGAGGAAATTATGATGGGATATTGTTTACAATCATGGAAGTTGTAAAAAAAAAAAAAAAAACAGGTTCAAAATGGGTGTGGTGCAATGTTGCATGCCTGTAGTTCAAGTTTCTCAGTAGGCTGAGTCAAGGATTAGTTGAACCAAGCCTAGGTAAAACTGTGAGAACCTGGAAGGAAAGAGAGGTAGAGAGGGGAGGAAAGTACAAAATACAAGGAGATAGTGGGGTCTTCCAATCTTTATTTAATCCATTCTCTGAACTCTCATATCAGTTAGTGACTTATCTCTAACAGTATTCTGGTATTTTCAATGACAAAAAGAGAGGAGAGAGAAAATGAATGAATGCAAGAAGGCTTGATTTAATACTTCTTAGCCATAGGGAAGAATCTTGGACAATCTGAACAACAGCCCCAATATGCCAGGCTGATTATAGCATTAAAGGCCACAGAAATTTATACATTAGCAGGAATGGAAGAAAGATTAACTATAGAGCAGGTGGGCAAGGCCCAAGGAAAGTGAGGGCAGAAGAGTAGCCTTGAAAGGACAGAGGTTTACTGAGCATGGAGAAGTAACAGAGCAAAGGGGCTCTACCTGCTCTTACCAGCCCAGGCTGACCTGGAATTCACTATATAGTCTAAGGGTGGCCTTGAACTCATGGTGATACTCCTACCTCTGCCTCTTAAGTGCTGAGATTAAAGACGTATGCCACCATATCTGGCTGACAGTAATACACGTGTGTGTGTGTGTGTGTGTGTGTGTGTGTGTGTGTGTGTGTAGGTCAAAGGACAAACTCAGGTGCTGTTTCTCAGAAATTCAGTACACCTTTTTGTGAGGCAAGGTTTCTCATTGGCCTGGAACTTTTCATGTAGGCTATACTGGCTGAAGACCAAGCACCAGGGATCCTCTGTCTCTCTGTAACCAAGGCTGGTATTACACACTTGCCATTGCTATATGGGCTCTGGGGATCAAACTTAGGTCTTCATGTATACAAGACATGTGTGTTACAGTACACCACAGCCCTATGACAATTTTTCAAATGTAACTTCAACTTGTTTCACAGACTGCTGAATAGTGCTTCCTATAGCTCCTTATTCTTTAGATGCCTATAGAGAAGCCAAATACAGTAATAGCAAAAAGTCTGGGAAATAGAACTATATATTTGGAGTAGAAATATCAATTGTTTTTGAGTAATAAAAGAGCCTACACTAAGTATGTATATCTTGTAATACTAATAATATTTTTACAAGTGAAATTTTTTCCTTAAAATTTAGAGATTACTATCACAGTAAATGAACAAGTGGGGGACAGTTTACCAAAGGAATCAATTCCAGAGACTAATGGGAAATGAGAAGTAAGGAAGTGCCTAAAGCCAAGTGGTTATGGGGGAGGAAGGAATGCACAGTTACTGTGTGTGCTCACTCTTCTTCAGGGCGTGCGGAGCACAGATCAAAGGACTCCCACATTACACCTTCAAAGATGTTGTCCTATTCTCAGCTCTTAAAAACATGGTTTACATTTTGCTACAAAACTTTAACTCCCTCTAAAGCACTGATCTGAAACTAAGCATGAGTTATACCACCTCTGTAAGTAGGCTTAATAAGATGATTACTTGCTGCTCAGTAATAATGACAATTACTATAGCCAAATGAACATAACCCAGGGCAATCTCAGTTTTCCTTTCTACTCAATCCACCTTAAAAGGCATGTCCACTGCTTAAGTAAACAAGCAGAAAACTACGATGTTTCTCAAAATGATATTCAATACACACATTGAAATTCCTAGGAAAAATATACCTAGGCCATCAGTGTGTGGCGGTCCCATGACTACAGACGACTCCTCTCAACTTGTGAAGTTCAGCTTTGGAGCACACCTGTCATTCTCTAGCCCTCCGAACTTACCATCCTCTGTCACTGACCAGCACTGCAGCTTACTCATCATAATATGCATTAGGCTTGTCTCCATTAGATATGTGGTTAACCCTCAATTTCTTTAGATTCTCTTGGGATGTCTGTTGCATGCACCTTATCCTTTCTAGTTCCAGAAACAGAAATTAAAGCACAATGAATGAAGTAATCCATTCATTAGTTTATAGAGCAAAACATTTATTCAGCATCAATTCTGTTGTGTGCTCAGTATATTCCTAGGGTTTTAGAAATCAGCTCAGACTTGGAATACTGTTGCCTTTACATTACAGAAGGTCAAGCATTAGTGACTTCACCATTCCTAACTATTTTTCCAATATAATATGAAGTGCTAGACCATACACTGAGCCATTCTATCACTCCTATCTCATTATAATTTTATCTATCCATTTTGCTATCTTGTGTGACTTCTGTCACCAGGAGGTCACAATCATGTTCTTTGCCACTGTTCTAAAAAGGAAGTGAAGACTGTTCCAGAAATCTATAGAACAGTCCTCTTTATAACACATTGACCAGAACTGTGTCAGGCAGTCAAATTACTGGTTTTGCCTATTTTGTGCGTTCACCTACTCTTCTGGGAAGCACAGATCAGGGGTTGGAGAGATGGTTTAGTGGTTAAGGCACAATTAAGTCACTTGCCTGCAAAGCCAAAGGACCCAGGTTCGAATCTATAGTACACACATAAAGCTGGATACACAAGGTGGCACACGTGTCTAGAGTTTGTTTGCAGTGGCTAGAGGCCTTGACATGACCAGCTCCCCTCAAATAAATGAATAAAAAAATGTAAAAAATACATCAAAAAACCCCCACAGATCAGTTTTCTGCCTGTGGCAATGATTGAAGATAACAGCAAAATATGGTTAACAAAAGCCATACAACATATTACTGCACCATCCACAGGAAAAACAATTCATTCTGCAATCAGTGTCTTCGCATGACACACTGTTGTATATCAACCAACAACTGGGCATGGAAAAGCAATTGGCCATGCACTGTCTCATGGCTACTCCATAGGGAGAAGCTATATCAAACTCATGGAATAGAAGAATGCAGCCCACTCAAATACAGGGGAAGTCTAAATAGGCACTGTAGCACATGGCAACAATGCCAGCACTTAGGAGACTGAGGCATAGTAATTGTTGAGTTTAAAGGCAGCCTGGGCTACATAACAAGGCCTTTTCACAAAAACAAAACAGTGAGGAGGTCTACCATCCAGTTTTAAATGTTTTTATTTATTTCCATGGAGAGCGAGATAGTGAAAATCTCTCATCAATTTCTATGTTGAACCATCCCTGCATCTGTGAGGTGAAACATAGTTGATTGAGATAAATATTTTTGAGGTTTTCTTGAACTTGGTTTGAAGAATATTATTTAGAGTTGTTGCATCTACATTCACCAGGGATATTGGTCTATTATTTCCTTTGATTTTTGTGTCACTATGTGTCTTTGCTATTAGTGTACTGCTATCATCATAGCAGGAGTTAGGAGGTAGGGCCTCCTTTTCAATATTATGAAATAACTTGAGAAGTAGCAGTTCCATATTTCCACAAAGGTCTGGGAAAATTCAAAAGTGAATCTGGCCAGCCCTGAGCTTTATTTATTTGTTTTTGGTTTGAAAAAAATTTTTTCCTTCTCAAAAATAATTTTTTTTAGAAAAGCAATGAAAATTTGAACACCAGTCTTTCATGGGCTATAGCATATGGCAAACACACCTTATTTACATTCATTTATTATTTCCAACTCAGAGGAGATGATTCTAATATTGCAATATATAAAGTTAAGGAATTCATTTTGGTTTGAAAATTTTTAAACTACAGTTTCAATCCCTTTCCTTGTGATAACTCTCTTTTTTTGGGTTTAATGTTGGTAGGTCATACATGTCAAAAAATTCATTCATTTTTTCTAATTTTTTGAGTTTTGTAGAATACAGATTTCTCAAATATGTCCTTATGATTCTTTTAAAATCTATGGAGTCTGTTTTAATAATTACTTTTCATCTCTAGGGCCTTCTTTATCTTTGTTTTGGTTAACTTGGGTACCTTATCTTTTAAAAAATATTTTTGTTTATTTATTTGAAAGAGGCAGATAGAAAGACACAGGGAGTGAGTATGGGCACACCAGAGCCTCTTGCCACTGCAAATAAACTCCAGATGCATGTGCCATTTTGTGAATCCGGCTTTACTTGGGTATTGGGAAATTGAACTCAATTCATCAGGCTTTGCAAGCAAGCGCCTACCAATAACTACTAAGCCATCTCTCCAGCTCCTATATAACTTTTTTTTAAGGTTTTAAAATCTATTTTATTTACAAAGAACTAGCATGAACTTTCACTGGATGGATACATGTGCTATTTTTTGGAAAAGAATGTGTATTCTGTAGAGTTTTGATGGCATGTCCTGGATCTCTCTAAAGTCTCAGTTGATGATATATTGATGGCAGTGAGGTATCCAAGTCATCTAGTATTACTGTGTTTTATTTATGTATGACTTTATGTTCAGTATATTTTGCTTTGTAATATTTGAGGCACCAGTGTTTGGTGCATGTATGTTTAGGATTGTAATATCCACTTGGGGAATTGTTTCCTTGATCAATATGAAGTGGCCTTCTTTGTCTATTCTGAGTATTTTAAAGTCTATTTTGTCAGATATTATGGTAGCCACATAACCTTTTCCCTAGTTCAATCTTTCTCCATCTTTTCACCCTAAAGAGGTGTGCTGACAGTAAGATGAGCTTCCTGAAAACATGAAAAGATGATCTCTTTCCTCATTAAGCCGGTTAATCTGTGTCTTTTGGTTGGGAATTGAGTTGACTGCTATTCAAGAATATTACTGGAAGATGTAAGTTATTCCCTGTCATATTGATAATTTTATGGAGCTAGGCATCTTGTTAGTACTCATTTGCCTTAACAACTTTTCCAGGTTTTTTGTTGCTTTTTTTTTTTATTTTTTAAATGAGAAGAGCATAAGAGCGCGAGAGAGAATTGGCATGCCAGGGCATCCAGCCTCTGCAATCAAACTCCAGATACATGTGCCACCTTCAGTGTGCAATAATCCATTTAGTATTCTTTGTAGGCCTTGCCTCATGCCCATATATTCATAAAGTTGGATTTTACTGTGAAATTTTTCCTCTCACTTCCTATCAGGAAGGATAGTTTTTCTATGTACAGTGGCTTGGGCTGGCATTAATCATGATTTAACATTTAAAATACTCTGTTACAAGACCTTCTGGTTGGTTTAGCATTAGTCATGTTTTCATTTTTAAAATTCTCTGTTCCAAGACCTCCTGGCTTTTAGAATGTCCAGTGGAAAATCAATTTTATTCTGAATGGCTTACCTTTATATGTGACATGTTATTTCTTGTGTGAAGCATTCAGTACCTTTTGTTTCCTGTGTTTCGTATTTTAACTATAATGTTTCTGGATTTTATGTGTTTGGATTTTTTAAAATATCTGTAGTTTGAAATGTTGGCCTATAGATCTTTTTGTTGTTGTTATTGTTCTAGAACAGGGATTCATGTAACCTAGGCTGGTCTCCACTTGCTATGAAGATAGGAATGACCTTCAATTCCTGATCATCTTAGAGCTGCCACCAAAATTCTGAGATTATAGGCATGCAGTAATATACCTTACTGGTCTGTAGTTTTCTTTCCTTGTGATACATAGATACTTTCTTGAACACTACTTCAAAACTCTTTTTTTTTTCTTCTATTTTTTGAGGTTTTTTGAGGTAGGGTCTCACTCTAGTTCAGGCTGACCTGGAACTCACTAGGTAGTTTCAGGGTGGCCTCGAACTCACGGCAATCCACCTACCTCTACCTCCCAAGTACTGGGATTAAAGGCGTGTGCCACCACGTCTGGAACTTCAAAGCTTTTCACAAGAGATGGGCACAGGATCACAAAAACACCACTTTTACTATATCATGCCACTTAGTCAAGTCTTTAAACTTTGGCTTCCAAATATCCCTGATGAAACACATGCTTTACATAATAAGATTTAGGCTTAGAAAGATAAAATAAGTTATGTAATCATGGCACAACTCTATATGTATTTTCATCTATGTCCAATTATTCATTTACTGTTTATCTTCCCTACTGAGAAAATGCACACTAGAACATAAGGGAAAATAATTTACCTTTTTTGTTTAATGTTGTCACCCTAATATTCATAACATTATGTTTGACACATAAGAGGAGCTGAATATTTATTAAGTAAAGAGGGTTCTTGTCTCTATCCAGTCAATTCTAACTTATCCATAACACTAGATCACTAATAACATGGCTTGGATCCTTACTTCCTTGGATTCTTAAAACACTGTCCAGAAGGTACATTCAGTACTTGACACACACTTATTTCTCAATTCGATTATAAAATTCTAGAAGGGAGCAACCACAGTATATTTATTTTTCAGAACGCTTCTCATCTCTAGGAAGTAAAAGGTATACAATGGGGCTGAAGAGATGGCTTAGTGGTTGAGTGCTTGCTTGTGAAGCCTAAGTACCCTGGTTCAAGGCTCGATTCCCCAGGACCCATGTAAGCCATATGTACAAGGTGGTGCATGCATCTGGAGTTCACTTGCAGTAGCTGGAGGTCCTGATGTGCCCATTCTCACCCCCCTTCTCTCTCTGTCACTATCAAATAATAAATAAAAATAAACAAGAAAGTTTTAAAGAAGTTATACAGTAAGTACTCAATGAATACTGCTGAGTAAGATTAGGATAGACATACAAATAGAACCTTAGGAAAACTTAACATAATAGTTTGGATTTCTGGTGGAGAAACCCATAACTGAACATTGTGGTTTGAGATTGAAACAGGCTTATGTGTTTGAACATTTGGTCCCCAGTGTTATAATTTTTATCAAATTATTTTTATTTACTTATTACATACAGAAAGACAGAGAGAGAGGGAGAGGGACAGGGAGAGGGAGAGAATGGGTGCGCCAGGCCTTCTAGCCACTGCAAAAGAACTCCAGACGCATGTGTCACCTTGTGCATCTGGCTTATGGAGGACCTTGGAGAATCGAACCTGGATCCTTAGGCTTTGCAAGCATGCGCCTGAACCACTAACCAATCTCTCCAGCCCCAGTGTTATAATTTTGATAGGCTATTATACTATTTAAATCTAGTAATTCAAAATATTTAATATTTTAACATAGTGGAATATATATAATGGAAATATAACTTTACTAAATTATATTCACATTATTCACATAACACACTGCTTGCTTGCCTTTTTTTTTTTTTTTTTTTTTGAGGTAGGGTATCACTTTAGTCCAGGGTGACCTGGCATTCACTATGTAGTCTCAGGGTGGCTTCAAACTCACAGCAGTCCTCCTACCTCTGCATCCCAAGTGCTGGGCTTAAAGGTGCATGCCACCACACCTGGTTACTGATTTCTAAATATAATAAAGTTTCTCTGAAATTCTTTATATCAACTTCAAAAATTACAGTCTTCATTTATCTTTGTAAAAATATCCAAATATGAAAAGGCAGAATAAAGATTTTTTTTCCAAGGTGGGATCTCATACTATCTCAGGCTGACCTGGAACACACTCTGTAGCTCCAAGCTGGCCTCAAACTCACAACAATCCTCTTATCTCTTTCTCCTAAGTACTAGGTTTAAGGTTGTCACCACACCCAGACCTCAAAATAGAGATTTATGAGAGATGGCTTGCTGTGGAGGGTAGAGGACAGAAGTAATGTTTTAGAAGTTTCAAACTACAAAAAATTAAATTGTTAAACATTATGTAGAGCAACTGACAGGATTGGGACATGTGCTTGGGAGCAAGACAAAACAAAACAAAACAAAAAACAACATAGAGATTTTTGAAAAAATGGGTCAAATAAATTTCCCTAGGGCTAACTTCATGAAAAAATAAAAATTATAAAGTTGAAGAAGACCATTATATTCTTTTGCTTTACTATGCAATAAGTAGTATCTTAAAGTGCCTACAATAAAACATCCAAGGTCACTGAGAGTAGAGTAAATCCAGAGAAAATAGTCTACTTTAAAACTACTTTGCCATATTTCATCAAGCAGTACTTAATTACTGAAATTCATGCATTGCTTCATTAAAAATAATCCTCATTACAAAAATGGACTAAGCAGTTCTAGTTAACACATTACTTTCAGTATTTTTGTTACGTTTTCATGATTTTACAGGCTAGATCTTTTCTACTTTCAGTCTTAATCTTTAATATTTTACAAGTGATCTTTCTGTTTAAAAATATTTTATTTATTTATTTGACAGAGAAAGAGTCCCCTGATCTTTCTTTATGATATACCTTTTGCAATTGTAAACAGTTTAAAATAATGCAAAATTTTGTTTTTGAACTAATCCTTATAATGTCCTGTATGCTGCTTTCAGTTTTAATAACATTTACTGTGATTATTTTCCTTTTCTTATGATTTAAAAGTGACATGAATTATTTCTACGAAAACTTGCATGAATTTAGACATTTTAATTTCTTTCTTTTTTAATTTTTTATTATTTTTATTTATTTATTTCAGAGTGACAGAGAGAGAAAGAGGCAGATAGAGAGAGAGAATGGGCATGCCAGGGCCTCCAGCCACTGTGGACGAACTCCAGATATATGCGCCCCCTTGTGCATCTGGCTAACGTGGGTCCTGGGGAATTGAGACTCAAACCGGGGTCCTCCTTAGGCTTCACAGGCAAGCACTTAACCACTAAGCCATCTCTCCAGCCCTAGACATTTTAATTTCTTTATTTATGCATTGAAGTAGTTTCATGAAATTTACTGGCAGATGTAATTAGACAATCTTCCTTAATAACTCCAATTGTATATTATAATTTTATTAAAAGGCATGTAAATATAATTGGGCCTTTATGTCACTAAATCCATTTTCTGCTATGGAAGACAATTTGGATTTTTGAATATAAATATTTATTTCTCTTAGGCTATCATGTTATGACTAGAGTAACAAGAAAACATTAATTTAAAAAGAGGAAATTACATACTCTGAGAGCCATATAACATGGAAGTAATAATGCTGGGAAGACGATAATGAAAATCAGTGCAAATATGTTTCTTGATCCAGAAGCTTCATTCCACTGAAAGGACTTTTCTCAGAGGAAAATATTAGAAAAAATTTGCCTAATATGAGAAACAATTTTTCTACATCATCACCTGATCATTTCATTACTTGAGTGTTATTCATCAGGAAAGTCATCCACCTTTAGTTTTGGAGACAGGATCTTATTGGCTTGGGGCTCAGCAAGTATTTTAGACTGGATAATCAGTGGGCTCCAGGGCTCTGCCTTCCAGCTGTAGGATTACACCACCATGCCTGGCATTTTCATTAGGTTGTGGGAATCAAACTCAGGTTCTCATGCTTGTGAAGCAAGCACTTCACTGTTTGAGCTACCTCCTCAAATTCTGGAAGTGGTTCATTTTTGCAATTAACTCAAAAGTCTTATCATGTACCAGTTGTCCACTTAATTTAATGTTGGATGTTGGCTCAAGCATAATACTTAAGCTGTTCTATTGTTTTCCTTTTGATTTCAATAGTATTTCTATTTTCTCCCCCTTGTTTTTAGTATAGACATGTTTCCTCCACTATACAAAAATTCACCTAACAAATTCAGAAAGATTTTAAAATTGATATTTCACAGAAAACCTTATCAAAGAATCACAGGGAAATATTAATCCTCTCCCAAACAGTAATACATGTAATACATAAGACATTTTCTTGTTGAAATATATTCCATAAATAAATGCATCAACATAGGGTCATGTGGTAGACTTAGAACAGACAGAACACTTACTGTCCTGTAGTTCACAGGTCCCTTTCACCATTCTTGTGAAAGATAGTTTTTTTCTTTTTATTTATTCATTTGAGAGAGGGAAAAAGGCAGAGAGAGAGAGAGAGAAAGAGAGTGGAAGACAGGGAGAAAGAGAGAGAGAAAGTACAAGCCAGTGCTTTCAGCCACTGCAAACAAACTCCAGATGCACGTGCCACCTTATGCACCTAGCTTACGTGGACCCTGAGGAGTAGAACTGAGGTCCTTTGACTTTACATGTAAGAGTCTTAACCACTAAGCCATCTCTCCAGCCCAAGAATAGTTTTTCTTAATGTCAGAATACACATTTTAAACAAGCATAAATCCCTTCCTCCATCTCTCCAAATACAGGCTCAAATTAAGAAAAAAATATCTTGAGTTCTTATAGTGAATACACCAAACTAAATTATCTTTATGTCACTGACTAGAAGTGATTCACACACACACACACACACACACACACACACACACACACACACACACGCACGCACACACGCTCCTTTATCTCTGGGGATGTTACCCAATTATACTTTTTCATTACTGTCTGTGCTTTTTTAACTGTTGCAAATACACGTAATGTAAAACTTATCATTTTAAAGTACACATAGATGGTTACTAAAATGGAACAAAGAGCCACAGAAACACTTTACAAACAGCAAAACAGTAACAAACACAAAAATGCCGTGGTTTATGAACTGTAAGGGATTATTAAGAAGTTATTATAACAGAATAGCGATTAACTCTGAGTATCCCTTAGTTAAATTCTGATCCTAATAATAGGCAGCAGAACTATGCAGTTAACAGTCAGTTCGCTCAGTTATATGAATTCCTAAAACAAATCAATATTCAGTGAATTAGAGTTCATTGATACGAGATTCATAAAACAAGCACAAATAGCATGGTAATATAAAATATTCTTGCTTATCTCCACTTCCTCTATGAACTTCACTGCAAATGCATGGGAAATACTTTTAATTTGCTTATTTTCATGCACATGTAATTATATATTTTTATCTTTTTTTTTGAGGTAGGGTCTCACTCTAGGCCAGGCCGACATGGAATTCACTATGCAATCTCTGTCTGGCTTCAAACTCAAAGTGATCCTCCTACCTCTACCTCCAGAGAGCTGGGATTAAAGGCATGACCTACCTTGTCCAGCTATAATTATATTTTTATGGAATTTCTTAAAACACATTACAAAAAAGTCAGTGTTTTGGAAAATACATATGTCCATAGTAATTTTAAAGTATATATAGAATAAGTAGAAGTTATGGATGATAAAAATGATTAGGTTAGAGTATCTCTAGAAATCCTGTAAGCTTTATAATACTTCTTTAAAATCAAGGAAGACTGAGAGAAATATAATAGTACATGATGGGAAGAGAACTTACTTGAAAGATATAACTTCAATTTTCAGTTGTCTATTATTTAGCTTTACCTACTCCTTTAAGGCCACAAAGCCTCAACATTCTTATGAGGTTATTATAACATACTTAAAGATATTTGAGTACATGCATATGATAGTTGCCTGGCCATAATGCCTGGCACTGTGTGGCTCTCAGTGAATAACAACTACACTTCTTTGTTCCCTACATTCTTAAGAAACAAAGCACAAAGATTTTTGCATAACTTTTGGCAAGAAAAAGCAACAGCTTTTACACAGGCGATGGTTTCTTACAGATGATTTATCCTTAGTATAGACTGATGAAAGTACAGGAATAAAAAGCCAGAAAAAATATGTTGAAAGGCATCTAACAAGAAGCACTCTGATCAGTATTGATCATCTTTGTGGTTGACACAGGCTTCTGATGAACACTGGATCAAAATTAAAACTCTAGGTAGACTTTCATATTTTTAGACTATACATTCTCCATGGGGAATGAATTCTTCTTCTTTTTATTTCCTTCTTGGTTTTTTGAGGAAGGGCCTCACTCTAGCCCAGACTGACCTAGAATTCACTATGTAATCTTGAACTTATGGTGATCCTCCTACCTCTGCCTCCCAAGTACTGGGATTAAAGACATGCGCCACCATACCCGGTGAATTCTTTTTTTTTTTTTTTTTTTAAAAAAAAAACATATTTTATTTCTTTATTTCTTTATTTGAAAGAGAGAGAGAGAGAGAGAGAGAGAGAGAG
This sequence comes from Jaculus jaculus, assembly GCF_020740685.1. NCBI lineage: Eukaryota > Metazoa > Chordata > Mammalia > Rodentia > Dipodidae > Jaculus > Jaculus jaculus. The sequence continues at coordinate 170,234,319 of NC_059103.1, read as the reverse complement.
AGAGAGAGAGAAAGAACATGGGCATGCCAAGGCCTACAGCCACTGCAAATGAACTCCAGACGTATGTGCCCCCTTGTGCATCTGGCTTATATGGTTCCTGGAGAGTTGAACAGGAATCTTTGGCTTTACAGGCAAATGTCTTAATTGCTAAGCCATCTCCCAGCCTGGGGGAATGAATTCCTTACACATTATGATTGCAGGTAATCTCATAGTACTCTCACATTGTTCAATGCATCTGAGTATCATATTTTACACATGCCAGCAGGGTAATAAAATCTTATTCTTTTTTTTAAATTTTTATTTATTTATTTGAGAGTGACAGACACAGAGAGAAAGACAGATAGAGGGGGAGAGGGAGAATGGGCGCATCAGGGCTTCCAGCCTCTGCAAACGAACTCCAGACGCGTGCACCCCCTTGTGCATCTGGCTAACGTGGGACCTGGGGAACCGAGCCTCGAACCGGGGTCCTTAGGCTTCACAGGCAAGCGCTTAACCGCTACACCATCTCTCCAGCCCTAAAATCTTATTCTTAATAGTATCTTCTGAGATCAGCCCATAGCAATTTATTAAAATTTGCATGATAAAAGAGGAAAGAAAACTAACCAAATTTAATAAACATACCATTTCAAGTTAAAATGATTTATGGCTATCTTTTAAATAAAGTTAAATATAGACTAGTTCTACAAATACTTTACAGGTGCATACCATTACAGAAAGCATTTAGTTTAATTAAGTTTTCCTACTGTAAAGTTGGCAAAAATATAGTAAATCCAATAAAATCAGGTAACTACCTCTGTGGCCTTGTTTGCCGGTTCTAGTCCAGTCATATTTGCTACTATTAACTGATGTAAGAGTTGAACTTGAGCCACATTTAGGAAGAAGTCCAGGTTTGTGGTTATATTCACTTCCAAGGAATGGCCACACACTAAAATTTCCTACAAGGGAAAAAAATAGTTGAATACAAATAAAATAAATTGATAGTCTTCACATGGCAATTTATCATTCTTACTGGGTCATTATTACTTCCCAAGTCTCCTGGGTTTCAATGACATATGTTAATGAGAAAAGCAAAACTAGAAAGTACATCCACTAACAATGTTTGACAGATTAATTTTTTTTTGGCATATGAGTATAGTGCGTGTATGTACATCTGTACTGACACATGAATATATGTGGGACTATGTGGATGCATGTGCATGTGTAGGCCAGAGGTCAGTGGCAGGATGTCAGATGTCTGTTCATATATACATAAACATAAACAAAAAAGGCATGTGCATGGTGCATGTGCATGAGCAGGTGCATGTTGTGCTGTAAATGCAGAGGCCAGAGGACAATTTTGTGTGTCATCCTAAGGAATGCTGTCTTTTCTTTTGAGACAGTCTCTCTTTGGCTTGGAGCTCACCAAATAGGCTAGATTAGCAAGCTAACAATTCCCAGGGATTGTCTTGTCTCTGCCTCATTAGCATTGGGATTACAGCTACACATCACCATGCATAACATTTCTCATTTCTGGGGATTTAACTCTGGTTCTCTTGCTTGTGATGCAAGTGATTTACCAAATGAACTATTCCACCAGGCCTCAACCTCATTTTTCAAAATAGGATCTAACTGAACCCAGAGCTCAATGATTCAGCTAGATGAGCTAGTCAGCAAGCACCAGGTATCATGTTTCCACCTCTCTGGCCCTAAGATTACATTTTACATGGGTGGGGGATCTGAACTCAAGTCCTCATGCTTGACAGGTACTTTACTTACTGAGCCCTCTCTTGATGTTCCTCATGGATTAAGGTGGTAAGTATTTATAAGGGCTTGCTCTGTGGTAGTCCTTGTACTAGATATATAGGGCAAGAAACATGAATTTTTAATCTTTTCATGTTCATTTTTTTCACATTTCAAACTACCATCATTGTTTTACTATATAAGCAATGGTGTAATCCTGTAGCAGAACCTTATTCATCAATTCAAATGCAGAAATATTAATTGGGCATGTCTTGCATACCAAGAACTACGGCAGAGTGCCACGGACCTCACTAGGAATATCCTCACAGAGAGAAAGGTTAGCCTTGAAGGGCAACATGTTCTTGGGGCAGACAGATGTAGAAATTGCAAACACAATGGTATGCACATTCTCCAAAGGATACAAAAAATAATTTATAACAAACCAGAGGACTGAAGCCAAAGCCTAGACTAATTTTCTTTCTTTTATAAACTGCTAAAATCTTGGCAGCAGTAGGCAGATGTCCACTTCTTAATTGGTGCTGTGGTTAATAACTGAATCACTTGGATATTTAGCATTGGAAAAACCACTTAGAGATAGAAAAAAACAATCCAAAGCCTTCACTTAATAAACACAAGGCCTGTCTTTTTCACACGAAGCATATATGGACAGTGTTCAAATGCTTGGATATGTCCAATAGACCTTTTCTTTATTAGTGTCACCCAAAGGAATAAATTTAAGGATACCATAGCTCATCCAAATATACTCTGGATATGTCAGAGAATCTTTCTTTTAAAACAAAGCCATAAAGAACAGCATGATTATTCTCTTTTTTTGGTTTAACAGTTTCCTCTGCAAATGTCCTGTATTCACTCATTATAATAGAATTATTATTTTATTATTTAAGTCATGTTGAAAAAGAAAAAATAATGATTCAGAAGTCTTATAGTTTTTGTATCTCAATTGTCATTGTAATATTTCTTGAGAGGGAGAAATTCTGTACTAAAAATATCTTAGTTACACTAATGAAAACTAGTAAGTGATTTATCCTATCTTAGTAGGTTAAACTGTATGAATACAAGTGCTAGAATCAATTCTGTCTGGTATTATTACCTATTTTGTGTCGGTAACTTTACCTATTTTGATCAATTTCATTACAATCTGCAGGCCAACTGGAGTATCTATATGTAACAACTAGAAAATGCATATAGGAATTGTCCAACAAGGAATTTTTTTGGTGTATATGTGTGTGATGTATTGTGATTGTTCATGTGGGTATGTGATGTTACAAAGGTAGAAGTCAGAGGACAACTCTGAGTGTTATTCTTCACTTTCCACCTTGTTTGGAGGAGGAGTTGCTTGTACACTGTGTTCACTTGGCTAGTTGGCAGGAAGAGTCTATGGGAATTAGGTCTCAGGTACTCAAACTTCAACCGTTAACCTGAAGCTACTGAAGCTAAGCATGGGCTAGAATTAAGAATCATGATCTACTGCTTCCTGCCTCTCTCATCTAAGAATAAGGAACTTTTCAGTAATGCCTTCAAATTAAATGATCAGTTAATTATTCTGGGCTTGTGTTTTATAAACACACTGATATTTTTCTTAATAGTGTGATGACAACTATATGAAAATACAAGAAAATGGTAGTTTCAAGAAAACAATATTAGCTCAAAGTGATTCTAATTTACTTATTTATTGATAGCACTAGCCCAAATAAATGATCCCATGCATGCCAGGCAAGCACTCTTTAAAAAGTTATACCATCAGCTCTAATATTTTATTTTTTGAGATAAGTATAAGTAATTGAGACAATTTTAAAATGTGATGCCAACGGGTTAATAATAGTTTGTATTTTCATAGATAGCATTATTAGTAATGAGGAAAAACAACTCATAAATTGCATGAAATTTCAATGAGCTTTGTTAATAAGTAGCTATATAAAATACTAAGATTTAATCTTTATACAAATTTGTGGCTGTGGTGGCTTGATTTAGGTGTCCTCCATAAATCTGGGTGCTCTGAATGCCCGTTTCCCAGCTGATAGACATTTGGGAATTAATGCCTTCTGGAGGGACTATATTGTTGGGGTCGGGCTTATGGGTATTATAGCCAGTTTCCCCTTGCCAGTGTTTGGCATACTCTCTTGTTGCTATTGTCCACCTTATGTTGGCCAGGGAGTGATGTTCACCCTCTGCTCATGCCATTGTTTTCCTTGGTATCGTGGAGTGTCTCCTTGAGTCTGTAAGCCAAAATAAAGCCCCCCCCCCCCCCGCCAAAGCTGCTCTTGGTAGGTTGATTTCTACCTGCAATGTGAACCTGACTGCAAGAGTGGCTATTCAGGAAACTGACCTAACCTCACTTTTGCAATAAGACTATTATAATACGGAATGAGGTAATATATAAAAATTATTATTTTCTTTAAATTAGAGAAGGAATGTAAGGTTTTATTATCTTGAATTAATATACAGAAGCTCTCTAACAATGGAATTACATCTTAATAAACCCTGGCTGAACTGAAAATGAAATGGTTCAAAATTTATTTAATATACTTAATCTACTAAATATGCTAGTTTAGCAACACAGTACACTGTGGAGTTTGTTTCTTTTTATGACTACTTGGTTGATTAGGAGCTGCCACTGCCATTGTATAGTACCACAGGGCTGTAAGGGCAGTATCATTCACCATATTACTAGCTCTAGAAATGATCAAAATAGTATTGACTACATATCACTTTAAAAAATTGAAAAGATAGAAAACTATAAACTAAACCAACCAAGTAAGAACTTTAATCTAGCCCTAAGTATGTAAATCTATTTCTAATTTTTCTGAACTTTTCATAACAAATCCAGATACTTGTGTGAAAGAAAAAAATTTGTAATGTGTGTGAGATAATGGAGTTCTCTGAAAAACTTTTCTTCTAAGTCAGGGTAAGTTACATTATGTTCACACTTCTATTTTAGGCTTAGAAACAGTATGCCTTAGGAATTAGAGCTAAAACCTGGACCCATCAATTTATACTTGGCATGTTACTTAATTTTTTCTGACTTTAGTTTCCTCATCTCTAATATATGGACACTAACAATATCTAATTATTTTATAAAAGATGCTGTGGAGGTGAAATATGGTAATTCATGTAGATCTCACTATGTAAGGTAATCGTGTGAGATATTCCCATTAACTATATTACTGCTATTTTCAGAGCATAGAGGCTGGAGCCAGACACTTCATTTTATACCCTGCTCTGCTTCTTCTTAGGTGTGAAAACTTGACACACTGTTTTTCTCTCCATGCCTCAGTTTCCTCATCTATAAAATTCAAATACTAAGTGTACTCAAAAGGATTGCTTGAACAAGTCAGCTATATATGGAAAGACACAAGTGAGTAGTACTGCAGAGTACTCAGTTAATATTAGTTTTGATGGTAACTGACATCAATGACTAGCTAATTTGCTGTCATGAAGGCTGGAATTGTGAAAATACCTCATATACAAGGAGGCATTACTCTACTATTTATACTAAAAGGAAATTACATTATTTCTAACCTCTGTATGCAAATTTTCTGGGGAGATTATTTTGGTGAAAATGATGGCAGGTGCTCCAGTTATTCTAACAGAAAAGTCTGTCAAAATAGGGGTCAAGATTGCTCTCCTTTCTTGATGTCGCCGTATGCTAAAAGATAAAGTAAAAAAAATTAGTTGCTTCATTTTTTATAAGGATAACTTTCACTGACTTTGTATAAACATTTGTGCTATAAACATGTACTTTAAAAATACATTATTTTGAATATATATATATATATGCACATACATACATACATATATTTTAAGTCATACTTACTTAATCCAAGTTTGATCAAATCTACAAGAAAAAAAATCCTAGTCCCCTGCCAAAATACTATGTGAAATTCAGCTGTAATTAAGAAATTTCATGTTAGTGTCATATCAGGATATATTAAAGAACTGTTTTCCTGGTTTTGATTCATTTATTTCTTATAGTTTCTTATCTCTTTTGTTATGATCAGTAATTTTAACTTTTCTAGAATAATTCTGAATTACTTACTTTTAATATATTGCACATTCCATTTGACAACTGCCATTTTTAATATCATTAGACTCATGAGTACCTTTTTTCTTTTAAAAAAAATAACATTAATTTATTTATTTGCAAGTGAGAGAGAAAGAAAGGGAAAGAATGGGTGCACTAGGAACTCCAGCTGCTCCAAATGAATGCCAGATCTATGCACCACTGTGCATCTGACTTTATGTGGTACTGGAGAATCAGACCTGGGTTGGTAGGTTTTACAGACAGGTGCCCTAACCCCTTAGAAATCCCTCCAGCCTGAGTACATCCTTTTAATCTCTGAAGTTTTTTAAAAAATATTTTTGGAGTGGGGAGAGGGTCTTTTTTTGTAGCTTTGCCTGACCTTGAAATTGTAGTGAACCTCTTGCCTCATCCTCTTGTATATTAAGATTATAGGTAAATTCTACCTCACCTGGGTCCTTTTGCTTTAAACTTAAAGAACCACCTGAGTTTATGGATTAGTACAGCCTATATGGTTCATTAAATGGCTTTAAAAAGTGAATGCTTCCTCAGAACAACCCTGCATAAGAAGCAATCTTCACTGCTAGTCCCACACTAACAGTGAGGAAAGGAAGTTCAGGTCTGGGCCACCCAATAGGAACAGAAATTCTAGAATTGGATGTGGAGAAAGTTGACACCAAATTGTGTGACCTCGGCTTTAATTCTTCTCAACATGTTCTCACCTGTGGTCAGTTATTTAGCAAAGGATTTCTACTTGGCATCCACAATTGCTAATGAAACTGGAAAACATATTGAGAAATCAAAGCTTGTGCTGGCATAGTGCTAGGCAACAGTCTATAATTTGTTTCTATTTTATGAAATAATACATCACTGTGTTTATGTTTGACTAGAAATTACACTTCTAATTTATCTTCACACCATTAATTTAATATTCTACATGAATGTAACTCTATTATTCTCTTAAATTATAAAATTACGGTAATACTGAAATCATAGAATTGGTGTAAGTCATCTCATGTGAAAGTATAGATAAAATCCAAGTCTTTCTACATTTTGTTTTAAAATTGGTGTTGTCTGGAGACCACTAATATCTTTTGTTAAATGTGCAATAGGCAGAGCTTTACAGTAATCTGCCAAAAAAGCAAACTGAATCATCTGGTTCTGTGACACATGGGTATTACATTTCAAGAAAGTCAATTTTAAAGAATTAAGAGATCTGGAAAGTAGAGAGTAACAGGAAGAAGTATTAAAATCTGTGACTACAGAGGTAGGTTTTAGGTCCAGAGAGACACCATAATTACGGCCTAATAGCTCATATTCCATAAAATGACCAATGTGAGAAACATGTAACATGATGTGCTCCCATAAGGGAGTGCTAAAATATAGGATGTATTAAAAATACCTTAAATGGAAAGGATGGCAGGGAACCAAATAATAACAAACATTAACTGAAATAATGATGAGGTAAAAAAGTACTTGTCAGTATCATGTATTTTTCCTTTGTGTGATTTAATTACCAGTGACAAAATATGAAAGACCTATTACCAAAGTAAAAGAAAATTTAAATCAAGTTAATAATCCTAAGTAACTATAATTTTTCTACTACAAAATAATAACTTTTCTTTTGTGATATCTCTGGTAAAAATATGAAATAATGGTAAGTGTTAAAAAATTTTGAAAATTATATACAGCAATATTTTCAATGACAAATCAAACCAAAGAAAAGAAACACTAAAGAAAAAGCTTCAACTAAAAGTAAGATATGGACAGTATCTTACTAATATTCCGAGAGTTTGAATTAAAAAGGAACTGAAACCCCAGGTGTCAATACAGGTTAGTAATGGCTTCAGGGCCTTAGCACTCAGTTTATCAAGGTACTAAATTGAGATATTGAACAGCTTTGCAAAATCTGGGGCCCAGGAAGGGCCAATGAAAACATCAGCTCTTCTGAACAGGAAAGAATGGGGAACAGTCTTGGTTTTGCAAGAGAATGTATTAGAAAAAAACAAAAAAACAAGTGCTCTCTCTAGAAAATTAAACATACAGGGACCCACTCTGTTTGGGTGGTTGGCACTAATTTATATTATCTATGTGGTCTAGAAATGTCCTTTATAGTTATTTTGCATAAAAATGGTGTTAGGTTTTCCCCAATAGTGCAGTTTTGTGAGGCATGTATGCCCCAGCTCCTTGGTTGCCCAGCTGCCACAGGTGTAGGGCAGGTAGGTCCTGGTACCCTAGCAGCTTGGTTCTTGAGCAGCTCTGTGGGTCTGGTAGGTCCTGGTTCCCCAGTGGTCCATGTGTGGGAAGATAAGGAACCACCAGATCACCACACAAGATGTGTTGGGGTAGGCTCACAAGGAGGGATTCACCTATAATCATCTCTATGCCAAAAGTATGACTTGGGGGGAGGTGTCTCATAACCATGTTGACCTAGATTCAACCCCCCAGGAGAGATTTTCACTATTCAATTGCCATGCCTGACTTCAGTTTCTAGAGCCAAGACCAAGCCAGAGGAAGCAAGTACCAGAGAGATAACAGGACCCTCCCTGGTCATTGAGTTGACCAGGCACTCCAGGACACCACCTACAATACCTAGGGGAATGAATACACAAGAAAGACTGAATTCACTCAGGTTTAAGACCATCCAGTGAAACCCTGTGCCCACCTGCCCACTCCTACCATGACCAAATCTGAACAGCATATTCCACAAGATACTAATTTCTACAGTCTTGGAAAAATAAGACAACTTCCTCAACATTGGCAAACCCAATGCAAAACAAAGAACACAAGGCACCAAGCCTAAAGATACCCAACTAGGATACCTAGCCCCATTAATGGAAGCCTTCATTACAAACCTAGAGGAAATGCCAGCCACAGAACCCCAAAATGAAGCTGTAAGTCCATTCAACAGGCTTAATGATGCCATAAACAAAACGATGAAAGAATTAATTGAGAACCAAAATAAACTCACCAAAAAATTTAGAGCATGGACAAATGAATAAAATCAACAAAAGAGTTCAAGAATGAACTCAAAGCATGGTTGAAGAAAAAAGAAACAAATTATCAAAAAGAATTCAATACATTTCTCAAAAAATGAAGATAATAAAAAAGAACTTGATAGAAGGATAAAGGAAATGGAGGAGAACCAACAAAAATGATCTCAGTGGGCAGTGGAATAAAAACAATGATATGATCAAATGTAGGAATGAACTTAAACAAAAAACTAGCAATTCTACTCAAGAAATGAAATGGGTTGGACTCAGCAGGTAAAGGCACATGCTTGCAAAGCCTGAAGGCCCAGGTTCTATTCTGCAGTACTCATGTAAAGCCAGCTGCACAAAGTGAGGCATCCATTTGGAGTTCATTTACATTGGCAAGAAGCCCTGATGTACTCAATCCTCCACCCTCTCCTTCCATCCCTGTGCTTTCAAATAAATAAAGAAAAATATTTGTTTTAACAAGACATTAAATTGGAATTCCACAGAGATGGAGATGCTGAAATAAAGAAATAAGCAACAAAAATAACTCTTTAAAAGGCACCCAAGAAAGCCTCACAAACACAGTAGACTATATAAAAGACAGAACTTGAGGATAAGACAAAAGAAATAGCTCAGCAGTCTAAAAACAGTGATTAATTCCAAAAAAATATGTGAGCAGAGTATGAGGAAAATGTGGGGCACCTTAAAGAGACTAAAAATTCAAATCATTGGCATACAAGAGGTAGAAGTAATACAGACCAAAGGTATAGAGAACATCTTCAATAAAATTATCAAAGAAAATTTCCCTAACCTAAAAAAAAGACATAAAAGAGCTTTATCAAAGTATAAGAGGTGCTCAGAAAACCAGACAGGACCAAAGAAGAAACTTCCCATGAAGTTTCTTACAGATAAAACTCTCAACATGAAAACAAAAAGTTCTATAAGCTACAAGAAAAAATAGCTTATGACATATAAAGATAAACATCAGAATTATCTCTGAATTTTTAATAGAAACTAAAAGGAAGAAGGGATTGGAGTAGAACATTTCAAATCCTAAAAGATCATGGATGCCAATCTAAAATATTGTATTCAGCAAAATTATCTCTCAAAAACTGAAGGTGAAAGAAAATTTTTCATGATGTGTTTATATGAGCACTAAGCCAATCTTAGAATTATCACATAGAATAAACCAAATTAAATAGATGACCTATAACACCCAAAACTACAGGAAGGAAAAATAAAAACCATGAGTAGAATAGACATGAAAACATATAAAGTAGAAGAAAACACCAAACTACAAAGCCTCCAATTTGACAGGGATTAACTTGCAGTTATACCTTTAAACACCACTAGTTTCAATGCCCCAAACAAAAGCTGTGGATCTGAAAAATGGGCCCATCCATTTGATATCTACAAGGAATCCACTTTAACAATAAGGACAGGCATCACCTTAGGCTGAAAAAACATGCCAAGCTAATGGAAATAAAAAACAATCCAAATCCAGAAGATTTCAAAAGAAATAAAGAAGGCTACTTCACACTCATCAAACAAATAATAAATTAAGGGGTTGTTACAATCATAAACCTATATGCACCAAACACACAGGAGCAAAACAAAATTTTTGGATCCAGGTAAGGGGGTGTATGCATTTGGAGTTTGTTAGCAGTGGTTGGAGGCCCTGGCACACCCATTCTCTCCCTCTCCCTCTCTCTCCCCCTCTTTCTCTCTGTCATTCTCAAATAAATAAAATAAAACAAAAAAAAAATAAAAAAATAACCATCAGGTAAACATAAAATATGTGTAGTTCAAGTCCCACAGCCATAATCAGTGACCAGCAATGATAGTCTTTGGATTTCCAGTTTCTCCCTTCAAGCTGGAATAAGAAGTTGGGAAAAACTTTCACCATGAGCCAACAGAGCTCCATGGTAGTGATCCTGGTATATCGAAAACATCTTTGGGCCATTACTGCAAACCATGGTCCATCTTCAACTATATACAATGGTCTTTCCAGCCTTTAAAACAGGAATAATCTATTTCCCATGCCTCATTTCAAGAGAGGCTCCTATTTAACTCCAGATAATGGATTCACTGGCTTCATCATCAGGGACAACATACCCTGTTTCATATGCCCTTTCTCAGCAGTGGCTCCTGAAACCATGTGCACTTTATGATCTACTTCCATATATGTTTAATGTTTCCAAAACACATACCAGGTGTGCAGTAACACAGCCACTTTGAGGAAATAAACAGTGATCATGAAGAGCAGGTTAACATTCAGCCATCTCCTTTCACAATAATTTTAATACCTATTCATTCAGTCTTTCCTGGGTGGATTCACCTAAGTCATTTTTTCATTGTTTCAATGTAAAGCAGTTAGGCCTACCTAGCAGCAACTTGAATAACCTATAACCTGATTCTGTGCCCATAATTTGAAACTCATTTAAAATTTTCCAACTTTAAATCTTAACTCACTTAGTTCCATATCTTCCTCCAAGCATCTCAAATTACTTTCAAATTTAACCTTGCTTAAACTCTCTGGGCATGGGCAGAATAATGCAACCAACGTTTTATGCTAGCAGCCCAATTCCAACAACATTCTCTGGATCTTATCTTTCCCTTTGAAAGTTGCAATGCCAACACAACTATCTCTGTACTTTGCAAACTCATCAGAATAGCCCATAAAACTTGGCTTACCACTCTGAAAGGCATCCTCAGTTGCAAGTATCATGTCTATGCCCATTCCTCCAGAACAAAAGTTTCAAAAGACCAAAATTCACATGGTCAGACTCATTCCAGAGCCATACCCACTCCTGGTAGTAAATTTCTGTTGTAATCAGGTACACATTGCTGGGATAAACATACAAACCAGACACTGTTCATGGGAGGGAGGGAATAAAGCTTACAGATCCAGGGGATGTTCCATCAAATGGTGGAAGAAGCTGGCTCCTAATCATAAATCCAAGCAAGGAGACACTATCAAATAGTCAGCAAGACAAGCAAACAAAGCCAGACCTCAAAACCTCTCTGCACACTTTTAGGCTAGAATTAAGATCCGACCCCAGTGACAGCCTTCCTGTAAAAGGAGACTGCATGCCAGCAGCTGAAGCTGCAAACTCAATTTTAATAAAACAAGTCTATGGAGGACATAAATTCAAACTACCACATACCTGATTTCAAATTATAAGTTACAGTATTAAAAAGAGTATAGTTCCAGCATTAAAAATAGGCATATAAGGGCTGGAGAGATGGCTGAGCAGTTAAGTGCTTGCCTGTGAAGGCTGAGGACCCTGGTTCGAGGCTTGATTCCCCAGGACTCACGTTAGCCAGATGCACAAGGGGGCGCACGTGTCTGGAGTTCCATTGCAGTGGCAGGAGGCTCTGGTGTGCCCATTCTCTCTCTCTCTCTCTCTCTCTCTCTCTCTCTCTCTCTCTTTCTCTCTCTCTCTGCCTCTTTCTCTCTGTGTTGCTATCACATAAATAAATATAAATAAACAAATCAATGGAATAAAACTGAAAACCTAGGTTTTAGTTTGGGTAACTATAAGCTATCCCATCTTTGACAAAGGAGCCAAAAATGCTAACTGAAGCAAAGACAGCATCTTTATTGAATGGTGCTGAAGAAATTGGGATGTTTATATAGAAGATTGAAATTTGGACCCCTCTCCTCTCACCTTGCACTAAAACCAACTTAAAATGGATTATGGACCTCCATATAAGACCTGAAACTCTTAAATCAACTAGAAAAGAAGGTAGCAAGAGCACTCTAAGATACAGTTGTAGGCAAAGTCTTTCTGAACATGACTTTAGTAGCCCAGGAAATCAGGCAAACACTCAACAAGTGGGAACTCATGAAACTCACAAGTTGTACAGATAAGCAAACCATCAACACAGTCAATAGACAACCTACTAAATGGGAGAAAATCTTTACCAGTTATACCCTTGATAAAGGTTTAATATCTAAAATCTACAAGGAACGTAAAAATGTAATAAAGCTGGGCATGGTGGTGTACACCTTTAGTCCCAGCACTTGGGGGGCAGAGGTAAGAGGATTGCCAATAGTTGGAGACCACCCTGAGACTACATAATGAATTCTAGGTAGCTGGGGTTACAGTGAGACTTTACCTCAAGAAAACAAAATAACAATAACAACAACAACAACAACAGTACTAATGAAAAATCAAGCACCCCATTAAAAAATGAGGCAGGGAATTGATTGGAGAGTTCTCATAGGGAGAAATAGAAATGGCCATTAGACATCTAAAGAGAAGTCCAACATCTCTACTCATGAGGGAAATGCAAATTAAAACAACTTTGACAGCTGGAGAAATTGCTCTGGAAAAATGGTTCAGGATATTGAAGAGATCAAACTGATGCCGTGACAGGGTTCAGTAAGGTGCCACCCTAACTAGGCGTAAGTTCCAGTTTCTTGAAGAGGCAGACAAGTATTCTGAGAAAGGGAGGGCTGTTAATCAACAGTGATCCTGACATGTGGCCAGAAACATAACCGCCCAAGGGCTGAGTCAGTTCCTGGAGATGTCCCTTTTGTCCCTTTTTGCAACTTTTCTGCTCCAAACAATCAGAGATGCAGAACTGTAATTGTTGCTTACCTAGCCAATCATTTAAAAAAATTACCGAAGCCCACCAAAATTCCTCTAGCTGTGTAAAGGGAGCTTGCGAGCTCCTCTCAGGGTCACCATTTTGTATGAATGGTTAACCCCCTCATGCTGGCTGACTCCGAAGAATAAACGCTCTTTGATTTTACATGCTATTTGCGTCTGGGGTCTTTCTTCGACACTTCTCAAACTCTTACAGTTATGACATTTGCCTGCAAAGCCTAACGACCTGTGTTCAAATCCCTAGTACTCACATAAAGGCAGATGCACAAAGCAGTGCATACATCTGTACTTTGGCTGCAGTGGCTAGAGGCTCTGGCAAGCATGTCTCACTCTCACTCTCTCTTTTCCTTTCTTTTTGCAAAATGACAATAATAATGATGATGATGATGATGACGACGACGACTAGGAGATTCCATCTCACTCCAGTCAGAATGGAAACCATCAAAACATCAAAGACAGGGCACACTCACCTGTTGCTATTGACAACCTTATGTTGGCCAGGGGGTGAAGTCCACCCTCTGCTCATGCCGTTGATTTCCCTGCCATTGTAGAGTTTCCCCTCCAGGCTGTAAGCCAAAATAAATCTCTTTTTCCCACAAGCTGCTTGGTCAGGTGACTTCTATCTGCAATGTGAACCTGACTGCAACAGTAAAGTGGTACCAAGGAGTGAGATTGCTGCTAGACACATGACTGTGTGGCTTTGGCTTTTTGGAGCTGATTCTCAAGAGGAATGTGGAAGGATTTGAAACTTTGACCTAAGAGACACCTTGCAGTGTTGTTTAAGTACAGCTTGATGGACTATTCTGGTCAGAGCTGAAAGACCTGAATGTAGTAAGAACTACGGATTGTGAGGTGTGGCTTATGAGGGTGAGAAAGAGCTTTGCCTGGACTGGGCTAGCAGTTTGTGTGAAAAGCTTGCTGTTATGCCTATGTCCTGAGAAGTTGTGCAGGGTTGCTCTGCGTAGAAATGAATCATTATGGGCAGAGAGATATGGCACAGAAAAAAAAAAAGAAATCTTTGGGCCTACACTTTTGCCTGTTCACCTGCAAATTGTTTGAGAGATTACAACCTTTGAGATTGGGCCAGCTGACCTGCACTGGGGCAACAGGAAGAATGTAGACTCTTTTGACCGGGCCTGGGTGCTGAAGGAGTGTCCTGTTCTTCAAAGTCTGCTATAATCCCTCCTGGATTACCAAATTGGCACCCTACCTGGTATTGTGAAGTATGAGAAATGCAGGAAAGAGAGGGTCATTGAGTTTGCAACATGGTATTGTGTTTTGGAAATGGCCATGGACAGTGTGAAGCAGGTTTGCTGGATACCTGCACAGAGACCCAATGGAGCCACGAGGATGAACTGTGGCTTGCAGTGGAGACCCAGTGGAGATTCCAAGACCACGAGATGGCTGTTAAGGAAAGTTGCAGGCCCCGATGAAGTTTTCCAGGACTGTGAGTAGCCTAGCTGTAGGGGCAGAATTTGAAGTCCAGAGACTTATTGCTGGTTATAGTTATCTGACACGGAGATTTGTCACTAGAGTTGTTGGACTTGAAGCTACAGAGTTTGATGTTTGCCCTGGTTGCTTACAATCTTGTATTGGTTGAGTATTTCTTTGCTATGCCCAATGCCATATTCTGCGGTGTGAATGTTTATATTCTGCCATTATGGGTTTTTTGAGATTATTTTTTGGTACTATGGATCAGTTAAAAATCTTGGACAATGTATGAACATCATTGGAATTGATAAAAACTATGGGGGCTTCTAAAGTTAGATGAATGCATTACATTTTACATCATGGATGTTTATGGGGGCCGGGATGGAATGTGGTAGCTTGAGTCAGGTGTCCCCTATAACCTTAGGTGTTCTTAATGTTAGATTCCCAGCTGATGGAAATTTGGGAATTAATGCCTGCTACAGGGAGTATATTGTTGGGGCAGGCTTATGGGTATTGTACCCAGTTTCCCCTTGCCAGTGTATGGCACACACTCCTGTTGTAATTGACCACCTCATGTTGGCTAGGGGGTTGATGTGCACCCTCTGTTCATGCTGTTGTTTTCCCTGCCATCGTGGAGCTTCCCCTCGAGTGTATAAGCCAAAATAAACCTCTTTTTTTCCCACAAGCTGTTCTTGGTCAGGTGACTTCTACCACCAATGTAAACCTGACTGCAACAACACCCATTCTCTCCCTGTCCCTCGCTATCTCTCCCCTTTCTAATAAATAAATTTTAAAAAATCAAAGACAGCGCATGATGGCAGAGTTGTAGGGAAAGAAGAAGCCTTAGCCACTGCTTGTAGGAGTCCAAACTTTTACAGCCACTATGGAAATCAGTATGGCGACTCCTCAAAATGCTGAAAATACAACTACCAATAGTGACTATTGTAACACTTTTGGGGATACCCCCTAAAGACTACATACCACAAGACATCTGCTCAACCATGTTTATTTCTGTTCTATTTATAATAGTCAGGAACTGGAATCAGCACATATGCCCATCAACAAATGAATAGTTAATGAAGATGTGGTACATATACACAACTGAATTCTACTTAATGGTAAGGGAATATGAAATAGTCAGATTTTCAGGAAATGTAGGGTCTTAGAAAAAAAATCAGGCTGAATGATGTCACGCAGGCTCAGAAAGACAAATTTTACATGATCTCTCTCATATGTGGTTCCTATCCTGGACCAACTTTAGTTAATTATAAGCTATAATAAATATTAGTAATATGGGCATGATACTAGAATGAAGATAGGAAAAAGAAGAAATTGAGAGGGAAAGGAAGATGGGCTACTCTTGACAACACTATCAACAAGAGGAAAAGAAGGAAGGAAAGAAAGAAACAGGAAGGTATTGATATGCCTCAGACGTGGAGGAAGGAAGGGGGAGGGGGAAGATACACAAAACTAATGGCAACATTAATCAATCCCATAGAAACCTTCTTTGGGATACCATTCTACAAGTCCTTGCCCTCAATAACAGGGAGGAAAGATGTGAATAGAAGAGTTCCATAAAAGGTGGAGAAAGCAAAACCCTAAAACCATGGGCTTTGACTGGTCATCCTCAGGGCCAGAACTGGGTTCCTGCCCATAGTCAGCTACTGTTCAGGAAGACATGAGATCCCCAAATAATACAGGCCACTGCCAAATGCTTGGTTATCTGAAAGAGCTTAAAGGTAAGGCCCTATTCCAGAAGACACCACAGTTTGAAGCCATGGAACATCAAGTGATCATGATGGAACTAATAGGGAATCCAGTTGCTTCCTGGCTATCCATCATTGCCAGAATTCTTCATGCCACAGTAAAAGATAAATAATTGTATTTAATGAGATTAAGGAGGACTGGAGAGATTGCTTAGTGGTTAAGGTGCTTGCCTGCAAAGCCTAAGCACCCATGTTCTACTCTCTAGATCCCACATTAGTCAGATGCACAAAGGGGAGGCAAATGCAAGGTATCATATGCCCACTAGGTGGTACAAGCATCTGAAGTTTGATAACAGTGGCTGAGGCCCTGGCTAGGCAATTCTCTATTTCTCTGTGTCTTTCTCTCTCACTCTCTCTAAAATTAAAAAAAAAAATTATAGAAATATATTTTCCAAAGAAAATATATAAATAGCTAACAAGCACATGAAAAACTTATCAACCATAAAAATCATTACAGAAATATAAATTAAAACTGCAATGAGGCACATTCTCACACCCAAAAGGGTAGTGTTACATCAAAACTTACCACTAAATGATGAATAGGTCAATGTAGAAATCAAGGATTCAGAGAATCAAATGATAATGAGAACACAACATACCAAAACATTTGGGAAACAGTGAAAACAGTCGTAAGAGGGAAATTCATACCTTTACGTGCCTATATAAGAAATTAGAAAGGTCACAAGTAACTTAATACTTCACCTTAAGGCCTTGAAAAAGAACAAGGCAAACTGAAAATCAATAGACAGGAAGAAATAAAAATATTAGGGCAGAAATTCCTGAATAGAAACCAAAAAAAAAAAAAAAATTCAAAGGATCAATGAAACAAAGAGTTGGTTCTTTCAAAGGATAAGCAATATTGATAAACTGTTAGCAACTTAACTAAAAGAAAGAGAAGAGACACAAATTAATAAAATTAGAGATGAAAAAGGTACCATCACAACATATACCAGAGAAATTCAAAGAAGTATAGGGGCACAACAGAAGAATATATACTCTACTAAGTTTGAAAATCTGAAAAAAAATGGATGACTTCCTTGATTTATATGACCTACCAAAATTAAGTCAAGATGAGATTTAACACTTAATTAGAGATGTAGTAAGTATGGAGAAAAAAGCAGTTACAAAAAAATCTCCCAACTACAAAAAGCCCAGACCCAGGTGGATTCACTGGTGAATTTTACCAAACTTTCATGGAAAAACTAACACCAATGCTTCTTAAACTTTTCCATAAAATAGAAAAGGAAGAAATTCTACCAAACTCTTTCAACAAAGCCAGCATTATCCTGATACCAAAACTAGACAAATATAGAATAAAAAAGGAAAATTATAGACCAATTTTTCTCACGAACATAGATGCAAAAATTCTCAACAAAAATATTGGCAAACAAAATACAAGAATATATCAGAAAGATCATTCACCCTGAACAAGTAGGCTTTATCCCAGAGATGCAAGGATGGTTCAACATATGCAAATTAATAGATGTAACACCTTATATAAATGAACTGAAGGACAAAAATCACATGGTCATCTCATTAGATGCAGAAAAAGCATTTGACAAAAATCCAACATCCTTTCATAATAAAAGTCCTACAGAGACTGGGAATAGAAGGAACATATCTCAATATAATAAAGGCTATTTATGACAAGCCTACAGCCAACATATTACTAAATGGAGAAAAACTTGAAGCTTTTCCACTAAAGGAACAAGACAAGTCTGTCCACTGTCCCTATCTTTATTTAATATAGCCATAACAATAAGGCAAGAGATACTCATAAATGGGACACAAATTGGAAAGGAACAGATCAAGTTATCATTATTTGCAGATGATATGATTCTATACAAAAAGGATCTTAAGACTCTACCAGCAAACTGTAAGAGCCAATAAACACCTATAGTCATGTAGCAGAACACAAAATAAACACACAGAAACCAGTAGCCTTCCTATATGCTAACAACAAACACACAGAGGGTAAAATCACAGAATCACTACTCCCATTCACAATTACATCAAAAAATAAATAAATAAAGTACATTGGAATAAACCTAACCAAGGAAGTGAATGATCTCTAAAGTGAAAACTTTAAAACACTTAAGCCAGAAATTGCACAAGACACTAAGAAATGGAAAGACATCCCTTGTTTTTGAATTGGAAGAATCAATATTGTGAAAATGGCAATCTTACTGACAGCAATCTACACATTTAATACAATCCCCTTCAAAATTCCAATGGCATTCTTCACAGAAATAGAAAAAAAATCCAAAAAAATTATTTGGAAGTACAAAAAAACTTTGAATATCTAAAACAATTT
This sequence comes from Jaculus jaculus, assembly GCF_020740685.1. Taxonomy (NCBI): domain Eukaryota; kingdom Metazoa; phylum Chordata; class Mammalia; order Rodentia; family Dipodidae; genus Jaculus; species Jaculus jaculus. The sequence continues at coordinate 170,215,456 of NC_059103.1, read as the reverse complement.
TCAGCAACAAAAATAAGGCTGGCAGTATATACCTGATTTTAACCCATCTTACAGAGCCATAGCAATAAAAACAGCATGGTACTAGCACAAAAACAGACATGTAAATCAATGGAACAGAACAGAGGGCCCAGACATAAGTCTGGGTAGTTAGAACCACCTGAACTTTGACAAAAATGCCAAAAATCTTCATTGCAGAAAAGACAGCCTCTTCAGTGAATGGTGCTAGGAAACCTGGATATGTGTCATAAAAGGATAAAAACAGATCCATATGTTTCTCCATGCACGAGAATTCAGTCCATGTGGATCAAAGACCTTAATATTAGACCTGAAACTCTGAACTGCCAGAGGAAAAGTTTTAGGGGGGGAACCCTTCAACATAATGGTCTTGGCAAAGGCTTTCTGAATATAACACCAATTGCTCAGGAAATAAAACCACAGATCAACTGCTGAGACCTCATGAAATTATAAAGCTTTTGTATAGTAAAGGACACTGTTCATAGAGCAAGGAGGCTACCTACAGAAAGGAAGAAAATCTTTGCCAGCTATACATCTGACAGAGGATTAATATCTAGGATATACAAAGAACTCAAAAACTTAAATAGTAAGAAATCAAACAACCCAATTAAAAATGGGCTATGGAACTAAATAGAGAGTTCTCAAAAGAAGAAATATAGATGGCATATAAACATCTAAAAACATGTTTTACAACCCTAGCCATCAGGAACATGCAGATTAAAAACTACATTGAGATTCCATTTCACTCCTGTCAGATTGGCTACCATCATGAAAACAAATGACCATAAATACTGGCAAGGATGCGGAAAAAGAAGAACCCTTCTACACTGTTGGTGGGAAAGCAACTGGTCCAGCCATTGTGGAAATCAGTGTGGAGGTTCCTAAGTTAGCTAAAAATAGATATGCCATATGATCCAGCTATACTACACTGAGGTATATAATCTAAGGACTCATCTCACTACCTTAGAGATACTTGCTCAAACATGTTTATTGACACTCTATTCACAATAGCTAGGAAATGGAACCAGGTCAGATGTCTCTCAACTGATGAGTAGATAATGAAGATGTGCCACATTTACACAATGGAGTTCTACTCAGTGGTAAAGAAAAATGAAGCTGTGAAATTTTCAGGAAAATGGATGGAGCTAGAAAGGATTATACTTAGTGAGGTAACCGAGGCCCAGAAAGCCAAATGTCACATGTTCTCTCTCATATGTGGATCCTAGCTACAAATGAGTGCACTTCTATGTGAGTAGGCATAAAACTCAATAGCAGAGGCCAGTAAGCTAGAAATGGGATATAAAGGGAACAACAAAAGTAAAGTTTATGTAAAATATGTATAGATAATCAAGAACTTGGACAATATAGGAGCTAGCTAAAACATACATTAGTGTATGAACTGATAAACACATCAGGGTATACACACTGGATATGGTATTATTTGGACAAAAGAAAAGACTTATATATTGATGCATGCAATGATGTGGACAAACACACAAAGTATCATGTCAAATGAAAGCAGCCAGACATAAAAGGTCAGACCTTATTATTCTACTTCCTGTTTTATTTAATTTTTTAAGCATAAAACTGTGTCAATGTATTAAAAACAATTATTGTGACATCTATAATAGATTACATAAATTATATAAACATAGCATATTATACCCTAATTATCTGTGTCCTAAAGATAATTAACATGCTGTATGCTGAGATATCCCAAGCACACAATACTGTCATGGTTACAACTGGAAGTGGAATAGATAAACCCAGAAAAACAGAATGTAGTAGATCAGTGATTGCCATAGCCTGGGAAAGAGAAGGATGCAGAGAAACTACTTATTACTACTTAGGAAAAGGATTTATTTCACTTAAGAGTGCAGAAAAGGTGTGAGAGCTAGGTGTTAGAGCTAGTTAGAGGTGGTCATTGTGCAACATATTGACCTCAGATAATTAATTTTATGGTGTGTGAATTTCATATCAGTGAATACTTAAGAGCATGGATATAACTCCCCCATTTGTTAAATAAAGTAACAGGAAAGGCATGACTGAGTTACAGCTAAATTGCCATAAACTGCCTGGGACTACATGCCCTGTCTTCTTTGTTGATGATATAATTTGTGATATTTAAGACATGATAACTTTCAAGGTTTATAAGTTGGCTAAATTTGAAAACAGAATGAAAAAAGAAGAATCAGGGGATGTGATACTGCTTGATAATATGTAACATGCAGAGATTAGTGTTGGTGCACTCAATGTTGTAGGTGTCATCCAAGTCCTCATTTCAGTACAAAAATATACATTCCCCTGATGCCAAGTATGTTACCTGTTATTAGCACAATAATACATTCCTTTCCTGAAATTTATCTTGGCTGGCTATACATGCTTTTTAAAAAAAACCACATTTCCACCTGCCCTGAGGCACATTCAATCACTTGACATGGAAGAACTTCAATAATCCAGCTGACATCACAGCAGTGCTATGTGCTTGGGATATCTCAGCGTATAGCAAGTTGATCTCTGTATTTAGGATTCAGGTAACTATTCAGATAATAAGGGTATAATATGATATGTTTTATTTAATTTATCTAATCTATTATTGATGTCACTATTATTGTTGCCAAAACACTGACAGAATTTTAGTGTTTTAAAGAAAAGAACCAAAGCAATTAGCATTGCTTAATAAATATTAAGAAAGCCTGCCCAAGATGTTTTTAAGAAATCTAATCAACAAACTACCATGCAAGTAATAAATACTTTCTATTTGTAGAAAATCTGATGAAAAACAATTCATATTTGCAGAAAATTATAAAGTCTTATAGTTTAATAATGTAAAATTAGTTTTAATTTCTAGTACCGTTTTTTTTTAGCACATGATCCCATGAGTATCCTATGTGAGATGACAGTGTCTGTCCACAAATATGAACAGCTCACATTGTGTAATAATTTCTTTAGACATGATCTTTGTTGGGCTAGAGAGTTGGCTTAGTGGTTAAGGTACTTGCCAGAAAAACCTAAGGACCCAGGTTCAATTCCTCTGCTCCTATGTAAGCCAGATACACCAGGTGGTGCAGCAAACACAAGGAGTTAGTTTGTAGTGGCTAGTGGCCCTGATGTACTCATTTGTTTCTATATTTATCTGGCTCTTTCTCTCTTTGAAATAAATGAATGAATAAATAAATAATAAAATAACTAGCTGCTTTCAGTTGAAGACAAAAGGGAGGAGCACTCAGAGCAACTGATTTGTTGTTCCTCCTACTCTACATGAAATAAAACTTTACACAGTATTTGTTACCTTTTCCCCTTACTTTTTAAAATAGAATACAGAGGATTAAAAAAATAATGAATACAACCCTTGACCCTGAATATACTGGATCTGAAGTGAAGATGTAAACCCATCTTTTACCTAAAGTAGATCATTTTGGCAAAAACCAAATTTTGGGGAAAAAAATGACACAATTCTAAATTGTACTAATTACAGAGGCAGGACAAGTGGGTTTCCAAGTGTAACAACTACAATTACAAATGTGTCTTGTTGGTAATGACAAATAGAAGCAATATGAAAACACTTAGACTGGACATATTCAGGTTAACAACTGCTCTTCTAGCAATGAGATTAGAAAGAGCAGAATCTCAATTCTTTCTTACCTGCTGGCCATATTCCACTCAAGGGCGGGATTTTGAGAATTCCTTTCATTCTCAGTAACAGCCCCTCCAGTACCACCTTCTTTCTCTGGTTTTAATTGATCCCACTGTGCAGTACCAATATTGATAGACTGCAAGTCTATTTGGTATTGTCTATCTTCAATTTCTGATCCAGGATCACGAAGAATTCCTAAATTCAAGGCTCTCCTGTAAAGGTAATAATAATAATAATAATAATAATGATGATGATGAAAGCAAGCAGATAAACATTTTATGCTTATTTGACTTAGCAGTATAGTCTCATTATTTCTTTTTCTCTTTTTGATTATTGATCATGTTTTATGTCACTGTGACCAAACACCTGAACAAAACAACTTAAGGAAGGAAAGATTTCTTCTGGCTCATGAATTCCCAGTTGTCAGACCATCATGGCCTTGAAGGAGAGTTTGATAGATTGTAGTAGCTCATATTATGGTGACTAGGAAACAGAGCGAATGCCTAAAGTGGATGGCTCTCTGCTTTGCCCTCTTTTATTTAACTGGCCCTAGCATGTGAGATGGAGCCAATACCTTCTAAGACACACCTAGAAGCTTGACAAATCTCCTAGGCACATTTTAATCCTTTTAAATTGATAATCAAGATCATTAATCATACTACTTAATAAACCAGGTTGATCACATCTGAGATGGTTTTTATAAGGTTACTATGATAGGAGACAGAGATAAGCTAGGCAGATTGGTAAACAAAACACCAAAGTGATCCCCCCCCCCTTAATTAAATGTGAGAACTGTCATTCAGCCTACAAGGAGAATGTGTATTTTTTTTTTTTCTAATCTCTTTCTGCCATGGAAAATTATACCCTCCAGGAAAAGTTCTAGACCAAGGTTATATCCTTCCTAAATGACACAGACCCTGATCCCTACCTATTGCCCCATTTTCAGAAATCTGTGAAATCTGGTATTTGTCATGTCATGTAGAAACCTATATTACTTCCCATAAAAACTCTGGCCCAAGTCTTGCTTCTCCCACCCCCTCTTGTCTCTCTGGGACAAGAGCTGTTCCTTCCCTGATGAAGCTTCAAGAAACTCCCTCTTGCTGCCCTGTGCAGGAGCTCCAGCTTGCTACCTGCTCGTATGTTCTGGGCTTAAACCTCTTCTCTTCTCCCTCCTAAAGCTTTAAGGTATAATAAACTCTTTCTGAACCTTATCCTCTGGTCTAAATTTTAACTCAAAACATTTCCCCAGTTTAGGGTCTAAGTGAAATGAGACACAGATACAATTTGTAACTTACACATGATACTAAGGTACCCTGAGTGATACAGCAGGACTAAAAGCAGAATACATCAAAGACAAAAATAGGCCAGCTGATATGAAACATAAAATAACTGTCTAGTATCATGAAGACTAGATTATATTTGTTGTTTTACAAGATAACCTGCAACACTCCTCATATGTAGAATTTTAAAACAAATTTATAAACTGCTCACTTATGGATCAAAATCATAATAAAATAGTTATAATCTTGTGCATTACAGGTTATGTGATACAGTGACAGTAGCACTTGAAGGAAAACTTACTGTTTAACATATTAGTATTAGCAAAGAAGGCTCAGAATTAAAAAACTACACTGAAAAAGGTAACATGAACTTTAAAAAATAGAGTAGGACATAAAAGGACAAATAACCAAAATGAAAAAAGCATTCCACACAGATAAAACAAAATAGAACAAACAAACAAACAAACAAAAAAAAGAAAACAAAAACAGATAAATCTCCAGCATGTAATACAAGATAAAGAGATAAAGAAGGACAAATACAGTATATTTGCAATCAAAAAGGAAATAACTTTGATACCATGCAAGATGAAACAAACAACAGGAAGCACACAGAACACATGACCTAGACATTGGTGAATCAACCCAGTTTTCTCATTTCAAACAACTGAAGTGCCTCATGTATGTGAAACAGTTCACAGGTCCAAAAATGTGGCAACAGCATATCTGGAAACCTGAAGAGCCTCTGAATGGCTAACATGGAAGAGGGTAGAAGTCATGTCATAGGCAATAGGAGCTTTAAGCCTCAAGAAGATCTTTACAAAGTTTTACAAAGTTTGTAAAGTTAAGAGACCTATGCTAGTCTCAGCTCTGGAGAACAAAGATGTGTGACCCAACAGTAAACTTTGTAAAAGTAAACTTTGTAAATTGTCAATTTCACCTTCTGAACAGAACACAAAAATTATGGAATGCCATAACAGCATGAGTCTTAATTATGGTAAGAAAATATTTAGAAAGCCTGGTGTAGAAATTGTCACATCAGAAAACCTTTGGTAAGTGTTAGGAGACAAGTTATCCTACTTTGACTCTTTATTTTTCCTTGGAATAAATTAACAAATAGAAGCAAAGTGCCTAGAAAGTGACAAGGAGACTCACTGCATACAGTATACACAAGGACTTGAAAAACCAAAAGCAAACAACAACAAACCAAAGACAGCAGAGAAACCACTGATCCATAGTGAGCTCTGTCAATACTTTAGCCAGCCTAAAATCATTTCAGTAACATGCTGCTTAGTATAAAATAAGCCCATACTTTCTAGGCTAAGAAAAAAGTTTATTTTGGGTCAAATAAAAATATATTTGCATCTTTAAAAAACAACACACTTTCTTTAACTTTTTCTTAGCTTCCTGAGAAGCACAATCAAAAAATATTAATGTATTTCCAATGAACTCCTCAAATATAAATTTTAAATTTATGTTATAAGTTACAAAAGTAAAACACTTGCATTTTGGTTCTGGCTAATATGAAAATTGTCTTTTAAAGAACTAGAAACAATGTAAAAAGTTTGCATTTAGTTTGATTTTTATCTGATAAAATAATATATAATACATTTAAACTCAGATAGGAAACAATGTCCTTATTATCTCATAAATCTCATATTATGTTCCCAATGAGTTATTTTTTATTTCTTTATAGAGAAGATACACTATTACTATATTAATTTGCCTTATTTTTGAAAAGTAGTTAAAACTTTTCAAGTTGAAATATTTACTAATCTTTATTCTTTAAAGTGCAAGAAATTCTCATGATTTGTTTACATATATATAATTGAAACCATTCTTATTATTATATAGAACATTCAGAGTACTTTGTTTTACAATACTAAATTAAAAAAAGACATTCAAAATGTTTCCAAATACCATGCATTAACTTTTATTAATCACTATTATAGCAGGATTTCTTCTGAGAGAAATATTTCACATCAAATGCACACTAGATTTTTTTAAAGTACACATATGCAAATGTTTAAACATAAGTTTTCAAAACAATTTATTTTCAATTCTTCAAAGATTGGAGGTCGTTTTTACAACTTTTTTAAAATTTTTTTAAAATTTTATTTATTTATTTGATAGTGACAGACACAGAGAGAAAGACAAATAGAGGGAGAGAGAGAGAATGGGCGCGCCAGGGCTTCCAGCCTCTGCAAACGAACTCCAGACGCGTGTGTCCCCTTGTGTATCTGGCTAACGTGGGACCTGGGGAACCGAGCCTCGAACCGGGGTCCTTAGGCTTCACAGGCAAGCGCTTAACCGCTAAGCCATCTCTCCAGCCCGTTTTTACAACTTTTAGAATCTATTTTCCTTATGCAAAGGACTTTATAACTTAAAACTAGATTGGTAAGACTAGAAAAAAAAACTTGATTGCAGATGCCAAAATTGACAACATTTTGTATTTGAGAGCTTTGATTTAGTATACTGTTTTCATAGAACAAGAAACAATGACAGAAGAACTTAAAAAGAATTATAATAGTAAGATATTTAACTAATCATAGGAAAGCTACTATAAGTCAATGATGTAAACCAGGATGCTTAATATAAGCAACATCTGTCTTAAAATACAATGTGAATATCTTATAAGAAAACCTATGTTATTACTTTATTTTCTAATTAATCTTTTTCTTAGGAATGTTTGCTATCAAAAATAGGAATCAAATTTTTTGTCTCAAATTCACATATTTTTAAAAGCTCTATGAACATTGCTCTCTCCTTCTTGTAGCCTTTAAAACCTCCCAGCAATTCAAGTGAGGAAGGAGGGTAGATCAAGATCCTCATAACTTCCTTACCCTTAACACACAAAGCTGCTTTATTGGCCAGAATGTAGGAGTTATAATTGTAATTGCTTTGCCCTTCCGAAACTCTTCTTTTATACCATTTGAACCATTCAGCAGGTGGTGTGGGAGGATAAACTAGTCTGCAATAGCTGGTCAATAATGTAATCATAAGGAACCAAAGAAGACTTGAAATGTATAACAGGAAACATAGCTTTAATGTTTTCCTTTTTAAATTGATTTAGTCTGGGGCAGGCCTTTTGTATGTTTACATAAGGAGCAGCTCATGCTGAACCATTTACTGTTCACTGCTGAATAGGCATATCTTGGGAATTCACTGTAAAGAAGTGAAGTTCATTCACTTAGAGCTCAATTGAGATCTACAAAATGTTAAACCAGCCAGAAAATAGGAATCTAAGAAGTAAAATTTTTGTGTCTTGAATACAGTAAATGTCTACAAATTTCTCACTAAGTTTCCATAAGTCACAATAATCTTTAAAGTGACAGGACAGGGATAGAAAGGCTGTCAGGATAAAACCAAAGTTGAGTGCTCTGATGAACGATTTAGAACAGGCCCTTCCTCCCTTATCCACAGAATGCAAAAGCACCCAAGGAGCTTGGCAAGACTCTATGCTCCCACATGTAGAGATCCCAAGCCAGTGCGTCCAGGCCACACCTCAAGAATATGTCCACCTTTTCTCTCTCTCTCTTACTTAAAGTGCCACCGACATTGATTCCAAACACCACACTCATATTTGACATCACATCTCATTAATCTGGAACATTACATCTCTATTTTCTGAAAGGAGGTAAGCACGGAAAAGGACCATTAAAATCCAAAGCGATTTCACTTATTACACATTGAAATGTTGGTGTGCCTGTTGTCTACTTCACTGAACTTAGAGGAGGCATGTACTCCTTTCTGGAGTCTCATAGTCTCATACCATTGCTGAAAGATGGAATATATGCTTTCTTTCTCCCTTTATCTACACAGTACTTAGCAAAGGGCTTCGAATGCAGCTAGTTACTCATGCATGAAAGCTGATTGAATATTAAATATTCTTTACCCTGCCACTTCCTGGGAGGATTTTACTTTATCATTCTTAGTCTTTTGTATCTTTTACCCTTTTGGCTAAAGCCATGTTCAAATTAATCTCTGCATAAAAACTCACACAATAACAAAAAGACAAAAACTGCACATGTCACGCATCTGTGGTTCCTAACCTTGGTCAGCTGACATACCTGATAGGCAACTTGAGGACAAGACAATAGAGACCAAAGGGGTTGGGGGGAGGGGAAGAGGAGGGTGGAGGAAAAACCACAAAACTAAACCCAAAATGAACTGGTACCATAGAAATCTTTGTCCACGAAGTTACGCTACAAGATTGAACCCTCAACAGGAGTATGGGGGAAGCACCTGGAAAGAAGTGCCCTGGAGAGGGTGGCATGGAGCCTGACCTAAAATTTTTTCTGCTCTGGTTTGTAACTCTCAGCACCAGAAAGCGGTTTCTACACACAATGAGCTGTTGATCAGAGAGACCTATGAAGTCCCCAACACAAGACAGGCTTCTATCAAAGCACTTGATTACTTGCCTGAGGTAAAAGGTAAGACCCTATTGCTGTAGACACCATATGCTGCCAAACACTGAGAGACCTGGCTGGAATCTGGAAGAGAGCCAGAAAACCAGACAGCTCATCTTGTGCTGAAATCACTACATGAGCTACTGGGGGAAAGTGGCCATCAACAGTCCGAGCAACCAGAGGACTAAGCGACTCAGAATCAAACAACCTGGTAAGATGTACACACCAGTACAATGGTAGCACTCGGTGAAAAATAACCCGTATCTGGAATTGGGAACCAGGTCACAATCCTTTGGAGACAAAGATTATGCTCTCCAATGCTTAACCATCACTAGATTTTGGCTAACAGATGGGCTACATGCATGAAATTCTCCCTAAATTAATAACACTTACCACATTTAACCTATGCTGACTTCATTCTCCACTGGAGAAAGAATCTGCTTTTCTTTCTCAGAAGGTAGAAAAACTTGAGGAGATAAACTACCCCTTGCAAGCCAAGCCCCAGCTGAAACCACAGAGGAATTGGGGAGACAAGCATTGAGTGCTGCTTCCATGCTGAACATGATAATCGGCACCACAGTGAAGGAGACAGAGGCTGAGGGCACTCAACACCTAACCAACAGAGAGATCCAGAGGTTCCTAAGAGCTTATCAATGAAGTAGACTTAAAACTCACCCACCACAGCTCAGGGAGTTTTGCGGAAGAGGGGCCAGGAAGATTCTAAGAGCCACAGGTTTGGGTCATCACATCCAGATACATTGCCTCCCCACAACTGGCTACTGCTCCCATAAGGCATAACCCACAACCCCATGAGGAATGCCTGCAACCTTACTGAGGAGGGGCCCCAGCAGAAGGGGACAGGGACCAGGGAAAGGATGGTATCAACACAAGAGGTATCCATATCAAGTATGTCCATAATAGTAAAATATTAAAAAAAAACAGAGAAAGACATCCTCCCTAAGACCTAGAAACAACCCTTAGACTATTACCATATCTCTTGTAGCCAGAATCTTACACTTCTCGCAGCAGATTCATTACCCACCATATTTTGCTCCTCTAATCAAAAACAACTAGGAATCATTCCTGAATTTCCTTGGAAACCCTGAAGGAAAAGGACCTCAATAATCTTCCTGATTACCATACCAGTGGACAGTTTTTAGACATTAACTCAGCAGATGTCTCTGGGCACATGACACTTGGCATAATGCAAAATGGCAATAGAGTATGTTTGTGTCTTAGCAGACTGGATTCTTGGATTTATAAGTGTAATCCTTCCCTCTACCTCAGATAGTTTTGGCCAAGATTCCATTTCATTGTTTTATTTTACTCATTTGCAAAGTCAAGTCAATAAGGGAGTTAAACAAGTTAGGCCATGCAAAACTACATCAGATAGAGTAGTATACTAGAAGCTACTGTTTTCATGATTTTGCTTATTCTTAAAAATATCAACTTTCCCTCCTTACTAGATTTTTTAACACTAGATTATTTTTCTCTTCAATGCTGGTACTCCCGAGATCTCTTTGTGGTTTAATTTTATGCTTGCTATGCATTCATTTGTGGTACAATGGATTCACAAATGCTGGTATATGTATTTCTCAATTATAATTTCTTTGAATAAAATAAATAAGTTTATAATTTCTGCACAAATCAATTCTATGTAGCATGGTTCATACTGGTAAGATAGGGTTACACGTTCATGGAGGGGGCAATATAATGTAGTCTTAAGTGTATTAATTATAAAACACAGTAATATTCAAATTTTAGTTCTATAATTTAACACATGATGTATCTTTGAGGAAGTCACTTAATGTCAATGAATGTCAGTTTTCCCCATCAGAGGATAATAACACCTGCTTTGCATAGGTTTCTTTCAGGATTAAATACGATAATTTAAAAAATGATGTATCTAACAAATGGCATCTATTTATTTATTGTAAGAAAGCTAGCTGGCCTGTTCTGGAGCAAAAAATCTTAACAACTGCTCTCAGCTTATTACAAAATACAAAAGAACACTGAAGATAATAGAAACATCTTAACAGTTTAAACAAAGGGTAATAACTTCCTGGATTAAAATTCAATATTCTATAAGAAAATGGCTTCCCTATATCATTAGTCCAAGTGTTATATTAATATTGGGAAATTCATCACACATTTCATATTCTAAAAAGAAGAGGCATAGGTAAGGAAAGGAGCAAAAAATTGAATATATTGAACTATTAATAATCAAAGCCTTTTAATGAAGCAGCACATGGATTTTTGATGGCATGATAAGATTCACATTTTCTAAGCTTTTGTAAATATAAAATAAGATATAATAATGATAGAAGGATTTACTGAGTCTTTCCTACTATTTTTGTTATTATGAACTTCACAGAATGACCATATTACATACTGGTCATATTCTCATTAGAATAAACTCTTTGATCCCCAATCTCCTGCCGGCATTCCACTGAAGACCCTGGGGTTATTAGTATTCACTGTGAGGTCATGAATGTACCAGACAGTCTCAGTGTGGGAAAAATACCTTGATATAAACCTTTCCATTTTGTGGCTTTTACAATCTTTCCTCCTCCTCTTTCTACAAATGTTCCCTGAGTCTTGAAAGATGTGGTTTAAGTTTCTTTTGGTGCTGAGCCTTCCAGAGAAACCTCTGAATTTCTGCTTTGATGACTTTTGAGTCTCCTCAATGTCTATCACCATCTCTTTGGAAGAGGTTGTCAGAATAGAAACGAGAGCAGCCCAAATCTTTTCATTTGGATAACTAAATTATAGATAACTTTATTATAATATAAACGTCTTTTTACAATGCTATAAGTCTTGCAAAATATTATTAATGGTTAGGCAAATGAGAAATTAAATTCTCAAGATATATTTGTAGGAAAATATGTACTCCAAGTCTGTGAAAGACCCTGTATTAAAAATGTTGGGAATGAAAATGAGGCTTATCCTCTGGCCTCTACATGCATGCACTATGTGCAGCAAGCACACCTTCATAAACATGTACCCAGATACATGCAAATAAGCATGCATATGCACATAAAAAAGAAAGATATTTATAAGAACCATATGTATGAACTGAGAACAAAAATTCCAGCCAAACCCAACACGTATCATTTGTAGTAGTATAACCAGGAAAGTAGTAAGAAAACAGCATCAGTATTATGGGGCTGATGTATATATAATATATATGTGTGTGTGTATATGTATATATATACTATGCACACATATAAGTATATGTACATATTCTAAAGTTTCATTAATATAACACAGTGGAATGCACTTGAGTAAAACCTAGTAAAATGGGCATAATATTGATGTATATATGAGGTCCAATATAGAAGGTCAAATCTGCAATAATATGGTACAGGATATGACTAAGTTAATTTTTAATAACTGCATATAAGCAGGTCATCAAATTTTCAGATAATAAAGGTTGTATATATAATCTACTATGATGAAAGAGAAAAATATCAATTCCTTTATATTTTAAAAAAGAACTAGTCCAAACTAGTAAGATGAAATTAAAGACCAACAAATACAAAATTCCATATGGACTCAAATAACCAACATACAGGATATGAGGAGATAACTTTAAAAACTTTGAGTTAAAACAACAGCAAAAACACATGGAAAATTAAGATGGCTTATGAGAAAGAAAAAGAAATAGCGAAAGTATTGTTAAATACTTTTTAATTTTTACATGGTATTGCAGACAACAAACACATTCTATACCATTTCGTCAAGCTTTTCTACACTGCACTAACATTACAATTTTAAATATTTCTTTCATTAAAATTCAAATATTAAATTTTAGAATGTCCTATTTGCAGGCTTTAAACAATAATATAAAAGTTACTCATTGACAACATAAGATCAGAGAATTGTGAGAATATCATAATATATTACAGGCATGTTTAAATAAAATCCTCAGGCTAATGAGTATTCAGGCACTTAACATATTAATATTCAAATATTACATTTTAGAATGTCATATTTGCAGGCTTTTAATAATAATATATAAAAACTCATTAAGTGGTAGAGAGATGGCTTAGTGGTTAGGCGCTTGCCTTGAAGCCTAAGGACCCCAGTTCAAGGCTCGATTCCCCAGGACCCACGTTAGGCAGATGAACAAGGGGGCGCACGCATCTGGAGTTCACTTGCAGTGGGCCCTGTGCGCCCATTCTCTCTCTCTCTCTCTCTCTCTCTCTCTCTGTCTGTTGCTCTCAAATAAATAAACAAAAATAAATTGAAAATACTCATTGACAAAATAAGGTCAGAGAATTTCAAGAATATCATACTATATTATAGGTGTGTTTACATAAAATTCTCAGATTAATGAGTATTCAGGTACTTAGCATAAAAGTTAACTTCAGGGGCTAGAGAAATGGCTTAGCAATTAAGGCATTTGCCTGCAAAGCCAAAGAAACCTGGTTCAATTCCCCAGGGCCCACATAATGCACAATGGGGTGCATGCATCTAGAGGCTCTGGCATGCCCATTCTCTCCCTCTCCCTCAAATTAAATTAATTAATTGATAAAGTTTTAAAAAGTTAGCTTCAGATATAGTAAGGAGAATTTGACTGTAAACATAAGCTTCTTTTCTTTAGGTTTCTCAGGATTGTAATAAAATAAATACATCCAACGTATATTGTATCCTTATCAGACAGTCAGCCTGGCTATTTCAAGTGTTTCTACAACATGTCTTCACTACACTTCTGTTTCACAGCTCTCCAGTAAAATCTACCATGACTACAAATTACTAATAAACATGAATTGCCCAGACTTTATACTAATTATGTCAGCATCTGCTCTCATTCATATATTTTCTTCAAATATTTACTCAAAATTATATTTTTCTTTTACTCAAAACAACTGGCTTTGGTAATTAATAGCCTCCCTATTATCTATAGATCCATGTTGGATACATTATTTGAGAAACTCATAGAGATTTTCCAAGTGTTTCCCAATGTTCTTTTTTTTTTTTCCCTACTACCCAATCAATTCCATTTAAGTGAAGACTCATAATTGGACCCTTTCAATTAATATATCAACTTAAAATGGTTACTAATAATAATGTTATTTAAAGTCACTATGGAGTTCTTAAAAGTGAAGGTTCTAAACATACTTCATTGCTATAGAGACAGAAATATTTATATAACTTAATTAAACAGGAAAGGAAGGCAGTAATTTTCTAAATAACTTCTATAGAATAATATATATATCTCATATGAAATTTATATAGAATAAAACACAATTAAGTTAATGATTCCAAATTTCTTGGAAACGTTAATAAAACATCTTTCATTTATTCTTAAAATATTATCAATTTAGGGCTGGAGAGATGGCGTAGCGGTTAAGTGCTTGCCTGTGAAGCCTAAGGACCCCGGTTCGAGGCTCAGTTCCCCAGGTCCCACGTTAGCCAGATGCACAAGGGGGCGCATGCGTCTGGAGTTCGTTTGCAGAGGCTGGAAGCCCTGGCACGCCCATTCTCTCTCTCTCTCCATCTATCTGTCTTTCTCTCTGTGTCTGTCGCTCTCAAATAAATAAATTAATTAATTAAAAAAATATTATCAATTTATAATGTATGCATGCATAACAGTATGCATGCATATATCTTATCAATTTATCTATATATCTGTCTATCATCTATCTAATCCATCTGTGCATGTGGAGTGGGTGCAGGGCTCCAGGACCTCTTGTCACTACAGACACTCATTCCACTTTTTTTGTTTGTTTTTCAAGGTAGGGTCTCACTCTGGCTCAGGATGGCCTGGAATTAACTATGTAGTCTCAGGGTGGCCTTGAACTCACAGCGCTCCTTCCACCTCTGCCTCCCGAGTGCTGGAATTAAAGGCATGTGCCACCATGCCCGGCTCCACTTTTGTTTTTTTATCTAACTTACTTGGGAGGCTTGGGAAATGAACCCAAGCTGACAGGCTTTGCCAGTAAGCATCTTTAACCACTGAACCTGTTCCCAGCTCTTCCTTTTAGCTATCAAATACTTTTTTATTAATATGTATTCATTTATTGTTTAAGCTTTGTTCTCTTTATGTATTTTAATTCTATTATTAATGATTTGAACATCAAGGTATAGGCTATTTTGTAATGAAAAATACAAATGATAGTAATACTAGTAAGAGCAATTTATGTTGGCTTACAAAGTGGTTCTAGGCAAATCTCAATTTACAGAGTGCCATAGGTTGACTCTAGCTTACAATGCTATTATTTTAGAAAAGGGTGATATGAAGTAACATAGCTCAAATTCACACCTGGACTAGAAAT
Source organism: Jaculus jaculus (assembly GCF_020740685.1). Taxonomy (NCBI): domain Eukaryota; kingdom Metazoa; phylum Chordata; class Mammalia; order Rodentia; family Dipodidae; genus Jaculus; species Jaculus jaculus. The sequence continues at coordinate 170,199,837 of NC_059103.1, read as the reverse complement.
TTAGTCTTCTTCTTTGCCTGCTTTCTACACATAGGACTATGCAAATTAGCTCTCAAAGGAAAGTACAAGATATTTTACTAAATGTATTATTGTATTGACTTCAAGTCAAACTTAATGAAGACAGTACTTACAAGGCTACAAAATGGAGCTGCCTTAAAAAAAAGTCAGAGAAGGGAAGCCTATTTTAGATTTGGCATATGACAAACCAACTCCTTTACAAAGAATGTTGCCATAATTTATAATATATGGATCTGTTTCAAAGCTACAAAAATGACAAAATTTCAGGAAGAATAGAAACCAGAAGTGTTAGATTCAAACTCACACATAATACTCATTAAACAATTCTGTATTCATTAAAGAAATAAAGTGTTTTCTAAAAATGTAGCAACAATCCAGGACATTTTATATTAAAATATGACTAGTTTAACATACAAATTAAGATAATAAAGAAAACACTATCAATTAAGAATCTTCTATGCACCACCTTGTACATCTGGCTTACATGGGTCCTGGGGAACTGAACCTGGGTCCTCTGGCTTTGCAGGCAAGCAGCTTAACCGCTAAGCCATCTCCCCAGCCCATGGACCTAAAAATTTCACCAGCAAAATTTCTAATGGAGAGCACAGGCTACAGAGACTGCTAAATATGTGTAAAATGAGACTGCGGAAGCCTACTTATTTGCAACAAAGTGCGTTAAAGTTAAGTTAAAGTTCAGTGCCTATCAACAGAAGTTAAAACTAACACCTGGAATATGCATGCAATACAGTATTATTTACCAGTAAAAAAATTTATAAATGAAATTATGAATGTCCAGGTGGGGATCATATACATATAAGAAAAAGGCTCAAAGAAGTCTTAGAAAAGGATGGTACCAACATGCGTTGTTTACATACTAAATATGTCCATATCTAATAAAAAAAAAGTCATATAAAAGAGGTAGGCAGTAGATATATAGAAGATGCATTTCTTTATACTGTTTTCATTTGATTTAATACAGTTATTTCAGTAAAAATGCCTTGGCATTTTGAGTGCTGGGATTTATATGCGTGCACCATAATACCCACTATTTCAGTAAAGGTACTGTTAATCATGTTGATGTCAAATGTCCCTAGCAGGATAATGTATTTTAACTCTTGGCCTCCAGTGAGGGGTACTATTTTGGGAGGTTGTGAAACTTTCTGGAGGTGGAGCTTAGCTAGAGCAAGTAGATCACAGGGGAATAGGTCTCAAAGTTTTATATTCTGATCCCAAATCCTGTCCTGTGTTTCTTAGACAGCTGAGACGTGAACAGGCAGCCTTACATTCCTGTCACCACATCTGTGAGCCACACCCACCGCCATGCTTCCCCAGCTATGATGGACATACATCCCAACTATGAGCCTAAAATAAATTTCTGTGTTTTTGGTCACAGATTTTGTCAAAGTCACGAGATACTCATAATATAGGTATACAATATTGTTGACAACAATTGTGCCAATATCCTTGTCTGTAAGGCTCACACAACCAGAAAGTTTACACCTTAAGCTAGTTTCCACTTTGAATATTATATACTCTTAAGAGACTATGGGAATAAAATGATGATTTTAATATCAGGTCTTGGGCTGGGAAGATGATTCAGTGGTTAAGAGTGTTTTCCATTTTAGTGTAAGGGCCTGGTCTCCAACTGCCTGAGTTTGACTTTCCAGAACTCAAGTAAAAAAGCTGGGCATAGTTATGCATGTCAGTAATCCTGGCCATTCAGGGTCTGGGGCAGAAATGGAGAATCACTGGGGCTTGTTAAAGAAAAACTGCAGCTCTGGGTTGAGGGAAAAAAACCCATCTGAAGAAGTATATGAATAAGTAAGAGATAATGTCAACTACAGTTTTCTCTTCATCTCCACATGCACATGCACAGCACATGGATCTGCATACAAATATGTGTGTAAACCACAGTAAGACATCACACCACAATACTAGACAAACACACACACACACACACACACACACACATACAGAGAGAGAGAGAGAGAGAGAGAGAGAGAGAGAGAGAGAGAGAGAAAGAGAAAGAGACAGACAGACAGACAGACATAATCTGGCTTTCAGGGTTAAGTAAGGAGGCTTAACGAGCATATGCATCTATAGTATTGACAGTCCCTAACACTGAGTCACATGTACCAGGGGATGATCATTCTATTATGATAAATAAATATCTTAATGAAAATGAGAGGTAGTTATTTAAAATTAAGCAGTATCCTTAATTTTAATAATGCTGCTAGGTATAGTTAACCATTCTATACATTAAAGTTGGTTGAACTTTAATGACCTGGACCACACCAGGGTCACAATTGGTAGCAGAACACTGATCACCATATAAAAGCCACTAAACACATGAAAGGAATTACAGTACAACACACATCAAACACTAGAGCCTGATGCTTCCTTCCTCTAATCCTACTGGCAGGAAATGGTCTACATATCCTTTGAGGTGACCAAACACATTTAAAAGTGGTCTCTTGTTAAACAAAGTCTTGGACATTGCTGTTTTCTCTAAAAAGGAGTACAACTTCTGCTTAGCACAGTTCCATTTGCAGCACAGAAATGGAGAGCCACTTGTAAGATACTGTAAGTACATGACGTTCTTTATACTCCAAAGGGTTAACAGTGAATCAGAAAAAGTATGTTTACATTATGTATGACAATGCCAGGCAAATTCATTCATAAATTATATGGATGCAACAATTTTATTTTAGCTATATACAAATGAAGCTTGATATTATAACTTATTAATCTATATTATCTTGTGAAACAGCTTTTCACCTGGATATATTATAGCATTAGAACAGGTTTTAGAAAAATTCTTTGACACATACCATACTTTAGCTTGGACAGTGTACAAATGATTTTGGTGGACTATTCATAAGAAAAAAGGACACAAACCATTTTGAATTTGTATTTTCTAAAAACTTGAAAAAATATTGATTCAGCTAGAATGACAACTTTCCCAAGGGATTGTCTATTATGTTATAAACTGGGACAAAAGAACAAAATATGTTCATTTTATTCATTTATTTTATAATTTAATCATGTCTATAATATAATTTGCTTAACAGAATGACAAGACATTAAATGATTTCATTAATAGCTCTTCTGTCACTATACTGAAAAATGACATGACAATACTATAAATCTATACATGTTATTTTTATTGTTTTTGTTTCATCTTTTGGAAATTCTTAAAGTTCTTAGTTCAGTGGTACTATACCTCAGTTTTATCAGGTGTATTTTCAAATCACCTGTAAATACTGAGGTTGTGTTCCATTGACCATAAGCTTCGAACATTCTACTCAGATGTGACATGACTAGAACTGTGTTCAAGACAAAGAGATGTCCACAGTGTGTACGATAAGCTGACCCAGGGCAGGGATTCCTTTCACTGTTGTGTCAGTTTATCAAACCCACAGCTGCAAGACAGGAATGCAACGAAAGAAATCCCAGATTCAAAGTACTGTTTTCTTCAGGAAGATCTGTACTCTCATATACAAATAACATATGCATATGTATATGATAGTTCTTACTAAGTAACTGTAGGAAAACTCATGTTATAATCAGTTATTAAGATTTACTGTAGAAGTTTACCTAATAAATGGAGATTTGTTTCTTTATAGTAACACTGAGAAATTTACATGTGAAATACCATAGTGGATAAACATATATTACCTGATATTAAAGCACAACCAGCTACTATTAAAGCTGTGCTTTAATTCTGCTCAATATCATTAATTTATAATTTTAATTATATTATTTACTGGGGCTCAAAAACCAGTGGACTTATGGATGAGAAATTTGCTTAAAAATATTTTAACTAGTTAAAAATTGATATTGACACTTAGTTATGTTGGGACTTATGGCTATAGAGGTCAGAATACTGGCATATGGAACACTATGAGCAGGGATGGAGATTGCTGAGATACTGAGTTGTGATAAAGTGGCTATACACATATGTGAAAATTCATCAACTGATTCATACATTTTCTTGAATGGAAGCTTTAACATAATAAAAAATAAAATCTGAAAAAGGTACAAATCAGAAAGTATTTGCTGTCAATTTTTCTAATTTTTATAATCACTGTACTTCTAATTATGAGTGTCAATGTGGATTGCTTTTCTGGTATTTATATTTGGTCAACATTCAATGTTCAAATGATGGGAAACAAAAAGTATTTCAGAATAAAGGATATTTTCAACACAGAGAATACAAAGTATCCACACAGAGGATAAGTATTTCCATTGCATGAAAGAGGAAAACCTATTGTTTAACCTAGGCCAATAATGTCAGTGGCTACAGAACACACACACACACACACACACACACACACACACACACACACACACACGAGAAGCATGATATGTTTTAATAGTTATTTAAACTGGCATCACAGAAAACAATTATTTACTTTCAACAGAAATTTGCAGGATAATTTTGGTGGCAGTTTACTACTGATTAACAAGTGCTCATAAATAATGAATGTAAGTAACTTGTTATTAACCATATACATTAAATAAATGCATAGATGCTTGATTCCAATTTTTTTTTCTAAATAGCTTCTCTTATCTGTGGATGAAATATGTGGTGCTTGACTGAAAATAGGCACTATCCAATACAAGGTAAAATATACTTTGGAAAAAGTATTTTATTTTTGGGGAGGGCTGGGGAGATGGCTAAACAGGTAAGGCACTTGCCTGCAAAGCCTAATGACCCAGATTTGATGGCCAGTACACATATAAAACCAGATGCACAAAGCAGCACATGAATTTGGAGCTCATATACAGTGGCATACTCATTCCCTCTGTCGCTTTTCTCTCTGCTTGCAAATAAATAAGTAAAAATATCAAAAAACAAACAAACAAATAGCACTACATGTGGTGTCAGGGGAAAATGGCCAACAATATTGTGAACAAGCAGGGACACTACTATATGAAAGCAACTAGTATGACAAGATGTACACACCTGTGCAATAGTGGCACTCAATCTGCTCGCAAATAAATAAACAATAAATAAAGATTTAAAAAATTATATGCAAGGAGACAGAGAAGAGAGAGAGAGGGAGAAAGGGAAAGAAGGAGAGAGGGAAAGAATGGGTGTGCCACAGCTTCTAGCCACTGCACACAAACTCCAGATCCTTGTGCCACTTTGGCTTTACATAGGAACTGGGGAATTGAAGCCGGGTTTTTAAACTTTGAAGACAAGTGCCTTAACCACTGAGCAATCTCTCCATCCCACAGATCTCTTTTATATTAGAACTATAAACCCATATGACAGCTCACATTTAGAAGTTCATTAAAATTAAAATTCATTAAAGATTTTAAAAACTTTCTATTCATCCATAATTCACCTATGAGCCTATAGGTCATAAACATGCAAATTACTCTTTGATCTTAATATTTAGTTGTTACTATTAGTAGACAAAGTGTAATTTCTCTCTTATATCAGAAGAGAATAGCAGTATATTTTTAATTTTTAAAAGACTTGTCTCTCTGTTAGTGGTTGTAGTGAACTATTGTTATATTCACAATATTCTGAAGATTTAAATATTTTGATTTTTTCTAAGGTGTAATTACAAGGTGCAATGTGTTTCATTTCACTTATCTTTAAGCCCAAAGATGTGTAAATAATAAATTTATATGAAAAAGTTAGTGCTTTAATAAAAGATACCAACTAGGAACTGAATATTCAATATCAGTGTACTTAATATAATCAAACTGTATTTGAAAGACCCATAAGATAAACTGTTTTCCAATGTAAAATTTATGATGGGAACTGAAACATATTCTATTATTCTGTAGCTTCTTTTTTAATATGAATTACCTAAGGAAAGTAAAAAAGTATCATTAAAAGTGTAAAAAACGGGCTGGAGAGATGGCTTAGCGGTTAAGCGCTTGCCTGTGAAGCCTAAGGATCCTAGTTCGAGGCTCAGTTCCCCAGGACCCACATTAGCCAGATGCACAAGGGGGCACACATGTCTGGAGTTCGTTCACGGTGGCTGGAGGCCCCGGCGCACCCATTCTTTCTCTCTCTGCCTTTCTCTTGTGTTTGTCTCTCTCAAATAGATAAATAAAAAAAGAAAGTGTAAAAAACATTCCACAGTTTATGACAGTAAAACTTATAGTCATTTCAAGACTGTTACTGAGGTAGCATTTGGCAGCAAACAGAAACACATTCATGGAAACTTGCATCCTGCTACAGGAAGCCACAAAAGACACAGTTACTTTGGTGAGAGCCAAATGTAAATCTAAAGGCTTCAACTAGATCAGCTGAAGAACATGACAAAGACTAAAACTCTGCCAAGAGTATTTTCAAACAAAGCTTTTAGGCAAGTTATTCTAAATATCCACTATTCCAAAACTCTCTGACTTACTAAAGGGGGTTATTTGAAACCAACACTAAACATTATAGGATTAGGGTCATAATATCACTAGATGTGAAACATACCTTGACAAAGACCAACACAATGGCTATTTTAAGACCATTTGTATATACAGATGATTAGGAAGAAACTGGAGGTTAGAAGAAAGGAAAAGAACGTAATTTGGGTGGGGGGGATTTGTACCATATAATCTCAATGCTGGAACTGGAAACTACAGCTCAGTGTTAAAGAAGATGATAAGCTAGGATTAAGAAGAAACTGTAAATAGCTTAAAGGAAAAAAAATGTCATAACTTGAGCTACATTCATCAGGAATAACACTAAGGTAACCATTTCCAGAAAAACATTAATATTTTAAATACATAAAATTTATTAAAGAATAGATGCATTACAATGATGCTAAGTTCATGTTTAAAAATGATCTTGGTTTCACCTCTGAATTTCTATTGCTCATGTGCTTTACTTCTCAATTGTTGAAATATGAGAAATAGCAATTGAAGATAATCTCAGACATGAATTTCAGTGATCACATCAGTGTAATGTTACTTCATACTATGTGCATTAATGTTCTGAATCAGACTGATCATGATAAAAATTGTGGAGAGCATATAAACAGAAGAAATGCAATAAGATAAAAATTACTTTAAAAAGTTAGTGTATGGGGCAGGGATATGATTCAGAGGTTAAAACACTTGCTGTCAAAACATAAGGACTATAGTGTGGAACCTCAGAAACCATATAAATAATATACATGTCAAGTAAGTGTGGCAACATGCCCTTAATCCTAGCACTTGGCAGGCATAGATGTAATCTTCAGAACAAAATGGCTAGCTAGACTTGCTCAACCTCAAGGACTTGTTCATCAAGCTCTGGGTTCAATGGAGAGACCCTGCCTCCCAAAATAAAGTAAAATGAGTGAGGGAGACATCCAACATCAACCCCTGGCCTCCATATGCACACACACAGATTAAAACATAACAGTGTCACCTCTAAATATGTCATGAGGGACCATGGGTAACAAAGGCTATTTCTTAAAAACCTTTAACAGCTGGCTCATTCCCGATTTTTAGTAATAAGTGTACTTAAAATCCCAGTAAATTACACATTAGTGTCAATTAAAAACTTAAGATTTTTTTTATAGCAGTTTTAGAAACCTTTGTCAACTTCCTAAAATAGTAAAGTTTCCATTTAGGAAACATGAGTATTAGGGGCTGAATATGTATGCAATTGAAATATTGATCATAAAGTGATAAGCAAGAATTGTTTCAAAAGTTGCTCATAAAAAGCAATAAACAGATGGAAAACAAATTCGCTATGTATTATTTGAAGAATTCTACTATAGTAGGTCTTTAAAGGGTAAAAAGTAAATTGATACATTTGTTTGGTTTTAGATAAGAGCTCATGTAGCTAAGCCTGGCTATGAACTCATGATTTTCCTGCTTCTTCCTCCCAAGTAGTAGATTATAGGTATACATCACCATGCCGGCAGCTACTCTAATCTTTTTTAATTCTTTCAAGGTCATATTCAACATACTGAACTTGTACATGAACAAGGTACATCTGTTAGAAGCCTTGCTTATAAAAGATGCCTTTTAATCTGCCAAAATGAATATTTAATATTCATGTTATATGCAGACTTGTTTTTTAAAAAAGGATGAAATTCACCCAAATTGAACTGGTACCATAGAATCCTATATCCTGAAAATTAGACTAAAAGGTGGAACACTCTAGAGGACCTTAGCAGGAGCCCCTGAATTGAAGGTCACTGGAGAGGATGAGATGAAGCCTAATCTTAATTTCTCCTATTTCTCTTTCTTCTCTATCTCTTTCTTTTCCCTTCACACTGGCCTGTAATTCCCTGTACCAGGATGTGGATTACATCCACAATGAGCTGTTGATCAGAGAGACCTACTATATCTCCCAAAACAAACAAGACAGACTTCTGTCAGAGCACCAGAGGTTAATGGTAAGACCCTACTGCTGAAGACACTGAACGCTATTGGCATGAACCATGGAGAGACCTGGTTAGAATCCAGAAGAGAGCCAGTCCCCACAGAATTAGCCCGTCTTGTGGTGGAGCTACCAGGGGGAAGTGGCCAATATCTGTCTGAGTAACTCAAAGTCCAAGCAAGTCAGAAGCAAACAACCTGATGTGATGCTCACATAAATGCAATAGTGGCACACCAACTGCTCTTGGATTGGCTAACAGATCTGCGCACAGGAAAGGAAACCATATCTCTAGTGGGAAACAAGTCGGAATCATATCAAGATAACAATTCTGCTCTTCATTGTCAATCTCCCACTAATCTTGGGCTATAAGAGGGTCTACACCCTTTAAATTCTCTCTTAATATTAGTTATCCTATTTAATCAGTGCTGACTTCATTCTCTGTTGGACAATCTGCTTATTTTTTTCAGATGGGAGCTAGATCTGAGGAGATAAACGACCCAGTGCACTTCTGTGCTGAAACCACACAGGAACTGTGGAAATGAGCAAGAGTTCTGCTTTCTTAGTGAATCTGATATCGAGGACGCTCAACACCTACTAATCCAGAGATCCACAGGCTCCTAAGAGCCACTGAAGTAGACTTAAAATGCACCCAACATGGCTCAGGAAATTTTGTGGAAGAGGGAGCAGAAAGATTGGGACATTTTGCACAGAGACATTGCCTCTCCCCTATAACTGACTGCTGTCCCCATAATGCATGACCCACAATCCCCATAGGGATGACCTGCTTCCCCAAAGGAGAAAGGCATCTTCAGAAAAGGGGCAGGGAGGAAGGAAAGGATGGTACCAACATGTGTTGCTTACATACTAAATATGTTCATATCTAATTAAATTAAATTAAATTTAAAAATATATTTTATGAAGTCCAAACAAAAGAATGAAATTCTATGTGGAGAAAAACAAACCTTATAAGAGGTTTAAAAATGTTAAGTATTGCATGCACTAAAAAGGAGTAAATGTGTACAAAAAAAGAAATGGTTGAAGATCCTAACAACAGACAAAATTTTAAAAGTTATGGGATAAATTAGTCACAGATAGAATAGTAGGAGGGATGTCAGAAGACCCACAGACATTTATGGCATGAATAAAAAGCTACACGTAGAAGTTCAACAATGTCCAACTAGCAGGATGCAGCTTGTGTAAGTAAAAGATGAAGGTTAAGAAACTTGCTAATTAAAAGTGCTACAAGAGGGCTGGAGAGATGGTTTAGCGGTTAAGCGCTTGCCTGTGAAGCCTAAGGGCCCTGGTTCTAGGCTCGGTTCCCCAGATCCCACGTTAGCCAGATGCACAAGGGGGCGCACGCATCTGGAGTTCGTTTGCAGAGGCTGGAAGCCCTGGAGCGCCCATTCTCTCTCTCTCCCTCTATCTGTCTTTCTCTCTGTGTCTGTCACTCTCAAATAAATAAATAAATAAATAATTTTTAAAAAAAAGTGCTACAAGGAGGCTGGAGAGATGGCCAGTGTGGTGGTTTGATTCAGGTGTCCCCCATAAACTTAAGTGTTCTGAATGCCAGATTCCTAGCTCATGCAGATTTGGGAATTAAAACCTCCTGGAGGCAGTGTATTGTTGGGGGCAGGCTTATGGGTGTTACAGCCAGTTTCCCCATGCCAGTGTTTGGCACACTCTCCTGTTTCTATGGTCCACCTTATTTTGGCCAGTGGGTGATGTCCACTTTCTGCTCATGTTGTCATTTTCCCCTGCCATCATGCAGCTTCCCCCTGGATACTATAAGCCAAAATAAACCTCTTTCCCCCCACCCCACAAGCTGCTCTTGGTTGGGTGATTTCTATCATTAATGTGAACCTGATTGCAACAGTCAGCAAAGCCTAAGGACCTATGTTTCACCCCCCAGGTCCCACATAAGCCAGGCACACAGAGTGACGTAAGCATGCACACAAGGTGGTGCATGTGTCTGAAGTTCTATTGCAGTGGCTGAAGGCCCTGGTGCACCAATTTTCTTTCTCTCTCATAAAAATAAATAAATAAATGTGACAAGGACTGGAGAGATGTTCAAACAGTAAAAAGTACTTGCTCACAAAGCCTGTTGGTCTGGGTTCAATTCGTCAGTACCCCCATAAAGCCAGACACACAAAGCAGCACATGTGTGTGGAGTTTTTTCGCAGCAGCAAAAGGCCCATTTTTTTCCTTCCTCCCTCACAACTCCCTTGTGCAAATAAATAAATAATTATTTTTAAACATTCACAAAAGGAAAAGAGTACTTGAAATATTTAAAAATTCTTTTTATAAGTTATTTCCTACTTGTTGTATAAAATATTTTATTATAATCATATCTATTTTAAAATGTCCTTAAGTTGGCATTAAACTTTTGTTCTAATTCTAGAAGACTTATTTTTAGATGTTTAGCTTGAACTCATATTCTTAACTACAAGAGGAAAGGGGGAGAAAACCAACCTAATATATTAAAATGTTTTATAACACAGTTATTCAACTTTAATGTAATTTTGTTATGTGATAAATAAATGCAAAAAAATAGAACTACCTCAAAATATAAAGCCGACCATTGAGCTGAATATGAGTATAAATATTAAAAGACTCAGAAAAGAGATACAAGAGAGAATCAAACTCCTTTCTTTTATAAAAGTGAGCAAGAACTGGACTAATAATTCAACTTACTGAGGGAATGAAAAAAAATGATAAAAATTATATAATCCATTATTAATCAGATATACCTATCATAATAATTACATCTGGTAATGACTTATTTTCACAGCTAGTCACAGTATGAGGAAAACCATCAACTGAACATTTAAGTACCTTCAAGGATCAAGGAACACAGAAAGAGATTTTAAAAGTTTTCATAAGCTGGGCATGGTGTGCACGCCTTTAACACAAGCACTCAGGAAGCAGAGGTAGGAGGATCGCTGTGAATTCTAGGCCACCCTGAGACTCCATAGTGGATTTCAGGTCAGCCTGAGCTAGAGTAAGACCCTACCTCCAAACATCACCCCCCACAAAAAAGTTTTCATCATAAATTACAGCTATAAAGCTATGGTATTAATTCCATATCAGTTTAAAGTATTTTATAAAAGCTGAAAAATGTACTTAAAATATCAATTTTTTCAGTGTGTTCATTGTTAACAAGAACACAGAAGAACCCCCACAAAAAACTAGTTGTAAACAGTAAAAAGTAATTAAATGTATATGCAAAATTTCATAAATGATTTTCAACTTAATATTTCACACTGGTTATATATAAGTTAATTCACGTAAAGGCAGTTTTTCTTACCAAAAGTTCAAATACAGGAAGTAAATACATTGGTTACAAACAAAGGTAATGGGAACTGACACAGTCTTGGATATGTCTGTCACTTATTTTATATGTTGCACAGGAGAAATTATTTAATGCTCATGGGCTCAGTAACTTATTTCAAAAATACAAATAATAATCATAACACCTATCTTACAAAATTACTGCATGGATCACCTGAGATTGTAAAAATAATGAAGCAGAACCTTTATACAAAGAAGGAATTAGATACATTGTAGCAACTGCTATGTACAGCTCCTATTATATAACTGCACAAAAATTGGGCAGTCACTGTTACAGAAGGCTGAAAAGGGAACATAACATTCAGGTAAAATGATTACTAATGGTTACAAAAAGTAACAGGAATTGAGACATTTTTAAAAGACAGAAGTTATACTTAGGAAGAATGAGAAGTAATGTTGAATACCAAATGATAACTAGTTTAAAAACTTATACTTACAGCAATGTAAATTTTTTATAACAGTTACTCTTGAAAAGCTAAACTAGAAGAAAGCTGAAATTATATACATAACTACAGCCACAAAAAGCAGCATACTATAAACATTACTGGGGCAAATAAATAGTTAATTTGAACAAGTTCTTAGGTAAGGAAGCAATTAGTAGTAACATTTGAAGTACAGGGTGAGGTCAGAGAAGGGAGGAAGATACATGTTGAGTTACAAGACAGGGATTTTTATCATGTTAAAAACTAAGCACTTTGAGAGAGTTGATATCATCAAAGGATGTTTTCTGAGGGGCACATTAAAGCCCAAACTCCCATAACTGAATTGACAATACTGTTGAATTATAAAAAAACAATTAGTTCAAAAACAGGCAATTACTACTATTATGATACCAGAGGATGACAATATATTGTTAGACTACAACAAAAGCAAGCTGAAAACACTGTGTAGAAAACAATACATTATTTCAGACTAATATGTGCCTATTAAAAATGGGCCAAAACATAACTGATCTGCTCAGTGGAATGGAGCTGGTAAACAAGTCAGAACAATACCAAAAAATGAGCCCGCTCTCCACTAAACTCTCTCTAAAAATCAATGGTTATTACATTTACTTGGTGCTAACTTTATTCTCCATTGTAGAATCTGCTTCTCTTTTTCACATCGATGCAGATCCAAAGGAGAGAACCACCCCATCATACCTCAAAAGGTATGAAACTAAGAATAATTGGGGAAACATGCAAGAATGCTGTTTTCGTGGAGGGAACTAGCACAACTCCTACCAAACCAGATATCCAGAAACACAGGGACTCCCAAGACCTCATCACTGAAGCAGACCCAAAATGAACCCAACATGGCTCAGGGAAATTTGTGAAGAGGGGATGGAAAGAATGTCAGAACCACATGTTGGGTCATGACAAACAGCAACAGTTCTTCCTACCCGAAACTGAAGGCTAATCCCACAATGCACGACCCATATTCCTTAGCAAGGAGGGTCCCTGTGGAGGGGGAGGACAGGGAGAAAGCTAACAATGGTACCAACTTGATGGTATTCACTGACTATAAAAATTTTAAAAAGGCCAAAATGCTATAGACCTAACTATTAACATTAAGCATAAAGTAGTTCTCCCCATTCAGAACGAGCACAGTGAGAAGGAAACTGAGGTTTTCTTCAGTGGTATAGCACACTTCAATTGAAATACAAATAAAAGTGTGAGTCATCTAATAAATCAAAACTGCAAGTAGTCAAATTGAAAGTTTGTTTTTAAGTAGGAAACAGTTATAATGATAATTTAAGTCTATATACCTAATACTGTAAAGGCAATATGCAATCAATACAAATAACAGTAATGAAGTGCTTTCCAGGGTGCATGTTATATTTACAAACATCTAGATAACTCTGTGTCTCAAAAATTCCATGCTCAACTGCAGGATGTGAACTACTTCTCTCCTTTGAATGTTCAGGCTGAATTTTACAGCAAAATCTGCTCTTAATAAACTCCAAATATACTTCACTAAAAAAAAGATCTCGGTTTTGACTCACATGTTTGAAAGTAGAAGAGCCACATGTAGCTACTGTTTTGAGTGGTATATCTCTAGTAGGATTTTTCTTTTAAGAAATGTAAAACTTTGAGGAACTCATTTCTTCTTGCCACCACTACCACAGAGAAAGGACTGTGAAATAATGTATGTGTGTTTGGGGCTTTTCCAATTCCAATTTATCACTACAGTTGCTATGACTAATAAATGCCCCTTGATTTCTCCTTCCCACATCAAACTTTCTTTCATACCCCAAGCAAGTACTTTCAGAGTTGAAAAGAGCACACAGCCTCCAATTACCTGCAAAACGAGTACCCTCTCAGGTATTTAATTCCACTGGGCTCCCAGCATCTGATACTTTGTAAGTATAGATTTGTATACTGGGTTTTATTTTAATTCATAAGTTGTAAGAGTTCTTTACATATTTAGACATAAAACTTAAGGCAGGCAAACATAGGGAACTGCTTAGAAACTCAAGACTCTATTTGGCTTGGAAAGTTAAACATCCTTTTCCTAAGGATACACCCAGCAACTTGTACTAGGACTCCTATCTACATCAGGCTGCACTTATACCTGCTTCAAATGATGGAAAAGTCTGTGTTCCTCTAGAAACATTTGGGAACCTATTTTATTCAAATAGGTCATATGATCTTTCTAGTATCTTGGAGTTACCCGGAGTGGTTTTGGATACACATGCACAGTAAGGTAAACTGAACCCAAAGTGAACGCTGAAGGAGAATCCTTTACATCTATGTCTATTCATAACTGAAGGCACAGGTATGAAAAATTAGATGCACCATGGGAAGGGATGTGCATATTACAGAACAAGCCTATCAATCAAAATAAAGAACCACTACACAGAGGACAATCAACTCCTAACAAATCAGATATCCACAGACACAGAGGCCCCCAACACCTCATCACTGAAACAGACCCAAAATGAACACAACATGGCTCAGGGAAATTTTGCAGAAGAGGGGGAGGAAAGAATATCAGAGCCACACGTTGGGTCATGATATGCAGAGACATTTCTTCCTACCCATACCTGTGGGCTTACTCTACAATGCATGACCCACATACCTCAACAAGGAGGGGACAGGGAAGGGGGAGGTTATGGACGAGGCTAACAGTGGTACCAACTTGACTGTACTCACTGAGTACAAAACTAATTAATAACAAAAAAACTATAAAATAAAAAAAGAACCCCCTAAATAAACTATGCCCTGAGCAACTAGTCTTCCTTTTCCTAAAATCCCATAAAGGGAAGCTCAGGCAACTACTAAATGGGGATCATAAGTACTTTCCACCTCAGGTGGCATAGTCCTTCTTGTTTGTACACTATGGCTTTGCTCTTATTAAAGTGGTTTCTTTTTTAAAATTTTGGCATGTGCTTTTTCCAGTTGTTTGAATAATATGCTGTAAACCTGGAAAACCCTGCACAGAGACCACTGGTAGCAAGCTTATTATAAAATGCATGATTTTAAAGTACTTTCTAATATTGTTTGTGATTTTATTTTATCTGTTAGTGAAGTCAAAAGGCAAGATTTTAGTAAACTTCAATTTATCTACTTCCTTTGGGCCTTGAATTTTGGTGTCCCGTTTAAGGAATCATTACCTAAAGCAGGGTCAGAAAGATGTATGCCTATTAGTCCCTTCAGTTTCAGACCTACGGCTATTACATTACGGGTTATGACTCTTGAGTCAATTTCTCTGCAGGTGTGATGTAGGGGCCCATGTTACATGCAGATCTAATAGATGAAGTATCGTTTATGGATACAACTATCATTTATCAATGGTCTATTTGAGCACCTTGACCAAAAATAGTGCTTCTTCTCTGTTCCTGAATTCTCAGTTCTTCACTGATGCATAATCTATATGACACTATCTTAATTTCTGTTGCTTTGTCCCAAGCTTAAAAATCAAAAGTGTGAATCCTCCAACTTAAAATTTTTGTCAAGATTGTTCTAGCTACTTAATTCCCAAACATTTTCAGCACCCTAAAATGCACGACTTCCTGTTTTCTCTTCTTCCAGACTTTGGAAAGTAAAAATCTACTTTCTATGTGTTTCTTGACATTTCATATATCCAGGAATCATAGAAATCTTTTATGCCTTGTCAGAACAGGCTAAAAGGCAAGAAGCAAAATCTAAGCTTGACGCCTGACCCTGGAGCACACATGTGCCTATTTCTCTCTCAACACACAAACACACATATACACACTTTCTCTCTCTTTCCCCTTTCCCCCCTCACTCTCTGTTTCTTTTAAGAATAATTCAGCAATACAATTCTTAGGCCTATCTGAAAACAGATGCTAGACATGATGTTACATACCTATGATCTCAACACTTGGGAGGCTGAGGCAGAAGATTCAAGAGTTTGAGGCCACCCTGGTCTACACCATTGAAAAAAGTCATCTTCTAAGTGGTAAATCCATTACCAAAATCAGAAGCTTTTCAAAGCTGCAGCATTTACTAGAGAACAGTAGGCATTTGTTATTAAAAAGCCTAAGACTATGACATCTGACAACCAGACAGCAGGAGGAGTAAGATCCTTGTTCATCTGTGTTTCTGTGACTTTTCTCACTTGTTATTATTTGAAACTGTACTTTTATGTCTGGCAGTAATGCCAACTTCAATATGAATTATATATTATTTTTATCATGTTGATTACACATGTTCACCAGTTTAGTTGTCCATATATGCTTGGTGTGGTTTGCAAATATTCAGTGACAAAATCCAGAGCACAGCCTTTTCACAGAAAGTGTTTACTGTGAAATTTCTCCTTAGAAGTTTGCTTTTCTTTACAGCTTTGATCCATATGACACCCACAGTCCTACATTTCAAATAATGGCTTACACTTAAATTAAGAAAATGTTTCACTTTGATACAACATGACTATAGTAGGATGTGGTAGTTCTAGAAAGGACTTCATTTTCTTATGTGATTAGAGACTTAGTCTAACATAAAGGCTGCTAAAATTTTCCAAAGTAAGCTTCTTCAGTTTTATGGCGACTTGGTACTTACATTCTGTTATTCATCAACACTTCACAGAAATTCTTGATTTGTCTGAATGAATTTAAAAACCCACAACTGAAGAAAATCAGAAAAACCTGGTTTTAAATATCAAAAGGTCTTGAATGAAAAGTATTTCTACAGGCCAAACTAAGTTTTATTGATCACTGTACTTCTCTGCAGGATGAAATTGTTGCAAGACTGAACACAAGAAAATAACTTACTGGTAAATATCTTTCCTTAGGACACATCTGCCAAGAGGATTGTCAGCCTGGGGAGCCATAGCAACAGAACCAATCTTCAAAACCATGGTGTCTTCTTTTGCTGCCTGATTAACTGTAATAAAGGACAAAGAAATGAGTACAATGCACATCTGCATACAACTTCATGAACAGAGAGAAATATTTGAAGGAATGGGGTATAAATACGATAAGACCAATAAATGAGGGAAAGTATAAATAACAAAATTATGCTTAAAAATATTGGATGCATTTCTCTTATTCTTATTTCCTTCAAATTCTATTATGTGGTTGTCTGTTAAATGACTAATTAAAATAGCAATAAAAATAAAAACTCCACCCTCAACAACAGAACATATAATATTAAGAATCTATATGTAATACAAGTGCCAAATGTTTATCTACATTCACAGTCTTCTACTATTGTGTATCTCTTCCAAGTGACTTTTCCCCCAGGGAAAAATAAGTTTTATTACACTCTGAGTAGTTCCACCTCTTAACTTCCAGGACTTGATCTTTACTCAAGTGCCAGTAGTATTTACTATAAAGGTCTAACTGTTCAGAAACATGAAAATATTTATTTGCCAACACAGATCATTGGCTGACTGTGGGTGGAGGGTAGGTATGAGGGAATCCTTGCAGATAAAAAAATATTTTAAAACTGAATCAAAGGAAAAACATTATATAACTGAATTCACATATATGTATAGGAGTCACTGAACTATATATACTTAAAAAGACCAAAGTAGCTGGGCATGGTGGTGCATGCCTTTACTCCCGGCACTCAGGAGGCAGAGGGAGGAGGATTACTGTGAGTTCAAGGCCACCCTGAGACTACATAGTGAGTTTCAGGACAGCCTGGGCTAGAGTGAGACTCTACCTCGAAAAACAAACAAACAAAGGCCAAAGTATATAGTCTGCAAATTATTCATTAATAAAGAGATTAAACGAAACCTACCCCAAGTGATTTTTTAATTCTAGACTTTTAAAACTCCACTGCTATTTTACAAATATATTAAAAAATACCAACAAGTCAGCAACAAATTCTGAAAGCCATTTAAATCGATGTGATTAACTAAATATACACATGAACACCAAATTAAGCCCTAATTTTTCAGAAAATCCAAGAGAAATATGGTGGCAACAATGTTGAAGATGAAAAATATAGACTAATTATCTCAACGGAGAGAATATTTCGACCTGCTAATTTCTCACATTTTGTGAAACTGTTTGGGAACCAGAAATGTCACATCTGTTGAAAAGTCCTACCTAAGTCTAAAAGCAAGCTTATCAGAAAACACAAAGCTAAACAAAATGGTAAAAGGATATAATTAACTTAATGGTTTTGTGCTGAATAATAAAAAATATTTAACCATGTTATACGAAAGTTAATACCTTTTCTACAACTCACTATGTTTTTTCTAAGGACTATATGGGATGGATAGATATGTCTTATGGTTCTATTCATTAAACATGACTCTATTTTCCCTATAGAATTCAAATATAAGAGATGTTTAAACATTTCCTTTTGTTTTTGGTTTTTTGTTTTTTTGTTTTACTAATATACAAGTGCCTGTGTTTGAAAGAATAGATGTAAGGCCAGGGTCATAGCCTAGTGGTAAAGTGCCTGGGTTAGATCTCTAGCAATACCAACAAAATGTGTGTGTGGTGTGTGTGTGTGTGTGTGTGTGTGTGTGTGTGTGTGTGTGTGTGTGTGTGAGAGAGAGAGAGAGAGAGAGAGAGAGAGAAGAGAAAGGATGAAAAAAATGGAAAGGAGGAAAAGAGGAATGGGAGGAAATAAGGAAGGCAGGGGAGAAGGAGAAAGGGTAGTGAGGAAGATAAAGAAAGAAAAAAGTCCCTAATAACTTCTCTCAAGGAATTATGATCTGCTACAAATAGAACACAAAAGGACTGGCTGCAAGACATCAGGAATATCCTGAACAGAACATGCCTACAAAGGCATACAATCTGTATTTCCCAAACTGGTGCCCAAAGAATGCAAAAGCTAGCAGATTACTTCCAGCTGCTTCAGCAGAACACTTGGTATGGTCTGACTTAGATTAATCTACAAAAAGAAGGTTAGAATCAAGAAAATCAGAAAAAAAGCAAGAAGAGATATTCAGTGATAGAAAGAAGGCCACAGAATAAGATGACTATAAAGGGAGTGGAGGAAAGTAAAAAGGTCAAAAGGTAGAAGGAGGGTTGGCAGCAACAGGGAAAAACAAGAAAAGAATTATCACAATAAACATTAGAATATGTACATTAAACAAAATACTTATAAATGTCTAAAAAAAAAAAGACCAAATAGAAAGCTACTTCTCACACAGTTACACAATTTTCAAATGACAAAAGCCCTGGATTGATTATAGATTCTTATGCTATGAACACTGTTTACATTTTTACAGATTTTGCATTTTATGCTGAACTTATCAAATAGTTCCATATGGGTAAAACCTCTGATTAAGCAGCAGGCATCAATTAAATCAATAGTAAGCCTGGAGAATAGACTATACCACAAAAGTGCAATTAGTATACTTGCTAACTGTTCTTCCAGGCTACAGATACTACTCACCATATGAAAGTCTGAATAGTAATAGAAACATTGTAGTAAATGAGGTGCACATGGAAGGAAAATGACGTACTTGGTATTACATACAAAGCCAGATCCAATAACAGAATTCTGAGTCTGTTACAGAGCCAACGGTGCTCTAACAGAAGATTAAACTATGAAGTTACAGATATATGTATTTATAAACCAGATTAAAATAACAATTAAAATAAAATGTTATTATAGAAAGTATCCAACATTTCAAAATATTTCACTCATATACAAGCAAAAATAATAAAAATATGTAGTTTTATAAGAAAAAGCCTTGAGTCATTTCATTTACTTTATAGTTGGAAAAAATATGCTTTTCTTTCTGGGTTTATTTCACCTGCATTTAATAGTTGGGCCATATGAGGAAAAGCATTTTCACCATGAAAATGAATGTCTTCCTTCTTTGCTTTAGCTATATGTTAAAAAGTAAACCACATGAAAAACACTCTTACTAGATCCAAAAAACACTCCTCTATTCTGACATGAAAACCTTAAGCTGGAAGTGAAACACCTGTAGGTTGAGATTTTTGATAATAATGACACATACTGCCAACAGTATTCAAGTTGAAAACCAGACTGTCAACATCACTTCTTTAAGTCAGAGAATATTAGACTTCATGATTAATTTTTGGACATGACTTAAAAAGTTTTACATTAATGTAAGAAGAATTTTAAGTCAAAAAGTTTATACTTGTGGAAGACAAAAATATGTGCAGGTTAATGTATGTGTGTGTGTGTGTGTCTGTATGTGTGTAACAGAGAGGGGGAGCAACAAATAACTAGAAAATCACTCGCTTGAATCAGGATCCAAAGGTTTACATAAAGAGAAAAATTTGCATGCAATTGTCACTGTAAAATTCTATTGTCCATGACTAATTGTCTACAGTCAAATATGAAGTAAAAGAGTTTGGGAGTCTTTTCCTTTAAGATTCTTATAATCTCAAACGAGGAAAATACCTAAAGTCTCAAGAAGTTGAACTGGCCACTGTGTCATATGATACTATTATAAAAGCCAAAACTATCAAGACAGTCTTTCATAAAGCCATTTTAAAAAAGATTCTTTTACTTATTGCTATGTTGGCAGCAGAAAACAGAAAGATTCAATATAGCTGTGAAATGCAGTGCTCATTTATCTAAGAAGGAATAGCTCTATGATAATGCACAGATGTCCATGAGTATGGATAGTTTTATGATACAGTTTCTTCATTTATTCTAACGAATTCACAAAGATTATTTATCACACATTTTCAACTTAAAATCATAAATATATTATTCAAACATACTTTGTTTCTAACCTATTCTAAAGTAAAATGAGTATTGTGTTCTTGACTCTATTTTATTAGAGTTAATTAATTAGTGACGCTTATTGTAATGATGTGGCTACTTCCACAGTGATTTCCTAAATGACACTGTAGCTTTCAACATGTACTAAGTAGAATTACCAATATTCTATAAAAAATGTATTAAAATGTTTATATTGTAAGATGCTTAAATGATGAAGTTTTTAAAATATTTTTATTTATTTGAAAGAGAAAGAGAGGGGGGGAAAGAGAGGGGGGGAGAGAGAGAGAGGGAGAGGCATATAAAAAGAGAGAATGGGCATGCCAGGGGCCCCAACCACTGCAAACGAACTCCAGACACATGTGACCCCTTGTGCATCTGGCTTATGTGGGTCCTGGGGAATCAAACCAGGGTCCTTAGGCTTTGCAGACAAATGCCTTAACCGCTAAATCATTTCACCAGCCCTTAAATGATGAATTTTTATTGTATGAATTTTACTTAAAATTTTATTCTGGGCTGGAGAGATGGCTCAGCAGTTAAGGTGCTTGCCTGTGAAGCCTAAGAACCCGGGTTCAATTTCCCAGGACCTACATCAGCCAGATGCACAAGGTGGCACATACATCTGATATTCATTTGTAGTGGTCAAAGGACCTGTCACTCTCATTCTTTCTGTCTCTTTCTCAAATAAATAAATAAATATTGATTTTTTCCTTTTTATTATGAATCATAATAACTTGAATTAAAAGTAGCAATAATGAAATAAAGGGTCAAAAGACCCAAATCCTAACCCAGGGAGGAGGAAAATGATGGTACTAAGACACAATGTGTCCAAGAGTATATACTTAATAAAAAATATAAAAAGAAAGAAGAATAAAAAATAAATATCAAACCCCCATAATATAATGTAGTAAATCTTTAAGTTTCATGTATTTTTACTTTCAATATGAGCACATAGGATTTATTACCATAGAAGCATATAGATATATTTATAAATAAATATGCAAAAAGATATACACAGAGAGGTATAGTATAATAAATTAAAAAGAACAAAGTAGTTGGGTGTGGTGGCACATGCCTTTAAATCCAAGCACTCAGGAAGCAGACGTAGAAGGATCACTGTGAATCTGAGGCCAACCTAGGTCAGCAGAGTAAGTTTCAGGTCAGCCTAACCTATAGTGAGACTCTATTTTGAAAAGGGGAAAAAAAAAAGGACAAGGCAATTCCTTAAAAAGTCATGTATTTTTCCAAAAACAGATACATACATCAGTGGAACAGAATAGAAGATCCAGGTTTAGGTAAATTCTAGTTAACTACAGCTACCTGATATTTGACAGAGGCCAAAAACACACACTGGAGAAAGTATAGCATTTTCAACAAATGGTGCTGAAGAAATTGGATAACCACATGTGGAAGAATGAATGTAGACCATCTTTTCTCACCCAGAACAACAATCAGCTCCAAATGGATTAAGGGCCTTAATCTCTCAAATGACTAGATGAAAAAGTAGGGAGAATACTCTAAGATACAGGTATGGGCAAATACTTTCGAAATAATACCCCAGTAACCCAGGGAATTTGACAAACACTCAACCATTGGTATCTCATAAAACTCAAAAGCTATTGTACTAAGCAAAACATCCATGGATGAGCCGGGCATGGAGGCGCACACCTGTAATCCCAGCACTCGGGAGGCAGAAGTAGGGGAACTGCAGTGAGTTCGAGGCCACCCTGAGCTAGAGTGAGACCCTATCTCAAAAAAACCAAAAAAAAAAAAAAAAACCAAAAAAAAAAACACCAAAATCCATGGAATCAATAGGCAGCCTACAAAATGGGAGAAAAAATTTTCCAGCTATACATCTGACAAAGGTTTAATTCTCTAGAACAGACAACTAATTATAAAACTGAGCAATAAGAAAAAAAAAGTCAATCAACCCTATTTTTGGCCAGGAAGCTGAACAGATAGTTTTCAAAAAATGAATACAAATGGCTATTAAACATCTGAAAATATGTTCAACACCATAAGCCTTCTAGGAAATGCAAATTAAAACTACTTTAAATTCCATCTCACTCTAATCTGAATGGTTATCATCAGGAAATCAAATGACAAGGCTGGACAGATGGCTTAGTGGTTAAACACTTTCCTGTGAAGCCTAAGGACCTCAGTTCAAGGCTTGATTCCCCAGGACCCACGTAAGCCAGATGCACAAGGTGGCGCATGCATCTGGAGTTTGCAGTGGCTGGAGGCCCTGGCATGCCCATATTCTCCCTCCCTCCCTCCCTCTTTCTCTCTCTGTCACTCTCAAATAATAAATAAAAATAAACAAAAAATTAAAAATTCAAATGATAACAAATGCTGGTGAGAGTGTAAAGAACCCACATCCACTCTTAGTGGGGGTACAGACACATATAGCCACCATAGAAGCCAATATGGAGGTTCCTCAAAAATCTACGAACAGCCGGGAGTGGTGGTGCATGCCTTTCTTTAATCCTAGCACTCAGGAGGCAGAGGTAGGATGATTGCCATGAGTTTGAGGCCACTCCATAGTGAATTCCAGGTCAGCCTGGGCCTCGAAAACCAAAAAAAGAAAAAAAAAATCTAAAAACAGATATACCATTTACCCAGTTATTACACTTCTGGACTAAAGACTCTACTCTACTGTGGATAGGATACTTGCTCAGTCATGTTTGTTGCTGCCCTATTCACAATAGTTAGGACATGAAATCAGTTCAGATACCCAGCAACTAATGAAAGGATAAGGAAGAGGTGATACATATACACAATGGAATTCTACTCAGCAGGAAAATGTAGGGACCATGAAAAAAATCGACCTAAGTTATACAGGCCCACGAAGATAAATGCCACATGTTCTCTGTCAAATGTGTACCCTAACATGGCATAATTTGACTTGTTTTTAAGTGTAGTAGTATTGGTAAGGAAGGTAGAATGAGGCTTATAAAGAGGGAAAGCAGGAGAGATGAGAGAGAAAATTTGACAGGCAAGTGGAAGGGCAGTAAACAGAAGATGGGAAGGTGAAGGACAGAGTAAGGGAAGAAGCAGACAGGAAGATACATAAAAGTAAAGAGAGCATGAATTAGTATCATGAAAACCTTCCTCTAGTTTATCTTTAAATTAAAAGATGCAGCTCTCTTAATAAGAGGGGGCAGGGGGAATACTTTGGGCAGAAGCCCACTGTAGGGTTTGTAAAAGCTTTACCCTAAAACCAAAGAGTATTGCTGGTAAATTCCATTGCAAGAATTGGTTTATCCTCCACAATGGTCAGGGAGGCCAATGGAGGCCCCAAAACAATGTAGTCCACTGCTGAAGCACTTGGTTACCCTAGATCTAAGTGGTAAAACTCGATTGCTGAAGATACCACAGACTGCGGTCACAGGATCTTGAGAGATCATGCTAGAAGTGAGATGGAAGCCAGATCCTGCTAGGGGATAATGGGCACCAAGAGCAAGCTAGAAAATCAACCAGCTAGGCAACATATACACACTGGTGCAACAGTGGCACACAGGCTCTGGGGTAGTCAACTGCTCTATGACTGAATATGAGGCCTGCTCAGTGAAGGGGAACTCATACCTGATACTGAGAATCAAGGCATAAACCTATATATGGCTTGGAAAGTCATAGATGCTAGAGAGAAACTGCCACTATTCTTTGGCTAAAAAAAGAGGTTATTATGTCCATCAAAGTCTTATAAATGTCTACACTTTTCTTGTTAACCAATGCTGTTGTTACTCTTGGCTAGAACATCTGATTTTACCAATGGCAGAGAATACCAGGAAGACCCAATATTCATCAGTAAGGCAAGAAGAGAAAGCTGATCATAGAGCATGAGACAAGTCATCACTATCACATCTGCCAGAGCCCAGGAAACATGACAAAGGAAGAGGTGGATTAAATGTGACCATTGCTGTCATTGCTAGCCTGAGGAGACTCCAGTCATTTCACCACAAAGTTACAGGCTCTCAGGAGATGTGTAGCATGCCCTCCAAGGCTCAGGGAACACTGCAATCCTTCTGCTAGACATTTTTTTTTAACATGTATACAAATACAAGTAGCAAAACCACTAAAGTTCCAAAAGCGTATGTGCTAGAAAAGGATTAATCTAAAAGTCAATAGATAAGTGTGAGAGATTATATTGTTCAAGTTGTTGGAATCAATGACCCCCATCTCATATGCACTTCTTCAAGATGACCTGAGAAAGGATTTAAGCACATGAACTCTACAATTATAAATTAATACTCCATCCCAACTACTACCCCCCAAAATATGAAAGGAAATAAACCAAAACAGGTTTAAAAATAAAGTTTCAAAACCTGGATATATTGTTGTAGTTATCATTAAGCTGGGATTTCCATAATTGAAGAAAATTTAAAACCAACAACAAAATACATGATAGAGAAAGGTACTTAAGGACTATATTAGGAGCTAAAACAAGACAAAAGTACAAAACAAAAATATACTATCAAAAAAAATAAAAAAAAAGAATTTAGATAAGATTAAAATTAAGTATATAACTGAAAAAAAATATACAATGGAAATAAAGTTATTTTTTATTTCCTCTCTTTTCTCCAACACCCAGATTCCTGTTGCAATTGACATGTAGATCAATACATCAATAAAATGCAGAACCTGTTTGAATAAGCTGCTTGCTTTTTTGGGGGGAGGGGGTTTCAAGGTAGGGTCTCACTGTAGCCCAGGATGATGTGGAATTCACTATGGATTCTTAAGGGCCTCGAACTCATGGCAATCCTCCTACCTCTGCCTCCTGAGTGCTGGGATTAAAGGTTTGTGCCACCACACCTGGCGTGAATAAGCTTTTTGATAAATGAACCTAGGCTAAACTGTGAACTTCTGACCTCTACCTTATCACAGTGATGTCCACCCCATAGGTGTTACCATAGTGCCGGCTGGAGTTTGCTAACCCTTGCTCTTCTTGTTGACTTAACTATGTCTGCATATGGACATTCAGAAAACACCACAAATCCTGCCCTCATATAAAAGGGATGCCAACAGAGAACTGTTAGCACAGGATTATCATAGTATTCAGAAAGTCTACTTTAAGAATTACAAAGACTCACACAGATACATGCATGCTACTATTCAGTGCAGAATTACCATCATTAACTAACCAAAAGTGGGAAATGACTCAAGTATTCAATAAATGAATGGATAAACAAAATGTCACACACAGTTTGATAGAAGAGCCACTTAGAAGAATGAAGTTGGTCTGGAGAGATTGCTCTGTGGCTAAAGGTACTTGTTTACAAACCTGGTGGCCTGGACTTACTTCCTCAATACCCAGGTAAAGCCAGATGTGTTGGGTCCTAAAAGGCTCAGGCATGAGGCCTAGTGGAACTTCCTGAGCCTAGCTAAAGTTTGGCGACCTGTCTCTGGCCAGCTATGACTCAGCAAGATGCCTAATGATTTCTGGCCTCCCAATTCTGCATGGCAATTATAATTACCATTTCAATAATGGCTTCTGGCCAGCCACTTCTGCATGTTAATTGTAATTACCACTTCAATAGTTAAAGTTTACTATTGGCCCTTACCTCTTCCCCTATCCTAAAATCCCCGCCTTTGTCCCCAACAAGATATAGGCAACTGCTCAGAGTAATAAAGAGAGTTGTTTCTGCAAGTTCCTGCATTGAAAAGACTCTTGACTCAGTGTGGTTTTTCTCTGGTGGCCAGGAGAGGTCTGGGTTGTCCAAAGCTCATCATCCCCTCAACCCCTAGGGAGGAACCAGCAGGCCTGGTCCTTCCCTCAGCACTACCTGACTGGAAAGGAGCCCAGCACAGATGTACAAAGTGACACATAGTCTGGAGTTCATATGCAGTGGCAGGAGGCCTTGAAGCATCCATATTTTCCCCCTTTCCTTATGAATAAATGAATTTTACAAAAAAAATTAAAATTACAAAAAGTATGACATTCTCACATATATGGTACACCTTGGATGAATCTACTAAGTAAAATAAGCAATGTACAAAAGGACAAATATTACATGTTTCCCTCTACTAAAATTCCTGTATTAGAGAAATGCATAGAGATAGGTGGTGAGGGGGAGTTATTGCTTAATGGGTTTAGAGCTTCTGTTTGGAGAGTCAGGGAAATGGTTTAGCGGGTAAGAGTGTTTGCCAAGCAAGCAGGAGGACTTGCATTCAGTCCTTGGCACCCATATGAAAAGCATTGGGTATGGCCATACATACCTGTAACATAGAAGATGGATTGCCAGGGATCACGGGTTAGACAGTCTAACTGGTAAACTAGTAAGCTCCAGGGTCACTGGGACTTTGACTGGGGAAGAACAGTAGAGGAGGACAAGTGATGTCCTCTTCTAGCCTTCATACGTATGTGCACATGCATCTGTACACATGTGTATAAACCACACACACATACCACACATACTAAACTCCCTCCACCACAAGAAAAATGACCTCTACAAAGATGATGTAATGGAAGCAATAGAGCAACTCAGTAAAAATGTACCCTCTGCTAACCAACACTAAAGACATTTGAAATGTTTGGTATATCACATGTAAAACACTTGAAGGCAATTGTGCAATTATTAAATACAGTTCAGATGATTACATCAAGGAAAGGCTATGACAGGATCAGTAAAACAGTAAAAATACTAATGAAAACATCTTTTTAAAAGGATCAGATACACTGGTTCATGCAAACAAAATAATTTACTTATACTATTTCGTCTTCTTAGCACAATTTCAAACATAATAAGTGGACTATGAAGCATATGTATTTTAGTTTTTAAAAATATACGTGTAACCAATATAGACTTACATCATGTGAAATGGGTTTCTAATAAAGAAACTGTAAAGGACTAGTAATCAGCTCAGTGGAGCTATGTGTGCATGAGGACCAGAGATCAATCCCCAGCACTGCAAAAGCAAAATAAAATGGAATTAACAACCACCCCAGAAACTAAGGAGTAAAAAACAAACAAACAAAAAACCCACATAATAAACCAAAAGAGAAAGGAAAAAGAAGAAAATAGTACAGGGTATATTATATAAAAAAGGAAACATTTTAAGATCAGTTAACATGCAAAAGCCAATTACAGCAAGGGCTCTTGAGGCTATAAAGGAAAGCCAGACACATGTGCGACTTTGTTTATCTGACTTTACAGGGGTACTAGGGAATCAAACCTGAACTAGTAGGCTTTGCAAGCAAGTACCTTTAACCAATGAGCCATCTTTCCAAACCCCTATCAAGTAAAATTTATTAGCTATTCAGGTAACAAAAGACAATAAATAGAAAAAAGCATAAAGGTCAATGAAACAATACATATGCAGCTTTTACCTTTCTGGTTAGTAAGCTATATCATATCACTCATAACTGCTCAGGAAGGATTACATTTCACCATCATGTTTCTATAAACTATCTGAGTAGATGAAGTCAACATGCTAAATTTAGCTATGAATAACTTGGTAGGTCTATACAGCTCTACAAATACTTTAACAGTACAAATGAAAAGAGCCAGTATTTTAGTAAACCTTAGTTACTGACAGTATTAGGCAGAACATCATCCTTCATGATGATGATCTGTCCATGGCAGACAGAACAGAAATGTGAACTAGAATCCAAGGACAGTGTTAAGGAGGGAAGCCTTTGGCAATAATTTGGGCATGTGAGCAATAAAAGCGATTCCGTGGTTAAATGTGTCCTTTCTTGTCATTCTTTTGCCTTGTGAGGTCCTAGTAATGAAGTTCAATCCTAGAACCAGAAAGCTGTCCTTACCACACACTGAATCAGTGGCACTTTTGTCTATGACTTTCAAGTATCCGGAACTACAATAAATAAATTTCTGTTATTTATTAATTTCCCAGTCTAAGATTATAGCTACAGAAACAGACTCAGAAAGCAGAGTACAACACTATATCTCTATTTTTCTTGAAGCTGAGTATGGCCAAAATGTTATGTGGTCAAATTTTGCCAAAGATGTATATGTGATAGTAAAACATGAGACATATATACTCCACTTTAAAATAAATAGAGTACAATCTAGTCATGATAAATAACCTGCTATTGAGAATTTACCATAGGACTGACACTATTTAAAGTCTCTCATGGTATCATCATGGTACTGATATAACCTACTCTGAAGTCAGCTACTATGACTATTTTCCAACATAAGAATTTTAGGTTAACTCTCCGAAGATTTCAAAATCACATGTCTATAGAACCTCAAACTACATACCTTGAATCACTGTGCTATAATGTATATCAAAACACCTACTTCTCTCAATTTTTAATAGCATAGGGAAAACTAAAATGTTTTAAAATAACTCATGTGTAGATATGTGTGGAAGCAGTATGAGCATCAAATTAATTCAAACAGAACAATCTAAGATGGCACTGAATGAAGCCTGGAAAAAGCTACAGCGGCTACATCAGCTGACTGGTCATTTTTTATTTCCTGTCATCATCATTAGGTAGGTATTTTTGATAGAATTTGTAAAACAATCTCATAATGATGAACACTATTTTTACATAAAATTAAAACTCTATTAGATATATAGAAAACAACACGGTTCCAGTAAACAATGACAGAAAGTATAAGCATTACTGGTAAAAACCCTAAAGAAAAAAGCTCAGATTTCTTACTCCTCTAACTAAGGGAGTCAAATACTTAGTTATCTGACATAACATCTAACAGGTTTAGTTATAAAATGACTATAATATAGTCACTTTTTAAAATAAACTGCCAAGTATAACCCATGCTCATAATTAAATCAAAGCAAGAAAACACCTCTTAGAGAAAAATTATTTAAACCCACATTTCCCTGACCTCCACCCAAAATCAAAGGCCAATACCTTCAACAGTGGGATGTACTTCGTCTATTTTTGGAACAAAAATTCTGATTACACTTGTGTTGATATAAATCAAAGGTAAATTGCGTGACGTCAATGTATGGGTCCTCATTGGCTGACCAGGAGATTTTCTTTTCTCTTTTGGTGTCCTTGGTAATTTTGCTTGAAATATACTTGTAATGGCATTAAGTAAAGGAAAGCAAAGGACAATATCAAAGGCTTGTGCTGAAAGAAGAATTTCATGAAGAAAATAAGGAGAGCCATCCAATAAACCTTCCGATAACTTATGAAAACTTCTTCGTTCATTTCTTGATGTCAATTTGTGACGAACATTTTTTGTTACAGCTTTTGTATATGTCAGAGAAAGAAATCCATGCTGCTGATGAGCACCCTCTAGAAGTCTTGTAGTTGTCTATGCAGAGAAAGGAAAGCATAATACATATTTTATTTAAAAAGGGGGACAAGGCATTTGAAAGTAGAAAATAACTATTATCTTGCCCATTCTGTATTAGTCATCTTATACTTAATAAACATGTCAGTGGTCAATTCTATAGACAGAAGTAGTCATTGTGATCTAAATCATCCTTGAAAGATAAGGTTTATAATTTTTAAACTGCTGCATCTCTAACTATGTTAAATAAAGGAAATATGTATATACCCAGTAGAAACTGAGGAATATAAATGTTACTATTCATTGAGTTTAAAATTAGTATTTTATAACATCTTTAAGAAAAAGAACAAAAAACAATGATAAAGACATTTACTAGTAGTTACTTTTATCAGGAACTCCATTTCCACTCCAAGGCATTTCAGTTTTAAAACTTTAGAAAGCAATGATAACAAAGTTTTTAAAAGAATTCACAGGTTCCAAGGTTATTCTGAAAATTTTGAAAAGTTTATTAAGAATGTTTCTTATAGAGACTACTTAACATAAATAAATCTGAATATAGGTTTTACTGACATGAAAGCCAAATTAGAGTCCCATATATCTCAAATACTAAAGTGAAAGTGCTAGTGACAATTCAAAATCAAATTGGAACAATACTATTTGCTGCTATGCAAAAATGCTATTGAACATTCAATCTAAGGAGAAATCATTTGAACCATAAGACTAAACATACATGTCTTAAGTATTTTTAGAGAGCTACATAAAAGAAAAAGTAGACTGGCATGGTGGTGCAAGCCTTTAATCCCAGAGGAGGCAGAATCTCAGGTAGGAGAATCTCTGAGTTGGAGGCCACCCTGATACTACAGAGTAATTGAATTCCAGGTCAGCCTGGCTAGAGAAAGGCCCTACCTCGAAAAACTGAAAAACAACAAAAAGCAAGCAAACACAAACAGCTCAGCATGGTAGCACATGCTTTTAATCCTCAGAAGGCTGAGGTAGTAGGATTGCTTTGAGTTTGAGGCCAACCTGAGAATACATAGTAAATCCCAGGTCAGCCTGGGCTACAGTGACATCCTACCTCAAAAAAAAAAAAAAAAAAAAAAAGTAGTGTTCATATGCTGTGAAAATACTTTTCAGTGCTCTAAAACCCTGATGATCTGATATTAAAATTTAATAATCTCATGGACTTGATTCATTTTAAGAATGTTACCTAAAAGAATTAGTTTGATAACATACTTCTTGTGTTTTACTGTTAAAAAAATGTAGGTTTGAAACTTCATTGTCATTGGTATTCAGTCTAAGATCATATATATCTAATCAATAACCAAAGTACAGACTTGCTCAGATTCAATTAGTTTGAGAAAATGACTATGAAACAGGAAAAAAAAATCAATCTCAGCCAGAATCACAAAAGGAGTGACAAAAGCAGTACTAGTCAACTCTTGATCATTCAATATAAGTACACTTAACACAATGCTTTTCCTTAGAGTGATTGTAAAATTAGTTTGTATTTTCAAGCCCCAAATGATAATAAGTATGTGCAATGCTTCCACAACAGATTGTTAGAAAACCAATTTATGATAAAAGATAAATTCAATTCATTTACAAAGTTAATGGTACTGAGGAAAATCAAGAGCTGATTCTATGGATAATTCAATTTCTTCCTTGAATTCTTGTTAGGGGAGTTCTGTAGCATAATTTTAAAATGATTTCTTACAGAAGGAAAGAAGCCAGAACAATTACTGAAAGGGTCCTGCTTGCTGACGGGTCGAACCAACAAGGTGCGTCTGTTCAGCTTGTCAGTACAGGAAAGGAAGACACCTCCACACTGCCCCAAAGACCAACACTCTTCCCCAAGGCTTGTGGTGACGGACAGGAGCAAAGAAGGTGAAAAGACAAAAAGCAATAAGAGCCATAAGCCAAAAAAAAAAAAGTTGGATAGATTTTAATTCTGATCAAGTTTGCACAGGTTTAGGTTTGAGCCATTGCTAGATATGGCCTCTGTCTGTACTTTGTTCTGCAAAACCAATCTTAATGGAAGTAAATAAAAAACATAATATTGACTTTATTACACAATTACACATTTTAGTTTATAACAAAGGATAGTCCACCATGAAATAACTTATAAACAGAAAAACTTGATATAACAATTAATTAAAGATAATAATAACAACAATACAATCCTACCTTTGTCTTTCTGATAAGCTTACTTAGTAGCTATAAAGGAAGATGGTTATAAAACACAAGAAGTGATCTTAAATCTTGTAATATAATTTTGAAGAAGTCAAAAATAAGTTACTCTGACCTGCAATTCTCATAATCATTAGTGCTACTGCACAAAAGAACAAATATAAACAATATGAAATATATTTTCAAAAATCATAATTACTAAATGAGTCTCACCACAGGTTTTTCTTTGCATTGCAGAAATACTCCTTCAAAATGTCCTGACTGCCAACCTTCCCCTGGCCTGGAAAACATAAGTTCACCTTATCTGTTCTATTCAATTTCTCTGAGTTTAAAAATTGACCATATATAACCATATCAACAGTTCTAAAGTAGTAAACACTACATTGAACAAAAGCAGATGTAACAATGCAACTAATATAAATATTTGCATGATCTTCACATGAGTAGTTCTGAACAGAATCATTTCTTCTAATAGTAAAATATACACTGATTTTATTATTTATATCTTCTCTCTGAAACAAAAAGGTCCATAAAGGAAGAATCTATGTCAACCTTTGTTAAATATTATTCTTAGTAATTAGCACAGAGCTTGACACATAATATTCAATACATTTCTAACTAAATGAATGAATAATTTAAATAACTATTTAAAACTTACATAAATTTTACAGTAAACCTAGAGATAAGCTGCAACATTTAATATTAACATCATTAAGAAATTACTTCAGCTCAAATACATCACATATCACTTGAAAAGATTATTTTGTTATAAATCATTGGAATGAAATTAAAGAATAAACACCACAAGTCAAGTCATAATTCATTGTTGATATGAAAACATAATTATCCTATGATTTTTAAGATAATATTGGAACACATCTAATACATACCAGGCAAAATATTTTGTATTTTACAAGGACTCAAATTTCAACTATCACAGATCTGATAATTGTTGACATAAACAACATGACATATGGTAACTGATAAAAATATAAATAATTTCAATGTATAACTAGAAACCTGCTCACAAAAAAGACTTTAAATGTAGTAGATCAATTATGTACATCAACCCATTGAGCAACACACTGTGCAGGTACACAATAACAAATTACTAAATAAAGGAATGTTATAGATCCATGAGAAAATATATTTAAGGTTATTTCTACATAAAAAGTACTGGGAATATGTGATGCTATTTAAAATATTTTTAGGAGGCATCTGAGTTTTTTGGAGTGTGAGTTATTATTCAAATGAAGATTAAAATATTAGAGGTACATTATAAGGCAAAAAAGGAATTTATAATCTCATTTGAGAAACAATGGCAAAAATCAATGTACACTACTGTAAAAATATCTAGCTTCACTTTTTACTATTATTTATTATAATAAATCAGATTTGCATATAATTTTAATTTTGATGGGAGTTGATTACAGAAGGAAAAATATGGTTCTACATTTGTCTATAACACACACACACATACAAATATTATGAAATTGTTCATAAAATAAGCTTATCTTACTGAGTATGATATCATGTTAATTTATTAACAGATCTATGCCATGTTATAAACCAAGTTTATTAGCTCTCACAAATAAAATAAGAAAAAAAAGAATACCTCAAAAAACCCAAAAAAAGAAAAATAATTCAAATCTTTAAGAGTAAGAATATTATTCTACAAAAACTACTACTAAAAGAATATACATATGTTCCTATATTTATTGTTCATTATTTACCTGCTTTGGTAGTGATCAATGTTGAAACTCTCTATTTTACATTTCACTTTGGTATAAACATCCTGCACATCTATGGAAGCACTAAGATCTTCTAGTTCACTGACCATACAAACCTCTGCAAAACAAACAAATATTAACATAACCCAGCAGAATCAATACTAAAACTTTCTACTTTACATGTCATATAGGCAAATACATCCTGACTATCTAAAGAGGCACTGAAAATATACAAAAATCTATAGTCACAATCATAATTAATCAATGTCAAAATAAGCCATATAATGAAGACAAAGCATCTATTTCAAGATAGCAGAAATCACATTGATGTTTGAAGTGTAAGTCTCAAATCAGCCAAGGATCTTTGAATATTATCAGTGATAATGATAAAAAGTATCAACAAGTAAAGATTAGCTATCAGAAAGCCAAAAAGAATATAGGTATATATTTTTGAATAGTGATAAAATTCAATATGATAGCATTAGTAAGAGAAAAAAATCCAAAGTAGATCCAAATGTGTATATTTAATAGTATATAACAATAATAAAGAAAAATAAAGCTTAAGGTATTTTTTCTTTTCCTAAAACTCTATTTAATATTTGATCTTCTCCATATAGAATAAAAGGGTTCCTGTACCTGTGCCTTTATTTTCAAGATCTGGAGCAAAGAGCTTTATAGTAATTTTAGGGAGAACCCACTGCATCCAGAGACTAACACGTCCACTTGCTCCACCAATGTAATTAGTAGTTTGTTCCAAGGTAACAGAATCTGAAAACGGTGATTCATCGCCTGCATGTATAGAATCTCCCTGATGTACAGAAACAACAAAAATAAGTAAAAATAAAATTTATAATTTTAAATTATTTTTAAATTAGCAAATTATAATCCCACTAATGCTAGCAGAAAAAAAAAACAAGGATTGTATACACTCAATTAACTTACATAGTCACAAAATAAATGCATGGAATTCTGATTTCCTCTAAAAGTATGTTAGGCTCGGGCTGGAGAGATGGCTTAGCGGTTAAGCGCTTGCCTGTGAAGCCTAAGGACCCCGGTTCGAGGCTCAGTTCCCCAGGTCCCACGTTAGCCAGATGCACAAGGGGGCGCACGCGTCTGGAGTTCGTCTGCAGAGGCTGGAAGCCCTGGCGCACCCATTCTCTCTCTCTCCCTCTATCTGTCTTTCTCTCTCTGTCTGTCACTCTCAAATAAATAAATAAAAAATAAAAATTAAAAAAAAATTTTTTTAAAAAAGTATGTTAGGCTCATATCAATGAGTACTTCTTCCAGAGCGAGGCTCTGCAAACTACAGCCAAGGGCCAAATCCACCAGTCTTAGTAAATAGATTTATAAGATTTCAGCTAAATCCATTATTTACTGTCTACTGTTGCTCTGCACTGAGTGAAGTAGTTGCTACGTTGACACTATAGTTTCCAAGACTTAAGGTACTTATTATTTAGCTCGCTACACTAAGAAAAAATTTTGCACCTTGGAAATAGAATATTATGATAGATCTAGAATAAATAGAGCAAAGTGATTTGTAAAATCAAAAACATTCATAATTTCTACTTAATAGATTAGATTTCATTAAGTATTTCATAAGATTGAAACTATGAGCAATGATAAATCATGAACTTATTAAGGTTAATAAAGTAT
Source organism: Jaculus jaculus (assembly GCF_020740685.1). NCBI lineage: Eukaryota > Metazoa > Chordata > Mammalia > Rodentia > Dipodidae > Jaculus > Jaculus jaculus. The sequence goes on along the minus strand of NC_059103.1, from coordinate 170,164,226 downwards.
ATACTAAGACTGGGGAGATAGCTCAGTTACTAAAGTGCTTGCCTTGAAAGTAAGAGGACTTGAGTTCAGTCCTCAGAACCCACATGAAAATAGGTGTGGTGGCATATGCTTAAAATCCTAGAGCTGTAGAGGCTGAGATAAGTAGACCTCTGGGGCTCACTGAACAGCCAGCAGTCACCCACTGATGTCTTCACTGCTTGAAATATGGAAAAAAAACTTAGGAGCCTAAAGCCAATTATTCTGAGAATAGACCAAATATAATACTTATTTGTATAGAATATGTATTTATATATATTTCTAAAATATTAGTTATATATACTTAAGCTTAGTATGATCTATACTAGGTTAAGTACTTTACCACTTGTGTGATTACAGACAAATAATTTCACTTTTCAGAGTGTATTATCTGGTTTTAAAATAATTTATATGATGATATTTACCTCTTAGAATCAAGATTAAATAAGAACATAAATGTGAATGATATATACACAGTAAATATGCTATAAATGGTACATATAATTATCATTATGAAGCTAAAACAATGCTACTAACATTGTATTCTCACCCTTCCTCATTGTGATATCTTTCTAACCTCACACATTTCCATTTGCATACATTCTCTACTAGTTCACTGTTATTTTGAATGTCTCAAAAAACATTAAATTTGACTTCCAGCCAAGATGGCGACCGCCTAGCTGTGCTGCTAATCCCGGGGAAAGAAAGGCAAGACATTAAGGATTTTCTGGGTCTTCTTATCAGTGGGAGGACACGGGGGGTGGGGGGTAGACCACCCCTAACACCAAATAGCCATCATGCCCTGCCACCGTGGACCCACGCCCCGCTGCCACCATGTTTGCCTCCACGCTCTGATCATCCCTGCGTGCGGAAGCTTAAACTGCTGTGCACACTTACCCACATTACTGTTCGGTGAGCCTAGTCCCACAGCAACTGCTACACAAGCCTAGACTGTGTCTCTTGCTTGGGCCAACTCAGTTGCCCTCCACTACCTGTCTGCCTCGCCTGCCATCCTACATTCTCCTGTGGCATGGGAGCACAGACTGTTTCTGGGTCCCAGTGTTCCCGGCAAGAGTTTGGGCTGGTTCAGGGCTTGGTATCTCAGTCCCCCTCCAAGCTCAAACACAGGTAGCTTTGGCTCATTACTGCCTGAGAATTCAGGCAACTTTGGTGCCCATTCCAGGCAGTAGATAAGCGGCTTTGGCAAGTGGAAGCCAAAGCCCAGGCTGCTTGGCAACTGCCCCAGGCTGCCTCAGATTCCTATTGCGCTAGAGCCCAGGCTGACCTGCCCATACACTGTCATGGGCAGACCACAGCACAGAAGAAATAATATGAAAAATCAAATGCAAGAAAACCCAGTTAGACCACTCAATCCTACAATGAATACAGCTAACCAAAACATAGAAGAGTTATTAGGATCAGAACATCAAATTGAAGCTATGAGCAATGCAACCCTGACCAACCTACTGGTAGAACTTGCAGGAATGCAACAAAGGACCATTAATCGTGTGGATGCTACCATCACTAAGCTAGAACAATTTGATAAGAGATTAGAAGAAGTTCAAAGAGAGTTAAAAGATCAATATCAAGCTACCATCAATCATGGGCTAGAAGAGGGCCTACACCTATTAAATTCTCTATAAAAAAAAAAAGTAAGGGTTATCTCATTTGCCCTGGTGCTAACTTACTCTCTGTTGGAGAATCTGCTTCTCTTTTTCAGATAGATGTAGATCCTAAGGAGAGAGCCATCCCATCATACCTCAAAAGGGCCCCGGCTGGAACTAAGGAAAATTGGTGAAACAAGCAAGGGTGCTGTTTTCCTGGTGAACCGGATACCAGCACAAGGGGGAAGGAGATCAACACAGAGAAAAATCAACTCCTATGAAATCAGACAGCAAGAGCCTCAGAGGCCCCCAACACCTCATCACTGAAGCAGACCAAAAGAGAACCCATCATGGCTCAGGGAAATTTTGTGGAAGAGGGAGCGGAAAGAATGTCAGAGCCACATGTTGGGTCAGGATATGCAAAAGACATTTATCGTACCAATAACTGTGGGCTAACTCCACAATGCACGACCCATATACCTTAACAAGAAGGGGCCAATGGGGAAGGGGTAGGTCACGGATGAGCCTAATAATGGTACCAAACTGCCTGTATTTGCTAAATAGAAAACTAATAAAAAAAAAAGATGAAAAAAAAATAAATCCAGTGCCATCAAGCAAAAAAACCAACAACATTAAATTCTAATGCTAAGTATCATGATCAGTCATGAAGAATCAAAACAAAACACCCCTCGAAACTTCTAAGAAGGTACATAACAGTGGACAGTGTGTGATTTTACTGGTTTTATTACTAATTTGATGCTGTAAAATATCTATTTCACAATATTTTTTAAATATTTTATTCATTTATTTGAGAGAGGGAGACCTAGAGAGGGAGACCTGGACAGGGAGAGGGGGAGGGAAGGAAGAGAAGGGGGGGAGAGAGAGAATGGGTACACTCAGGCCTCCTGTACTGCACACGAACTCCACACACATGTGCCACCTTGTGCATCTGATTTACATTGGTACTGATGAATTGAACCTAGGTCTATAGGCTTTACAAGCAAGTACCTTAGCCACTAAAATCATCACTCCACCTCCTATTTAACTATATTTATTGACAGTTTTTCAGAGAAGAAGCCACCGATCTCTAAGTTATTAGCCTGATACCTACAAGGAAGAAAAGATAACTAAAAGCCCATAGAAAATATATGGAAATGCTGCTCTCTTACCACAGACATACCATCCACCAAGGTTATCTGCAATAGTAAGGAAGCTTTAATTTGACTTCAATACTTCACAGCATCCTTTAATCAGAAGAAAATTTAATTTCCCCAAGTCCCCAGCAGAAAAAAAAGAACAAAACAAATGGAGAAGACTCCATGAACGACAACCATGTATTTACTATTGAAAAGGTTAGGTACCAAGCAGAGCAAATTTATTGAAATTTATTGTGACAAAAAAGTAGAGGTACACATAACTTGAAAACACTACAGTTACTCACTAAATAAAGCCAAAAGCTTGACATTTGTGTTTTTAATATAGATATTTATCCAAAAATAAGTAGTATTAAATCTACCATAATTGAAATTTCTAGAATAATAACTTCTAATAAAAAGCATAAATCAGTATGAGAAAATAATGCTTCTCCCCAAGACAAATAAAAAGAGTATAATATCGTCACTATGCCCTTTTTTATGAATACCTTCTTAGAAGAGAAGTGTTCCTAAATTAAATCTTCTTACCAGCAGTTAGAAGAACACCATATATAAGAATGGAAAATTATAGAGAAAATATCATTTTAGACCAACACAATCTTGATTTTAAACTAATGAGTATAAGTCTCAAGAATGTTTTTAAAATATGATTTTAAAATATCTTAATCTATTTTTCCATACAGTTTCAATTTTCAGTTTACATCTTCAACATTTGGTAGGTATTATTAAACATATTTGTGCATTAAATTTTCTTCCCTATTTCCAAATTTATAGTGGACATTGCCCGAGAAATGGAAATGGTAAACTATTTTTCCCATGCCTCTTTATTCAAAGCCTAAAATAAAAAAAGCTCAATTCTTTCCCACTTATGGCAAATTGGCCAAAATACTGAATTTATGTTTCTAAGGAGAATTTATCTTTGTTCATTTGGAAGAGCTAAAACTTCAGCCCTTCATCCTTGGCCTGCATTAATACTCAGGGAAGATCATGGTTTTGGCCACAGTGATACGCTTTCTCATCAAAATAACACTAGCATTTTGTTCAATCACAAAATTTCCCAAAAGGCTAAATACTTCCTCTATTGTTTACAGTTGAGTAACAGTAACCAATGGACTGCTGTGGTGTCCTTTATCTATGTTCTTTCTATTTAAATGCAAAAGTGGGAGAAAATAATTAACTGCTTTAAAGCCTAGTACTTAATGGCTCTTACTCATCTTTTCCACTCAACCATGCTCCAAACTGAAACAGAGGAAGCTGGAGCTACATTCACAGGAAAGTACAGCGCTCATTATGAACATGGCACTGGGAAAAAGATGAGTCATGGTTTAAAGTAAAAATCATTTAGGCATCTAGTTAATATAAACAATTGTTTGAATTTATTTCTCAGCACTGGGATAATTTTTTGTAAGATACAAAAGAATTTAAAATTAATACTGTGTGTGTATTAAATGTAGATGTGTTTTGTGGTATGTGTGTATGGGGGGGTGGTATATGCATGTATACTGCAGATACACTCTTCTTGGTATTTTCTTGAAATGGGGTTTCTTCCTAAACAATAAGTTATGGATTCCATGAGACCCGTGATTCTCAGCCCTCTGCTTTACACAGTACTAGTGATACAAGTGTGCATGGTCATGCCTAGATGTTCATGTAGGGTCTAAGGACTCCATGCTTGTACTCTTGCCCATTAAGCCATTTCCCCACTCTTAAAATTATTACTTCTGGCTCAACTAAGCAAATAAGAAAACAAAAAAAATCTTAAATATTAAGTTTTTTTTGTTTTTGTTTTTGTTTTTTTTTTTGCTTTTGATTTCTTTGTTTCTCAAGGTAGGGTCTCACTACATACAGCTCAGGCTGACCTGGAATTTACTATGTAGTCTCAGGGTGGCCTCAAACTTATGGTGATTCTCCTACCTCTGCCTCCTGAGTGCTGGGACTAAACATATGTGCTACCACACCTGGCTTTAAATGTTTTTAAAATGTTCATTTTTTTTCAAATGTGTATGTCAAGCAGACATTTATAAAAATCAAAAGTGTAATTTCAATGTGAATTCCAATTACATATTTGACATAAATGAACTAAACATCTATAAGACTGCCTTAGGACATATTGTAAAAAATCTATTTTTTTTAAAAAAATAAGTAGGTAATAAGTGAAAGACCAGACATATTTTCTGACATGAGTATTTTTAAGTAAGTAAAGTATTATATACAAAATATTTTGCTAAATACCAAATGAAGGTTAAATAGTAATCTTCATTTCTCTGATCTGTTTTGATGTGCTGTGTTTGTTTTTTCCATAGCTATTCAAAACTGTAACAGCATAATTGAAATGTTAAATTGTTGGATAAAACTATCCAGGTAAAACTATTAAGAAAAATTAAACTTGATTCAGGAAAACATTTAAGTAAATATGATAACTTCTTAAAACATTAGGTGTATAAAATGTTGAAAGTATATATACTTACTACCTTAAGATTTGTAAATTCAGGTAGATTACTACTTAGCTTAACACATAAAAATCTGACAGTGGTTTTGTTATAGCTATTGATGCCACTAAATTCTCAGCCCAATATTTACTTTCTAATTGATAGTTAATTTGTCATAAGCAATTGTGTACATTAATAAAGGAACCATTTCATAATGAATTTTTTTAAATGATGGCTACTAAGAAAGCAACTTTAATTCTTGAATTAATAAACAATGCTAGTAAAGTTTCCTGATACAACAAAGCTTCTGAACATTGTTAGGCCAATATGGCAATTTCTGTTCTAAGTAGACTCAGTATTCCAAGTAACTACTTGGCATTTTTGGACTTTTCTTCACCTATTTTGAGACGCTCTTTTTATTAGTCCAAGCTGTTCTGGAAATCCTATGCAGCCCAGGATGGCCTCTAACTCCTTATCCTCCTATCTCAGTCTTCAGAATACTGGGATTACAGGTATGTATCACCACATTCAGTACATTTCATTATTTTTCTCAAGATGTGCCATCTTTGCCTATATCACTGCTTTAGATATAGATGACCTTATTAACATACATATATATGCAAAAAAAAATAGGGGGTAGATGGGGGAATGAAAAAAATTCTACCTCGTTTGTCTAAAACCACAACTGATTTTGAGTGAAGCAATTACCTTAAAAAGTAAATATAATCAGTATTGACTATCTGTCTAAATAACCTTCACATATAGTATTGAAAACCCAGTAATCTAAAATATCTTTTTATATAATAAAAAAGAATAGACTGATTTTATCATTTAAGGGAAGTATGTGATTGAGCATGTATTTGGATGAGTTTGCTTTCACTTGTTACAAACAGAAATTATCAAACCTTGTAAAAACATTTTAAATTTTACTTATTTAAAAAAATTTATAAATTAAATAAACATATATCTCTATGTCAGATACTATAAGTGAGATTTAAATTAATTATTTTATGAACTGATAAAATAAAATGGCTTTAAAATCTACAGAATGAAAAACAATGCATTTAGAACTTATTCTATATTAAGCTTAAAATATATTAGGGGCTGGAAAGATTTCTCAGTGGTTAAGACATTTGCTTGCAAATCCAAAAAACCCAAATTTGATTACACATAAAACCAGGTGCACAAAGTGGTGCATGCAGCTGGAATTGATTTGTAGTAGCTGGCGGCCCTGTCATGCCAATTCTCACTATCTTTTCTCTCTCTCTTTCTGCTTGCAAATAAATAATAAAAAACATACTGGAATTATATTTGATGATAAAGATAATAGGTGGTAGATGGGGGTAGAAAGTTTGTATAGCACACCCAAAATAAAATTGAAATAATAAAATCAGCATTTGGCAAGTTAATTCAAGGCCAATGGATAACCTCTAGGCTAGTAATTTTTTTTTAATTTTTTAATTTATTTATTTGAGAGTGACAGACACAGAGAGAAAGACAGAGGGAGAGAGAGAGAATGGGCACGCCAGGGCTTCCAGCCTCTGCAAACGAACTCCAGATGCGTGTGCCCCCTTGTGCATCTGGCTAATGTGGGACATGGGGAACCAAGCCTCGAACCAGGGTCCTTAGGCTTCACAGGCAAGTGCTCAACCACTAAGCCATCTCTCCAGCCCAAGGCTAGTAATTTTATTAACTAGACAATAAAGTTACCTAAATAATTATATTAATTTAGGCTAGATAATCTATAGTCTAACATTATAGTTACTTCAGAAAACAAAAATAACAAAAAAGAACAATATGGAAACAGGAAAATAACAGTAAAGGCTAACTTGTTAATGTGTTTTGTTCTTTGAAGAGAATTTTATTATAGCCCAAACAAAACTATTTTATAATGAAGACAATTATCAAGAATAAATTTATATTAAACTTATATTACTGTTTAATTTTCATAAATGAATAGAAAATCTACTCACTAATGAAAGTCCTAGTCAGGACAATTGGATAACAAAAAGAAAAAAAAATCCATATTAGAAAAGAAGAAAAAATAGCTCTTTTTAGCAAACAACATAATCTTACATATAGAAAACTCCAAAAGCTCCATAAAACAAAATTTTCACAACTAATAAATAGACTAAACAAAGTTGCAGGATAACAAATAAACACATAATAACCTTTTTGTTTCTGTGTATTGCCAATGAACAATCATAAATAATTCTAAGCCATCTAGAAAAATAAAATTCTTAGAAATGGAGTGAAATATATATACTAAAAATTAAAGTAGTTAAAAGAAATAAAAGATGTCATAACTAATTATAAAGCCATTCTTTATTCAAATATCAAAAGACAGTCTTCCAGAGACCAGAAGAATGTCCTAGAGAGAATATTTGGACCTTAGCTCTTCATTCCTTCACGTTTCCATTCCTAGTCATGAAGTGAACACTTCTGCTACAATATGCCTTCATGTGAGGAGACCTGCCAACAGGCATGAAAATTACAGGCAAATCAATCAAGGACCAAAGCCTCCAATCTGAGTCCAAATAAATAAATAAGCAGCCTTTTCTCTTTAATAATAGATTCTCTCAGATATATTTTAAAAATTTTATTTATTTGTTTATTTGAGAGAGGTGGGGGAGAGAGAGGGGGAGAGAGAGAATGAGCACACCAGGGCCCTCCAGCTGCTGCAAATTAATTCCAGACTCATGAGCCATCTTGTGCACCTGGCTTACTTGGATCCTGAGATATCAAACTTGGATCCTTTGGCTTTGCACTCAACTGCCTGAACCACAAAACTATCCCACCAGCCCCTTTCTGGTATTTTTGTAGTAATGGAAAGCTGTATAACACATACGTATTTACGTACATTGAAAACAAAGACAATAATTTAAGTGGGATAAAGAATTATAATTGTACAGTATAAACAATTTATTATATATGTTAATTATCTTTAATACGCATGCTTAGTAGGTTTGTTTGATATGATTTGGGCCATTAGAGTGGAATTCAAATTTTTATAACTATGTATTATTTTGTAATAAATAGTATAAAGTCAGTTTCTCAGCCAGACATGGTAGTGCATATCTGTAATCCCAGCACTCATGAGGCAGAAGCAACAGAACTACTACAAATTCCAGGCCAGTCTGATCTATAGTGAGTTCCAGAACAGTGAGCTTACTGTTTTAAAAGAACAAATAGTGGGGCTGGGGAGATAGCTAAGCAGTTAAAGGTACTTGTTTGCAAAGCTGCTGAGTCAGAAAGAAACCACAATAAGCCTCTATGTGCAAACTCATCATTCATATGTATACCACTGTCAGAAAAAGTAACAACCATTTAATTAATGTATTAATTAACTTGTTTCTGTTGGTACTGGGGACTGAATGCAGTCCTTTGTGCATATTGGGCAAGTGCTCACCCTGGGATTAGTTATTAAACAACTAAACAAATCCAGATCACATTTTTGTTCTCACTATCTTAATATTTCCTTTTACTAATCCCTTAGTTTGACTAATGAAGATAACATTTTTCTAGTCAGGTATATTGCCAACCTACTACAATGAAAATGTTACTTAAGTTTCATTCATTAAAGTCTCATTCATGGCGGGTATAGTGGCACACATCTTTAATCCCAGCACCCAGGAGGCAGAGGTAGGATTGCCATAAATTCAAGGCCACCCTGAGATTACAGAGTGAATTCCAGGTCAGCCTGAGCTAGAATGAGACCCTACCTCAAAAAAAAACTCATTTATTAAAATATGTTTGAAATATGACTTCCTCTACAAACCACTTAAAGATATAACAGAATAAAACTGTGATGTTATAGAAGCAGAGCACTTTTATTTCTATTATACCTCATAGGTAAGGTACCATATCCTCTTGTGTAGGCTGTACACTGCACAATTCTAGTGTATACCATTCACAATATACTTATAGATATGTGAATTCCAAATAGTAATCACTAAGTTTCCTGTACTTGTATTTTTTTAAAAATGTTCTTTCCAAAAGAACACTTCCAAAATAAAAGCTAAGACTTAGCACATTACATTACTTAGCAAACAAATATTCCATGAAATTATTCTGCTTTCTACCCCTGAAAGGTGTTTAGATTTAATTGCACTCATCAATTTCACTTGTAATATCTTTTCATAGAAACTAATTGTTTCAAACTTCAATTTACTTTACACATATCATAAAGAATATTGCTTTATTTCATCTTAACAGGTAGACTGTGATAACAAATATTCAGTTAAATAAAACTACTATAGTTGATAAAGCTAGATATATCATTACAAAACGTAAAGCTTTGGAAATTAATAACATTTAGGATCTCCAAGAAAAGACTCTCTTTTTACTTTAAAACAAGATATGCTCCTATAACTTTATGAGGTCTCATGAGACTTTCCTGCCCTTCCATAATTAGAAAAAGAAAAATCAAAGAGTAAATCCCATAATTTACTTCATGAAGCTTCTTATTATGAGGAGCAGGAGAGAGATGGTGCTTGTGCAGGGATTAAGTACATCTATTCCAATGTGCTTAAAAGCTTCATAACAGGTGAAATCTGCCTTTTTGATATTTTTACTTTTATTGATTTGTAAGATAAGAAAAACTTTCATAACCCTCTTACTTTTTTTCTTATCCTATATTTTACCTGAGTTTGTTGTGCATTGTCTTTATAGAAACAAAAATATAATATATACTGTCATCTACTACAAAATAGTAGTTCTCAGCAGAAGAGTTCAATAAAATGGAATGGAACATTCTAAAAAGAAAAGAAAGTAGTCTGAACTTGACTCATCATTTGTGTTACACCTGACATTTAAAGGTCAGGAGTCAGGGACTCCAAAGGCTCTGTAGTGAATATGACAGTTCTGCAAAATGAAGACAGTACCTTAGATAAAACTCCTAAGTAAAAACTCTATAAATATTTGAGCTTGGGGCTAAGGAGATAGCTCAGAGCATAAACTGCTTAATGGGTAAGTATGGAGACCTGAGTTCAGATCCTCAGAACATGTTAATAGCTGGACAGGGTGGCAAATACAAGCAATTCCAATATTGGGGAGATAGAGACAGGAGTATCCCTTAGGCTTACTGGCCAGCTACTCTAGCCAAAATAGAGAGATTGACATTCAGTATGAGACCATGTCTCAAAACAAGATGAAGAATAATGGAGGAAGACAACCCATACTGATTTTTAGTTTCCACACACATGCACACATTTATACACACACACACACACACACACACACACACACACACACACACACAGAGAGAGAGAGAGAGAGAGAGAGAGAGAGAGAGAGAGAGAGAGATATTTGAGTTAGAAATATTTTAAATCTAAATACAGTTTTGAATAATTTATACACTAAAAGATCCAGAAACTTAAAACTATGTTCACTTCAAAACTATATCAAGGGCTGGAGATACAGTACAGCAGTTAAGGCACTTGCCTGCAAAATCCAAGGACCAGGTTTGAGTCCCCAGGACCCACGTAAGCCAGATGCCCAAGGTGGCATGTGTGTGGAGTTCGTTTAGAGGCTGAAGGCCCTGGTGTGACTATTTTCTCTCTCCTACCCACCCTCTTTCTTTTCTCTCAAAAAAATAAATCAATATTAAGAGCTGGAGATGGTGGGGTATACCCTTAAAGGAAAAAAAAAAAAAACTGTGAGAAAAGTCTGTGACTTAAGAGCTAGAGAAATGGCTCAGCAGTTATGTGTGCATCCTGTACAAGTATGAGGGCTTGAGAGTTGTCCCAGTTCAAGTTTCCATATTGCCACATGAGCAGCTAGGCATGGACACAAGCACCAGTACCCCAGTCTCCAAAAGGGAAGTAGGGACCAGGGAATTAACTGGGCTTGCAGAAAAACAGCTGAAATAAGAATGAGTAGATGAGAAATGGAGGAAAGCACCTGGTTTTCTGCTCTGCCCACCATAGGCAAGCACCCATGATAGGTGAGCTCATGGAGTGCCTTAAAGGCATACACCATGAACACCACAAAAATCACACACAAACATGCAAGCAAAAAAAAAAAAAACAAAAACAAAAAACCCACAAAAGTCAATGACTCAAACATGCCACAAAGCCTCAGTGGAATAAAGACAAGCTCTTTAATAAATGGTGCTGAGAAAACTTGATAGCCACATGCAGAAAGTGAACGTAGACCCATATCTTGCACCCTAGACAAAAATGAGCTCCAAATGGATTAAAGACCTAATATGAGACCTGCGTATGAACTTCACAACTGGTTTAGGGAAAAAGTAGTACAATCTATATAACATATAGGAAGGTGGGCCTTCTAGGTAAGGTGACAGTATAGTAGCCATGCCAAAGCAGCCTAGGGAGGAAAAGAAGGTGTACAAGGGATTATCAACCACAACAGAGAAGCAGGAGAGACTCAGAGATTCTAGCAAGCATGAAACCAGGCAGAATCTCATCTAGGCACCTTCCTACCTGGGCTGGCACAGAGCTATAGGAGCAGAAGCAAAGTGAATGTATTTTCCACTCATACCAGCCTCCTTGCAAAGTGAAGAAAACCCAAGGGGAGGACATCAGGGACCAGCTGTTGAAGGAGAACATAATAGGACCAGCTGAGCACTACATTACAACTCCAGACATCCTGCACAGCCTCCCTTCCCTCAGCTGTCAGTGCTGTGAACCACTGGAGAACCAACCCCTACCACACAGCTTCCAGCACAGTTGAACAGAACACAAGAACCAACAACCCAAGAAGCCTAACTGAGTCTACAGTGCAGGAGAAAGGGACTGATGTGGGCATGCAGCATGGGAGAGATTGAAAGTCATCACAAAGGGAACAGGGCCTACTTAGACAAAGCCAGGTACATAGGCCTGCACTGAAAGTGCTAATTTCACCTTGCATGTCAGGGCAGGTTATGTGTTAAGTTTTGATTGATGTGTTCCTGGTTGAATTTACCATTATAAAATAAGCTATATTTTGGTGTTGACTATTGTTGCCTTTGACATTTTCTGACTTACTGTGTCTCTGTATTTTCTTCTGTCCTTATTGGAGGCAGGGTCTCACTTAGCCCCAGGGGGAACTAGCAGTCTCAGCCTCCCAGTTGACAGGATTAAGGGGGTAGAGCAACAAAGACCCTTAGACTGAATACAGAAGTTCTGAAAGTTATCAACTGTCAACAAAGATTACTTTATCAAGCATAACTTTCTACCAAAATAGATGGAGAAATAAGGTCATTTCACAAGAAAAAAAAAAAGGCTAAAGGAATATATTACAACCAAACTAGCTCTACAGAAAATACTCGAAGGGATATTTCATACTGAAGAGAAAGAAATCCACATAGATAAGAAAAAAGAAAAAGATAAACCTTACTCAAATGATAGGTAATATAAAAGAGTAAAGGAAAAACAGGGAGAAAAATAAAACAAGAATGGCAAGAATAAATGCACATCTTTTAATAATAACTCTTGATAACAGCCTCAATGCCCCAACCAAAAGACATAGGTTTTCAGAGAGGGATTAAAAGCAGGTTCCTTCTATTTCTTGCCTCTAAGAAACTCATCTTTCCATAAAAGATGGAAATTGTCTTAGGGATAAAGGATGGAAAATGGTATTTCAAACAAATGGGTCTAATAATTGAAAGGGTAGACTTGAAATGAACAGTACTTAGGAAAAATAAGGAAGGTCACTTTATATTAATCAAAGGAACACTCTAACAGGAGGACATTATAATTCTAAACATATATGTACCTAACATGGAGGCTCCCAATTTCATCAAACAAACACTATTAAAATTCAGATCACAGAGAACACCAAACACAATTTTAGGGTGTGAATTCAATAACTCACTCTCATCAACTAACAGGTCATCCCAGCAAAAAACGAACAGAGAAGCATCTAGATTAAATGAGGTCATAGATCAAATGGACCCAACAGGGGCTGAAGAGATGGATTAGTGGTTAAACACTTGCCTGTGAAGCCTAAGGGCCCTGGTTCGAGGCTCAATTCCCCAGGACCCACATATTCCCCAGGACCCACGTACACCAGATACACAAGGTGGTGCATGCATCTGGAGTTCATTTGCAGTGGCTGGAGGCCCTGGTGTGCCCATTCTCTCTCTCTGCCTCTTTCTCTTTCTGTCTGTCACTCTCAGATAAATGAATAAAAATAGACCAAAAATATTTTTTTTAAAAAAAGGACCTAACAGATATCTCCAGATCATTCCATCCAAATGCTTCAGAATACACATTCTTTTCAGCAGCACATGGAGCATTCTTTAACATAGACAAAATATTAGAACACAACACAAATCTTAGCCAATATAGAAAAACTGAAATAATTCCTTGCACTCTATCTGATCACAGTGATATTAAACTACAAATCAACAGCAAGAAAAGCCATAGAGCATGCACAAAATTATGGAAACTAAACATTACACTACTAAGTGATGAATGGGTCAATAAAGAAATCAAGAAGGGAATCAAAAAATTCATAGAATCAAATGATAATGAGAACACAACTCACCAAAACCTTTGGGACACAATGAAGGCAGTCTTACAAGGGAAATTTATAGCTTTAAGTGCAAATATTATGAAATTACAAAAAAAGTAAACAACTTAATGCATCACCTTAAGGCTTTGAAAAAAATAACAAGGCAAACCAAAAATCAGTAGGAAGCAAGAAATAATAGATTGGGGCAGAAATTAATGAAATAGAAAAAAAATAGAAAGAATCAATGAAACAAAGAGTTGGTTCTTTGACAGGATAAAGAAGATTGATAAACCCTTAGCAAATCTGACCAAAAGAAAGAGAAAAGAGACACAAATTAATAAAATTATAGGTGACAAAGACATTAGAACAGACAAAAAATGAAATTCAAAAAATTCATGAGGACATACTTTAAGAACATGTATTCCACTAAGTTTGAAAATCTGAATGGAATGGATGATTTCCTTGACTTATATGACCTACCAAAGTTAAGTCAAATTGAGATAAATCATTGAAACAGACCTATAACAAGCATTCATTGAGATCAAAACACTTATTAAAAACAAACTCCCAACTAAAGAAAGTCCAATCCCAGATGAATCACTGTTGAATTTTACCATATCTTCAGGGAAAACCCAACAGCAATGCTTCTCAAACTTTTCCATAAAATATAAAAGGAAGGAATACTAGTCAAACTCCTATAAAGCCAGCATTACCCCCGATACCAAAACCAGACAAAGACAGAAAAAAAAGTTGCAGGTGAATCTCACTCATGAACACAGATGCAAAAATTCTCAAGAAAATATGGCCAAACTGAATACAAGAATATATCAAAGAGATCATTCACCCCAACCAAGTAGGTTTTATACCAGAGAAGCAGGGATGGTTCAACATATGGAAGTTGATAAATGTTCACAGAAAGACAAAAGTCATAGGATCATCTCAATAGATACAGAAAAGGCATTCAACAAAATCCAACATCCATTCATGGTAAAAGTCCTAAAGAAAATGGGAATAGAAGGGACATATTTCAATATAATAAAAGCTATTCATGACAAACCTACAGCCAACATAATACTAAATGGAGAAAAAGTTGAAGCTTTTCCACTAAGATCAGGAAAAGACAAGGATATACCCTGCCCCCATTTTTATTTAATAGAATATTGGAAGTCTTAGCTATAGTAATAAGGCAAGAGACGCATGAAAGGGATACAGACTGGAAAGGGAGAGATCAAAGTATCATTATTTGCAGATGATAGGATTCTATACATAATGGACCCTGAAGACTCTAACAGCAAACTGTTGGAGCTGATAAACACGTTTAGCAACGTAGCAGGATACAATATAAACACTCAGAAATCAGTAGCCTTCCTGTATATCAAAACAAACATGCTGAGGAAGAAATCAAGGAATCACTCCCATTCTCAATTGCCTCAAAAAAAATAAATAAAGTACTTGGAATAAACCCAACCAAGGAAGTGAAGGATCTCTACAATGAAAACTTTAAAACACTTAAGCAAGAAGTTGCAGAAGACACAAGGAAATGGAAAGACATCCCATGTTATTGGATTAGAAGAATCAATATTGTAAAAATGTCAATCGTACCAAAAACAACCTACACAATTACTGCAATCCCCATCAACATTTCAATAGCACTCTTCACAGAAAAAAAAAAAAAAAATCCTGAAAGTCATTTAGAATCAGAAAAAAAAAAAAAAAAAAAAACAACCCTTGAATATCTGAAACAATTCTGAGCAACCAAAATAAGACTGGCTGTATTGACGTACCTGATTTTAAGCTTTATTACAGAGCCATAGTAACAAAATCAGCATGCAATTGGCACAAAACAGACACATAGATCAATGGAACAGAATAGAGTACCCAGATGTAAGTCTGGAAATCTTCAGCCATTTGACTTTCGACAAAAATACCAAAAATATTCATTGGAGAAAAGATAGCCTCCTTAACCAATGGTGCTGAGAAAACTGGATAACTATATGTAGAAGGATGAAAATAGATCCTTATCTCTTTCCATGCACAAGAATCAAGTACAAATGAATCAATGACCTTAATATCTGACCTGATATTCTGAAATTGCTAGAGAGAAAAAGTAGGGGAAACACTTCAACATATGGGTAGAGGCAATGCCTTTCTGAAATAACCTCAAGGGCTCTGGAAATAAAACTACTAATGAAACTATAATCATGAAATAACAAAGCTTTTGTATAGCAAAGGACACTATGAATAGAGCAAAGAGGCAACCTACAGAATGGGAGAAAATCTTTGCCAGTTACGCGTTGACAGATTAATATCCAGAGTATACAAAGAACTCAAGAAACTAATAAGAAATCAAACAACCAAATTAATAAATGGACTATGGAACTAAATTCCCAAAGGAAGAAGTAGTTCTCAAAGAGTTCAAGGAAAACTCAAAGGCAGAAATACAGATGGCTTATAACCCTCTAAAATGTTCTAATTATCTTTCTGTCTCTTTTGCTCTCTATAAAATATATATATATATATATATGTATATATATATGTGTATGTATGTATGTATATATATTAGAAACATATTTAGAAGGGCTGCAGAGATGGCTCAGCAGCTAAGGTGCTTGCCTGCGAAGCCTAAAAACAACCCCATGTTCTACAATCCAGATCCCATGTTAGCCAGATGTACAAAGGTGAGGCAAGGACAAGGTTGCACATGCCCACTAGGTGGCAGAAGTGTCTGGAGTTCGACTGCAGTGGCCCAGGTCCTAGGGTACCAATTATCTATCTCTCTTATCTCTCTATCTCTCTGAAAAATAAAAAAATAACATAGGAAGAATGTTCTACATCCTTAGTCTTTAGGGAAATGCAAATTAAAACTACATTGAGATTCAATCTCACTGTCAGAATGGCTAGCATCAAGAAAACAAATGACAATGTGGAAAAAAAGGAACCCTTCTAAACTGCCAGTGGGAATGCTATCTGGTTATAGTCATTGTGGAAATCAGTGTGGAGGTTCCTTAGACAGCTAAAAGTAGATTTACCATATGACCCAGATATACCAGTCCTAGGCATAGGACTACTCTCACTACATTAGAGATACTTGCACATCCATATGTATTGCCACACTATTTATTAGCTAGCAAATGGAACAAGCATAGATGCCCCTCAACTGATGAATGGATAATGAAGATGTGGCACATTTATAGAATGGAGTTTTATTCCGTGCTAAAGAAAAATGAAATTATAAAATTTGTAGGGAAAAGGATGGACCTGGAAAGGATTATACTAAGTAAAGTAACCCAGGCCCAGAAGGCCAAACACTGCTTGCTGTCTCTCATATGTGGATCCTAGGTACAAATGTTTAGACTTTTATGTAAGTTGGGGAGAAAATGGGGAACAGAAGCATATAAGGGTACAAGGGACTATAAGGCAGAGAGGACAGGTGAAGACTTAAAGGGATGGTACTATATATAAGTAGATGAACAGATTACTGGGGATATAATGGCCTAAGTGAGGCCAGGGGAAGCGATTGACCAAAGGAAAGGTGGGAGGAGGATTAATCAAAGTTTAAGAATAATGAATAAGCCACATGGAAACTTACTTTTTTGGACAATGGTATACCAGACATCCTAAATTGTTACTAGAAAAATTTCAGTGCCATATGGGATATGGGATACCCTCCATTGAGTTGTTGGCCAGGGAGTTCCCTGATGCTCCCAAATTACAGGCCATTGCAGAGGTGCTTGGCTTCCCACCAAGAATAGATGGTAAGACCCTACTGCTGAAGACTCCACATGCTTGGGCTGTAAGTTCACTAAAAAATCTTGCAGGAGCTGAGCTGAAAACCTCCTCCCTATAGGTTAGCTGACAGGAAGCTGCAAAATGCTAAACTGCATGCAGCCCTATGAGAGAGAGAAGTCATCCGTGAAGATAAATATTAGTGGACGCTGTAAGCCTTGAATTTGGCCAGCCAGGCCAAATGAACCAATGGATGTAATCATGGGATGTCTGTTATGGGAGAAACCAGCCACCCAGTAATTGGATTCAAGGCCCACTCTACAAAAGGGAGAGAATACATGCCTGATACTGAAAACCTATGACAGGGGAGACCTTAAGCCTTAGAGCTCTAATGCCTGCTTAGGGTGTCTGGCTACAGGCATATACTATGCTCAGCTACAAGCACATATTATGCTCACTTGCCTGCTCAGTAAGCACCTCCCCTATCATTCATATATATTAATGGTACTTTAACTTTTGTGTTAGAGAAGTTTCTCTTTTCAGATAGTGGTGACCTCTGGGATGAATCAGAAAGCACCATGGCACTGAGAAGAAGTGACAGAGTGTTCAACACTGAAACATCTCTATCACACCCTTCAAGTGGTTCCATTGTGGAAGAGGTGGTGGAAAAATGTAAGAGCCAAAGAAAGGGTAGGACTGGCTACAATGCTACAATTCTAGACACCAATGGCCTGGATATCCAAAACCTCACAATGTCAGGTACTGCTTACACAGGGCTCAAATAATAGGAGGAAAGATGAATACATCAAAATAAAAGAGAGACTCATTAAGAGGGGGAGGGGATATGATAGAGAGTGGATTTCTGAAGGAGAGAGTGAAGGAGGGGAGGGAATTATTATGGTTTGTTGTCTATAGTTATGAGTTGTCAATAATAAAAACATTTTTAAAAAATAGAAAAAAATTTCGCCAGGCATGATGGCACCTTTAATCCCAGCACTCGGGAGGCAGAATTAGGAGGACTGCAGTGAGTTCGAGGCCACCCTGAGATTTACATAGCCTGAGCTAGAGTGAGACCCTACCTCAAAAAAAACCTAAATAAATAACTCACAATTACTAAATTTAAAAAGTTAAATTAAAATAAAAAAAAGATACAGGGCTGGAGAGACGGATTAGCGGTTAAGTGCTTGCCTGTGAAGCCTATGGACCTTGGTTCGAGGCTCAATTCCCCAGAACCCATGCAAGCCAGATGCACAAGGGGGCACAAGCATCAGGAGTTTGTTTGCAGTGGCTGGAGGCCCTGGCTTGCCCATTTTTTTTTCTCTCTCTCTATCTACCTCTTTCTTTCTCTGTCTGTTGCTCTCAAATAAATAAATTAAATAAATAAAAATGAGATACAGGAATGCATAGGAACCTTGTGAATAGAACACCAGGGGATAAGATGAACAATGGATAAATGGGACTATATGAATTTAAAATGTTTCTTTACAGCAAAGAAAACAGATAACTGACTGATGAGATATCTACAGAATGGGAGAAAATCTTTGTCAGCTATATATCTGACAGTGGACTGAGATCTAGTATATACAAAGAATTCAAAAAAAAAGATAACTAACATCAAAACAATTAGTGCAATCAAACAATTATCCAAGGCAGGTAGAATCACAATATCCAATCTTAAACCATATTACAGAGAAATACTGACAAAGACAAGGTGGTACTTACTGGTCCTGAAACTGATATACAGACCAGTGGAAAAGAACAGAGGACCCAGCAATGAAACCACACTAATTTGATTTTATAATCTTTGGTAAATGTGACAAAATAAAAGACAGTCTATTCAACACATGGTACTAGCAAAAGTGGATATACACCTGCAGAAAAATTAGTCTGTAGATACCTTATAGAAATATAAATTTATATAAGAAACACACACTCATAGTACCACCAGAACTCCAACATATGTCAATCAAAGGTGGATCTAAGACCTTAAGGTAAAACCTCAGATACTGAAACTGACTGAGGAAAAAGTAGGGAACATACTCTAAGACATCAGTAGAAGCAATATCATTCTGATCAGAACCCAGTAGTACAAGAAATAGCTCCATGAAGCAATAAATAGACCTAAATCAAATTAAAAAGGGTTTGCACAGCAAAAGAAACAATCACCAGCCTACAGAATGGAAGAAAATAATTGCCAAACTATTTGTTAGGTCTAATAAACAGAATTTACAAAAAAAAAAAACCTGCAAAAATTAAACAACACCTCCCCTCACAAAAATAAAACTACCAACTGTCAAATGGGCTAGTGAAATGAACAGATAGTTCTCAAAAGAAGAAATGGCTAATAAAATAATTAGTTACGAATTGTTCAACATCCCAAGCAATCAAGTCAGTGCAAATTAACTCTTCAGATACCATCTTATCCCAGTTACAATGGGTATTATCAAGAAAACGGAAAACCAATTCTGGTAAGGATGTGGGGCAAGAGGAATTCTGATTCACTGTAAACTAGTACAAACATTATAGAACTCAATACGTAGGTATCTGAAAAAAATTAGAAATAGTACTCCCATTTCATCCAGCTATGTTACTCCTGAAATATATCCTCTAGGACTTTACACTCTACTATAGAGATACTTGTACATTCATGTTTACTGCTGCTATTTACAATAGTTAAGATTTGGAAACAGCCTAGATACCCACTGACAAATGAATGGACAGTGAAAATGTGATACATATACACAATGGAATTCTATTCAGCAGTATGAAAAAATGAAATTTGTAGAAAAATGAATGGACATGGAAAAAATTATATTTAGTGAAGCAACCTAAGCAAAGAATGACCAAAATTACATGTTCTCCCTGATGTGGACCTTGCTTATAAATTTGTAAGTACATACATGTAACAGAGGGGAGAAAGGAGTGGAAGAGGCTGTTTGGAGAAAGGAGAAAATCAAGTAAAACAAATGGTATTTGAAAATGGAAGAAAGACTGATACTTAAATAACTATATCCAACAACACCACATTTAAAACAAAACAGGCCAAGGGACTAAACAGAGGAATACTAATGGCCAATAAATACTTTAAAACTGTTCAACATCCTTAGCCATCAGGGAAATGTAAACTAAAACTACTTTGAGATTCCATCTCACCCCAGTCAGCACAGCTTTCATTAAGAAAACAATGAATGACAAATGCTGGTAAGACTGTTGGGAAGGAGGAAGCCTTATGCATTGGTATAAGGAGTACAGGCTAATATAGTCACTATGGGAAGCAGTGTAGACATTTCTCATAAAACCAAAAGTCAAAATTACCATATGACTCAGCCATAGCACTCCTGGGCATATTTCCAAATTACTCTATGCTCTACTTAGAATTTTTTCATCAGTGTGTACTGTTGTACTCATCACTCCAGCAAGGAAATGCAATCAGCCAAGATATCCATCAGCTGAGAAATGGATGATGAATAGAACACACAAATACAGAATGGAATTCAGCTCATCAATAAACAAAAATAAAATGGAATGTGCTGGAAAATATCATGTTAAGTGAGGTAACTCAGGTACAGAAAGACAAACACATGTTCTCTTTAATATGTCCATCCCAGCTTAGTACCTTTAAACATGTGCTTTATAGTTAGAGAAAAATAGAGTGCAGATGCCAGGGAACTGAAATGGAGCATATGAAAGCGGGGGTTGGGGGGATGGTAAGAATGAGGCCTCAAGGAAGAAGAAGGACTGTAGCAGATCTTAAAGTGATAAGAAAGCCCAAGGGGTAATGCTAGGAATAGGAAAATGAAAGCAGGTAAGATGGGCACAGGAGGAGAAGAGAAAGGGTTAATCAAAACTAAGAACACGTATCAATAAACATTTTCTTAAAAGAAGTTTGTTGCTATTTAGAAATCTTGTTACCAACAGCACTACTACTTATATTTAATATAGACCTAGGCAAGTATATTTGCAGCTATCATGTAATAAATTATAAATGTATCCTCCATATTGCATCATCTAAATACTCAATGTTATCCTTTTTTAACTTTATTTTTATTTATTTGAGAGAAAGAGGCAGAGAGAGAGAGAGAGAGAGACAGAGAGAGGGAGGGAGAGAGAGGGAGGGAGAGCGCGAGCGAATAGGCACGCCAGGGTCTCCTGCCACTGCAAAGGAACTCCAGAAACATGCGCCCCCTTGTGCCATCTGGCTTACGTGGGTCTTGGGGAATCAAACCAAGGTTCTTTGGCTTTGCAGGCAAACACCTTAACTGCTAAGCTCTCTCTCCAGCCCTCAATGTTATCTTTTTTTATAATCAAATTCTTTTTTAAAATTTTTTGTTTATTTTTTATTTATTTGAGAGCAACAGACAGAGAGAGAAAGAGGCAGACACAGAGAGAGAATAAGCATGCCAGGACCTCCAGCAACTGCAAACAAACTCCAGACACATGTGACCCCTTGTGCATCTGGTTAATGTGGGTCCCAGGGAATTGAGCCTCGAACGGGGGTCCTTAGGCTTCACAGGCAAGCACTTAACCATTAAGCCATTTCTCCAACCCCCTCAAAATTATCTTTTAATATACTACGCCAAAATACTTACATATATTTCTATATTACTAATATATATTAATGTATGCTACATGATGTTTCTATTTATTTAAAAATTTTGTGTGTGTGTATATATATGTGTGTGTGTGTGTGTGTGTATATATATGTGTGTGTGTGTGTGTGTGTGTGTGTGTGTGTGTGTATGTATGCATATATCTACACACACATACACATATGCACACATACAATTTATATGTACAATATGTAATACTGATTTTATTTTACCACAAGACAATAATGGAACCATTATGAAATGTTTAATTAAGGTCACTAGTATACTATCTGACCCTCATTAGGATGCTAAAAACAACAGTAAAACATTAGGTGAGGGGAAGAAGAGAAGGACACTGGGTCTGACAGGGTTGAAAAATCACTAAACTAAAGGAAATAGTTAATATCCTTCTGTAAAAAGGGACTATAGGCACAGAGATAGAACAGCATGAGTCTCTTTCCATGTTCTAAGTTTTCATAGTCTTGAGGAAATTTCCTTTACTGCATCCCACACTCCACACAGTCCTGAGCTACTTCCTCCCTGACTGAAAGTGAACTCGAAGGAACACAATACAGCCTCCTCTACCAGAGCACCTCGGGAGGTGCTTCATCAGTGGTGAGGTCACCAACAACTCAACACTGTTACTTATAATGTTACTCCACAGTGTTACTTATAACCCTTCACTGAGTAACAGAATTTTTCAAAAACACTTACCTCAGTAGTGGTTCCGATATCAGCAGATGGGCTGCATGTGCTGGTATCAGGAGGGGCTGTGCCCACACTGCTTCGAACTGGAGAACTAGGGACAGGCCCAGCCACAGTCTCTGGATAGACAGAGGATGGACTGAGATTACCTCTCTTCTGAATCTTATTCCAGACCTTACTCATGGTATCAGCTAGTTCATAAAAGAGCTGGACCTGAGCATAGGGGGAAAAGAGGAAACAAATTTTCAACTTCTAGTCACATTTACTATAATGGTAAATATGAAAAAATTAAACCAAAATAATAAAAACAGTATATCACTATTCATGATTTATTCCCACTGTCAATTTTCCTTAAACTCAAAGTATGCTTTATATAATCAATCAAGCATTTCTCTGGATTGAAACCATAATAATAAACATAGCTCATGGAAAAATAGATTCCTTTGAAGATATGAGTAATAACTAACTGCAAATGTCTCTTAAACAGAGGAATGGACCAAAGTTAGAAAAAAATGTATCCAAATAAAGGTAATTATTTAAAAAATATGAAATGGATATTACTCTTATTCCCAAATAATTTCCATGCCTTAATAGATCATGTATTTGTGAGGTATAAATCTGAAATTAGATTTATTTCTTGAAAAAATATATTGAAAAAAAGAATGATATATAATAGTGAAAAGAAAATATTACATTATAAGACATTCCTAGAGATAGAAAACATCCAATCTACTATTCCCCAGGGATATGTCATGCCAATATTCAGAGAAGTTGTTTAACTTGCACGTTGTTTGACTCATTTCTAAGATATTTATACAAGCTTTAATAAATAAGCATTAATCATAGAATTTGTATGACAACATATTGCCATATACTGTATAAAACAAGCCCAGGGAAAAATGCAAACACAATATATAAGCAAATCCACAGCTGGATGCCATATTATGCTTGCCATTGAAACAAAAAGTGAAATTCTCATATTTATAAGAAGTTCCAGCCCCAGGACACATGCAGATGATGAAACTGGCTTCTCTTGTGGGCAGAACAGATGCATGAAAACACTTGTCAATCCTTATTTGACATAAAACAGTGCTGGGGTACATAGCTTTCTACTGCTTCTTGTGTAATGGAGTTGTAAATCCCAAGTTATGGACATTTTTATTTCAACATAATTTAATGGATAAAGATACTACCAAAAAGTTTTTTAAAAAGTTATTTCAAATTATCTTCTCCTTCAAAATGAGTATATTTCTCTTAAAAGAAACATTTTTAAAATATTTATTTATTTATTATTCATTAGTTTTATACTAGTGAATGCAGTCAAGTTGGTACCATTGTTAGCCTCCTTCCCCCAGCCCCTCTTTGTTGAGGTACATGTGTCATGCAATGTGGAGTTGGTCCTTAGTTATGGGTAGGAGGAAATGTCTCTGCTTATCATGACCCAATTTGTGGCTGTGACATTCTTTCCGCCCCCTCTTCTGCAAAATTTCCCTGAGCCATGTTGAGTTCATTTTAGGTCTGCTTCAGTGATGAGGTGTTGGGGGCCTCTGGGTCTCTGGATATCTGATTCTGTAGATGACTGTTCTCTGTGTTGATCTCCTTCACCCTTGTGCTAGTACCAGGTTCACCAAGAAAACAGCACCCTGGCTTGTTTTGCCAATTATTCTTAGTTTCAGCTGGGGCCCTTATGAGGTATGATGGGGGAGTTAACTGCAAACCAAATTCCTTAGAACGTTGGTTTTCTTTTCTTAAATAAACTGTAATGTACAGTATTAACTGAAGAAATCAAGTTCTACAACCTCCTAAGGGTATAATAAAGTGCATCTTGTAAGAGAAATGATGCTACTTTTATTGTCAGTACTTCTAATTCTATTATCATTAAAAAGTATCTCAACAGTACATTGTATTTAAAGTACAAAGTAAACAATGGCATAAATATCCAACATATTTTTGGGGGGTATCAGAGACCTCCCTGGCCAGCAACTCACTGGAAGATATCCCATCCGTGGCACTGAAAATTTTCTAATAATGATCTATGGCTTCTAAGTGTTCCCTTCTCCAAAAACATAGGTTTCTATGTGACTTATTTATAGTATATGCTCTTTGATTTTATTTTTTGAGGTAGGGTTTCACTCTAGCTCAGGCTCTCCCGGAATTCACTATGAAGTCTCAGGGTGGCCTCGAACTCACAGTGATCCTCCTACCTCTGCCTCCCAAGTGCTGAGATTAAAGGCACGTGCCACAACACCTGGCTTCTCTTTGATTTTTTAAAAATTTTTATTTATTTATTTAAGAGCAACAGACAGAGAGAAAGAGGCAGACACAGAGAGAGAATATGTGTGCCAGGGCTTCCAGCCACTGCAAATGAACTCAAGACGCGTGCGCCCCCTTGTGCATCTGGCTAACGTGGGTCCTGGAGAATCAAGCCTCAAACCGGGATCCATAGGCTTCACAGGCAAGTGCTCTACCGCCAAGTAATCTCTCTAGCCCAAACACATTGTTTTTAAAAGAAGAAACTTCTTAACCCAGAACTCAAGCTTCTCAACCAAAAAGATACAACCATTTTGTGGTTAAATATTGAGCATTTTAACCTTCAAGTTATACTATCCCCCTCCAACCCCACAACTAAGGCCAAAATGATCTAATACTTATAATCTATTTGAAGGTCTAAAATAAAATGACTATCAATTCTAAGCCTCAGTAAGGTCATGGTAATTAAACACCCATTCTCTGCTAGTAAGAAAATGAAATTTAAACTTGCTTTGATAATGTTGAAAAGGGCATATATCTAACTAGCCAGTCAATTTCTAAGTATTCTCCTTAGAACGTGAAGAGTGATGTCTGCAGAAAGACATGAGCACAAATATTTATAGCATCATTATCTGTAATAGCTCAAAACTGGAAAAATCCCAAGTGTTTTATAACAAGTAGTGAACAAATTGAAGTACAACCATATGGCTGAATGTTAATTAGCAATAAAAAGAAATAGTATACTGATGCATGTAACAATATGAGCCAAACTCAAAATGACTATGCAGAATGAAGCTAGGCAAAAAATACATCTACATAATTCAGACACAAATCCTGAAACAAAAATTAATCTGTAATGATAGAATCTGTGGATGTCTGTAATGAAAAGAAAGGACTACAAAACAAATGTATAAACTTTTAGGATCTTGGATTTATTCAATACCTAGTTTGTGAGATAGTTTCATGAGTAAAGGTATGTTAGACTTTTCCAAACTGGATAATTTGAACTTGAAGTTAATAACATATTAAGTGTACTTCAATAAAACTTAACTAAAGCATATCTGAAAAATAAATACCATATGAAGCTCCATTGTAAGGGTTATGTATGTAAGAAGTGAAAATCACTGGCAACTTGAGTATCGAATACTAACTAAATATAAAAAAGATTTTAAGGCCAAGCGTGGTGGTGCATGCCTTTAATCCCAGCACTTGGGAGGCAGTGGTAAGAGGACCCTGAGACTACATAGTTAATTCCAGGTCAGCCTGGGCCAGAGTGAGACCCCACCTTGAATAACCAAAAAAAAAAAAAAAAAAAGATTTTAGGGATGGAGAAATAGCTTAGCGGTTAAGGCGCTTGAATGTACCTATGTCCAACTCCCTATATTCCCAGATAAACCCCAGATAAGCCCAGTGTACAAGGTGACACATGCACTAGGATGAACATGCACACAAGGTGGCATATGTGTCTGGAGTTTGATTACAGTGGCTAGAGGGCCTGGCACACCAATTCTCTTTCTCTCTCTCTCATGAAAAAAAAAAAAAAGATTTTCATTAAAAAAAATTAAGAGATGGAACAAAATGGTAAGGAGTGGAGAAAAGTTCAAAGCATTCCTTCTAAGAACCACAAGAAAAGGAGGGCTACTTGTTTGTTCATTCATTCATTGATTCATGTATGTACTTGTATGTGAGGGCATGTTGACAAATGTCATGGCATCTAAATGAATGTCAGAAGACAAACTCAAGATTTGTTAACCTCCCACCTAGATTGTCAGGGACTCTCATTCTCCAGCTCCATTCATCAGGATAGCTAACTTACAAGCCTCCAAGAGATTCTCCTGTCTCCATTATCTATCTTGCCTTAGGTGTACTGGGATTACAAATATCTGTTAGCATGTGGATTCTAGGGATCCAAACTCAGGCATTCATGCCTACATAGAAAGCACTTTATTCACTAAGCCATCTCTCCTCCTGTTTAGAGAAGGAAGAAGGAAGTAAATAATTCCAGGCCTTTGGGCCTGAAAAAATGCTAGACACTGTAAGGGCAAGTAGAGCTTCCATGCCAGTATCCATAGAAGATCACTAGAACTATGTTAGCCATGTGGCTAAGAGACTTGCTTAATATAGCAAGCAAATGTGGGAAGATAACTCCACCCACTGGGGAGCAAGGTCACACTGGATGCTGTCTTGGAACCAGTGTCAGGTTCACTGCAGGATGACCCAATACCTGAAGAAAGCAATGGCCCAGGTCTGAGCTCACAGAAAGATCTACCCTGGCATCAAGCAGTGATGTGCATTAGTGTGATGGAGTCATATTTTCACCTTCACCTGGACAGCTATACTGAAGGCTATCCAACTTCCCATGCCTGTGCCAGGGGAAACCAAGTTTTGTATTAGCCTTGTTTGCTCAGGGACTGCCTCCACCAACCTCACATATCACTATGTGTAGAAAGATTCTATTTGCTTACAGAAGCAGATGACCTTGCCTTGAAATTCTGAGTCAGATTGGTGAGCCTAATGATCCTAAATTCCAGTCCTGCTTAGAGGGAATTTCTACACCAGGCCTGGTTTCATGTGGCGACTTGCATCTCCAGTCTTGTTATCTTCTATACTGGCCTGCACCCTCTATAGGTGGTTGAAGTAATCTTAGGCCACATTAGCAGTAGACAGTCTATGGCTAGCTAGGCCTTGGTTCTACCCAAGTTTTCAGAGTATGACATAGCATTGCAGTACTGATGGTCACAGGCATGATAAAACAACCTGAGGCCAGTCCCTCCACTGAGAGGTGGCTCAGAACCCAACAGAATACTTCACTATCTGACAAAAAGCAGGAAACAGGATGAGGCAAATGAGCCTATATTGGCCATAGGGAAAGTTCTGCAGGATAAACTGTCCTCTTGACATATTTCCTTAGTTCATGAGGAAAACATCAAAACCAGCAAATTTGGGACAAACATATTTAACTCACCTTATTGTTATCCAAACTTTGGAAAATACATATAGCAGACATCATAAATATAGACTTAGGTAATTGTACTAGAATAGTAAAAATAACTATAGAATCAGAAAAATGAACAGCCTAATTAGAATATCTGGAATAACAGGCACAAAGTCACATTAATGATTCTGAAATGACACTGCCATGAATCAAGAACTTTCAGGGAACTATGACTTCAGTTAATGGTAAAATTAAGGTATCAAAAATACCAGGTGTGGTGATGCATGTTTTTAATCCCAGCACTCGGAGGCAGAGGTGGGAGGATCGCCATGAATCTGAGACTACAAAGTAAATTCCAGGTCAGCCTGGGCTAGAGTGAGACCTTACCTCAAAAAACCCAAATAAAGAAAATATCAAAACATACCATGTATGGGTAAAGTCTCAGATGGAGAATTAAAAATAGCCATTTTTTAGCACACTCTTTAAGGTTCAAGAGAATTGGAAAGATGGCTGAGGGGTTAAGGCACTTGCCTATGAAGCCCAAAGACCCAGGTTCAACTCCCCAGAACCAGATGCACATGGTACATACATCTAGAATTCATTTGCAGTGGCTACATGCTCTGGCATACCCTTACTCTCCCTCTCTCTCTTAAATAAATAAATGAGTGAACAAATAAATAAATAAATGTTTTCCAAAAGGCTTTAAGAGAACACTGATAAATGGTTCACTATCTCAACAGAAGGGCTTAGTAAAAAACTGGACAGTTAGACCCTATTGCTGAAAACAACAGAGGATGCAGTCATAGGACACTGGCAAATCAAGATGGAACTGAGATGGAAACCATCTTCCTGCTGGGTAGCTGCCATAGTGCTGAAAGGTTCTGTAGGAGAAAAGTAATTACAGTCTGAACAAGCAGTAGATCCTGCAAGCTCAAAAATCAAACAGTACTCATGAGTATAATAGTGGCAACCAGTTACGGGGATAATCAACTGCTTTCTGATTAGATAACAGGTCATACTCAGTGGGAACAAAATATGTCTGGTAGTGAGAATAGAGTCAAATCTATACTTTAGAAGGTCACAAACTCCACAGAAAAGCTTCCACTACCCTCTGACTAAATATATATTAGGCCTATTAAACCGCCTTCTAGGTGTACATGTTTAAGCCCTTGGAATCATGGTATTTTCTCACTCTTGGTTAAAGTACATTTTTACAAATGAGAGCAAATACTGGGGAGATCCAAGCAAGAATCATCAAAACGACAAGAAGAGAAAGCCCGGGGCTTAGTACTGGACAAACCATCTATATCACACCTGCCACAGCTCAGGAAGCATTGCATAGGGAGTTGTACATGAGTACTGCTCTCACTACTAACAAGAGAACCATTCCTATAAACATGGTGGTAAAGAGCAACATTAAAGGAGATTCTAACTATACTCTCCAAGGCTCAAGGAACATTACAGAAAGGAGGCAGAAAAGAATGTAAAGCCACAGGGTACATGGGTGTACCCTACTGAGATGAACTGACTGGTGCATCCATGACCCCATGGTGGTTAGCAATGCTCCTATAAGGCTGGCATTAATCTGAGCCCATCAACATTTTGACATGCAGGATGGAGGAGAACAAAAGGAAAGAGATAACAAAACAAAACAAACAAACAAAAAAAGGACTACCTTGGCCTGGTGTGGTGGCACATCTTTAATCCCAGCGCTTGGGAGGCAGAGGTAGAAGGATCTCCATGAATTCATGGCCTCCCCGAGACTACATAGTTCATTCCAGGTCAGCCTGGGCCAGAGTGAGACCCTACCTCAAAACTTCACCCACCCCCAAAAAAGACTACCTTCACAGTAGAGGAATGGGGGGGGGATAAAGAATAAAGGGCTGGAGAGATGGCTTAGCGGTTAAATGCTTGCCTATGAAGCCTAAGGACCCTGGTTTGAGGCTTGATTCCCCAGGACCCACGTTAGCCAGATGCACAAGGGGGCACACACATCTGGAGTTCGTTTGCAGTGGCTGGAGGCCCTGGAGTGCCAATTCTCTCTCTCTATCTGACTCTTTCTCTGTCTGTGGCTCGCAACTAAATTTTTAAAAAATTAAAAAATTAAAAAAAAAGAAAATAAAGAATAAAGACATAGGTTGATTAAATTACTGTATGTTCATGTATTAAAGTCCTCAAAATTTTTTAAAAAATTAAAGGAATCCTTGAGCTGAAACATATGCTAAGAAAAATTGAAAACATGACAGAAGGTACAAAATACATGAACAGATTTTAAAAAGTATCACGGAATTTACTGAAAGGTTATTTGAGAAGATTCAGTTGGAGAAGGATAAGAGAAAAAGAACAAAGAGAAATCAAGAAACCTTATGGAAACTTTGGAATAGTATTAAGAAGCAAATATTTAGGTAATGGGATTTGTAAGGGGCTATAGAATGTCACTGGGGTAGAAAGCATGTTCACAAGGATAATAAATGAAAACTTCCCCAACCTAGAGAAGGATACAAATACCTGGGTACAGGAAAGCCAAAGATCACTAATGAGAGTGAGCCAAGCCTATTCCACCACACATTATAACTAACCTGCCAAACTGAACGATAAATAGAAGATTCTCAGAAGCAAGAGAAAAGAAAGAAGTAACATATACCAGTGTCCTGATCTACCTGACAGCACACTACTCAGCAAAACCATAACGGCCAGGTTAAAGCAGCATGACATGTTCACAGTACTGAAATGGAAACCGAAAGGTGAGAAGGCCATCTCTAGAAAAGTTACTCTATACAAAAGGGATGAAATAAAGACATCTGCAGACAAATCAAACAGTATACCTCTAACAGACATATTCTATAAAAATGATCAAACTTCTTCAAACTAAGAGACATAACTAAGAAAGAATAAAAGACCAGAGGTTTAAAACTACTGGTAGGAACAACTACAAAAAACAAAATGATCTAAAATTATAAAATAGAGATCATAAAACATTCAAATATTATATATTATGAAGACAACAAAATCAAAAGAATTAAGAATAATGATTACATTAATGTGCTGAGATCAACAATATAGATACATGTAAGGTAGGCGATCAAAAATAAAAGGAAGGGAGAATAGAGTACAAGAATTTGGGCTGGAGAGATGGCTTAGCGGTTAAGCGCTTGCCTGGGAAGCCTAAGGACCCTGGTTCGAGGCTCGATTCCCCAGGTCCCACGTTAGCCAGATGCACAAGGGGGCGCACGCGTCTGGAGCTCGTTTGCAGAGGCTGGAAGCCCTGGCGCGCCCATTCTCTCTCTCTCCCTCTATCTGTCTTTCTCTCTGTGTCTGTTGCTCTCAAATAAATAAATAAATAATTTAAAAAGAAAAGAGTTTGGGCTTTTTTTTTGAGTTTGGGCTTTTTATTAATATCTTTTCTGGTTTTATTATTTCTTTACCTTATCATAATAATGTTGTGTTACAATAATTTCAAAATATTTTAATCAAAACATGTTTTCTGAAGCCTATGGCAACCACAAAGCAGAACTTTGTTAAGAGACAATAGATCAAACCACTCAACCACTGAGAGATAAAATAAAAATTTTCCCAATAAAAGTTAGATAGAATTCACAAATCTAGGTTTAGAAATTTTTATGGGAAAAGTTTTGGCAGTGCATTTGTTAAAAGATCTAAAGCTATCAAAATTCTTCAATTTCAGTAATGCTCTTGTCACCAAATTTTCCTTTGAGTTGTTGCTTTTAAGGTCTATAGCATCTTTATTCCTGATGTTGGTAATCTATGTTCTTTCTTTTACCCTTTTGTCACTATAGTTAAGGAACTGTCCATGTGGTTGTACTTTCCATAGAATAGCTTAATTTTATCTCTTATATTTATTTTATTGTTGTGTTCTGTGTTTTTATTTGTTCCATTCTACCACTATCTTTAGTATCTTCCTTTTATGTGGTTTAACTTATTCAATTTTTTCTTATTATATAAAGTTGAACTAAAAGTGAATAATTTATTATTATTATTATTAATATTTGATTTTATACACAAAGAAAATAAAATCCATGTTGCCTATACTTTCATGGCTAAGGTTTAAGCACCATGATCTAAGACTATTAACAGAAAGATTCTGAATCAGGCTTGGTAGAGAAACAAAACTGGGTTTCTTAGAGTGGTGAGGCTTATTAGAGGAGTGTTATTATGCCATGAAAAAGCATGGTGGTGTAAGAGGAGGGAGAGACACACAGAGAGACAGACTGGGACTTAGGTTCTGAAAACTAAATCAAGGCATCCCTTCTTGTTTATTTCTATGAAAAAATAATGTATCAAGCTATAGACTATTAGAGAAGTCACAGAGGTAAAGGAAGAGAGACCCATCAAGGACATTAAGGAGGAAAGCCTGTTCTCCTAATGCCCCCTGTTCCTGCGTCCAGCAGGAAGTGGAGTTGAGGGGAGTTTTGAAGGTACTAGATAGAAGCCAGGGTCATATTTTAAGTAGCCTTGGACACCTGGCAACAGGAGGCTGTCTTGCTTTTCATTCAGGCTGTGGGTCCTGGACAAGCATCTGGCAACTTAAAGTGACTGCATCTATGGTATAACATTAATGTTTCTCTTTGAATAACGCTTTAGTTAAATCTGTCTTTTCATTATCAAAATACATTGTAATTACTGGGTTAATGTTTTTCCCCTTGAATTATTTTGGAACATGCTATTGAATATGAAAATACTCAAAGTTTTTACAACTATTTTTTTTAATTTCTAGATTAATATGGCTATACATAATGTTTTTGTGATTTTGATTCCTTTAAAGCATCATATTATATAGACCTGGAAAAAACATGCATTCCATAAATGCTAGATATACTTGTAAGCTCATGTTCTTTAAAATATTCTTCTTCTCTCTCTAAACATGTATTTATATGCTCATTTATTATCTATTTGTTCTATCCATTGCTGGGAGAAGTATTGTGCGTATGGCAGTGGGTACTGGGGATTAAGCCAGAGCCTTGAAAGTGCTCCAACACTGAGCTATAGTTTCAGTCTCTGTGTGTATGTATGTGTGTGTGTGTGTTAGTTTGTCAGATTACTACTGCTTTGTTGTCAATATTTGTTTCCTATTACTTTTTATCTCTGGTAATTTTTAATGTTTTATACAGCCTCATGCCTTATCATGTTATTTATATGGTGTATCTTTTCTATGAATTTACTTGTAATTGACACCTGAAAAGTTCCACTTTCTGGCAGTATATAAGAATAAAAGGTCATTTACTCCCACTCCATAAATCTTTGCTTTTTGATAGGAGTACTTAAAAGGAAACTGGAAAACTTTCTGTGTAAATATCCACACACTAATCTTTATAATCTCTGAACCAGATTACCATATGTTCACTAGAAATGTGCATTTGTAGGAAATGTAGGACTCAGATCTTCTCTTCCTAATTCATTTCTTGTCCCAGAGATAAACAGCTTAACTTCACCATGGCCCCCTGTCATGACATCTTCACTCTCCATAGGACTGAAGCTACAGGACCAACTGACTCAAAGACTGGAAAACTCTAGACCTAAAATCCAAAACAAATCCTTTCTTTTCCTAATATCTTGATTATTAGTGATTGAAAGCTAGATCAGAGATATAAGGAATTTGTTCTTATACATTCTTTTAAAAAATCTTTTATTTATTTATTTCAGACAGATAAAGCAGAGAGAGAGGGAGGGAGGGAGGGAGGGAGGGAGGGAGGGAGGGAGGGAGGGAGGGAGGAAGGGAGAGAGAATGGGTGCACCAGAGTCTCCAGCCACTGCTTACAAACTCCAGACGCATGTGCTACTTTGTGCATCTGGCTTACGTAGGTACTGGGGAATCAAACCTTGGTCCTCAGATTTTGCATATAAGCACCTTGACCACCAAGCCATCTCTCCAGCTTCTGCTTTTATACATTATATTCAGTAGAGATTTTGGAACAAGGTACCATAAACTGGGTAGTTTAGTCAATAGAAATGAATCGTCAAACTTTAGTAGACAATAGGAGTCCTAAATGTTCTTAAGATATGAGCAAAGACACACACACTCTGAGCCTCAGAGTTTCCTCCTTCTTCTCCTTTCTACCTTCTGGTGGTGGCAGGAAAATTTGGCCCTCTTGGTTTGTAGCTGCCACAATTCAATTTCTGTTTCCACAATCAAATGGCACCTATCCTTCCTCGCATAAGAATTTTAAACCAATCATTAGTAGTAAAATTAAGAGTAATCTAAGAAATGGGAAGCCATTTTATCATTTATCATTAATCTCTTTTAGAGTATTATTACTTATAATAGAATAACAAATGGTAATTGAACTGGAATAACTAGTAATAATCAAAATATTTACAACTGAATGTAAAAGTAACAATTAATTATGAAGGATTAATATGTTTTTATAACAGTGTCCTTTTAGTGTAGCTGCATTAAGTCTAATTACATGTAATTTTACAAAGAAAACCCACCAACATATATGAGCTACCCCAATCTTTTCAAAGTGCATAAAATGAATATATAAGTTAATCTAAACTATATAGTAAATAGTAGAGGGAAAGAAGGATAAAAGAACAAGAGGTAGATTATGTTGGTAAAGAAAGTCCCTAAATATGAAATGATAAATAGAACTTACTTTTTCAAAAAATATACTTTAAAAACTGACTAAGGAATAGTTAGGATGGAAAGGACAATGATTTGTAAATACTTACCTATCAAGTTTAATAACATGCTAGTCAGGCGTGTTTTAAAAGTACAAGTCTAAATATTACTCAGTATGGACAATCTACATACAAAATAAAATACAGTATAATTCAGGGCAAAAAATAAACATTAAGTTTTATGTATCTAATGATTGATTTGTACCAACCCAGGTGATATGAATTCATAGAAAATATAAAGCACAAATTATAACATGATCGTTCTATCACAATTGAAAACTTAGTAATAATGCTTTTTATAGGAAATAGTAGTGTTTTTTTTCTATTTGAAAATACTGCAAAAAACAGCAAAGATGTTGTGAAAATGAGAAAATTATTAAAAATTATACTTGATCACATTAGCAGATACTCAGTTTAATAGTAACACAGCTCTTCAGTGCACAAAAACACCACATCTGCAACTGATTTCATTACACATCCAAAAGATACATTTATGCTGCCATCAATATTGCTTTTAGAAGAGTTTATGTTACAAAACCTGAGAGAACTTTAAAGCAATTCTTAATCTAATCACCCTGATGCTGATAACCCTGCTAAAACAACATTAGAGTACTTAATAGAAGCAAAAAACTTCAATAAAAGAAATGATAGTATATTTAACTTTTATAAGCCAAATGTACCAACCTGGGGATTAGAGCACTTTATCTCTAATGATTCTAGGTCAACATGGAGACAGACAACAAAGGAATGCCTCACATCAGGGCCTGGAGGAAGTAGCTTTTGAGATGTGACAGCTAGCGTAGAGGTACAACCCATGGGCTCCACTAGGGAAAGAGTCGCTTGTTTTCCAAGAAGGGTATATATACTGAAATGATGCAAGCTGATGGTCCATGGAAATGCGTCACCTAAGAAGACGGATAAAATGAAGTGGGGAGACAAAGCAAAAAAGCAGTTCACAGAAACTCAGTAAATAATTTATTGTTTATATTTGAAATATTAAACATTTAATACTGTATCATATAAAGCACACATAGTATCCCAGAGACCAAAGTGCTAAATAATTTATGTTACTAAAATTATCCATTTAATTTTAATATTTCTAATTATTAAAATAAATGCCTATATCTATAATAATGTAAATTTTAGATATGATATGAACAGAATAGAAGATATAAAAACATAAATAGAGGGGTGGAAGATAGCTCAGTGGTTAATGGGCTTGACTACTTTTTATATATTGTTCTGTTCATATTACTTTATAGTTCTTTAAAAGTAAAAAGTATGCTAAAGTCCAATTGGTGAATGGGTTTCTAAGACAGATTCTCACTATGCTGCTATGCTGCCCTTGAATTTCTAAGTGCAAATGATCTTCCTGCTTCAGTATTGGTAACTGCTAGACCAATTGTGCCTAATTAGTTTCAATTTAAATAAAGTTCCAATAACTACAATACCTATCTTTTTTTTTTTCTCAGAGAGACTCTTGTTGACAGAACTTATGCAATTTTGTAAGTATTTTTATTTATTTGTAAGCAAGAGATGAAGAGAAGAGAGACAGACAGAATGGGTGTGCTAGGGCCTCCAGTCACTGAAAACAGCTCTAGATGCATGCAACACTTTGTACATTTGGCTTTAAGTGGGTACTGGGGAATCAAAACCAGGTTGTTAGGCTTTACAGACAAACATCTTAACTGCTGGGCCATCTCTCCAGCCCTATTGGTAAATTTTTAAATAAAATATTTAAACATATTAAAAATCCCATTTGTACATGCATTTGAGACACCATCTTATTTAAAGAGAAAAGAATAAAAACAAAGTAATTCTTAAGAAAATGACTAAATATTGATAGAAGAAACCAAATAATGTAAAAGGGAGTAAATATGACAGAAGGCTTATGGATAAAATGAAAAATAAAGAACATGGATTACATGTGGATAGCAAATGGTGGGACAAGAAGGTCCCACCCAGAGGAGCATAGGA
Organism: Jaculus jaculus; assembly: GCF_020740685.1. Lineage (NCBI taxonomy): Eukaryota > Metazoa > Chordata > Mammalia > Rodentia > Dipodidae > Jaculus > Jaculus jaculus. The sequence continues at coordinate 170,127,746 of NC_059103.1, read as the reverse complement.
ATTTATAAATGAGGAGACAAACAAAAGAGCCACTGTGATCTTACTACACAGTATCACATTTGCTGATTTTATACTATACTATGATCTAAAAATTATGTTTAAGTGACAGAAGTCACTCTATTATCATACTAGAACATACCGAAACAACTCAAAAGTGTTAATTTCACATTTGTGTCAATAAATAGTAACAACTATACAAACCTTTAATCTGATATCCAGCTTATATAACTGAATTTTGTGGAATATGTATCAAAATTCTTGAAAAGGTATAAGTGTTTTTTCAAAGGATGCTTTACTATATATATTCAAGAAAACTGTACTTGTACTTGACTCCAGTTTGAATCAGCACATAAATGCAGCTTCAGTACTGGAGATACCATTCTCAGTGTTCTTTGCATTCATAAGTTTACTCACTGAATGCTAAATTAAAAAAATACTAAAAATAGCCAGGCATGGTGGTGCATACCTTTAATCCCAGAACTTGGGAGGCAGAGGTAGGTGGATTGCCATGAGTTCGAGGCCATTCTGAGACTCCATTGTGAATTCCAGGTCAGCCTGGGCTAGACTGAGACCCTACCTTGAAAAAACAACAACAAAATACTGAAAATGGATGTACAAGTTGACACACGCACGAGTTTGGACTTGCACACAAGTTGGTGATGCGTCTGTGGTTCAATTACAGTGGCTAGAGGCCCTGACTCGTGAATTCTCTTTCTCCCTCCCTCCCCTCTCTCTCTTTTTATCTCTCATAAAAAAAAAAAAAAAGGGCTGGAGAGATGGCTTAGCAGTTAAGCGCTTGCCTGTGAAGCCTAAGGACCCCGGTTCGAGGCTCGGTTCCCCAGGTCCCACGTTAGCCAGATGCACAAGGGGGTGCACGCGTCTGGAGTTCGTTTGCAGAGGCTGGAAGCCCTGGCGCGCCCATTCTCTCTCTCTCCCTCTATCTGCCTTTCTCTCTGTGTCTGTCGCTCTCAAAAAAAAAAAAAAAATACTGGAAATGCATTCTTTGTCTCCTTATTTTTCTCCAAGGAGCATGCTACTATCTACTAACATTGTGAAGATATGTTCCCCTTTAAAAACCACTGAATGTATGTATCAACATATCACATAAAACCCCATTAATATGTACAATTAATTCATGTCAATCAAATTTAAAAGTGTCAAAAGTATTCTTATTTTCCTTAACCAGCTAGCAGTTGGCCAGTACAAATATACTGTGTAAAGGAATTATACCAATAAAATGATGCAAAATGCAATCAATTTGTCTGGAAGAGGAAGATAGCTAAAAGGTGTTAAAAATAGAAAATGATAATGAGCAGCCTTCTGTTAGTTTTACTTTATCTATAATTAAAATTATATATTATGAACAATAATTGCTTTATATTAGGAAATGTGAATTGCACTGTATATACAAAATAAAAAAATAATATTAAAAACAGCTGAATTTATCTTTGCAAAAGATTTTTCATTAACATTTAGAAATCTATGAAATAGGAGTCAACCTCAAGTGCTAGAAAGTGCTATGTGAACTGCTGGGAGATAATGACCACCTACAGTGTAAGCAAGCAGTGTATCCTCAAAGTTATGAAATCAACCATCCAGAGAAAATGTACATACCTGCAATAGTGACACATGGCCTATGCAGTAATCAATGACTCTGATTGGATAGGAGGCCTACTCAATAAGAGGGAACTCTTAAATGGTACAAAGAACCAAGTCAGAATCCTATGGATAGTAAGGAAATGGACTCAAAACCAAAGTTCCAACTAGTCTTTGGTTAAGAAAAGTGGCTATTCATGTTCTCTCTCATATGTGGATCCTAACTACAGATGATCGGGCTTCTGCGTGAGAAGGAAAATACTTAGTAGCAGAGGCCAGTAAGGTAAAAAGGAGACATAAAGGGTAGAGAAAGGAAGGGAGGAGGATACTTAATAGGTTGATATTGTATATATGTAATTACAATGATTGTAATGGGGAGGTAATATGATGGAGAATGGAATTTCAAATGGGAAAGTGTGGGAGTGGGGAGGGAGGGAATTACCATGGGATATATTTTATAATCATGGAAAATGTTAATAAAAATAAAAATAAAAAAGAAACAGAACAAGAAATGATGAGGTTAGTTTGAATTGTGTTGTTTAAATGCTTGCTCACTGCTGACAAATCACACACCCAGGTGGCCCTGTGGGAAAAGCAACGGGAGGCAGAAGGGGGCAGGTGGCAGAGGAAAAGGTCTGAGCCAGGGCACCAGGCTACCTGCATTGGCATCAGCCTCCTGGCTTTGTAATGCTCTGAGCCCAGAAGCCCCATGGGGCTGCCGTGAGGGTGAAATGAGATCCACGGAAAGCGCTCAGGGCAAGGCCAGGCACGCGCTAACAATCCAGCCTCAGAAGCTATGAAACACGCAACTATCTGCTGGTGACGTGGAGCTGATGTGAGAGCTAGCTGATTTCCATAATAGACTGTTGAGGTTTTGTTACCATTGTTAAAAGACAAAATCACAACAAACTTGGTTTCAAGAGTCTACCTGGGGCTGGAGAGATTGCTTAGTGGTTAAGTGCTTGCCTGTGAAGCCCAAGGACCCCAGTTCAAGGCTCAATTCCCCAGGACCCACGTTAGCCAGATGCACAAGGTGGTGTACGTGTTTGGAGTTTGTTTGCAGTGGCTGGAGGCCCTGGCATGCCCATTCTCTCCCTCTCTGTCACTCTCAAATAAATAAATAAACAAAAAAATTTAAAAAAGAAAGAAAGAAAGAAAGAAAAGTGGCTATACCCATCAAAGAGTCTCTTGAATAACCATGCTTATTCCCTTTACTCCATGTTGCTCTCACTCTTGGTTAAAGAATCTACATGTATTTTTTTTTTTTTTCCTGTTGTTTTGGTTTTTAAGCAGATATCAGTGAAAACCAGGAAGAAGCAAGATCTACTAACGAGACAAAAAATGACAGCCTGGGGCTGGAGAAGTGGCTTAGCAGTTAAGCCTTTGCCTGTGAAGCCTAAGGACCCCAGTTCGAGGCTCATTTCCCCAGGACCCATGTTAGCTGGATGCGAAAGGGGGTGCACATGTCTGGAGTTTATTTGCAGTGGCTGGAGGCCCTGGCGCACCCATTCTCTCTCTCTCTCTCTGCTTCTTTCTCTCTGTCTGTCACTCTCAAAAAATAAATAAAAATTTTTTAACACAAATGATAGCCTGCTACCTAGCAAGACATATGCCACCTCTACCACATCTGCCAGGGCCCAGGAAATATTGCAGAGGAAATAGCAACACCAGTGCTGCTTTCACTGCTAGCCTGATAACCTTCTGTACGGAAATGGCCATAGATACTGAGAAGACCTGAAACTCATCAAAGCAGAAATTTCGAGAGCGGACAGAACACTAGAAGAGACTTAAAACATGCCCCCCATGGCTAAGGGAACATTGGGGAAGAGGAGACAGAAAAATTATAAGAGCCACAAAGTGGGACGGAGTATCCTGAGGCACTACCACCCCAGAGACTGATGGGTGAATTCATAACTCCACAGTAAGTACCAATAGCCCCACTGAGGATGATGGTCAATGGAATGGGGTGAGAGAGAGCAGATGTAAGATGGCAAAATGAACAACACATGATGTGTTGATACAGGAAAGTTCATAATTAATAATAAAAAGAAAGGGTTGCTAGAACTTCTATTATCTCTGAAAGTTGTATCATAACTTAATCCTAGTTCATTATTGAAGAATGAAATATGCTAGATCAAATTCACGCAAAGTAAATTGAAAAGATAGATAATATGAAATAAAGAAAAGCATAACTAATCCATCACTTTGGGATACAATTACTCTAAAAGAATTTATGTGAGAAAAATGGGGGAACTTCAGAAATAGAGTGAGAAGTTGTGATTTTCCTGATACGAGGTCACTCTTCAGAACTTACTCTGTGTGGACGTAGTGCCAGTAAAAGCTAAGACAGGAAAACCAGAAGCATTTCACCATAGTCAAACAAAGGGCATCTATATTGGTGAACAACTGGAGAACAAATTCTATGACAAGCAGCACTACCAACCAAATCATGATTCAAGTAGTGGTTGGTTAAACAGTGATGGTGAACAGCTAAAATACTCTATTACTGGATGAGAGTGGGGAACACCTGCTGATGGTAGCATGTTTGCACTGTGGACAGTGGAGAAATGAGCAATATATGTACTTCTGAGAAAACATGAAAATATGAACAGAACACTGAATGTGTAGCAATTGAACATGCTGACACACGTGTAGAGGACAAATGCCGACTGGGAGTTACTTGAGAACTGTTTGGTTTGAGCTGACCAATAAAAACAAGATACACAGGTGATACCTAAGAGATCAAAGCTTAAAATGCAGAACACAACAAAATTTAGCAGATGTGAGTGTTCACACAGAAGCAAAGAAACAGATTTCAGATCTGATTCATTGAAGTTATTTTTAAAAACAAAAAAGGAAAAAGGCAACTCTCTCTCACACACACATTAAAAGAGTGCCCCCCCTCTCTTAGCTTAAAGTTATAGGGATAAACCTCCAGACAAGACACAGTTATGTGAGGAAGGGAATTTATTTGAAATTTATAGATCCAAGACAAGTTCCATAATGGTGGAAGAGGCTGGCCTTTCATGGGCCCACACTACCAGCACCATAACCAAGCATACTCCAGAAACCCCAGGAAGAGCTCAAGCATTCTGCATATCTTTAGACTGGAATTTCAGATCCAATCCCAAACACAAAATAGGGCTGGACCCTAGGATGCTCCTACAGTGACACCTCTTTCAGCCAGACAGTTGGAAATCCAAGAAGCTTTAATAATAAAACTGAATTCTTTGGGGGACATCCATTAAAACACACACATACTCACCATATACACGTAAAGATTATCTCAGAAAATATCTGGAGTCCACAAACCACCTCTGAATGTCTTGAGACATTGGATGTAGAACAAAAAAAAAAAGGACTAAAAGTAGCTAACAAACATCTTCAGGGCCTGAGAGCTTAAAATAGATTTACAATATAATCTAGTTATATCACTCTTTGTCATTATTATAGATATACTTGCTCATTCAAGTTTATTGTTGCTCTATTCACAATAGCTAGGAAATGGAACTAGCCTACATGCCCTTTAATTGATGAATGAATAATGAAGATGTGGTACATTTACCCAATGGTGATTTATTCCGCTATAATGAAAAATAAAATTATAAAATTTGAAGAGAAATGGATGGATCTGCAAAAGATATGCTAAGTGAGGTATATTAGGCTCAGAAAGTCCAAAACTACATGTTCTCTCTCATATGTGGATACTAACTTCAAACATTTACATTTGTATATGGGCTGTAGTAGAGACAGTAGTAGAGGCTAGGAGGTTTGAAAGGGTGGAAGGAGAGGGAAGGACTTAAGGGGATGATATAGTAGATATACAAGTAGAAGGCCAGAATATTGGCAGAGAAATTGTCTAAATTGGGTCAAAGGAAGAGCTGGAAGAGAGAAGAGGGTGAGAGGATGGTTAATCTACATTTAAGATATTATGAATAAACTATATGGAAATCTACTTTGCCAGCTAATAATATATATGTTAAAAAGGGGGGGGGGCTGTGACAATCTGTGCCAGGGTGATGGAGACAGACATTGAGAATACTCAAAACGTACCAAACCCGAAATCCAGAAGCCACAGAGAGCTCAACACTAAGGTAGACTTAAAGTATACCACCAAGGCTCAGAGAATTCTGCAGAAGAGGGGCTGGGAAGAATGTAAGAGCCACAGAGTGGAAGGGAATATCCAGAGATGTTATCTGCTCTACCACAAAGATTGACTGGTGCTCTCAGAACTCATAACCCACAACCATGGTGAATACTAAGTAGGGCCCTAAGTGGCGGAGGTGAGGGAAGAGGGAAGTGATGGTACCAACACCTGATCCATGCATACAAACTCTCTACTTAATACAAAAAACTGTGCTGGGCATAGTGGCACATGCCTTTAATCCCATCACGTGGGAGGCAGAGGTAGGTGGATCACCGTGAGTTCGAGGCCACTCTGAGACTACATAGTGAATTCCAGGTCAGCCTGGGCTAGAGTGAGACCCTATCTCAAAACAAAACAAAAACAAAAAAAATAGGGCTGGAAAGATGCCTTAGAGGTTAAGTGCTTGCCTGTGATGCCTGAGGACCCTAGTTCTAGGCTTGATTCCCCAGGACCCATGTTAGCCAGATGCACAAGGAGCTGCACATGTCTGGAGTTTGTTTGCAGTGGCTGGAGGCCCTGGTGCACCCATTCTCTTTCTTTCTCTCTCTGCCTCTTTCTCTTGTCTGTCACTCTCAAATAAATAAAAATGACCAAAAAATTTTTTAAAATGTTAAAAAAATAACCATGGATAAAAATCAAAGCAGGTTGGAGAGATGGCCCAGCTGTTAAAGTGCTTGCCTGTAAAACCTAATGACCCTGGTTCAACTCCCCAGTACCCATGTAAAGGCAGGTGCCCAAAGTGGCATATGCATCTGGAGTATGTTTGCAGCAGCTGAAGGCCCTGGTGTACTCATTCACTTTTTTCCCTTTCTGTTTGCAAATAACTTATTTTCTTTAAAAAAGACTGTATGGGCCAGGCATGGTGGCACATACACTTAATCCCAGCACTCAGGAGGCAGAGGTAGGAGGATCACCATGAGTTCAAGGCCACCTTGAGACAACAGTTAATTCCAGGTCAGCCTGGGCCAGAGTGAGACCCTACCTCAAAACAAACAAACAAACAAACAAATACATAAATAAATTAAAAAGTGTATGGGAAGAAGTATTCTTGTGGATGTGGACAATGTGCTCAGAAGTGAAACACTGTTATCAGAAAAATTTCAGTACCAAGGATAGGGTAACTTCTTGCAAGCTGTTGACGGGGAGGCTCGATAGCCCTAAAACATTATAGGCTATTGCCAAGACCCTTGGTTTCTCACCAGTACTAGATGGTAAGACCCTATTACTGAAAACTACACATGCCTAGGATATTGGACACTGAAAAATTAAATTGTAGCTGAGCTGGAAGCCTCCTCTCTGTTGACAAGCCATCAGGATACTGAGAAGAACTATGCAGCTTGTTGGGGAGAAATAACATTATTGGTCTTAACATGAAGTGGCCATTCCAAGCTTTACAGATGGCTAGCCATGCCAAATGTACCAACTGATGCAATGGTAGCATGTCTGTTATGAGGGATACCAACAGCTCCCTAAATGGACATGAGGCCTGTTTCATGAGAGGGAATTCCTGCCTGTTATTGAAAACTTAATCAAAAGCCTGTGGTTAAGAAGATCGTAAGCCCTGGGTGGGGGATTACTACTGTTTTCTGGCTAAATAGATATATTATACCCACCAACCTGCCTTCTAAATATTTATGTTTATTCCCATATCTTAATGCTACTCTCACTTTTGCATCAAAAAGCTGCTCTTTTCAGATGGGGGTGATCACTGAAGTGATTCAAAACTCATCTACAGTGCTGAGAAGGAGTGACAGTGGAATGATCAAAATTAAGTAAAACATCTCTAGCACACCATGAAGGCTCAGGGAATATTGTAGAAGAGGTCTAAGAAAGAATGTAAGAACCAAAGGAAGGGGAATAGTACTTATAATACTATCTTCCACACACAAAACTGCTTTGGGATTCATGACCTGACAGTAGCTGATGCTATCTACGCAAGACCTGCATAATGGGAGGAAAACAAAATGCTGTTATCAAAATAGAAGAGAGACTAATTGTGAAAAAGAAGGATTACATGAGAGAAAATTTTGGAGAGAGAAAAATTGAACATGGTGGTAGGGGATTTTGATCATAGTATATTTATAACTTTGGAAGTTGTAAATAAAAATGTTTAAAAAAGATAGATACCCTGCAAAGGAGTTTATTTCACTATCACAGATAACTCCATACACTGATAACTGGAATTATACAAAATTAAAAATCTTCTATGCAACAATGGAAACTGAGTACAATGTACCAACAACTTACCATATAATAGAAAATGTTTGCTACCTACTTTAGGGTTAAAATAAATAAATAAATAAAGGGTTTTGCAGTCAGGTTCACATTGCTGGTAGAAATCACCCAACCAAGAGCAGCTTGTGGGAAAAAGAGGTTTATTTTGGCTTACAGGCTTGACAGGAAGCTCCATGATGGCAGGGGAAAACAATGGCATGAGCAGAGGGTGGACATCACCCCATGGCCAAAATAAAGTGGATCACAGCACAGCAGAATGTGCCAAACACTGGTATGGGGAAACTGAATATAACACCCATAAACCCACCCCCAGTAATACACTGGCACCAGGAAGCATTAATTCCCAAATATCCATCAGGTGGGAACCTAGCATTCAGAACACCTAAGTTTATGGGGGACACCTGAATCAAACCACCACAAAGGTAGGTCTCAAAAAAAGAAAAAAATGGTCAATAAATTAAAGACATGGCCAATAAATTTTAATAAGTTTTCATCATTATTAGCCACTATGGAAATACAAATTTAAACTACTGTATGATTATATATTACCCTAGCCAGAATGGTTATGTTATAATCAAGAAAACAACAAATGCTAGTGAGAATGCAGAGAGAGAAGAATCCTTGTAACATTGCTGGTAAGAGTACAAATGGATTGCCACTGAAAATCTGTGTGGTGGTTTCTTCAAATAAATAGAACTAGCACATGGCTGAGCTATACCACTCACTTGTGGTCCTACACCCAGAAGGTTCTAAAGAGATATGAGCATATCATTGTCTTTAACAGACAGACAAAACTTCATCTCATTTGTAAGACATATAAGATTATTTCTAAGACATTTTAAAAATTATCATCAAATATATATCTAATGTTCATTTCTGAGCTTCCTGTCCTAAAGTACTACTCACATACACAATTTAAGAAATAAGTCAAATAAATAAAATGATAAAATAAGAAAAATGAAAAAACATATTATCACCTTTCAGAATGGGTAGAAATAGTGATTACAAATCTATGATCTAAAAACATAAAGTGGGAAAAACACAAATAAACCATTAAGGTGAAAATCAGATACACAGAAAGGGAGCTCTCATTTCTTACATAGCTGATAGATAATTTTTACACTTTCTACTGAAACTCACTAAAATCAGCAGCAAATTCTTAACTCATGAATGATCTCAATATCCCCTTTTTGTCAAAATATTTTATTAAAATTACAGGCAACTCTTTGAAAGCAGAAAAAAAAAACTCCTCTGTGAAGCAGACTGTAGAAACCATCTGCTGAGAGGTGTTGGCTGGATATAGCAAATTATATCTGTAAGGCTCACAGCAAGTGTTCCCTAATGAAACTCAGGATGTTGATTTTAAATGGCCAGCCACCCTATACACACTGGATCTGGCTATAGCATCGATCATCTCTCTTTCCATGGCAAATGAAATCAGATGACACATGTCAACAGTCCCGCATTTTGCACTTTGAAAGTCCAAGTTAAGTATAGCAGAAGCCTCAAATCTCTAAGAACTTTTATACTTCATCCTTTAATCATCTCTGTATTTTTTTAAACTTCTTAGGAACAAGGAAGTCTTTTACAATTGTGTATGGACATTTAAACAAGCAATCTTTTAATTTTAAATACTTTTATCCTTCCAGTAACACAAACTATTTAACACTAGTTGCTTGAAAACATTATGTAGATTACAAATGTACAGAGCTGTCCTTTTTAAGTCCACACTCTGTACTATATTATAGCAACAGAGCAGGTAACAAGACAGACATGGCTTCTGTTCTCTTCCTCTTAGAAGGGGAACCAGATGCTGAAAACAACAAAATTAGGATAAGAATTGTGATGGAGTAGGGAGGGGCTGGTAAATAAAGGATGAGAAGAAGGAAGCCTAGAGGAACAATCAGGAAGATATAAAATATGTTGTATTATGGTAATACCTGTCACAGGACATTGATATGCTAGTCCAAAGAACAATTTTCTGGCTACTGGGGCAGTGTTAAACAATAATAAGCAAGCAAGATTGACAGAAAATTTAGGTAAAGAGGTAGGTAAGAACAACTCATACAGGGTCTTGGTGGTCAAGTTAAGAATGTTAACCTTTACTCTGAGTAATGGAAAGACATGAGAGATATTTTAGGGATCAATAGCCAATTTCTCTAAATTATAAACAGAGAAAGTCTGAAATTACTTTGATAATGAGATTAAAGAGGAAGATAAAGAGTGATAGAGGAAGAATATCTTGAGAAGAATTTCTATATGAGAATTATAATGCACAAAAGTGTCTGGGAGACTCATAATCATTTTAAAAATTGATGCTAAGAATTCCAGTGGCACGCCTTATCTACATCAGTAGGACAGATTCAGTGAATGCTACATCATTCTTTAATGAATAATTCTATAAATGAATAACAAGTACAGAAGAATTTTATTCTATTACATAGAGTGTTCACTGCAGGATTTGAACTTAAAATCCTCCTTGGGAATTAAAATCTATAATGTCTTCTATTGAGCATTTACCACGTGACAAATTCAGTTTAAAGTATCCATAGATTACCTTATTTCATTTCAATAACCATTGGAAAAAGCCATCAAAATGAAAGCAATAAATGATTCAAATAATGACTGCTTATATAGCATATTCTCTTCAAAAGCTTGTTAGATATTAGAGAGGAGGCACCATACCTCTCTTGCTCAAATCTGTATTCTCTATGATGCATTATGTGGTAGGCATTCATATACTATGTGTAGTGGTTGCTCATGGGCACCTCTGAATGAATGCAACAAATAAGGGAACAAGTGAAAAGATAAAGAGACAAATGAGGTTGGACAACTGAGTGGGATAGAGAAGGGAGACATCTCAAGACATTACCAGCCTAGGATTAAAAACGGAATCTTAGCTGGGCGTGGTGGCGCACGCCTTTAATCCCAGCACTCTGAAGGCAGAGGTATGAGGATCACTGTGAGTTCAAGGCCACCTGGAGACTACATAGTGAATTCTAGGTCAGCCTGAACTAGAGTGAGACCCTACCGCGAACCCCTCACCCCGAAAAAAAAAAAAAAAAAAAGGAATCTTTAGGGCTGGAGTGATGGCTTAGTGGTTCAGGCCTTTGCCTGCGAAGCCAAAGGACCCAGATTCAATTCACCAGGACCCATGTTAAGCCACATGCACAAGGTGCAAATAATAAAATGGGTCAAAAATTGTATTTTAATTGTATAGTATCATTGGGAGAGTTTAAAATAGACTCAGGGAGTTTCTGCTTGATTCTTGCTCTATGTGTCATGTATGTGACTTTTGTAAAAGTTCAAAATATACCAAATTTCAGGTTGGAGAGATAGCAAATAAGGCATTGCTTGTGAAGCCTAACAACCCAGAATTGATTCCCCAAGACCTAAATAAGGCAGATGCGCAAGGTGGCACATGCATCTGGAGTTCATTTGCAGTGGCTGGAAGCACTGGTGCACCCATATTCTCTCTCTCAAATAAATAATTAGAACATAAAAAATATAGTGGATAGAGACAAAACATACCAAGCTTCTACCTAACAGATTTAGAAAGAAAATAAGAGAACATCAGAAACTTTAAAAATGGAGATCAGTTCTTATATGATAAAGTATTTAAGATCAAATAAGAATAAAATAATTTATCATATGAAAAAAGACAAGCCATAGCACGTGGCAGGAGTTTTATACAAATGATTTTAAACAAAGGTTGGAGAGAAAGAATAGGAGAAAAAATATGTCAGTTCTTTCATAAAACCCATCAGAATATTGTGAAGAAATCATTAAGAAAACATCACTAAACAGCAATATAGAATGCCTCCCTAAACAACCTATTAAGGACTTATAAAAATAGAAATATATCATATATACTTAACATATATTAATCAATGTAGTTTATTTTACATACAAGTGATATTGGCATGACTTTTCCAAAAAAGAAAATTGGATTAAGGCAAGGGACCAAGGAAAGATAGAAACTGAGACTAGGCTAAGTAAATGATCAAGGCACTTTGAGGCTGAGAAAACTGAGCATACAAATTCATAATGAATGTTAACTGAAGATAAAGTCTAAAATCCACTCACATTGTAGAAACAGAACATAAAACTGTATATAAATAGCCATAATATTAACATTAGAGAAAGCTAGAAATAAAATGTGACCTCTTTAAAAACTCCACCAAAAAAGTAAATATTAAACAAGGGGGGGAAAAAATGAATCTGGGCTAGAGAGATGGCTTAGTGGTTAGGCATTTGCCTGCAAAGCCAAAGGATCCTGGCTTGATTCTCCAAGACCCACATAAGCCAGATGCACAAGTGGGTGCATGTGTCTGGAGTTCGTTGGCAGTGGCTGGAGGCCCTGGAGCACCCATTTTCTCTCTCTCTCTCTCTCTCCCCCCACTCTCTCTGCCTCTCACTTGATCTCTCAAACTAGATAAATAAATTTTTTTTTAAAAAATCCAACAAAAATGAATCTATTACAAGCTAGCATAGGGGTAATCAACTGCTCTGTTACTGGATATGAAGCCTGCTTGGTGGGAAAGAATTTTTACCTGCTAATGAGAGAAACTCAGAATAAAGCCTAGAGGGAGCTTCCACTGTTTTGGGGCTAACAGGAGAGGTTATACCTATCAAAAAGTCTTTTAAATGTCTATGATTATCCCCTTTAAACCATGCTGCGCTCTCAGTCTTGGCTAAAAATAAAATAAAATAAAAATAAATCTGCTTTATTAGTATGGTAAGGAAGACCTAAAACCTACCAGTACCACAAATAAAGCCAACTGCATACCATGAGATGATTCATCTCTACCACACCTACCAGGGTCCAGGAAACATGACAGAGGAAGTGGCAGATTCAATGAGTGCTGCTCACATTGCTAGCCCGAGAAGCTTCTCCAGGGAGATGAAAGTAGACACTGAAGTAACTCAAAACTCAATCAAGCACAAAACTACTAAGTGTTGACAGCTAAAGTCTAAAGGAGACTTATACTGTGCCCTCCAAGGCTCAGATAACATTATAGAAGTGAGGGCAGAAAGAATGTAAGAGCAACAGGGCAGGAAAGCATATTCTGAGGTGTTGCATGCCCACACAGAAATTGACTGGTATATTCATGACCCAACAATGAATACTAATAATCCCACTGAGGAGAGTCTTCAGTGGAATAGGGATGGGGGAAAAGGAACATAAAAGTATAACAAGAATATGACCAACAAAAATATGTTCATACAATGGAGTTCTAAATAAAAATAAAACAATATTTTTGATCTATCTGAAGTGCTGGTATCATATATAGTTTGACATTATGAAAATAATTTGTAGCTGGACAATAAGTACTATATAGTTTTCATTATATTAAGTTCCTATACAAGCTTATGAAAATTTCAATGAATAATTTAACTAAATGAAATACCACCGAAAAGATAATGAATTAGAGAATGACCTAGAATGCAGGCCATTGATTCAAAGAGAAAGTGTAAATTCATAGACTTCCAGAGGCCTGTGAGCAGATGTAAATAAATGCAATGGTGTACTATATTTTTTGTAGTATAAGAAACTGTACTAAAATCCTCTAGAACTTAGGCTTACATGAAACTGTTAATATACAAAAGATTATGAAATTATATACTTTCAAATATTACGTGAGTTAGCAATTACATTTTTAACATGCTATAGGAATAGATCAATTTTTAACAAAAGACAAAGAGAAATAATTTTAATCTTAAGAATAATTCTAACGTTTGAACAAAATAGGGATAGCTCCACAATGCACTTTATAAGATTAATATAACCTTGATATGCTCTATATAATACCTATCCTAGCAAACACTTCTTGGGAACCTAGGGCAATAGCTTACTAACATATTACTTGCCTGGGATTTGCAAGCCTGTGTGTTGGGTTCCCAGAGAGGGAGGAATGGAATAAGAGAACCAAGATAAAAAGAGAGGCACCAAGACAAAGAGAAAGAGAAACAAAGAAAGAAAAGAGATTAAGGAAGGAAGGGAAGGGAAAAGGTGGAAAATGGGAAGGGAAAGGGTAAAGGAAGGTTAAGGGAGACAGGAAGTGAGAGACAGAAGGGACAGGGGTAAGGTAAATGGGAAAGCAAAAGGACAGGGGAAATTATGATAACATTAAGCCCATAGGAAAATGAAGGAAAGGGAAGGAGGAGGGAGGGAGGCTTAAAGATGGGGTCCCTACAGTCATTAGGAAAGAATCAGCATGTCAAAAAATTGTAGAGGACAGGAGAGATGGCTTAGCAGTTGAGCTCTTGCTGGTGAAGCCTAAGGACCCCAGTTTGATTCCCCAGGACCCACGTTAGCCAGATGCACAAGGGGACACATGCGTCTGGAGTTCATTTGCAGTGGCTGGAGGCCCTGGAGCGCCCATTCTCTATCTCTCTTTCTCTCTCTATCACTCTCAAATAAATAAGTTAAAAAAATAAACAAAAATTTTTTAAAAAATTGTAGAGGGACTGGAGAGATGGCTCAACAGTTTGTAAAGCCTTAGTCTGGGCTCTGTTCTCCATTATCTACCTAAAGTCAGATGCATGCATGTGGAGTTCATTTGCAGTGGCAGGAGGCCCTGGCACATGCACATGTGCACACACACGTGCTCGCTCGCACTCTCTCTCCCCCTTGCAAATAAATTATAAAAAATATTTTTGTAAAAAATTATATAGCATCTTACACAAGATAAAGATCACACAAAAAGAGTGCCCTTCTAAACTTACAATTATATGGTTTAATCATGATGGTATTCATACTTTTAAGGACTGGTATTAATGCCTGACAGTGAAAACTCACTTCTGATGACTATGTTTTTTTAAAAGTACTTCACATTGCAGGACCTTGTGCATACTAGTTAAGTACTTTACCACTGAGCTATATCCCCAGCCCAAAAAACAGATTTTCAATGAAAAATTTAGTATCAAGAAAGGCAAAGGAAATCAATGTTGAAGCTGGAGTTAAGACTTGTACTGAATGTATAGTAATTTGACTATAGGGATTTATATACTTACATCCTAATAATATGAACAAGGTGTTGACCTGTTTAGCACTGTCAAAAATTTGAGCCTTGTTATTAAAATATAGATTCACATTATTTACTTTGTGAATCAAAACTTTTCTAGGTTCACATTTTGTTTGAAATAAGTATGTCAAAGTTCAAAAGGGTATGAATTTGCCACTGAAAACATGGCACTAGAAAAAATAAAGTACACATTGAAATAAGAATTATGGTTCACATCACCTCCTCACAACTGTGTAAATAAAAAATCAAGGATATATTGTAGTTGACATAAATAATATATTCCATTTCGTATATGTAATATATTCATTCACAACCCAAGTGGCTTCAATTAAAATCAACCTACCCATCATTCTTATTTCAGTCAAATAAAAACATGCAAAATCAACTTACATCTCAAGTAATTATCTTCTACGCACGCACACATATATGTGTGCGTGTGTGCATGTGTGTGTGTGTGTGAGACAATGATAAAAGTTGTGATAGCAATAAAAAGCATGAGCACATGTGGCTTTGTTTTAAAACTGAACAATGAGAAGCTATTGTACAGACTAGGTTATAAAAAAAAAAAACCAAAACATCAGTATAAAATATTTTTCATGTACCTTCTTCAAGGATGGGCCGTGGGATGATAAAAGGAATTTCCTGTAGAGGTTCCATATACTTATGACCAGCACTAATGATTTGTATTTGTGGTAAACACAGGACAAGTGTTCCCGGAATGCTGGTTTGTCCATGGTACCAACTTCTTACTGTTCCGGGAATGTCACTAGATACAATTGTACTTGGAGAAGGCAGGCTATCATTTGGAATGAACACACAACATGACTGTACTTCAAGCTAGAAAAGAAAACCAGAATTAAGATATTTCAGTCAGATCAAACACTTACTTGAATTCCTAATATCTTCATCATAATAACCAGCAAGGCCAAAAATGGAAATACACCTGATTTATGTCTTCACAGCTACTTTAAATTATCTCTCCAGCCCATGAGTTACTTTTACTAAGTAAGCCAACAATTGAAAAGATTTTTTTTAAATGCTATAAACTTGGTCAAAAGCACCTACATATATAAGATGAAAACATGAGTGTCATCCTCCAGCAAAAGAGTGAAAAAAGTCTTCCTTCTTTTCCAGTTCATTGTATGTTGTGAACACCAAGGAGATAAGGCCTTAGACTTACCTTCTTAAAATAAAGCTAGGTCTGGAGAGATGTCTTAGCAGTTAAGGGGACTAGCTGCAAAGTGTAATGAACCATGTTCGACTCTCCAAGTCCCACATAAGCCAGATGCACTAAATTGAGTCAAGTGCAAGGTCACACTTGACAAATACATAGTGCAAGCATCTGGAATTTGATTTCAGTGGCTGAGGCCCTGGTGTGCCACTTCTCTCTTTCTCTAAGAAAAAATAAATAAATAAAAAAATAAAATAAAGCTATTTCTATATGTATTTGGTCATTACATTTTTAATATTGTTTTTAATTTTTGAGACAGAGAGGTAAAGAGTGAGTATAGGCATGTCAGGAATTCCTTCCATTACAAATAATCTCCAGACACGTACGATATTTTGTGCATTTGTCTTTATATAGGTATTAGAGAATCAAACCCATGCCATCAGGCTTTATAAGCAAGTGCCTTTAACTGCTGAGCCATTTCTCCCAAACCCCTACATTTTTATTTTATATGGTAAAATGTAACAAAAAGGTTTTAAAACATTAAACTCGTAACTCTCAACAATCCTTATAGGGCATGTTCATATCACAAATGTTCTGTTTGAATACACACATCATTAACTAAAGAAAAACAAATACAAGGTAATATGAAAAACCCCAAATCTTAAAAATCAAAGTGCTATTTATTTTTCATTCCTCAAACATTACCTAAATTGTGATTTTATGTAAAACATTTATGTTTTCCTTAAAAAAATTAAGTCTAGTGACTAACATTGTCAGATCTTAATAGCACTGTAGGACCAAACTCAAAATGCAACTTATTAGAGGTTTTAATTCAGAACCAAAATAGATTAGACTGTTCATGTCAGTTGGGTCTTACAAAATAAAATTCTGTGTATGGTTTAAAAAAATCCCGACATTCTAGCATGAGTGAATTATTTGTTAAAAAAAATTTAGACTTTGACTTGTTGGCTGTTTTTACTTAAAAAAATGTGATGAAAAGGGGTTATTTGAAGGATTGACAAATTTATTTTTGCTTAACACATGTTTAGTTATTGTCAGTGATTGCATTTGCAAGAAAGCCACATCTTGTGAAAGACAACATGGATATAATAATATTCTGTCTTCCTAGCTTATATACTCCTTAGTGAAAGCATGGCATTCCAATTGGAATTTCTTGATAAAATAAATTGTTCATCAACTGACAAGCAATCCTCTGTGTTTGCTTCACATTTTTGGGCACAACAAACTAAGGCATTCAGTGAAGAAACAGACGTGTAAACTGTTGCGAAATTAAATGCAGTATTTTATCATATATAAACTGTTATTGGTTCTACAAATTTATCTGAGATCTTTGGTAATGCAAGTATGTATGTGTTAAGTAGTTGATTGGTTCAAGATCATGATATAGTCTATATTGTCTAGCATGCATTATAATTAAATATTTAACATAATTCATCATTAGTAATATTTAATTGCAAAGCTTAAAATGACATATAAGGTATACTTTCACTATTAATTTAGGTTGGAAAACTAAAAAATAAATAAAATATTAACACTTCGTATAAGAAGAATAAAATATTAATACTACATATAACATATCCAAAAATGGTGAAAAATACTTTCAACATTGTGTGAGGCCATTAATATGCTATCACTATAAACATATATATTTCTCCTAAGAAATAAAGGCTAATTGTACCCAAGTTTCCACAATCATAAAACATCTCAAATTCTACTAATGTGAAAAATCAATTATTTCATAAAATTTAAACATTGAATAAGCATAGACAATAAATAGTATACTCACAAGAAACATACAACAATTTTAAAACATAAATTTTCTAAAGTTTTGACATGTAAGGATTCTTGTAGTGATTACAATAAAACCATCTGTAATAAAATTCTACAATTATTATAAAGTAACATTATAAAACTATTATAAACTATTACATTATAAACTATAACATTATAAAACTATTATATTATTATTAACTATTATAAAAGCTGAAGCAATCACATCCATCATTTTATACTATTAGAATAAATTGTCTGTCGAAAATTGTGATTGTAATATAAAATGCTAAGTGATTTATACTGCTGAATATAAATCTGTACCAGTAAATTTTGCATTAATGTAAGGACCTGACAATCCAAGGGAAAGAAAATGAAGTAATCTGCCAGTAAGACGTCCTGAAGCTGGGGGTCAGATTATGTTCATGGAAACCATCTGGTTGGGACCCTCTGAGCCACACCAAACACAAATGATCTTTTAAAAAAATATCCTATTCATTAATGCATCACAGCTGCACTGAGTGTTACTTCATTTTTCCATGGCAACATCCTCTCTGTGTCAAGGATCCTGTTTCAGTTTTGGTAGCAACTTGTTCTTTTGCCAATACTGAACACATTCATGTGCTAAAGGAAAGGGATTATTAGAAATTCTTGAGGAACTACTTCTATTTTGATTCATACTGGGTCAAAGTCTACATATCTAAGGATCAAATGCTAAGTATAAACCAGTAAAATAAAAGAATCATTTGGCATTTTTACTTAAATAAATGACATGACCACAATGCATTCTTTCCCTGAATTTCAAGTTTATGTACCATTTAAAAAAATCTATTTCATCAGGGCTGGAGAGATGGCTTAGTGGTTAAGCGCTTGCCTGTGAAGCCTAAGGACCTCCGTTCGAGGCTCGGTTCCCCAGGTCCCACGTTAGCCAGATGCACAAGGGGGCGCATGCGTCTGGAGTTCGTTTGCAGAGGCTGGAAGCCCTGGCGCGCCCATTCTCTCTCTCTCCCTCTACCTGTCTTTCTCTCTGTGTCTGTCGCTCTCAAATAAATAAATAAATAAATAAATAATTTAATAAAATCTATTTCATCATGGTCCTTCAATACTATAGATAAGGTTTGGAAAATGTAGATTTCTGTGATATATGTGTTACATAATTGCCATCGCAGCTCACTTAAAAGGAAGTGTTTCTGAATTAATCTGAAAATCATAAGACACTGGGCCATCATATAAAATATTTTATATGTAAATGCTTTAAAATGCTACATGAACTTTAAAAAGTTACTATTTCCTCATGTCAAATAATGTATTTCTTTTCTGTTTTGCTTAAGTGTGTGGGGCATACATGTGTATATGTGTGCATGGTGAGCACAGGTTTGTTGTACAGTTACATGTACATGTGCATACTTGTGTATGGAGACCAGAGGTAGATGCTGGGTGTCTTTCTCAATTACTTTTTGCCTTACTTTGAGATAGAGTCTCTCACTGAACCAACTTAGATAGACATACTAGCTAACTGTGGGTTCCTGTGTCCTCCAGGCCCAGCTGGGGTCCTCCCTGAAGGTGCCTAGGCAATGGGGTGGGTAAGTGCATACTGAGAGAATCACTCCCTGGAGATAGACACCTCTCTCAGTTTATTGTCAGAGAAATGGGTTTATAAGCATTTGAGCATTTGAGGGTGGGGGGTAGGACCCTAAGGGAATTGGACATACCAAGCTCATTTCTGATGCCTAATTAGCATATGGGGCATTCATTCCAGCATGCAGGCTATGGGGGGGTGGGCTTCAGGTAATCTAGGGTCTCAGGGACAGGGCTGTGTGAAGACTGATAAGGAGTTACCTAGGCAACTGGCCAAAGGTCACAGCACTATGGGCAAAGCCTAAATTAAGGCATGAAAGGCTTGGAGAGGGAGTGGCTTCCTGTAGCCTAGGGGTCTTTAGCCATGCCTGGCAAATCAAGCCCCTCTCCTGAAGGTTCCAGCCGGTGCCAGGCAGTATCCAACAGCTATCATGACTCTGGGTCTCCCCAACAAAGAGATTATAAGTATGCATCACCATGCCCTGTATGGTGGGTTCTGAGGATACAAACTCAAATCCTCATGTGTATGTGAAAAGAGTTTATAGGCTAACCTATCTCCCCAGCCCAATATATTCTTTTTCACAAAACTTGAAATTTTAGAGATAGTTATATTTATTTTTAAAAAATCAGCCTAGAGAGATGGTTCAGCAGGTAAGAGTGGTTACCTCAAAAAAGGAGGAGACTGCCTGAATTGAAATCCCTAACACACACTTAAACAGTTGTATGTGGGGGGTGGGGGGGAATCCTATAGCTCCAGCCCAGTTAGGAGCAAGGACTGAAAGAATGTTAGAGGCTTTTGGTTAGCTCATTTTACTAAAAGCAGTACTTCTAAGTTTATTAAGAGATTCTGTCACAAAGGAACCTACAGATGAACAACAAAATGAAGATGCTAGATGTTCTCTTTTGGTTTCTATGTTGTATGCAAGGGGTATGTACATATATACAAACACACCCCCATATGATACATACAGATCATTTTTATATCTTTATAAGAATATAATTCCTTAGGGAACCATGTCAAATTAAAAATAAAATAAACACTGTAGACCATTACATTCATTTTTTTTCATTTTTATATTCATGTATTCTTTAATATCTACCATTATTTGAGGTAGAAGTTAAGATGTGACAAAAGACATAGTCCAGCCATTAAAAAGATTAAAATGGGGATGAACAGGAGCTAGAGAGATGGTGCAAAGGCCAAATGTCTTTGCTTAACAAACTTGAAAGACTGAGTTCTATACCTTCTATGCGAGTAAAAAGTTAGGTGTCAGTTACCCAAGCATTGGGAAAAACAAAAGATCACTCAGGCACACCAATCAGCCAATCTAACAAGAATGAATAAACAAACAAAGACCTGACCAAACATGCACATGGGGCACATATGTCTTCACACACATGCATATGTAATTCCAGCATAGGGGAGTTGGAGATAGGTAGACATCTGGGCTTGATAGTGAGCTACTCTAGTTTACCTAGCAAATAACAGGCCAATAAGAAATCCTGCCTCAAAAAAAGGTGGGCAGGTGCTGGAGAAATGGCTCAGTGACTAAGTCAATTGCCTGCAAAGCCTAATGATCTAGGTTTGATTCCCCAGTACTCATGTAAAGCTGGATACACAAAGTGGTGCATGCATCTGGAATTAATTTATAATGTTTGGAGGCACTAGTGCATACATCCTCTCTATCATTCTCTGTTCTCTCTACCTCTCTCTCTGCTTGCAAATAAAAAAAAAATAACATTAATAAAAAAGACAGTTTCTGAGCAACAATACACATGCATACATCTGAGTGAGCACCATATAAACAACCAAGCCTTCAAGTAATCACACACATATACATAGACCTAAAAGAATAAATAAATTTAAAACTATGAATACAGATCAGTGATAGAATGTTTGCTTAGCACATAGGACGTCCTATGTTTAATCCCTAGTAATGCAAAAATGTTTAAAAATATAAATACAAATTTTAACATTATAGAATTCTCAGTAGATATAAACTCTATAAAGTCATTTACTCTGCCTCTTTTGTTCACACTATAGTAGTACATGAGATAGTGTGTAATGTACTATAGGTATTCAACAAAAAAGTAAATGAACATGATTATTTTTATCAAATATTAAAAGAATTGTTTCATATATGGTATTCATAATTTCCTCCCACAGGATAAATCTAATAGCACAATTTAATAAAAGTGATTTCTCAGTCCAATGTAATATAGCTGAGGTATATTTGAGACATTATAAGTTTCCATGAGTTCAGCTTCCTCATCTATCAACAGGGAAAGATCACAGCAGTGACATAGTTACTATGTAAACTTGCTAAATATATGTATTCAATAAATAAGTATTTACTATTTGCCAGATGAACTACATTGAGCTTCATGAATTTAAAAAGGTGCTCACATTATATGTATTTTAAAATGCTGTTTACCTATATATTTAGAGGCCATCAAAATAATAAGTATCCCATTTATACAATAAAAATATACACAACTGTAATGCAATTCATTTTTCCTATTTTATAAATTATCACAAAAATATTTGGAGTATACATTGTAAATATGCCCAACTTGGGGACTTTAAAAAGTTTCAAAAGTGAACCTAAATTATTCCACCCTTTAAAAATAGAAATTAGTCAAGAGAAAACAAGAAAATTTCCTAGATTTGAAATCCAGACTTCTTCCTCCTAACAAATTACCCTGCAATGGCTTTCACTGTTTTAGTGCCTGTAAATAAGAATGTGAACTCAGTGAAACATTGAGTGGAAAACAGTTCAAATCTGCTTTTATAATTAAAGTGGCTAATAGTTCATCTGCCTATTCCTCCTCGATCCTGAAGATAAGTCAGAGAGTTCACTAGGCATCAAGAAATATGATTATCTTATCACTGGTCATGTTCCAGATGAAATTCCCTAGGAGAAAATTCAATTGCCTAGCTTAACTGGCTTGATTTGAGTAGACACTTTGATTGACATTCTCAACAAAATCATACAAAATGTGAAAAGTAGTCCTCTAAGAAATAGTAGATAATTATTTGAGGCTTCAGAGATTACAAAAACAAATAAAACAAAACAAGAAATGTTATAGGATAGTAGCCCAAACTTCAATGTATATGAGAAAAAAAGCTGAGTTTGGCAATAAGAAGAACAACACTGTCCTTTCTTAATAATTCAGGTCACAGCATTTCTATCCCATCAGCTTCATGTCACTGCTAGTCACATACTTGAAGAATAAAAATGGAGCTTTTTGAATATTAGATCTTTGCTGATAACCATATATATGGTTACCATATATACATACATATGGAGAGATGACTTAGTGGTTATGTGCTTGCCTGTAAAGCCTAAGGACCCCGGTTCAAGGCTCGATTGCCCAGGACCCACATGAGCCAGATGCACAAGGGCACACGCGTCTGGAGTTCGTCTGCAGTGGCTGGAAGCTCTGGTGTGCCCATTTCTTTCTCTCTCTCTCTGCCTCTTTATCTCTCTGTCACTCTCAAATAAATAAATAAAATAAACAAAAAAAGTTTTTAAAAAAATGAAAAAACAAAACCAGCAAAGAACAAAGGACTTGATGATAATTTACAATTAAAAGGCTCCCAAATCAACATCACATTAAAAAATGTCTAAGATAACATAATATGCTTACTTAAAATGAAGAACCATGAAATAAACTGCACATGTACCAAAGGTGGTGACGGCAAACTTTATCATCTGTATTTTATCAGATTTAAAAGTAAAATAAAGGAAAAAGGGAATCACAATCAACTTATAAATGATTGATAATGACATGAAATTAAGTGCCATTAATAAGGACATTATATCATTATATCAAAGCAAAAAAAAAAAAAAAAAAAAAAAAAACAACTTGCAAAAATGGTAAAAGCAGGCCGGGCGTGGTGACGCATGTCTTTAATCCCAGCACTTGGGAGGCAGAGGTAGGAGGATCGCCGTGAGTTCAAGTCCAGCCTGAGACTACAGAGTGAATTCCAGGTCAGCCTGGGCTAGAGTGAGACCCTACCTCAAAAAAAAAAAAAAAAAAAAAAAAAAAAAAAAAAAAGCCAAAAAAAAAAGAAAGAAAAAGAAAAAAAAATGGTAAAAGTAGAAGTATTCTTATCATTTTATCCTGCAAGTAAACCATAGAGATCCCAAAGTTAACATTCACAATCTGACCATAGCTCTAAAATTCTGCACTCACTGAATCTGCCTGAGCTGTTTCAGTTTCTCCTCCTAACACTTCTGATCACTACCTTAGTTTCTGTCAACAACACTTTCGCTCCTACTTACATTTTTAAGTGGGCCACTTGGGCCACTGCTCTTTCAAGCTAATGATTTTCTATTTTTTAACCATCTATACTACAACTTTCCAAACTGTTTCTCTCCTATAAATATGTTCTTCAACTCCAGATATGAAAAATTTACTAGTATGTACCTGGACAGGCATTTCAAGTAAGTACCTTTAACCACTGAGCCATGTCTCCAACTTCCTAGACAGGTATTTCAAATATATGCATATATTAAAACTTTTTTCTCTCTGCTAACTACAAGACATTTTACTAATTGATTAGCATCACTATTTAATTTACTCCAACAACAACAACATAAAAAATGGAAGATGGGTGACCACTTAAATTCTATCACATTCCCTTTAACCCACTGGTCAGTAAGTTCTGTTAAATTATAGCCAAGCCACTCAGTTGTTCAACTGGAATTAAGGCCTGGTGTTCTGAAAACATAGTTTTATATATTTTGTTTATTATTTTGGTTGTTATAATTAGCAAGATAAATCTGATCCCTGTTATTTCACCCAGGTCAGAGGAGGATATTTTCTAGGATGTTATAATTCAGAATACTGATGTCATTACATGTTAGCTGGTAGACATAAAGGCTTTTGCTGCTATTTGGAGTCTTAAATTGGAATACAGTGCATAACTTAGTATAATTATTCCTGCCACATTACTCAACTGCTTGTCGAATTTCTTAAAATGGTATCAAAACATTCAATTCATTATAGAATGGGTAGGAAGGGATTTTCCCCCAGCTGAATGAGTTTCCCAAACTTGTTTTCAACAACTGTATTGACAATTTTCATATGTGTATGTAATGTATTTTGTCCAGAATCCCCTTCCGTTACCTTCTCTTATTCCTTTCCCACCTCCACCATTCCTTTTACATTGAACCACTGAACTACTACTTCCCTAATTCTGCTTTCCAGCTAGTCCCTAAAAGAGGTGTTTTTGGGTTTTTTTTTTGTTTGCTTGTTTTTGAAAGCAGGGAGAGGGGCATGAAGAGGGAGAGCAATATATGTAAGTACAATGATTGTGATGGGGAGGTAATATGATGGAGAATGGAATTTCAAAGGGGAAAGTGGGGGGGTTGCCACGGTATATTTTTTTATAATCATGGAAAATGTTAATAAAAATTTTTTAAAAAGAGAGGGAGAGCAAGAGGGAGGAACAGAGAGAATGGGGTGCACTAGTACCTCTTAACTACTGCAAATTAACTTCAGATGAATATGCCACTTTGTGCATTGGGCTTTATGAGGGTATTAGGAAATCAAACCTGGCCCTTCCAGCTTTGCAAACAAGTGCCTTTAACCACTGAGGCATCTGAACAGCTAATTTTTTTGTTTTTTTTAATCCAAAGTTGGGTTTCACTCTAACCCTGGCTGACCTAGAACTCACTCTATAGTCACAAGCTGGAGTGGAACTCACAATGATCATCTTATCTCTGTCTGCAGAGTTCTGGGATTAAAGGTGTATGCCACCACAGCCTGCTGTGAAAGAGGTGATTTTTAACTACTATTTAGTTCATTATAACACAGTGCTTAGGATCACAGTAACCTTTAACCAGCTAATTGTTCTTAATGTCTATTTTATTCTAGACAACAAAATGGTGCCGACTGGTTCTTGTACAAATCACTGAGAACTCAGATGTGATACTATCATGTCATTGAAATATAAAATGACCCAGTGGGTGCTGTAACTGACAGGTATTCTAATCACGAGGGATGAACCACATCAATGGATGAGTGCAATGATGAGAACTCAGCTAAATAGGTTGCCAGGAGGTGAAGTTTAGCTGGTTGGAGGTCCCTATTCATTTCTCTCTGCTCACCAGCTGCCACACCCTTCCATAAAAATATATTGCTCAGCACATGCCCAAAGACAATGGAGCCAGACAGCCATAGCCAAAGTACTGAACTGTGAATACAAAGATTCTTCCTTTGAGTTGGTTTTCTCAGGTATTTTGTCACATAAGTAGGAAGCATAGATACAAATTCACCAGGAATACAGCAGTGCTTCCTCTAGGGATTCACAACACTTTTGCTGAAACTATCAATAGTCTTACTGAGTCAAAAAAAAGTTTTCTAAACAACCTCATTAAGAGGTGCTCCACATAAGGCACCTCAAAATAGGACACTCACCCTTTCCTAATAGACTGTAAGAACTACTAGATTTCTTTAGTCTCCTTAATATCTCCTGGGACACATAATAAAAATGACTTGCTGAATATAGAAATGAAAGGAATAACAGTGGAAAGAAAGACTGCATTTGAAAATGTATTGATGGCTGTTTTAAATAATGAATAAATTAACTTAGATATGAGTGTTTAAAAGGTTAAGGTGCTTACTTGTAAATGTAGAATAGAAATATTTTATCAGGATTTTAAAAAATACACTGTATATTAGAAAGGATATATGAAAGTTCAAAAGTCAGGAAGAAGACATTTAGAAGCATACTTCCTTGTACTTTACTTTTAAAAGGTATTTTTATTTATTTATTAGGGAGGAAAGTGAGACAGAAGAGAGGGAGAGGGAGAGATAATGGACACTCCAGGGCCTCTTGCCACTACGAATAAACTTGTGATACAGGCACCACTTTATGTGTCTGCCTTTATGTGAGTACTAAGGAATCAAAGCCAGGCCAGCAGGCTTTTCAATTGAGTAAATGCCTTTAGCCATGGAACCATCTCTCCAGCATTATACTCTACTTTTAAACACCAAGGCAACCAGAGGAGAAGACAAGGTAAATAATTTTTTAAAGCACATAAACTCACAAAAAAGAGACTGTTTTACCATTATAAGAACTCAAATATGTGTATAGTGTATGTGGTATGTGTATGGGTGCGATATAAACATGTAATAGACTTTTACTAGAAGAGATTAGGGAAAATGAACAAAAGAAGGACATTTCTATCTTAGAAAGAAAAGCTATGTGTGAAAATCAAACAATGATGTAACTATATAACAGTATGTGAATCAAAATTAAAGTTTGAATTTTTCATCCAACTCTACTATATATTAAATAAGTCTCAAAATAGGTGTAAAATATGTCTTTCCTTTGATTGAATTACGTTTATCTGAAACTCACAACAAATGAGAAAATTAATAGCAATAAATACCTCATATTATTTTTTGAAAACTTCCATAACTATAAATAATAGCTAATATATTAAGATAAGTTAAACAATTTTGAAGTTTTATATGTTATTTTAATTAAAATTTAGATTTTCAGTTAAGGTGCTTGAGCCTGAGGAATCAGGCTAAATTCCCAAACACACACCTAAACCAGATGCACAGTGCTACATGTTTCTGGAGTTCATTTGCAATGGCTAGGGGCCCTAGAGAGCACATTCATTCTATCTCTCAAATAAATAAATAAAATATCTTTTTAAAGTTTGGATTTGAAGTTGGGCATGCCTTTCATCCCAGTACCTGGGAGTGAGAGGTAGAAGGATCACCATGAGTTTGAGGCTACCCTGAGACTACACAGTGAATTCCAGGTCAGCCAGGGTTAGGAGAAACCCTACCTTGAAAAGCCAAAATAAAATAAAATAAAATAAAATAGAATAAATAAAAAAGGTTGGATTTGATTACAGTGCTGAGAAGTATAATTCCTGTTTATATATTGCATTTTAATTTCAAAGCAATATTTAAAAGAAGGAAAACATAAGAATGAAATGAGTTGATACCATAGAAATCTTTCTCGTTGGAGACTGCCTAAAAGATATAACCCTCAAAACTAGTAAGGGGCCAGCACCTGAAAAGTGGGGATCTGGTAAGGGTAGGATGAAGCTTAAGCTTAAAAGATTTTATTTTATTTTTTTCGTCTCTAGTCTGTAACTCCCAGTACCAGAGATTGGTTGCTACCAACACTGAGCTGTTGATCAGGAGACCTACAAGGTCTCCAAGGCAGCTTTCTGTCAAAGCCCTTGATTACCTGCTTGATACAAAAGCTAAAACCCTATTGCTGAAGACACCATATGCTGCTGACACACAGCACAAGAGACCTGGCTGGAATTCAGAAGAAAACTAGTGCTCAGGCAGCCTGTCTAGTGCTGTAAAGCACTATGCAAGCTACTGGGGGAAAGTAGCCAACAAAAGTCTGACCAACCAGAGGTCTAAGCTACTCAGAAGCAAACACCCTCACATGATGTAAACACCACTGCAATAGAGGCACACAGCCTCAAATGGGTAACTAATAGCTTTCTGATTGGCTAAAGATCCCCTCAGTGCAAAGGAACACATATCTGGAATTGGGAACCAGAATCCTATGGAGACAAAGATTATGTGCTCCAATGTCAAGCTCTTTTTGGCTAAAAGAGGGGTTATAATACTTCAAATTCCTCCTAAATTAATAATGATTATCCCATTTAAATTATGCTGAGTTCACTCTCCATGGGAGAATCTGGTCTTTTTCAAAAGATAGTGAGATCAGAGGAGATAAACCACCCCTCACAGTACAGCCAAGCCACAGCTGAAACGACAGAGGAACTGAGGAGATAAGCAAGAGTGCTGCTTCCATACTGCACCTGATAGTGCCAGGGTAAAGGAGACAGGCCCGAGGATACTCAATACCTACCAAAACAAAGATCCAGAGGCTCCTAAGAGCTCATCACTGTAAGTAGACTTAAAACTCAACCACTATGGCTCAGGGAATTTTGAGGAAGAGGGGTGGAAAAATTGTAAGAGCCACAAGTTGAGACACCATACCCACAGGCATTTCCTCCCCCCAAAAATAACTGATTACTGCTCCCACAATGTATCAACTACAACTCTATGGGGAATACTTGCAACCCCACTGAGAAGGTTCCCAAGAGATAGGGGCAGGGACAAGGAAAAAGAGGGTACCAACACATGATGTATCCATGTAAAACATCTTGTTAATAATAATTATAATAATAAACATTAAAGACATTTCAAAATTTTCATAGAGCATGTAATTCATCTAATTTTATTTATAATAAGAAAAAAAAAAACAGGCCTGGAGAGATGACTTAGTGGTTAAGGCACTTGCCTATTAGGCGTAAGCACCCAGGTTCGATTCACCAGGACCCATATAAGCTAGTTGCACAAGATGGCACATGCATCTGGAGTTTGTCTGCAGCAGATGGAAGCTCTGGTAAAACCCATTTTCTCTCTCTTTCTCTAACTGAATCCTTTCTCTCTTTCTCTAATAATAAATAAAAATTAAAAAAAGAAAAAAACACTATTTTTAACTAAATTATGGAATAAGAATGAGACAGATTAGATTGTCAGAAAAATTATATCAATATTAAATATGGAAAAAATTAAACACTATAGAAATTAGATCCATAAAAATTGTAATTTCAATTTTACCTGTAGTGTGAGACTCTTTACTGCATTCCATAATATTCCAATAAATTCTTTCATTCTTTCTTCAGGACTTCTACAGCCTTCAGACATATTCAACATGGCCTTCACAGGAACTGACAAAGGCCGGGATTCTAGGCATAAAAAGAGCTAATTATTTATCAGAGACATAACTTATAACTTTACACAACCATGTTGATAATATTTTCAAGATTATTTGATTAAAATCATAGCAACCATATGAGATTATGTATATTCCATTAATTAATATATCTTATGGGGTTGGTAATTTTTCCAATGATTCATGGAATTAAAGACTGAGAGGTCAAACTGTGGAGTAATAAAATATTGTATATAAGAGGGGGCCTTCTAATCAAGATGGCAGACTCATAACCATGGTAGAGTTTGGGGGTGAAATCAGACAAGATTTATGGGACCACTGCAAGTAGCAGCAGGAACCCATGGGGTGCCCATAATCACACACCAACTGTACTTGAGTCCCCCCCCAAACCCTTTGCTGCCCCTACATGTTAGTGCCCCACCCCTGCAATTGTGGCACACCCTACATTACCCTAGCCAGTTTCCCATTGTCCCCACCATATGTTACCATTCTCATCAGATAGTTCTGGTCTTGGTCAACTCCTCTGATTGTTGGCAGCATCCACATACCAATACCTCCAAACCAGCCAACTCCATGAACCTGGTCTAGCCTGGTCCATGGATCCAAGAAGCACCACCACCTCCCACTGCCCCACTCCCCTTCCCAACAGTGACACTACTTAGGGCATCTCTTCTGCATCAGATGGGGAAGATAGGAATATTTGCCAACCAACCACCAGGGGGAAACAATGAGTACTCCACAACCTGGTAAACTGGGTACAGTAGGTGAGCAGGGCCAAGTGCTACTGCCCTTGGACCCCATTAAAGGATAGGCATGGCTATGATCTGGCAGAGGAGATTCCAGACATCCAACTGTAGCCTATGTAAGAACCACCAGCCCAAAATTGCTGTCACAAGTGTAACCTCTACAACCTGCATATTCATGGATACAATGCCATCCAATCCAGTTCAAACCCAAAAGAGAACACTCACTGAAGGTCATACAAGGATAGATAATTTTTTACCCCTTTAAAAAAACATTTGACCCCAAAACAGAGATATACCAATGTAAAAAGAATAAAATTTAAAAAGAACAGCAACAAAAGACAACAAAGAGATCTCCATCAAAAATGCCTAGTTCCATACAATGAAGTCTCCATAGAAGGAATAGAGAAAGCAACAGAAATAGAATACCCAAATGAAAGCACAATAGGCTCTGTTACCTTGACCAAATAAACTGCTGAACTGGAAACAATCACCAAAATAAATAAATAAGTAAATAGCCAGGTGTGGTGGCTCATGCCTTTAATCCCAGCACTCAGGAGGCAGAGATAGTTTGAGGGCACCCTGAGACTACATAGTGAAATCCAGGTTAGCGTGGGCTAGAGTGAGACTCTACCTTGGGGGAAAAAAAGGAAACAACCAAACAAAGAAACAAAATCACATAAATAAAATACAACTGAATCATTTCTTAGTGAAAAAAGCTTTCATCAGCAAGCTTAACTTAATTAAAGAAAATCAGGGAGGCCTCAATAAGGAGATAAGTGAGTTGAACATGAGTCCACAAATAGAGGATCTCAATAACAAGTAAGCTTGATCAAGACATGATTAAATACAAAATGAATTCTAATAAGCATCAAGAAAATCAGACCATGACCTGAAAATGGAACTTAACAAAGGGATGGAAACAATACAAAAAAAATGAAACAGAAAATTAAATTGAAATAGATCTTGTAAATACCTCTCCACAAACCCTTAGTAACAAGAGTTAATCATGTGGAGGATAGAACCTGAGATCTAGAAGACAAGAAGAAATTGTTCAGGGCTCGAACACTTTAATAAATTAAAAAAACCATGTGAACAGAGTATGGGGGAATGATATGATCCCTTAAAACAATCAAGCATCTGAATCATAGTGCTGCAGTCAGTTTTGCATTGCTGGTAGAAATCACGCAAGCAAGAGCAGCTTCTGGGAAAAAGAGTTATTTTGGATTACAGGCTCGAGAGGAAGCTTCATGGTGACAGGGGAAAATGATGACATCAGCAGAAGGTGGACATCATCCCCTGGCCCACATATAGTGGACAACAGGAACAAGAGAGTGTGCCAAACACTGGCAAGGGGAAACTGGCTATAACACTCCTAAGCCCACTCCCAACAATACATTGCCTCCAGGAGGTGTTAATTTGGAAATATCTATCAGGTGGGAACCTAGCATACAGAACACTTAAGTTTATGGGGGACACCTAAATCAAACCATGATCCATGGGTATACCAGAAGGAGAAGAAATTCAGGCCAAAAGTATGGAGAATATATTCAACAAAATTACTGAAGATAACTTTCCCACCCTCTCAAAAGAGACAGCCTAAACAGACTGAACCAAAGAAAAAACACTCCAAGGCATATCATCATTAAGACTATAAACAACAAAAACAAAGAGTGATAAAAGCAGAGAGAAATAAACCATTAAATATGAAGGTAGTCCCATAAGAATTACCTCAGATATTTCAATGGAAACCCTGAAAGCCTGATGGGCTTGGAATGGAACACTTCAAAGTATAAAAAACTATGGCAACCAACCCAAACTACTGTACCCCGGGAAAGGATCCCTGATAATAAA
The DNA here is from genome assembly GCF_020740685.1 of Jaculus jaculus. NCBI lineage: Eukaryota > Metazoa > Chordata > Mammalia > Rodentia > Dipodidae > Jaculus > Jaculus jaculus. The sequence continues at coordinate 170,095,864 of NC_059103.1, read as the reverse complement.
AGGAGAAAGGAAAATTTTCCACAATAAAAGCCACCTCTACAAAGCCAAACATAAAAAGAATACTTCAGGGAATACAATATGCACAGGAGTCAAATAACCAACCTCAAGAACCTACAAGAAGAAGAACACAATAACTAAAACTAGAGCAGGACTGAAACCATACAAAGCCCAAAAAAGCACCAAACCCCAGAAAGCCTCCAAAATGGCAGGTATTATATAGAACTCAGTGATAACCTTAAATATTAATGTTCTTAACACTCCCATAAAAAGACACAGGGTGGATCAGAAAAATGGACCCTTCTATCTAATGTCTTCAAGAAATCCAACACATAACTAAGAATAGACACTTCTTCAGGATAGAAAATGAGTTTCTAAACAAATGGAAATAAGAAATAAGTGGGTGTGGCTACATTAATATCCGATAAAAGTCTTCAAACCAAAAGTCACCAAAAAGGCCACTTTTGACTCATCAAGGGAACATTCCAACAAGAGGATGTCACAAACATAAGTCTATGTGCACCACATTTTATAAAACAAAACCTACTTGACAACAAACCAGAAATAAAATCCAATATCATCATAGTAGGGAACTTCAGTACCCCACTGTTGTCAATAGATCATCCAACCTGGTTCTTTGAAAATAAACAAGATTGATAAACCCTTAGCCAATTTGATTAAACAAAAAATAGTGATGTCTCAAATTAATCTAGAAATGAAAAGGAAGAGGTCACAACAGACATCAATGAAATTGGAAGAATCATCAGGATGTACTCTAAGAAACTGGATAATATGGAAGAAATGGGTGAATTCTTAGACATATACCACCTATCAAAAACTAAATTCAAAGCAAATAAATCTCCTAAACAAACTTATTATATCCACTCAGATAGAAAATGTACTCAAGGGCTGGTGAGATGGTTTAGCCGTTAAGGTGTTTAAATGCAAAGTCTGAGAACTCCTGGTTGAAGCTACAGGTCCCACATATGCCAGAAACAATGACACAAGCCACAATGTCACACATGTGCACAAGAGAGTGTACACATCTGGAGTTTGTTCACAGTGGTTGAAGGCCATGGTGCACCCATTCTCTCCCTATCCCTATCCCTCTTTCTCCCCCCCCCCAAATAAATAAAATATGTCCAAAGAGATATTGTAATCAAAAACCTCCCTAAAAGGAAAAGTCCAGAAATGGATAACCAATTTCTGCCAAACCTTTATTGAAGAGTTGAAACCATTTTGTCTCAATCTGTTTCACACAGAGAAGAGAGAATGCTCCCCAATTCCTTCTATGAAGCTACCAAAACAAGTCAGCTACAAGTAAACTATAGACCTGTATCCCTAATGAATTTAGATGGAAAATCCTAAACAAGTTCCTTGAAAACTTAATTCAATGACACATCAAAAGCATTATATACCTCAATCAAGCAGGATTCATCCCAGGGATGCAAGGATAGTTCCACATACAAAAATCATTAATGTCATACACCACATAAATAAACTTAAACATAAGAATCAGATGATTATTTCAACAGATGCAGAGAAGTCCTCCAACAAAAAACAACATCGCTCCATGATCAAAACATTGGAGATACTAGGCATAGAGGATTAATACCTCAACATAATAAAGGCTTTATACAAAGCATTTAAAGCCCACTTAATAGAGAAAGACTCAAGGAGTTTGAGTGCCCATTTTCACCACTGCTCTTATACAAAGTCCAAGCCAAGGCAATAAAACAGAAGAAAAGAACAAAGGGAATACAAACTAAAAAGAAAGAAGTCAAACTAGCCCTATTTGCAAATGACATGAAACACTCTACCATAAAACTTCTAAAGGTGATAAATCCCTTTATCAAAGTAACAGGATACAAAATCAACACACAAAATTCAGTAGCCTTCCTATATACAAAAGAGAAATATACAGTGAAAGAAATCAGCAAGGCTATCCTGTTTTCAACAGCCACACCCAGGAAACAACAACAACAAACAAATCAAATACCTTGGAATAACACTAACCAAGGGTATGAAGTACCTACATAATGAAAACAAAGTTATTCAAGAAAGAAATTGAGGAGGACATAAGAAGATGGAAAGACCTCCCATGCCCCAGGATAGGCAGAATTAATTTTGTGAAAAATGGTTATTGTACCCCAAACACAATATACAGATTCAACACAATAGCCATAAAAAATCCCAGCATCATTCTTCAGAAAGATTAAAAAAAAAAAAAACCTCAAAGTTCATATGGACTGGCAGAAGGGATTGAATAGCCAAAAATGTGCTGAGCATAAGAAATATCTCTGGAGGTATCACCATATCTGATCTAAAGCTATACTATAAAGCCATAGAAACAAAAACAGCATGGTACTGGTATAAAAACAGACATACAGACCAATGGAACAAAATCAAAGACCCAGCCCTTAGCCCAAGTAATACAGCTACTTGTTCTTTGATAAAGAAGCAAGGAATGTACACCGGAGTAAGACAGCATCTTCAACAAGTGCTGGACAAAATGGATAACCACATGTAGAAAAATGAATAGACAAATTCCTCTCACCATGCACAAAAACCAACTCCAAATGGATTAAAGACCTCAATGTAAGACCTGGTACTATGAAACAGCTAGAAGAAAAAACAAATAGGGGGACCTATTCATAATATAGGAGTTGGGAAAGACTTCCTAAAGAATTCCCCAGTAGCCCAGGAAATGAAAAAGTCACTCAGCCAGTGGCATCTCATGAAGCTAAAAAGCTTTTGAAGAGACAAACATATCATAGACAGAGCCAACAGACTACCCACAGAATGGGAGAAAATTTTTGCCAGCTACACTGATAGAGGCCTAATATCAAGAATTTACAAGCTGGGCATGGTGGTGCACGCCTTTAACCCCTGCACTCAGGAGGCAGAGGTAGGAGGATTGACATGAGTTCAAGGCCACCCTGAGACTACATGGGTAATTCCAGGTTGGCCTGGGCCAGAGTGAGACCCTAGAGACCCTACCTTGAAAAAAAAAATAAAATAAATAAATAAATGAAAGAAAGAAAGAAAGAAAGAAAGAAAGAAAGAAAGAAAGAAAGAAAGAAAGAAAGAAAAGAAAGAAAAAAGAAAGAATCTACAAAGAACTCAAAAAACTAAGCAATATATAAAGAAAACAATCCACTCAAAAAAAAAATGGAGGAGAAATCTGAAAAGAGTATTCTCAGTGGAAGAAATACAAATGGCTAATATTTAACTTAACAAAATGTTCAACATCCTTAACCATCAGGGAAATGCAAATTAAAACAAATATAAGAGTCTACCTTACTCTAGTCAGGATGTCAATCATTAAAAAATCAAAGGAGGATAAATATTGGTGAGGATGTGGGGAAGAAGAATACTCATTCACTGCTGGTGGGAGTGTAAATTTGTACAACCACTATGAAAATCGATATGGAAACTCATAAAACAGATGTAAATGGAACAAACAACTAACCCAGATATTCCCCTACTGGGCATCCATCCACATGCAGCTAAAAAAAATTATCAGGGAAAGATCCAGCAGAAATCTGGAAGGAAGAAAGTTCACAAATGGTTAGCCTGTATAGTGCTGTAAAGTGCTATATGAGCTGCAATAGGAAAATGGCCAGCACTGTTGTAAGCAAGCAAGGGACACTGGTTTATGGAAGCAAACAGCCTGACAAGACATACACACCTGTGCAATAGTGGCACCCAGCCTAGGTGGGTAACCAAAGGCTTTCTAATTGGTTCAGAGATGGGCTTAGTGGAAAGGAACCCATAGCTAGAATTTGGAACTGAGTCAGATATCTATGGTGACCAAGATTATGTTCTCCAACAAGAAGTTCCCACTAGTTTTTGGCTAAAAGAGAGGCTACCCCCATTTAAATATCTCTAAATTAACAGTGTTTATCCCCTTTAACCTATGCTGACCTCACTCATTGAAAAAAAATATTTTTTTTAAAGGCAGCAAAGAACTGAGGACAATCAAAATCTATCAACAAAACAAGAAAAGACAGGTGACTTCCTGGCAGGAGATGAACCGCTCTGCCTACATCAGTAAGGCCCAGGGGAAACCACAGAGGACAGTGTTGCTTCCAAAGTGAGCATGACAAGCTGTGCCAGGGTGGTGGAGGCAAACACTGAGGTTACTCAAAACATACCAAAGCAGAAATCCAAAAGTTGCTGAGAGATTAACTCTAAAGTAGACTTGAAACATACCCACTAATGCTCAGGGAATATTGTGGAAGAGGGGATGAAAAGAATGTAAGAGCCACAGGAATGCAGGGAATATCCAGGGGTATTGCCTAACCTCCCACAATGTCTGACTGCTGCTCTCACAACTGCTAACCTACAAATCAATGGTGAATACTAGTAATCCACTGTGTTTGACCACCAGTGGAATGGAGGCAGGTAGGAGGGAGATGATGGTACCAACACATGATTTGTCCATATGAAGATTCTACATAATAAAAGGAAGTGAAAAACAAAATTTTTTTTAAATGTTCTATTTATTCATTACAAGAAGATTGTAAGTTCGGGAATACTCATTCAATTTTAACTTATTCATTTTTAGTATAAAAATAATAATCAAAAAGCATGTTTTAAAAGCCAGACGTGGTGGTGCATGCCTTTAATCCCAGCACTCAGGAGGCAGAGGTAGGAGGATTGCTCTGAGCTTGAGGCCACCCTGAGACTCCATAGTGAATTCCAGGCTAGAAAAAAGAAAAAGTATATTTCTATAATTTATTTGTTCTATACTAAAGAGACAGAAAATAGGTCTTCTCATATGCAAAAATTTCTGGTAACAGTATCATACACATAGATTATCTTTTTGGTTTCCATTTTTAAATTTTATTTTTGAGAGACAGAGAGAATGGGCACATCAGGGCTTTTCAGCCGCTGTGAATGAATTCCAGATGAGTGCACTCCATTTTGCGCATGTGTGACATTGCGTGCTTATATCATTGTGCATCTGGCTATGTGAGACCTGGAGATGTGAACATGTATTTTTGGGAATCACAGGCAAGTGCCTTAACCACTACGCCATCTCTCCTACCCCAGAATACCTTAATTTAAAAAATGTTGGGTTTTTCAGCAAGATTTATTTATTTAAGACAGAGAGAGGGAGGGAAGGAGGGAAGAAGTGAGTATGGGTGTGCCAGGGCCTCTGGCCACTGCAAACGAACTCCACGTGCATGCACTATCATGAGCATTTGGCTTACATAGGACCTTGAGAATTGCACCAGGGTCCTTAGGCTTCGCAGGCATGTGCCTCGACTACTAATAGCTAAAGATGGTAATCAAATGAATAATGTAAAAGTTAAAATTCTCAAAAGCAATGAAACTGATATCCCAATACTATTAAAATTTGTGTTCATACAATGATAGAAATTCAATAATTTGATATAAGATTTCAAAAGTCTCATTAAGCTATTTAATAATTTATAACAATATAAGTTACACATTTTTACACATCTATTTCTCTGAGCATAGTCATATATACTTTTATTTTTTATAATAATTATGATTTTATATACATATATAGTAGCATAAAGTGAACAATTTATTTTAATGCATGTATGTGTAGAAGGCAAAATGTATCTAGAGCATTATTCTTGGGAAACACTATCAAATTTTACTTGTGAGATCAGGGTCTCTTATTGGCCTGGAAGTTACTAAATTAGGCTAAATTGATTGACCAGTGAACCCCAGAGACACTCTGGTCTTTGCTTACCCAGAATTGAGATTATAGACATGTGCAGTGATGTCCCACATTTTTACATTTGTTCTACAGATCAAACTCGGGTCCTCATGTTTGCAAGGTAAAAACTTTAGCTAATGATATCCATTTCATCAGACGAAAAGCAAATATAAAACTAACTAAATTAAGCAGGAATGACAATGAATTGTATGAATTGTAACACCAAAATAAGTGTTACAATGTCATACCATGGCAATGAACTGTTCCTCATATCCATAAGCACTGTCCCTTTACCACCTGGTTCGTGCTACACATTTATACTGTATTTGATACAGGCTAAGGGCATGAAATATAGACTATTTTTATAATCACAAAGCCTAAGGCATTTGTACATAAAAGATTCAAAAGAGTATTCTAAAAATGGAAACATACACATATCTGGGAGAATATTAAGAGACAGATGGAACAGACATTAAAAAAAACAAGAGTCAGGGGTATGCTTGTAATTTTAAAGCAATAGTTGAAGCAAGAATGGATTAAGCAGATTGGGATGGGAAGGAAAATTAAGAAATGAGGTAAACGCAAAATACAGCAAAGGGTCATACTGTGCTTAGGGAAGTAGTACTAATAAGACTGAATTATACATTGATAAAACTGAAATAAAATAAGGAATTCTGGGTATACTCATGGAACTACTAAACATATGTTTTGAAATAATTTCTATGACAATTGTGTAGAAAATTGCTACTTAGATCAATCATTGGAAGAGACACATTTGAGGTGAGAGACAGTAACCAGCTATGGTAATAGAAAGAGGAAGTGAAACGCTATACCATTATCAAATACATAACCAATAGGATTGCCAATAGATTCCATGTATAGAAAGGCAGAAAAGAAAAGCAAGGGTGACTCAAGGTTTTAATTCAGAGAAACTGAATTAAATTCAGAGAAGACTCAAAAGGAAAAAAAAAAAAGTTTTGGATATACTACTTGAGAAACCTATCAACATTCAAGTAATGTTATCAAGGTAGCAAATGGATTTAAAAAAAAATATGATAAGCAAAAGAAGATAAGCGAAAAACAACCCAGAAGAAAATGTGATCACACCAATATACATTTGTCTAAAATATTTAGCTTTGCTAGTGAAGACACTAAAAAGCCATCAATCATATATCCTTTTCATCTTGTATCTGGACAAATATTGAAAGAGGTAATTTGTATGTCTATGTAATTGATCATTGTTTTATGTGGCAATGTTTAATATAATATCTTATTGTACAGAGAATTACATGGAATATTCTATGTATAAAGAATGAAAAATACTGAGCTAGGCATGGTGGCACATGCCATTAATCCCAGCACTCCAGAGGCAGAAGAGGACCACTGTGAGTTCAAGGCCACCCTGAAACTAAATAGTGAATCCCAGGTCAGCCTGAGCTAGAGCAAGACCCTGCCTTGAAAAAACAAGAACAAAAACAAAATAAAAAGAGAAAGGAAGGAAGGAAGGAAGGAGGGAGGGAGGAGGGAGGGAGGAGGGAGGGAGGGAGGGAGGGAGAGAGGGAGGGAGGGAAGGATACATGTTCTTCTATATAATAGTTGAGTTTCTATTAATCTGTGATATAGAAATACTAAAACATATTAGAATTTATTTCTATAAAAATTTTATGGAGGATGTTTAGTTCCAGAAATACTACATATAGCTGTAATAAAAGAAAAAAAGAGAAGTAGGAAAGGAGAAGAAGGGAGGGGAGAGGGAGGAAGAAAGAGAGGGGAGAAAAAAAGGAAGGAAGGTCACAGGAGCAGATAAAATACTGAATGACCACTTATCTTTCCAAAAAAAAAAAAAAAAGATTAATTTTAGAATATCCTCATTAAGGACAATTTACCCATCTAAAGGTAAGTTACAGCTCAAGGTATAACCGAAAAAAGTATTTTCAAACATTTTCCAATGGAAAACACCCCCAAATTTTGTGGTATAATCCAAATGTTTTATATCAACGCGTAAGGTTTAATGAGTAACTGTATCAATATATACAAAATATTACAAACAGTCCAAGAGCAAAACTTGTCATGTTACTTTTAACAGGGTAAGTAGGAAACTGGGTAAAGTGGAATAAATACCATTTTCCTATTATACATACTTTGGCATGAATTGTTTTATAACAATTAGTGTATGTTAAATTCACATTTATTTTATATATATTAGGACTTCAGTAATAAAAATATTTTTTAAGGGCTGGAGAGATGGCTTAGTGGTTAAGCGCTTGCCTGTGAAGCCTAAGGACCCCGGTTCGAGGCTCGGTTCCCCAGGTCCCACGTTAGCCAGATGCACAAGGGGGCGCACGCGTCTGGAGTTCGTTTGCAGAGGCTGGAAGCCCTGGCGCGCCCATTCTCTCTCTCCCTCTATCTGTCTTTCTCTCTGTGTCTGTCACTCTCAAATAAATAAATAAATAAATAAATAAATTTTTAAGATGTGCCTACTTTCTTTTTTCTGACTTATTTATTTATTTGAGACAGAGAGAGGGACGGAGAGAGAATGTATGTGAGAATGGGCACATCAGGGTCTCTAGCCACTGCAAACAAACTCCAGATGCATGTACCACCAAGTACATCTGGCTTACATGGGACTTGGAGAATCAAACCTGGGTCCTTAGGCTTCATAGGCAAGTGCCTTAACTACTAAGCCATCTCTCCAGCCCTTCTGTAACTTTATTTAATGTTAGTAGTTATTAGAATAAAAGAGAACCCTAAATTTATTATAAATGTCTATCAATTGAAACAATTGGCTTAGAATACAAATAAAAACTTTTATGAAATATAAATACAAAGTTTGCTTATGTTCACATTTTTAAAAATTTTTTTTATTATTTATTTATTTATTTATTTATTTATTTGAGAGTGACAGACACAGAGAGAAGGACAGATAGAGGGAGAGAGAGAGAATGGGCGCGCCAGGGCTTCCAGCCTCTGCAAACAAACTCCAGACGCGTGCACCCCTTTGTGCATCTGGCTAACGTAGGACCTGAGGAACCGAGCCTCGAACCGGGGTCCTTAGGCTTCACAGGCAAGCGTTTAACCGCTAAGCCATCTCTCCAGCCCTTATGTTCACATTTTAAAAAATATACTGATACAAAATATCCAAGCTATATAAATCTTATTATAAATTGAAATAACTTCCTTTAACAAAGGGAGGAACAACATGATGATTCCAACATATGATGTGTCCATACAAAGTTGTTACTTAATAAAAAAAATTCTAACATTATCAGCATACTGTTGTGACTGTGATCAATATTTCCAACAACCACTAATCAAACACCAACATGCTTATTGTACATGCTATTTTCTTTGACATAATGAACAAAACGTAGAGGCTTCAAAATGTACCTATATCTATAGTGTAAATATACTATGTAAACAAACAATAAAAACACAATAAATTAAAATATTTCATCTGGTATTTATAAGTGTAAATATATTTTCTTTTTAATATTTATTTTATTTATTTAAGAGAGAGAGAGAGAGAAAGAGAGAATGAGAATGGGAGCTCCAGGGCCTCCAGGCACTACCAATGAACTGAAGACACACACACCACCTTGTATTTCTGATTTATGTGGGTACTAGGGAATTGAGCCAGAGTCCTGTGGCTCCGCAGGTAAGTTCCTTAACTGCTGAGCCATCTATTTGGCCTGGTAAATATATTTTCTAAAAGATATTAGAAAACTTTGGAAGAAAGACAGTAATTTCTATAACTTGCCATGGTTTTACAGGCAAAATAAGTGTCTGACATATAACTCTGCCAATCGTGACCACCTATATTTTGTTTACTGAAACTTATACAACACTTACTGCAAATACAAATAATCATTGCTAAATCACATAACAAAAACAATGTACTATAATACAAAATCACCAGAGTTTCCAGGTACAAAAAAATAGGTCAAAGAGGCCAGCTAGTTCATACTGTTACCCACACAGTACTTATACAGCGATCACATTTTTTACTTACCCATTTTTTATTGACAACTTCCATAATTGTAAACAATATCCCATGGTAATTCCCTCTGTCCACCCACTTTCCCCTTTGAAACTCCACTCTCCATCATATCCCCTCCCCCTCTCAATCAGTCTCTCTTTTATTTTGATATCATGATCTTTTCTTCCTATTATGATGGTCTTATGTAGGTATTATCAGGGATTGTGAGGTCATAGATATGCAGTCCAGCAATCATATTTTTTAAAAGTACATTTAAAAAATTGAACATAAAGTTTGGAAAGGTCTTTTAACTCATGTTTCGTGAAATTTTTAACATATTTTGCATTCTAAGACAAAATTATTTAAATCTAAATCACACAAAAATGTGACACTAAATAGCATGCCTCCAGAGTTTATCATTTCAACTAGTGAGTTGTAATGATTATTCTTCTATTATCCAAATGTGCAATGACTTCTAGTTCTATCAAATGTAAAATGTATTTCATTTTTTCTAAAGATCAAAAGTGTCGAGAATAATTTTTTTTTAAATCAGACTTTGGTGCTTTTTAAAAAAATTTATCTATTTATTTATTTGAGAGAGAAGGGTGAGGAAAGAGGAAGAGGCCGATAGAGAGAATGGGTGCACCACAGCCTCCAGCCACTATAAATGAACTCCAGAGACATGCGCCACCTTGTGCATCTGGTTTACATGGGTACTTGGGCTTCACAGGCAAGTGTTAACTGCTAAGCCATCTCTCCAGCCCTTCTGGTGCTTTGTGTTGTGTTGTGTAGTGTTTTGAAGGCAGGACCTCACTTTGGCCCAAACCAACCAGAAATTCAGTATGTGGCCCCAGACTTGCTTCAAAATCATAGCAATATTCCCATTTCAGCCACCTGAGTGCTGGGATTAAAGGCAGGCACCATCATGCCCAGTTCAGTTTATTTGTTCTTATTACAAGTACAGTAGACCTGCATTTAACATTCTAGTATAATTCAATAATTCATTTTCTGTTTTTAGCAATAAATGAGGCAATTCTAGGATTTAAGTTTTTTTGAAATATTTTATTTTTATTTATTTATTTGACTGAAAGAGAGGGAGAGAGAGAGAGAGAAAGAGAGAACAGGCACGCCAGGGACTCTAGCCACTGCAAACGAACTCCATACGCATGTGCCACCTTGTGCATATGGCTAACATGTGTCCTGGGGAACTGAACCTAGGTCCTTTGGCTTTGCAGGCAAGCGCCTTAACTGCTAAGCCATTCCTACAGCCCAAATTTAAGTTTTATTGGATAAAATAATACAAACAATTAAACCATAGGGATATATGTCTAACTTGACTGAATGCTATTCTTGTATTTTTGTGCCATGGGAAAAGTACAATTGGAGTCCAAGTGGTTTAGTGTTTTCGCAGTACCACTTGCTATGTGATTTGGGAAAAGCAACTTGATCTTCCTGAATAATGCAAAAAAGACAGTAATGCTTAGAAATAATTTCAAAAATACTATTTAGCTTAAATTCTGCAATGAATATGAACACATTACTGAAACTATTACAAACTTATTTACAAATTATAAAAACTTAATTAGTCATTAATTATGTACACTAAATAACATCAAGGTTAACAGGTAAGGAATTTACTTGCCCTCTACTTTAACATTCAAACATTAGTTCTACCTTAAATGTTATTTCCTCCAAGAAATGGTCACTGTTTTCAAAAAATTAGACTTAGCCCTTTCTATATAAACTGGCAAAATTCTGGCATTATACTATAATATAATCCTTTGTTGTATTATATTAGACACTTTGAATGTTTGTCTATCAAAAAGAAGCACTTAGGGCTGGAGAGATGGCATAGCAGTTAAAATGCTTGCCTGCAAAGCCAAAGGACCCAGGTTTGATTCCCCAGGACCCACATAAAGCCAGATGCATAAGGTGGCACATGCATCTGGAATTTGTTTGCAGTGAATATTTGCCCTGGCACACCCATTTTCTCTCTCTCTCTAATACATAAGAAAAAATAAATAAATAAAAAAGATTTTTGAAAAAGATGCCATATGGAATAACAATAAATAGAAGTAGTTAATGACTTGATGTTAAAGACAAATGGATTATGTTTTGAACTGTTATTACATTCCCAGTAAGACATAATCTTTATGTACACAATCATGAAAATATCACAAATTTGGTTAAATTAGCTTAAGACATACAAGGGCAAAACTCTTAGGCCACAAAATTTAAGTGCCTATGCTTTTTTTCTCTAAATTTAAATCAGTTACTTATATCAAAGCATCCTTTTATCTGTTTCAGGTTGAACTGGAAATCTGGGAACAATTAATTTGAGTCAATTGTCATGAATCTGTTCTTATTTTGGGTTTTGAGTAACAATTTCAGTTGTTAAATGGTTAACTCAAAGTACACTCTAAATATGTATAAACGAATGGGGAAAGTATTAAATATCAGTAACCTGTAGCCTAGGTTCTAAACATTCAAGAATCTCACAAAAAGGTTATTTCATGATATCAAATACATAAACATTTGGTCAGTTAGCTAAAGTAGCTCAGTAACTCAGTTCTCATAGTAAGTGTTTCTGAGAATTAAGCCCCTTCCAGTCCATGTCATGTCATCTACTTTCTAAAAACCTTAAAGATGGAGAGATGGTTCAGCAGTTAAGGCACTTACCTGCAGAGCCTAATGCCCTGGGTTCAATTCCCCAGTACCACATAAAACCAGATACACAAAGTAGCACATGCATCTGTAGTTCATATGCAGTGGCTAGAGGCCCTGGTGTGCCCATTCTCATTCTCTCTCTCTGAATGCAAATAAATAAATGAAACATACATATATACATATATGCATATGAGACAGAAGTACAATACTTGAAATAGGCCAGGTATGGTATTTAGGGAATAAAAGATATGTAATTAGAGGGGCAGAATACTGGGGAGGAGTAGTACAAGTGATGTCAATGGAAGAGTCCAAGGGGTGGGAGGACAGTTACATAAAAATTTAAGAAACTATCAGTAAACAATATGAAAACCTTCTCCTTCTCTAGCTAATAATATATACGTTTAAAAAGAGAGTATAGATAGAAGTATCCTGTGAAGGTAAATAATATTGTACCCAGAAGCCAGAGATTATTAGTTATTAGAAAAATTTCAGTGCCAGGACTAGGATACCTTCCAGGGAATTGTTGGCCAGGGAGGCCTCTAATGTCCCTATAACATTTTAGGCTATTGCCAACGCTTTTGGTTGCCCACCAGAACTAGATGGTAAGACACTACTGCCGCATACTTCACATGCCTGGAATGCAGTCCACTGAGAAATCAAGCTGGAGCTGAGCTGATAGCCTCTACCTTATTAACTAGCTGTCAAGATGCTAGAAATAACTATACAACATGCAGCTTTCGGGAACAAAAAAAGTCATCGTGGTTTTAATCAGTAGCAGACCCTACAAGCTTTATAAGATGGCTAGGCAGGCTAAATGTACCAACCAGTGCAATGGTTTCATGTCTGTTTTGGGAGAAACCAACTTCTCTTTGATTAGATTTGAGGCCCACTCCATGGCACGGAATTCATGCTTGGTATGGAAAACAGTAAAAAGCCTATAACTGAATAGGTCATAAGCCCTAAGAGAGAAACTACTATTGATGTCTGGCTAAATAGATATATTATAATCACCAAACTGCCTTCTAAACACTTATGTTTATGCCAATATATTAATGCTACTTTCACTTTTGGTTAAAGATGCTTCTGTTTTCAAATGGCAGTTACCACTGGGGTGACTCAAAAATGACCAAAGTGACAGCAGTGTTCAGTACTAAATGAGATAATTCTTACATCCTTCATGAAAGAATAAAACTATTATAGAAGAAGTGGTGGAAACAATGCAATAGCCAAAGGAGGGTTAGGATCTGACTGCTTATAGGAATGTCTTCCAGATAAAAAGTGACCTTGATATTCATAATCTCACAGTAACTGATGCTACCTAAAAAAGACCTACATAAAAGTGTGGGGAGATGATGTCATCAAAATAAGAGAGACTAGTTGGAAAGACAAAGGGATTTAGTGGAAGGGGGATTTGGGAGGGGGCAAAGGGCAGCACTGAGGAGGTTATTATGGTCATGCTATATCATTTATATTTATAGAAATTGTCAATAAAAAGTTAAAAACAGATGACAATATCCAACAGAATATAATGTTATCAGTCCAACAGCAATTTTTCTTTCAAGATAAAAGTTTTGATCATCAGTTCATATACTTATGAACTTCAATTACTATGATGTTAATACCAAGAAAGCATTCATTTCACCAATAGGATAACGCTGATGCTTCCTTTATTTATTTATATTTATTCCCTTTACTTTTTATATCAATTAGCACAGAATCCTACTGAGAAATAGGCAGTGGGGAGACAGAGACACAGAACGGGTGTACCAGGGCATCTAGCCACTGCAAACAAACTCCAGATGCATGTGCCTCCTTGTGCATCTGGCTAACATGGGTCCTGGGGAACTGAACCTGGGTCCTGTGGTTTTGCAGGCAAGTGCCTTAACCACTAAGCCATCTCTCCAGTCCAACAATATATTTAAATAGCATAAATAAATAGGTGTACTTTCTCATAACCTTCCTCTAGCAGCATATTATTTCACATTATTTTCAAAGTAATATACCTTCATGTGAGGTAATCTATTTATGACTTATGCTCAATTTGACTGCTGGGGACTGAAGCCATGCCCTTCATCATGTTAAATAAATAATCTTCCATTGATTTATCCCTCTAACTCTGGCTTTTATTGAATATTTTAAATAATAATCAAGTAGAAACTTGTGTCAATCTTTATTTCTCAGGTATGCATCGTAGAAATCAAGCTGTTCAGCCATTATTTACAGCCAAGATAATATCAGGCCTTAACTACACTTCAATTATATAACAGAAAATTTAACAGATAAAAATTATTAGCCTTCAGATAATAATCTTCGCAAACTTGGGTTTCAGGTCATCTTAGAGAAGCAACATGTTTACAACAACCATAGAGAAGATTATTAACCAAATAGCCACCAAAAGGAAAACTAAGATTTCTTAACACATAAGGAGGGAAAGGCTCATGCTTGGGCAAGAGGAAAACGTAGAACCTGAAGCAGGAGACTTGCTTCACAAGAAACAGAAAGCTTCTGTTGTACCCAGTTTACATGTTGCCGGGATGCACATCCAAACTGGGCACAGCTTAGGGAAGGAAAGGACCTATTTCAAGTTTACAGACTCAGGGGGAAGTCCCACCAGCTGTGGAAGAAGCTGCTTCCAAACATTTCCAAACATCCAAGCAGAGAGGAAAAACCAAGACCAAAACAAAAACAAACCAACTAACTAACAAACAGCTTGTATAAAAAAAAAAAAAAAAAAAAAAAAAAAAAAAAAAAAAAAAAAAAAAGCAGCAAGCACAGCCTGGTAGCAAGCAGCACAGACCCAGGCAGAGTTCAAAATGTTCTGCATACCTTTGGGCTGTAAATCAGATCCACCCCCAAACACACCTTAGGGCTGGACCTCAGGATCTGGAAGCTGCAGTTGCAAGCTTTAATAAAACATGTGACTCTGGGGCTGGTTAAGGTGTTTGCCTGTAAAACCAAAAGACCTCGGTTTGATTCCCCTGGACCAATATAAGCCAGGTGCACAAGGTGGCACATGCCTCTAGAGTTTGTTTGTAATGGCTGCAGGCCCTGACATGCCCATTCTCTCTTTCTTTCAATCTGCCTCTTTCCCTTTCTCTCTCTCAAATTAATTAACTATTTAATTAATTAAAAAACATGTGAGTCTATGGGAGACATACATTCAAACTACCACAGCTTCCAACAGAGAGGTGAACATCAATCCATCTAAGAGACTACATTTATAGGGGTCTACGTTAAAAAAAAACAACCAGACTTCACAGAGTGTTATGCGATAACACATTTTATCTCTTAATTCACAGTTTTTAATTAATTTTTAATATGTATTTGTGTGTGGGGGGGGAGAGAATGGGCATAGCAGTGCCTCCAGCTATTGCTAACAAGCTCCAGATGCATGTGCCACCTTGTGTATCTGGCTTATGTGGGTCCTGAGGAATCAAACTTAGGTCCTTAGGCTTTGCAGGCAAGCATCTAAATAGCTCAGTGATCGCTCCAGCCCTCACAAAAGTATTATGAAACACCTGGATAAACTATTAACTGCGTATAGCATATGTTTAAGAAAATTTTATTAGATAAGTAATATAAATGAAAATGTATTTATGATGGAAAGGGAGAAGGAAGCACAAGAAGGAGAGTAGTGAAAGGAAATTAAAATATCTTCTAAGTTCAAGGTACAAAGAATTTATTCAGAAAACCATGAAGCATAGCAGGGCTGTTGAAATGCTTTCAGAAAGAAAGGGTGAAACTAAGAGAACAGACCAGAGAACAGGAATGAGTGGGGGAATGGCCAATGATAACAAGCGGGTATAAACACAGATTTAACACTACCCTACTGTAAACAGTAAAGCACATAAATAATTAATTCTCTCTAGGATGCACCCTTCCAAGTTATATAGAGATTACTGCGTTAGTTCACTGCATCATTAAAACTATTTCATTCTGGGGCTGGAAAGATGGCTTAGCAATTAAAGTGCTTCCCCAAGACCAACATAAGCCAGATGCACAAGTGTTGCATGTGTTTGGAGTTGTTTGCAGCAGCTGGATACCCTTGTGTGCATTCCCCCCACCTTTCTCTTAAATAATTAAATAAAAATAGATCCAGTTATGGTGGCACAGGCCTTTTTAAAAAAAAGGTATTTCATTCTGGCCCCCAATTACAAAATAATTCAAACAATGAAAAACTTTCCTAACACCTTTACACCCCTCCTCTTCCACCACATATACAACCAGAAATGATTTTGCAGAGTGGAATGTGAGCTAATGTAACTCAGACAGTTTCAGTAGATCTGGGAGAAATATCAGAAATATTTAGGGTAGCACTAATCTTTTCTCTCAGCATTTCTGAAATAAGGTTCATGCCATTTTCTCTCTTTTCTTCCCCACATTCCTCTTCTTTCTGTTGAATATACCCCTTTCTCACTCCTCTGCCCCCTTTCTCTAACTCACTCTCTTTCTGTCCTCCCTCTCTTGGAGAAGAGTTTCCACTTATACCTTTCACTGTCCCCTTGGAAGCTTCTTTCTCCTTGCTCAGCGCCTGTCCACTGCACCAGGTGTTCATAGTTTCCTTCTACCTACGCCTTACTTATTGGCTCTGAGTCTGGTCCTATTCCATTCCCTTCCCTTTAGCTCCAAAACATGATGCTCTCTCACTGGTATTAAAATATTAGGTTAGAAAAATCAGTCTTTTACTTATAACTGCACTTCTTGACAGTTGAGCATTTTTTATCCAAAACTTATACTCATCAGAACTCACTCTGATTAAAATTATCAAATAATAAAAATGCATCTATAAAACAATGTCGCTAACTTTTATGTAGGACTATGAACATGGATCAAATATTTGATTTCTGTACTAAAAATTTTTACAAAATGTCCATTTAGCATGTATGATTATTAGTTTTGATATATTATCTTGACTGGAATGAAAATCATATAGGAATTTGTAAAGTATACCTCTGTTTGTCTATGTGGGAGATTCTAGAGACCAGATTAGATGCCAGCTTTTAAAATGTGAGTCACAACCCCATGCAGAGGTCATGTAACTGATCAAAGAGCACATGAGGAATTTGGCAAAAGTAAAATGTTTCTAAGTTAGCTCCCAGAATTAGTTTAAAATCCAATCTGTAATGAATTTGATATGTTTATGGCAGTGCTCACCTGTATGTATTGTGAAATGTCACTGATGCCTTAGTTCCAAACATACAGCATGAACACTCGACACTGAGCCAGCTACTACATAACACCACACACTACCAGAAACACCATGGCTCAGGTCAAGAAAATAAAAATAAACATCAACGTGACATAAAGATATATAAGATCTAGACGGCCTGAGTACCTATGGTAAAAGGTGGGTATGGCTGTGCAACAGCGCTAAGGGGAACAGAGACAAGGGGATCATTGGGGCTCACTGGCCAGCTAGTCTAGCTGAAACAAAACAAAAAGCACAACAAACATAGTGACTTTCAGGATCTTGTCTCACAAAAATGAGGAGGAACAGTGACAGAAGAGGACACATGATGTCCTCCCCTGACCTTTCATGTGCATTGGGTAGGCATGCATGCCTGCACCTACCACATGCCATGCATAACACATGCGCATACATACACACATATACATATATATGTATATGTGTGTATGTGTGTGTGTGTGTGTGTGTGTGTGTGTGTGTGTGTGTGTGTATGGAACACATATATACACATTAAAAAAGAAAAGATGTAATTTGGGATGAGGAGATGGTTCAGCACGTAACAGCACTTGCCACAAGGTTGAGTGCCTGAAAGGGCCTCAGAAAACCTCAGTTCAATTTCCCACAACCCACATAAACAAGTAGGCATAACCATATACATCTGAATCTAAGTCCTATTTGGGGTAAAAACTAGAGAATCACTGGAGCTTGGGAAACCTGAATCTCTGTGTTCAGAGGCAGTCTCCATGTCAAGGAAATATGTGAATGACCAATAGAGTAAAGACACCCAACATTCTCCTCTCATTTCCAAGCACCTGTGAGTGTATCTCCCATACACAAGTACAAATACCCACTACACATACACAAACACACACACATACACACACAATTGTACTAAGAGCTAGTATTTATGAAAGCTACATAGATGGGTCATGTAAAAAGAATACATCAAAGAGCATGGGAAATCCCTGTGGTAGGTTCTTTCAACTCTGTCTCTTCCATGAGGAATAAGTTTTTAAATTATATATTGGCTGAAACACTGATACTGTAAGACCAAGAGTATCTTCAATACTTCTCAATGTTTCCGTTTTATAATCATCGGTGCTTATAATGCTACTTGGAACAAATTTATAGCATAAAAATGGCAAAGTATATTTAAAGACATTTCAGAAACTGTAGAAAATTCGGTCTTAAACCCAAACCAAAATTTATTGAAAGACTTCTTGTAAAGTCAAACAAAAAGCTGAAACAGGGGCTGGAGAGATGGGTTAGTGGTTAAGCACTTGCCTATGAAGCCTAAGGACCCCGGTTCAAGGCTCGATTCCCCAGGACCCACATTAGCCAGATGCACAAGGGGGCATGCATGTCTAGAGTTTGTTTGCAATGGCTAGAGGCCCTGGTGTGCCCATTCTTCCTCACTCTCTGTCTGCCTCTTTCTCTCTCTGTCACTCTCAAATAAATAAACAATTAAAAAAAAACTGAAACAGCATTTTTAAACCAAATGTCCTAACACAATAAAACCCAAAGATAAACTAAATAGATACAGCCTGAAGGATGACACTACAAAGTCTTATTTTCCATAATTAAACTCTTATGTTTCTTAAGCAGCACAAAACCATTGTATGTACAGTTAAACACTGCAATTCATAATAAACAGTAGCCTTGATCTGAGTCAAGGTATTTCAGGCAGCTTTCCTTGGCATTCCATAGCAAAATGACATGCACAGTGAAAAGTGCTCATGTGTTCAGAAATATGATTGCAGTTAAGTCATGAGAAACAACACAAATATGTGCTACCAGAAGAAACATGTCAGATTCATTATGTGTTTGATTTTTAATTAATTTATAATCATTGTATATTTAGAATTCTTTTACTGTTGCCAAATTTTCCACAAGCCCTACATTCAGCTAAAGAGACTAGTATCTGGACAATAAAGTGGGCTGATCCCTAAGAACAAAATAAGAATGGAAATGGCACAAAAAAGAGTAGGTAGATTAGTCCTCTGCTATTCTACGCAAGAAATGCTGTGGCTATGATTGAGGCATCAGCCTACAAACAGATGAACAAAGAGATCCACAATAAAAATTAGAGGTAAAATGAATAGAAACAAGACACATGGATGGGAGGAATTGTAGAGTTCAGCATTAAAGCCACATGGTGAGTGATGGGGGGGGGGCGCCAAACCTGAAGTTTAAACATATCTAAGAAAGCAGAGGAAATAAGAACTTTTAAGCTTGAGTGACATGCAAGATACTTAAGCAAAAATCTACTGGAAAATAGGTATGAAAAGTCTTTTGAAATAAAAGGAAAATTAATGCTGGTATAGTGAACCAGTAAATACAAAAAAAAAAAAAAAAAAGGAAGAGCATCAGTGTGAATCAAGTATTGTGTATTCATGCTTTGCTTTACTGCAGTTTAATGTAACTTGGAGATGATAAGTCAAAGAAGTAAAAGAATAATATGACACCTCAAGCGAGTTTGTTGGATAAATTAAATAGTGTGATTGAAGTCCGCACCCTTTTTTAAAAAATCCAAAACATCACAAATGTGATATTACCCAATATGTTGGCACATGCCTTTAATCCCAGCACTTGGGAGGCAGAGGTAAGAAGATTGCTGTGAATTCCAGGCTAGCCTGGGATTAGTGAACAGTAATCAGAGAGTTCCTTGTCAGTCTGGGCTAGAGTAAAACCCCACCTTGGGCAAAGAGAGAGAGAGAAAGAGAGAGAGAGAGAGAGAGAGATATGTTTACTTTGAGTTTTTAATCATTTCAAAGAACTGTCACCTATTTGGGGGAATGGTGCAGTCTTAAAGCAATAGTCACATATTACAAGGTGCATTTAGTTGAAATAAACAACACTGTGTGAGGCTGGTTAGTTTGACATGAATTGGGGGTAGGGTGAAAAATAAGCTTTTATGTCCTTAGTCTATTAATTTATCTAGCATATCTTACTTATTCTTTCACTTTACATTGATCATTAATTTTAGCAACTTTGCTTGACAATATCCATTTATATATCTGAGAGAGAGTGACCATTACAATTCTATTTTTTTTTAATTTCTAAAAGTTTGATATTATTTAAAATTTTAAACAACTTGCCAGAGAAAGGCAATAATGCTTAAGACTTTTCATCAAAATACAAACTACATTTGATACTATCACTCTTGAAAGCCCCTTGGGAAATAGGGGCTTTTGGATTCTACAAGTCAGCGTGACATGGCATGCAAAATTGAATCTCATGCTGAGCCAACCAGGAAAATATATGTCATCACTATGTGACATTTAGAATTTCATCTGGAAACTATAATCTTGGTCTGACTGCTAAAAGGGGGCGAAAAGACTGCATAAAAAGCAATTTTTGCTGACTTCTTGCCAATTCATATAAAAATAGAAGAAAACACTGATTTCCAAAGAATTCGATATTTCAAACATTTACAATGCACTTATTAATATCTTAATGTGTTCTCAAAGAACTTCATAATAAAGTGATATTACAGTTCAAATCACATTATAAAAACTCAAAATAATTTATAATAAAAATTATTTATAATGAAACAGAAGAACCTATAAAATTAATAAAGACTACAAAACAGAACTGAACTGCTCAAAATTGTATGTAGCAAAAATATATATCTTAAGTTCCTCCATCTGAATAAATTCTGGGTTAAAAACTGAAATAGTCAGGCCTGATGACAAAGACTGTAATCCCAATGAATGAGAAACAGGAAAAAGCTAGGTTGTTTTAGGCAGTTTTCAGTTAGGAACAGAAGCCCAAAAGAGAAAACCAGGAGATTGTATTCCCACATGACAACCTGTCTTGACACAAATAAAACTCAGAAATGAAACTCATGTCTGATTGAGCCTTATCTGCAACAGATATAATGCACCACCCCCCCATGTCTACAATCTAGCACACTACATAGATGGGCAGCCTTCACTACCCAAGTGAGCCCAGCCTTGGAGCCTGCCCCTTTAAATCTACAAAGTAACGAGGTCTTCCCTTTTACATACCTGAATCTGAAGAAAGCATACATTTTCAAATGACTATAAGGGCTGTTTTTTTTTTTTTTTTCCAGTTTGTTTTGTTTTGCCTTCTCCCCCTCTCTCTGTTCCTCCTCACCCTACTCTGGTTCCACCCCCTCTTCCCCACATAACTTGGCAAGTAAGTGAAGAATACTATTTCTTAGTCAGAATTTTTCTGCTTGTCCCTGCTTTATACTTAGGGATAATGTCTCACTTTAATTACATGTATGATTTTCCTCTGGTCTCTGAATCTACCATGTGCAATTTTCCTTACACTCTAGATATACCACATGGGTGCTATCTCTTAATCCTGGGCCCGTTATCTGTGTAATTTCTCTAAACTCAGGGTTAAGCCTGGGTATAACTCTCTTTATTACTCATTTCTCATCTGAATTTCTTCGTATCTGCTTTGATATTTTCACACTGTTATTCTTCCTTAAGCCACCACCATTTGCACTCTTTAACTTTCTGCCATGGGGAGGCTCAAGGTGGATGCTTTGTGTGTTCCTTCTAAATCTCTCTACACAAACACTGAGGTTCTATCTTCCACATGCTTGTGACTCCACTCCAGTCTTTCTCCAAAAACCTCTATGATTCTCATAGATTATGCTGTGTTTGCCACATGAGTGCATGTTTCCTACCTTTAATGTGCTCTAGCCTTCTTTCTAGATGCCAATTTCCCATAAATAAAGCCCCAAAATTTGTGATTCCACCATAAATAAATTTAATAACTTATAATTTATCTTTTTTGAGTCATTTTATCAACTCTTTGTTAAAAATAGGGCAGCACCCAAAATTGGGACTCATAAATTTGGGGTACCCCTCCTGAACTCCAAAATCCTGCATCACCAGAACCAAAGATGGGAGACAGAGGTAGGAGAATCACAAGTTTTAGGTCAGCCTGAGCTACCCAGAGAGAAGCAATCTCAATAAACCAAGGCTACAAATGTTGCTATATTCATCATGGGAACAGGGGGCTGGTGAAGTCTCCAGCCTATCTTATACAGCTCATGCCCATTCTAGATTCTCTTCTCCTAACCCCTATTTCATGTGTGTATTACTTTTATTGTCAATTTATCATATTTGAAGAGAAATATGTGAATATGGCATATTCAAAGTGTTACATAATCACATTTAAACTATGCTCTGCCTACTGGTAAAATGATAACTTAGTAGTTAAAAACTTGAATAGCTCACTAACTCTCAGAAATTACCATTACTGGCCATTCTTCTGCTATCCAATCTTTGCATACATGAAAACCTAGGATAACACTGAACAAATCATAACAACTATGAGTGATGTGAACACATGACCCAAGAAAGGCCAAGCACCCATGGCTGCTTGCTGATAAAGCACAATTCTGGCTCCAGAAGGTAGTGGCCTAGGCCATGGCTATCTCTAGTAGTTGACAGGAGGCTATTTTTGATGTCAAGCATGTGGAACTTTACATGACCCAGTGACTACTTTCTTTCAATCCAGAGAATGATCACTTCCCCTTGGTGGCCCAATTGATTTTGAATTGATTGAAACACAGCACTTCATTGATGCAGAAATGTGCAGTAGTAATTGGTACAGTGCATTCTTTCTATGAAGTTGGGCATGATTGGTACAAGCACACTTGCCGAACACCCTTTGTAACTGTTTACGTTACTTTTCAGGCTGTTAAATTTACTTTTCCTTCTAGCCTGCCAGAGGACACCCTCCTTTGCTGCACATGGTGTTGCAATGTTAGACCTAATTCTCTTGGTAGTCTTTTCTATATACCTTGAACAGCAGAGACATAGAGGTGCCACAGGCAGCAGCAACAGAGGTGCTGGTGACAGAAGTAGTGACAAAAGTGCAGATGGAGAACTGTAGAGAGCAGCCAGGGCAGAAATTATAAAGCAGAAAAAAAAGAGAGAGAGAGAGAGAGAGAAATGATAGAAATAGAGATAAAGTAAGAGGATAAAATGTTGAGGTTGAGAAAAGGCAGAGGTCTACAACAAACCAGTGAAGAGAAATGATAACTTCTAATGGCTAGAAGAGTTCCTGAAAACTGCTAAGAACTCTGTGTCAACATATGCCCAACAGCTATACCATTAGCCCCTCTCAAGGGGTGTGGATCTCAACACTTTAGGCCCAAGAGCTTTAACACTTGTCCCTAACATGGGCTGAGGACTGGGTCACTCTAGACCTAAGAGACCTAACATTTGTTGCCATAGGGCTAAGGGTTGAGCACCCAAGACCTAGAAGTCAGTGTCACCTGCTACAGGCTGCTGTTGAAAGCCAAGAATTACAATGGCTTTCAAGTTCCTGGGCCACTGTGAGTAAAATCAAAAGAAAGTAGCTTGCAAACTGTATGTTTACAAATTCTGGGTTGTAAAGCCTGATGCAATTGTTCCTAGCTTTCAGGTCTTGCATGCTAGCTTCTGGGTCAGCTTGTGCACTCAAGAAAGAGCTCTGGGCTGACTGCACTGTACAGCTTCCTCCCCTCACCTACCCAGGGATCCTATGAGTAGAACAAAAGGACCTAAGCTAAGAGATTGGTAATGTCTTATGACAGGAAGAACCTGGCCAGAAAAGCTTGGGCTCTATTCTTGTTTTCTTAGATACTCCAATACTTTAGTGAGCAAATCTTGCTGGCTTGGTGCATAAAATGCAGGATGGGATGATTTCTGAACTCTCTTATCTGTACTTCAAGCAGGACACACACGGATGAGGAACCATCTTTCTTGGGCAGTCTTCCTGACCCCTTAGGGCCTGGCTTACATTGAATCCTAGGCTTATGTTCTTCCTTCCTGCCCATCTGTATATAGTTAATACAGTTAAAATAACTCATTGCACACAAGATGGCAACCAAGGCACAGTGTACCTGTTCAAAGGATTTTCCTAAACAATAGCCATATGTCCCCCAAATGGGGTATACATAAAAATGGGGTATACATACTAAAAAAACCATTCACAGGCCTCTTTGGGAAAAAAGCTAGGATATAGATATTTATATATATTTACATAAATATGAGGAAAAGATGGTTTATTAATAAAATATAAAATATACAGATATTGAAGCCCTTCCCTGCATCAGAAGAACACAGACATCAATGAGTTAAGTAAGGCTACTGAAGGAAGAGCAAGCATCCAACAACAGGAAAGAACTGGACAGGTCTTCAATCTTGCATTTATTCTGCTATAGTTTATTATAGTCTACATGCTTATGGTTAAACTAATATATAGGTTATGTTAGCTATTTTAACTAAATAAATTAAATGTTATAATTTGTATAGATTCCTATAAAAGGAATACACCCAGAAATAAGATGCAAAGACAAAATTTATTGACTTAAGGGCTGGAGAGATGGCTTAACAGTTAAGGCACTTGCCAGCCAGGCCAAAGGACACAGGTTCAATTTCCCCAGGACCTATGTATACCAGATGCACTAAGTAGTGCACATACTGGGAGTTCATTTGCAGTGACTAGATGCCCTGGTATGCCCCTTTTCTACCCACCACCTCACTTCTCAAATAAATAAACCAACAAACAAAAACTGTTTTTAAAAAGCTAACTGACTTAAAACAAAAAGACAATACTTTCCCAAAAAGTTGTGATTCCTGCTTTCAACAGCAAGCTGTGGCAGGTGATGCCACCTTCTAAGTGTTTCATAATTTAAGTGACAACAGTTCAGTAGTTCTATCAGCAAAACATTGCTAACTAGATTAAACTGAAAATATATAAACATGCTTTTTTTTTTCCTTCTTAGATCTATGTATTTCAGTGAGGTAGCTTTTAAGTTATGTTAGCCTTTGAAACCAATTGTTGAGAAAAATGGAATAAGAATACAATTTTGGTGCTGGAAAGAAGGATTAGCAATTAAGGCACTTGCCTGAAAAGCCTGAGGATTCATGGTTGAATCTCCAGGTCCCACATAGACAGACACAGTGACGATGCAATCACATAATGTTGTACATGCACATAAGGGGGAGCACATGCCTGGAGTTCATTTGCAGTGGTGGAAGGCCCTGGCACACCCATTCTCCCTCTCCTCTTTCTCTCTCTCTCTCAAAATAAATTTTAAAAAGAAAAAGAAAAAAGGGGGAAATATAATTTTTAAAGTCCTAAAACAAAACCAGTAATTTTTAAACAAAGTAGGACGTGAGGTATGGTTTGGTGAATAAAGTGCTTGTCACTCAAGTTAAAGTACCTGAGCTTGATCCCCAGGACCCACATAAAAAGCCAGACCATGGTCAGCTTCTCTAACCCTATGATACGACAATGATGACAAGATGGGATGTACAACAAAGAGCAGCAGCAGCAATGAAGGAAAGAACCTCCATCAAACAAGATGGGAGGCAATACCTGAAGTTGGCCTCTAACTTCCACAAGCACACTGGGGTATATGCACTTGTGGACTCACAAACAGACATATATATATATATATATATATATACATATGCATACACACACACACACACACATACACACACATTATATTATGTCCTAATTTAAATACCCAAAACAACAGTTTCAAGGAAAAAAAAATACCAAATACAACCTAAACAAAGTTCAGTGCATTAAAAAATAGAGATCAAGGAGCTGGGGAGATAGCTCAGCAGACAGAAACACTTGCTATGTAAGTAGAAATACTAGAATTTGATGGCCAATACCCATACAAAAAGCTGGGATGGCTGTATGTGCCTGTAAACCAGAAATTAGTAGGTCAGGGACAAGAGGATCACTAGTGCTTCCTGCTCAGTTAGCCTAACAACAACAGCAAATGAGATGCTCCAGGTTCAGTGGAAATCTCTGTCTCAAGGAAATAAACTGGAAGAGTTGCATAGAGGTATACTTGATATCTTTTCCAACTTCTGTGTTCATATGCATAGGCTATGACTATCTGTGTGCATGACACACATACAGAAGACCAACAAAATTAGTTTTAAGAAATTCAATACATTACAGGAACTAATCAAAATAGCATCTACAAAATACCGCATAGGCCATACTTGGACACAATTTTTTTTAATTATTTAAGACCTTTATTAACAGGTGCTTGCAGTTTGTGGACTTTTTTTAAAATTTATTTTTGTTTATTTTTATTTATTTATTTGAGAGCGACAGACAGAAAGAGAAAGGGGGAGAGGGGGAGAGAGAGAAAGAAACGGAGAAAGAGAATGGGCACGCCAGGGCTCCAGCCACTGAAAATGAACTCCAAACACATGCGCCCCCTTGTGCATCTGGCTTACGTGGGTCCTGGGGAATCAAGCCTTGAACCAGGGTCCTTAGGCTTCACAAGCACGTGCTTAACTGCTAAGCCATCTCTCTATCCCAGCTTAGCGTGTGGACTTTCTTTATTGAAAACTTCATTTTTAGTTTGTAATAAAAAGTTTACAACTTGATTTTTTCAAAAAAAAAGTCCACAAACTGGAAACAAATTTTTAAAGTTTATTTAAATATGCATCTGTCTATAATCTAACGACTCACATGAGGAATCCTGATATAAATACTAACAATGCAAGAAATTCAGGTGTGTCCTAAATACCAAGTAAATATGCAGTTATGTATAAAAAACATTATCAGATGAAAAATGAATGTTCTGTGTATAAAATTACCAGCTGCACATCAATGAAACAGGAAGAAAAACAAAGCATTAAGGAACACATGGTTATTGACAATCTACACTATGGCTGACACTTCAATAACCATCTAGAATTTGTTCAATTTCATTTTAAGAACCAAATTTCCCAATGTCTAATTACAAATTACATCTACTGGCAAGAATGAAGACAAATAATATACAAAGGAATTTTAAGCATTAATTTAATCTCTATCAACTACTAACACATTAAATCATGTGTTTTTTACTTGACTAAAAATGTTATTTTTTAAATTTACAAGAGTAGAGAAAAAGTTAATTTCTAAATATAGTTTTTATTTTGTTTGATGACTCCTTCAGTATTTTTAAGTTGTTCTGTTAGATGTGCTATATCAGACATAGTTCATTTGCATATGAATCTTTTTTATTCTTAAATTGAAAAATATTTTTAAACCACATTCATCCAAGAAAATAAAATCAATAGCATATGATACTTAGTCTACCTTCATGCTTCAATATTCTCCATTGAAATTAAGTATCTTAAAGGAATGGAATTCTAAGCTAAACTTTCATGATTAAAGCAAGGAACTTCCAATATACATATCCACAAAAATGTAATCGTTATATGACATTTTATTCTAATTCCAAAGTATAATTAGGAACATACCTGCTGAAAATTCAAGATTAATCAAATTAAGGATGGTTTGGAAATCTCTGGATGTATTGTGATGTTGATGTATGTGGGCATTGGTGTGATTTATTTTGATTTTAATCAACAGTTGTTAGCAATTAGAAATTAAAAATGTATCAATGCCTTAGAAAGCAACTATTGTGAACAAAATAGTTAATCATAAATTTATATATTTCCTAAACTCTTTTGTCCTCAGAAACAGGGCAAGAAAAATAATACTTATGATGGACGCATAAATTTTTTGCACAATGAACACTAAAACTCACAGTAATGACATATATTCTTATCCCTGTTTCAAAAACTGATATAAAGCTCCTGAATGTTAAGCACTACAACTCTGCATAAAATTTCATAGCTTATGATTTACTTGTATGTCCCCATATACTTTATCTCTAATATTTTCAGAATCTCCAATTTCTCTCCTTCCTCTGCATGCTTATAGTCCCCCTAACCATGTGTATACATGGTCATTTCTTGAAAGAGTGGTATACATTGGTCATCCATTCTTACTACCTCATTTTCACTCATTCCCTAGCATATGTCAGGTTAACTGTGTTTCATGAGTCTGTAGTGTAGTACAGTTACCCACCTTCTTCCAGATACTCATTTAAACTATTTAATATAAACATGTTGCTATACTGCCTAATCCTCATAATTCTGCTTGAATACCTTTCTGACTTGTTCCATCTACTTAATGAAAATTTCCTCAAAATTTAGGGCTCTCTTCTCACCCTATGGTCTCATTTTGTAACTATGATCTACAATTGATGACCCACTTTGTATCTGTTATTGTAAAAAATTTAAGCAATGACTCAAGTATGCATGAAAATCTTCTGCCAGCTTTGTGTTTTGATATCCACACAAAAAGATTTTTTTTAACTTTCTTCCAAAATCAGCTTGTTACAGTACATTTTAACTTAACCAGAGACCTCAAAAATCAACTTTCCTTTCTTAGTTAGACCCCATAAATTTTATTCATGTACACAGCCTTAAAATATTCAGACTATATTTCTGAGATCCTTCATTCAAGTCAATCTGTGACTAACTTTTAGTCTAATGCACATAAAAGTTGAGAAAGAAATAGTTTTTAAAGACATGGGGGATACTTCATTTCTGCTTACTAAATGCAGACTTGATTAGCATATAAGATGGTATGAATCATGAGACAAGCTGACAATGAAGGGAACCGACAAAGCAACAAGAAACTACCTGATATTGGAGGGCTGAACAAATTTTCACATGAGAAATAAAACACAATCTTATTTTAAAAATTGTGGTATACTTTATTGCTGCTCAATTTATAATAGCTGGGAAATGGAACCAGCCTAGATGTCCCTCAACAGATGAGTGGATAATGAAGATGTGGTACATTTATACAATGGAGTTCTACTCAGCGGTAAAGAAAAATGAAGTTATGAAATTTGCAGAAAAATGGATGGACCTGGAAAGTATTATACTAAGTCAGGTAACCCAGGCCCAGAAAGCCAAGCGCCACATGTTCTCCCTCATATGGGGATCCTAGCTACAGATGACTGGGCTTCTGTGTGAGAATGAAAATACTTAGTAGCAGAGGCCAGTAAGTTGAAAAGGAGACATAAAGGGTGGAGAAAGGAAGGGAGGAGGATACTTAATAGGTTGATAATTTATATATGTAACTACAATGATTGTAATGGGGAGGTAATATGATTGAGAATGGAATTTCAAACGGGAATGTGTGGGGGTCGGGAGGGAGGGAATTACCATGGGATATATTTTATAATCATGGAAAATGTTAATAAAAATTAAAAAAAAAAATTGTGGTATACTGAAATTGACAAATTCATCCTGGACTATAAATAATTTTATCATTAAATCTTTCTTAGAATTGTAATACTGTAGTTTGGAATGGGGCCAGATAAACGTAATTAAAATATTTCACCTAATAGCCAAAGTTCATTCTCAAAAGAAAGATTCTGGCCAGGCATGGTGATGTATGCCTTTAATCCCAGAATTTGGGAGGCAGATATAGGAGGATTACCATGAGTTTGAGACCACCATGAGACTATATAGTGAACTCCAGGTCAGACTGGGCTAGAGTTTGAGGCCCTACTACCTTAAAAAAAAAAAAAAGAAAAGAAAAAAAATTGCTTTTCTGGCTTTTCATCTTTCCTGAACTTCTAGGTTCCTGGTCTGGTAAGCTCCCCTCATCCTGTCCCTGCTAGGCTGAGACAGCAGGGAGTCCCCCATCCCCTACTCACAAGTGTGTACTCTATTCCCTCCTGCCTTCCACGTGGAAGAAGCTCTCTGAATTTTCTCCTCCTTCTTTCTCTTAATCTAATAAAGTCTCTTTAAGTATTGAAGAAAATAAAGATTCTACAGGAAGAAGAGAGTAGTCTAAAATCTGTCATTATCTGTAACAGAACAAGTTACTATTTTAGAATTTCAAGATGGATTCATATTTAGTTCATATTCCAGAATTAGGCATAAGAGAGATATCCTTTCTACCTGACAAAAATTTGTAACATGAAAATCCATTTACTTTGGTAAAACCACTTAATGACTGTGGAAGATATTTAAGCATTTATCCTGGAAGAAAAATGTATCAAAAGTAATATTTCAGCCAGGCGTGGTGACACACGCCTTTAATCCTAGCACTCAGGAGTCAGAGATAGGAGAATCGCCATGAGTTCGAGGCTTAGCCGGGTTGCTAGAGTGAAACCATACCTCGGAAAACCAAAAGTAGTATTTCAGTTGTGAATATCATCTAGGAAAATATTTATGCCCAAGTAAAATGACATTAGTTAAAAAGAGGAGGTATACTTTGAACCTCTCTGTAAACATGCTTAAAATTTTTGAACTAACTCTTTATCAAATAATTACAACTGGAGCCGAGCGTGGTGGCACACGCCTTTAATCCCAGCACTCAGGAGGCAGAGGTAGGTAGGATCGCTGAGAGTTTGAGCCCACCCTGAGACTACAGAGTGAATTTCAGGTCAGCCTGAGCCAGAGTGAGACCCTACCTTGAAAAAAAAAAAAATTTACAACTGGAACTCCTTAATTATAAAGTAAAGGGATTACATGCACCTGGAATTGCTTTGTAGTAACAAGAGGTCTTGGCGCACTTATTCTCTCTCATTCTCTCCTATTCTCCCTCCCCCATCCCCTCTCTCTCCCACTTCTGCTTGCATATAAATAAAATATTAAAAAGAAATAAAAATAAATGACTGTACATTTCAATTCAAAACTCTGGAAACCAATATCTAAATAAAGAAAACACTGATCTTAAAGAAAAAAAGAATACTATTGCTGGGCTAGAGGGATGGCTTAGCGGTTAAGGCGTTTGCCTGCAAAGCAAAAGGATGCTGGTTCGATTTCCCAGGACCCAAGTTAGCCAGATGAACAAGGGGACACAGGTGTCTGGAGTTCATTTGCAGTGGCTGGAGGCCCTGGTGTGCCCATTCTCTCTCTCTCTTTCTCTCTTTCTCTGTCAAATAAATAAATAAAAATAAAATATTTTATAAAAGAATACTATTACTAACTTCCCAGGTGATGGGAAAGCGGGAGGCACCTCACAGAGAACATACACAATTCTCCTATAAACCTTCACAGTTCACAGGAGGGCAAGTTTAATAGCTGGTCATCCTTATGCAGACTTTAGAAGACATCCAAGATTGATAAAATACTGGTGATTTTATCTATAAGGATAAATTACAAGAAATATAAAGATTTGAAAGATAGGGAAAAACAAAGGACAGAAGAGGCAAGTGTTTTTAATTCTAAGGGAAAAACAATACACAGTACATACATACTGATAATTTGAAGAAAAAAAATCAATGTTTTGTTTTTCACATTCTATACAGAAAGTAATGAAGGTAAGTATAACACGGTGTGTCTATGCTTCATGTGTGATGTATGCAAGCATGTGCCAATGTGGTGCCTCATGTGCTGAGCTGTAGAAGGGCACATTCACTTGCAGTGGCCTGGGAGGAATCCCCCTCCATCACACTTACTCCCTTTCTTACTTGATCCAGAGACTTGCTGATCCAAAAGCCTTGCTATTTTTTATGCAAGCCTGGGCAATTCTCAGGTCTATGCTCCTCACAGAAGGCCCTCATGCTTGTAGAGGAATGGTTTATAGAGTGCTCTTCATCACTGAGCAGTATTTCCAGGCCATGTCACTTATTTTATGACTATTCATCATAATTGCAAATTGGGTTATTAAATATTTTATTTTTTCCTTACTAAACAAAACTACCTATAGAAACAGGCAAAAAGTATATTTGAAAAGTAAAGTAGGGCTGTACTTAGTGGTTAAGGTACTTGTCTACAAATCCCAAGGACCTAGGTTTGATTCACCAAGACCCATGAAAGTCAGAATCACAAGGTGGCGCATGCATCTAGAATTTGTTTGCATCAGCTGGAGGCTCTAGCATATCCATTCATTCATTCTCTCTCTCCCTCTTCCTCTCTAAATAAATAAATAAAAATAAAATATTCAGAAAAAAATTAATTCTCAGATAACAGATGTCCTTTATTTGTGAGCATACCTGTTGCTGTTTTTGTTTTTATAGGGCTGCTGGCATATTCAGAGGCCTGATATGACTGCTGTTTTGCCAAAGGTGCACTTCCAACAGATAATTCATCCTCTTTCCTTCTGTTAACTGCTGGAACAAGAGGGACAGCTACCACAGGCTGCTGAAGGAAACAAAGTAAAACCTAATTACTGCCTTTCTGAAGTAGTAACTGTTAGACATGGCACCCACAAAGAGGGAATTTTTGTAAGTCGAGATTCATGATTTATTATTTAAAGTCAAACAATCTCACTTCTTCACTTCTTTCTCCCTCTTCCTCTCACATAACAGTGGATATACTCTGACACTTCTAGTGAATGCCTGAGGGTGTGGACTATATCCTACCTTTATGTACAGTTGCCCTGTCTACCTGTGGGTTACATAGATGCAAACTCAGCCAACCCAAGTTGAAACATTAAAGAGAAAAAACAAACCTGCAGAATACACAGATTTTTTTTTCTTGCTCTATTACTTAACCTATACAATCTAAGTATTTACATAGCATCTATACTGTTATTAGTTATTACAAGTAATTGGGTGATGATTTAAAGTATACAACAAGATATGAATAAGTTAGATGAAAATATTACATTATTTTATATAAGAAAACCAAGTATGAACAGATTTTGGTGCTTGAGAGGGTTCCCAAAACCAACAGTTCCTACTAGATGCTAATAAGTAATTGTCCTATTCAGCTTCCTATGCATTTAATACGTAAAGTTTAATAAGCAGATTAGCAAATAGAGAATAACAAGAGTAATAAAGGAAAACAATCACAACACATTATAATTAAAATTATTTAAAGCATGGATTATTTATTGCTGGATTTTTTCATTTAATATTTTCAGATCATAATTGACAATTCTGCATGAAAACATAAAAAACCTATAAGTAAATATAGATTATAATAAGAAGTATGAAAATAATGCTGTGAGGACAAATCAAAAATGAAATTTTCATTAAAAATTCTAACACCTGGAAAACAAGCTATTTTTAGAAAAAAAAACGTGTTAATATGGACAGTGCAATTTTTGAAGAAAATGATGAGAATTCTCTACATGTCTAAAGAATTGATAATTACAGCATATCTAGAAAGTTCAGAAAATCTAGAAAACATGATTGTATATTGCATACATGAGTGCTGAGTTGGACAACAAAGCAACTACTTTATCTTTGCTCACTGAAATATAGTCAAAATTGCAACTCTTGATGAAAAAGTAAAATTCAATGTAGCATAAGAATGGCCTTAAAATTCTCAGTTCACTGCTTGTGAAATCACTCAGCATTATAAGTCACTTGCTGGCAAAACCTAAGAGCCAGGGTTCAATTTCCAAGCCACCCTCTTAAGCCAGATGCAAAAAATGGCATTTGTCTGCAGTCAGTGATGCCAAGAAGCCCTGGTACATGCATGCATTTACACAGATAAATGTTTTAAAGAAAAATTCCCAGTCTGATATTTACTAACAGAGTTACTGAAGGTGAATAATTCTCAATAAATATCATTTGTTCTTTAAGTGAGAGCAATAAATCCAGTTTTCAGAATTACATTTAATTATTCTGATACATTTGACCATACTCAAAGTTAGAATTGCCTACTACTAATATTTTATAAATTATAACCTTTTGAACTAAGTTGAATTAGAACCTTTTGCACATAATATCTAATTACTAGGATTAAGCATTCAAGAAAGAATCAATGTATCCAAAGAGAAATCTAACATAACAATAATAAAAAAGCTGATACTTACAAAGCAATGACACATATGTAATTTAGGGAAAATAGGTAAATAAAATATGACTACTGTGGTGGTTGATTCAAGTAAACCCCATAAACTTAGGTGTTCTGAATGCTAGGTTCCCAGCTGATGGAGATTTGGGAATTAATGCCTCCTGGAGGGAGTGTATTGTTGTGGGCGGGCTTATGGGTATTAAAGCCAGTTTCCCCATACCAATGTTTGGCACACTCTCCTGGTGCTGTTCTCCACCTTATGTTGGCCAGGGGGTGATGTCCACCCTCTGCTTATGGCATCGTTTTCCCGGTCATTGTGGAGCTTCACCTCAAACCTGTAAACCAAAATAAACCTCTTTTTCCCACAAGCTGTTCTTAGTTAGGTGATTTCTACCAGCAATGTGAACCTCACAGCAACAGTAAAGTGGTACTGAGGAGTGGGATTGCTGCTAGACACCTGACTGCATGGCTTTGGCCTTTTGGAGCTGATTTCCAAAAGGAATATGAGAGGATTTGAAACCTTGGTCTAACAGATGCCTTGTAGTGCTGTAAGTACAGCTTGATGGACTATTCTGGTCTGAGCTGCAAGAACTAAATGCAGTAAGAACTATGGACTGTGAGGTTTGGCTTATGAGGGTGAGAAAGAGCTTTGCTTGGACTGGGTTAGCAGTTTGTGTGAGAAGCTTGCTCTTATGCCTGTGTCCTGAGAAGTTGTGCAGGGTTGCTTTGCATAGAAATGAACTGGTGTGAGCAGAAGGCAATGGCACAGAAAGAAAAATCTTTGGGCCTAAACTGCTGCTCATTCACCTGAAAATTGTTTGAGAGATTACAACCTTTGAGACTGGGCTAGCTAACCTGCATTAGGGCAACAGGAAGAATGTAGACTCTTTTGAAGGGGCAAGAGTGCTCAAGGAGTGTCCTGTTCTTCAAAGTCTGTTTTATTCCCCCCTGGATTAACAAATTGGCACCCTACCTGGTATTATGGAGTATAAGAAATGCTGGAAAGAGGGTCATTGAGTTTTCCACACGGTCTTGTGTTTTGGAAATGGCCATGGACAGTGTGAAGCAGGTTTGCTGGATGCCTGCATGGAGATCCCATGGGGACATAAGGATGAACTGTGGATTGCAGTGGAGACCCAGTGGAGATGCCAGGACCACAAGATGGCTGCCAAGGAGACTTGCCGGCCCCTGTGAAGTTTTCTAGAACTGTTGAGTGGCCTAGTTGGAGGGGCGGAATTGGAATGCCAGAGATTTGTTGCTGGATATTAGACTTGGAGATTTGTCACTAGCTAGAGTTGTTGGACTTGAAGCTACAGAGTTTGATGTTTGCCTTGGTTGTTTTAAATCTTGTATTGGCAGAATGTTTCTTTGCTATGCCGAATGCCCTCTTTTGTAGTGTGAATGTTTATTCTGTGCCATTATGTGTTTTTGAGGTTATTTTTTGGTATTATGGCTCAGTTAAAAGATCTTGGACTATGGGGATGTATGAAGATCATTGGAACTGATAAAAACTATGGGACTTTTAAAGTTAGATGAATGCATTTTACATCATGTTATCAGGTTATGGTGGCCAGGGGCAGAATGTGGTGGTTTGATTTAGGTTTCCCCCATAAACTTAGGTGCTCTGAATGCTAGGTTCCCAGCTGATGGAGATTTGGGAATTAATGCCTCCTGGAGAGATTGTATTGTTGGGGGTGGGCTTATGGGTGTTAAGCCAGTTTCCCCATGCCAGTGTTTGGCACACTCTCCTGTTGCTGTGGTCCACCTTATGTTGGCCAGGGGATGATGTCCACTATCTGCTCATGCCAATGTTTTCCCTGCCATTGTGGAGCTTCCCCTCGAGCCTGTAACCCAAAATAAACCTTTTTCCCAGAAGCTGCTCTTAATTGGGTGATTTCTACCAGCAATGCGAACCCCACTGCAACACCTACCTAATCTAGTTTCAATCGGTATGAAAGCCCCTTCAATAGTCGAAGAAGTTACTTATTAATAAGGTTTAAAGGAATATTCTTTTAAAGGAATAGCATGTAGTTTAAAGAAATTCCGGCATATCTTTTTTAAAAAAGAATCAATTAAAAATAGCATATCTACTTTACCATATGACTGAGAAAATGATGCATTTTTATTCATATATATGAAAAGAAAAACTGGAGTCTCTCACCTGTTGCATGTGTCTGCTTGTTCGTTTTTGTGGTTGATAGATAAGCCATGTGTATAAGATTGGGTCAATATTAATTGCTAGTCCTTGTACACTACAAAGCAGTACAGCACCTAAAATATAAGATTTAAAAATTACTATAATTAAAGAAAAATAACAATCTTGATATCACTTTGCAAGTAGGATAGCTACAAAAAAAATAGTATAAACTACTGGTAAGGATGTAGAGGAATTCAAACTGTTATACTTTGCTGGCAGGAAAATAAAATACTTCAAGCACTTTGGAAAATAATATGATATCCCCTCAAGGAGAAAAAAAAAGTATAGTTAAAAATATGAACCACTGCTATGTGCAAATCAAAGGGAATTAAAGGCATATGTCTGTAGAAAATTGTGTATACAAATTTCTCTAGAAGAATATGGTATAGTTGTAAAAAAGCAAAGCTAACACAAACATGACTGGGCTGATAAATATACAAATATAGTATCCATACAACAGAGAATACAATTCAAGTCCAGGTTTGGCTCATTGATTGGTACCTCATTCTAACCCCCAGGGGTTTTTCAACGCTTGCATTCCTTGTAGGGTAACAAAGAATGCCTATGTTGCAGGTGCCACACAAAGTTCCTTGAAATTTACCATAACTAAGAGGTCTTACTTATCAGTCCAAAGTAGAAATACATACAATGCACTTACTTGCCTAGAAAGCAGAAGTATCCAGGCTTGATTCCCCAATACTCATGTACACCAAATACACAGAGTGGTGCATGTCTCTGGAATTTGTTTGCAGTGGTTAGAGGTCCTAGCATGCCCATTCTCTATCTGACCCCCTCTCAAATAAATATTTTTTTAAAATGTCCCCCAACATCCTTAGAAGACATTTACAGGACCCACTGACAAAAATTATATCCAAGGATGTTCAAGTCCATTGTGTAAATGGCAGATTTTTGAAATAACTAAAAATATCCTTCTATAATATTAATCTCTAGATGACACACAATACCTACCACAGAATAAATTCTTTATAAATAGTTGTTATAGCCTGTTGTTTCTGGAATAATAACAAAATCAAAGGTCTGTACATGTAAGTACAGACAGTACATAGAACCAGTCTGCAACAATGTAACTTTTAATAAAAACTACTCATTCATGAAAAGAAGTACTAATATATACTATGAGCTGGTAGTACGTTGAAAACTCTGTGCTAAGTTAAATTAGCCAGCCAAGAAAATAGTTAGTATATTATTTCTTTTATGTGAAATGGTCAGAATAGTTGTAAAAGCACAATGATGAAGGGTATCTTTGTAGCTACCATGAATGAGTAGTAGAAAAATGGAACAATTACTAACGTATATGTGATTTTTAATAGAAAGGGATAAAATGGTGGATAACTAGAAATGCAGACTTTATAAAGCAATCACCATCCCTTATATACTAAGGGTGTTCCAGGCCCTCACAGATATCAAAATCTATGGATGATTATAACAGTCACCTTCACATTACTGACAGAAAGAACCCATCCAAAAGCAACTGATGAGGGGAAAGGGTTTATTTCGGCTTGTAGACTAGAGGGGAACTTCCATGAAGGGAGGGTTTGGCATCACCTCCTGGCCAGTATCAGCTGAACAAGAGCAGCAGGAGAATGTGCCAACACTAGCGAGGGAAAGCTGGCTCCTCCCGGAGGCAACCATTCCCAAATGGCCATCAGCTGGGGACCTAGCATTCAAAACACATGAGATTATATCTAATTCAAACCACCACCACAATCTGCCCCTGGCCCCCATGAACTCACAACCACCCATGATGTAAAATGCAATGCATTCAGTCCAACTTTAAACATCCCCATAGTTTTTATCAATCCCAACACTGTTCAAACATACCCATACTCCAAGATCTCTTAATTAAGCCATAATAAAAACAAACAAAACCATAATGGCACAGAATAAACACACTGCAAAAGATGGCACTGAGTATAGCAAAAACAGATAGGACCAACGCAAGATTTAAAACAAACAGGGCAAACATCTAAATGTGTAACTCCAAATTTTATAACTCTAACTAGTGACAAGTCTTCAAGTCTAATGATTCTAACCAGCAACAAGTCTCTGGAGTTCAAATTCTACCCCTCAAGCTAGGCTCCTCACACACTGGGTAATAATGAATCCCAAGCCAGCAATTCTCCATGGCAGGTATCCTATAGTCCTAGTACCTCCCCTGGGTCTCCATTGCAACATGGGTCATCCTCATGGTTCCATTTGGACTTCCTTCAACCCTGCTTCACACTCTCCATGGCCATTTCCAAATAACAAAACCAGGTTGTAGATTCAATCACACTCTCTTACATTTGTTATACTCCATAGTACCAGGTGGGCTACCAAATTGTTAATCTAGGGGAGAATGAAGCTGACTTTGAAGAGCAAGACACTCCTTCAGAATTCAGGACCCTGACTTAAAAAGTCATCATTCTTTCTGCTGGCCCAATCTCAATGGTTGTATTCTCTCAAACAAAATTGCAGCTGAACCAAGACACTGTATTGAGCCAGAAGCTTTCATTTATTTCTGTGCCCTATCTATCTATCTACTTATACTAGTTGATTTCTACACAAAGGAACCCCACACAAGTTCTCAAGACATAAGTGGGCGGAATTTAGCAAGCCTTGCACACAAACTGTTTCTAGATAAGCCCAGACAAAGCTTTTTCTTACCCTCATAAGCCAAAATTCACAGGCCACAGTTCTTATCTGCATTCAGGTCTTTTAACTCTGACAAGAATCCATCAAGCTGTACTTACAGCCCTGCAAGGTATCTCTTAGGCCAAGGTTTCAAATTCTTCCATATTCCACCACACTGTCATGTTTCAAGCAATAACAACCCCATGTCTCAATACCAATTTTTCTGTTGCAGTCATCTTCACATTGCCGGCAGAAAGCATCAGACCAAAAGCAGCTGGTAGTTTGTTATTTTGGCTTACAGACTTGAGGGTAACTCCATGATAGAAGGGGAAACTGTGGCATGAACAGAAGCGGGACATCACCTCCAAGCCAACATCAGGTTGACAACAGCAGTAGGACAGAATGCCACATACTGGCAAAGGGGAAGCTGGCTACAACACCAGTAAGTCGGCCACCTAAAACATACCTCCTTCAGGAGGCTCAATTTTTTAATTTGCTAGTATAAAGAACACATGAGGCTGGAGAGATGGGTTAGCAGTTAAGGTGTTTGCCTGCGAAGCCAAAGGACCTCAGTTTGATTCCCAAGACACACGTAAGCCAGACGTACAAGGTGGAGCATGCATCTAGAGTTTGTTTGCAGTGGCTGGAGGCCCTGGTGAGCCCATTCTCTCTCTCTCTCTGCCTCTCACTCTCTCAAATAAATAAATTAAATTTTTTAAAAAGAAAACACAACTTTATGGGGGATACTTAATTCAAATCACCACACTAATCAAGTTACTTATATAAAATAGTATACTATTTGCATATAATCTACATATCTACCTATATAATTTAAATAACATATAAATTACTTTCATTACCTAGTTATAAAACTAGTATGTTAATGCATATAATTGTTATATTACATTGCTTAATGACTTTAAAAAATTATGCTCATTCAATATGATACAAAAATTTCAAATATTTTTGATGTGTGCTTAGTTGGATCTTCAGATATGGAACCCAAGAGATAAGGATAGCCAAGGTATACTGAAAATCACTGAGTGATGTTACTGAAAATAATTACTTTTATGGATTGCAAATGAAATTGTATTAAAAGCACACTATCTTTAAAATTATTAAGATAAAGTTTTAGGAAAAGCAATTTTGATCCTGAGATAGTGAAATATCTCCTTTGGTTTATAGCTTTAAAAAAATCCATAATTTGAAAAGCAGTGTTGCTACAACCATTCAACCAAATCACTATAAATAGCACTTAACATTAAGAAACAAAGACAAAGAACTACATATGAAAGTCAGGCTACACACCTGTGTAACAAGTTACAACGCGACCCTACTGACTTAATTGTTTTCATTTCTAATAAAAGCAGCTCAAAATGAGGGCTGAAGAGATGGCTTAGCGGTTAAGTTCTTGCCTGTGAAGCCTAAGGACCCCGGTTCGAGGCTTGGTTCCCCAGGTCCCACGTTAGCCAGATGCACAAGGGGGCGCACACGTCTGGAGTTCGTTTGCAGAGGCTGGAAGCCCTGGCGCACCCATTCTCTCTCTGTCCCTCAATCTGTCTTTCTCTCTGTCTGTCGCTCTCAAATAAAAATTTTAAAAAATATATTTAAAAAAAATATTTAAAAAAAAATGAAAGTCAACTAAAGGTGACTGACAGTAACTCATTCTTACTTTTGTTTCAACTTATATATATTAGTAAATATTTGTAAATATATTTGTAAACTTATATATATATTTGTAAATTGTAAATATATTTGTAAATTTTGCCTGAATACACACACACACCCCAAAATAAATATTATTAACTTTTCAGTAATATTTGGAATAGGAAGGATGGATTCCAATCTATATCTCTGACATTTAGAAAACTGTTTCTTATGTGATACTATGTCATAATAAATAGTACATGGCCAGGACAGCATTGGCAAAAGTCCATATGATTATTGAAACAAGTACAATTACCATGAATACCATGAAAAGTGATCCAGAGATGAAAATTAAATGAAAAAATTTTGGAGGCTGGAGAGGTGGCCCACTGGAAAAAGCACTTGTCTACAAAGCCTAATAATCCTGGTTTAATTCCCCAGTACCTACATATAGCCAAATGCACAATGTGGCACATGCATCTGGAGTTCATATGCACCAGCCAGAGGCCTTGGAGCACCCATTCTCTCTCTCTTTCTCTATCTGTCACTTCTCTGTCTGTCTCCCACTGTTTGCAAATAAATAAAATAAAAATATCAAAAAAATATAAAATTTCCACTTTATTTAAAGCTTTGGAAGAATTTCAATGAAGACAAAATTTGGTATGTACATTCACTCCATTTTATAGTGCAACTTTCTGCCAGGGGAACAGAAGCAGAATGGATTCTGTACTAGTTAATTTTCTCACTGATGTGACAAAATATCTGACCAAAGTACCTGAAAGAAAGAAGGGTTTGTTTTTAATGAAGGTATAAAGAGATAACCAGTCCTGGCAGGGAAGACATGGAGGCTGAAAGGTAAGGTGACATTTTGTCACCATTCAAAAAGCAGAGATGATGACTGGGGTTAAGCTGTGTTTTTTCTCCCATCACCGCCCCACCCCATTCCTTTCAGTCTGGGATCAAAGGACAATGGATGGTGCTAACCCACATATCTTGCGGGGCTTCCTTCAGTTAAACCTCTCTGGATATGATCTCAAAGACATGTTCACAGGTCTCCAACATGTTCTAAATGCAATGAATTTTACAAAATAATTAACCAGTACAAATACCAGGAGAACAGCATAATCATGGAACAATGTGAGTATTGAAGAAAAGATGGAGGGAAGCTAAACTAAATGACTGCAAAAAAGAAATTCATCATTGAAATTAATTGGAAAAATTCCATTTAATGTTTGCATTTCCATTCACAGAATGCAAAATATCTCGTAAGAAACTATATTCTTAAATTTTTAATTAAGATGTTTTATTACATTAATAGGATGTTCTCATAACTCTTAACAGCTTTCAAACAATTATAGAAACAAATACTACTGCATATAATTATATACATATATCAAAATCAATATTATATACTATATAATCTACATAGTACTTAGTGTATTAGTTACTTTTCTCAATGCTGTGACAAATTCCCAAAAAAGCCAACTTAAGGAAAGAAGGGCTTATTTTGACTCATAGTTTAAGAAGTGATATAGTTCACCATGGTGGGAAAGGCTTGCCAGCAGGAACATGTGGTAGGAAGTCACACAATGTCTGTAGCAGGGAGCATAGATGAAAGCAGATATTCAGCTGGTCTCTTTTTTTCTTGTTGTTGTTTTTGGTTCATTTTTTATTTATTTATTTTTGAGAGTGACAGAGAGAGAGAAAGAGGCAGATAGAGAAAGAATGGGCGTGACAGGGCTTCCAGCCACTGCAAACAAACTCCAGACGCATGCGGTCCCTTGTGCATCTGACTAACGTGGATCCTGAGGAATCGAGCCTTGAACCAGGGTCCTTAGGCTTCACAGGCAAGCACTTAACTGCTAAGCCATCTCTCCAGCCCCTCTTTTCCTTTTATTTAGCCCATGACCACAGCCCACGGGAGGAGGCTGCCTTCATTCAGGTTGGGTCTTTCCTCCTTAGTTAAAACATTCTGAAAACACACTAATAGTAAAACACCCAGAGATGTGCTTATACAAGATTATAAACCCAGAAAAGTTGGCAATTAAGATTAACAAATGAAGGAGAAATAGGAGAGAAAGCTGGGTTCCATTAGGCAGCTTCAGTTAGAAACAGAAGCCCAGGGAAGACCTAGGCCACCTCGCTCTTGCAGGAATGGGGCTCAGCAGAATGGAACTCACATCTGACAAAGACTGATCTATAACAACTACAGAGGCCCCTATTGCCCACAGTCTAGCACACTACCTAGATAGCCAGCCTTCACACCCAAGTGGGCTGGCCCTGAAACCTACCTCTTCAAATCTACCAAACAACTGGGTCTTCCCTTCACACACCTGAATTTGACAGAAGAATATATTTTCAGTGGACTATAAAATCTACTTCAAGCCTTCTTTGACTCTCTTTGCCTCTCCTTACTCTGGTTATAAGAGTACACGTGGGGGGTAGGAGAGCAGAATACTGCTTCTTGGTCTGGGAGGTTTTTCTGTTGGCCTCAACTTTATAGCTTGGATTAAGTCCTCACTTTAATTACATGTACAATTTTCCTCTGGTCTCTGACTCTACCACATGCCTATTTCACTTACACTCCACATCTACTATGTAGATGCTTTCTCTAATGAAAATCCCGATGTCTGTGTAATTTCTCTAAATGTGGGGTAACCATGACTGTGACTCTCTTTACTTCTCATTTCTTCTCTAAATTTCTTGGTCTCTGCTTTGATACTTTTACCGCTGCTATTCTTCTTTAAACAACCATCTGCTGTTTTAACCGTCTTCCATGGGAATACTCAGGATGGGTGCTAATAATGCTCCTTCTAAATCTCCATACATAAGCATCTAGGTTCTGTTCTATCTCCCCCATGAATGAATCTCATGAATGATGCTGTTTTTCCACAAGTGCATGTTTCCTACTTCCTACATGATTATGACTCTAGCCTTCTTCCTAGATCTTAATTTCCCTTACATGAACCCTACAAAATTGTGATCTCTCCCTAAATAAACTTCATAATTCAAAATTTTTTTCCTTATTGGGTCTTCATCAATTCTTTGTTAAACAGAGGACAAGTCCCAAAATTTGGGTTCATAAACATGGGGAAAGCCTCCTAAACCCCAAAATCCTGCATCTTTATAGCATAAAATATGCAGCACAATTTAATTTGAGATGCAGAATTATTACAACTTATTCTTATTGAAAAATGTGACTGAGAAATAATTTGCTCCAACTATGAAAGCTGTTTATACAGATCTTTTCATTTTATAAAAATGAACTGACCATAATTTATAAGGCTATATAATTCAATTTA
Organism: Jaculus jaculus; assembly: GCF_020740685.1. Lineage (NCBI taxonomy): Eukaryota > Metazoa > Chordata > Mammalia > Rodentia > Dipodidae > Jaculus > Jaculus jaculus. The sequence continues at coordinate 170,051,996 of NC_059103.1, read as the reverse complement.
AGGGATAAAGGGCTTTCTTAGGGCTAGAGAAATAGCTCAGGAGATAAATTCACTTGTTTGCAAAGCTTGATAGAGACCAGGTTCAATTCCCCAGTACCTATAAAAAGTCAGACATACAAAGTAGTACATATATCTGGGGTTCCATTGCAGTGGCAACAGGCCCTGGCACACCCATATTCATTCACATGGACATTTTCTCTCTTTCTTTCTCTCGGCAAGTAAATAAATAAAATTTACTTATGCAAAAAAGACTTTTCTAACCACATATACAATATTAACCTACAGTTAGATTTGCTATGAAGAACTTCCACGCACATGAGTCTATTTTAATATAAATAATTGATTTATTAACTAATATCACATTAATACAAAAGACACCATAAGTTATTTGTGGTTTAAAATGAAGAGTGTGTTCCATGAAAAAAGGAATAATACGAAGAGAAACAACTGCATACAGAAGAAAAAAGATTCAACATACAAAAGCAAGTGATGAGAAGCTACAAAGTGATCACAGTGAATTAGTGAGAGGTACATGGAAAACTTAACCATAAAACACACATATAAACTAAAAAAAAGCACAATGTCTCATACACACATACCTTGATAATAAATTACAAGATAAAATACAACTTTGCTATAGCTTTTATAAAGTGGAACAATGTAGAATATGGAAACAGATTAATAAGCTTAGGCATTAAACTTAAACTTATGTTAAGTACATAGACATATAAGAATATAATTTGGGGGCTAGACAAATTCAAAGATGATGCATCATCATTTTGCAAAGCAAGAATCAATAAATAATGTTCTAAAATGAGCAATGAAGAAAGGCCAAAAACCAGGACACTTTAAAAAATGTAAAGGAGCTGGACATTGGTGGCGCACGCCTTTAATCCCAGCTCTTGGAAGTCAGAGGTAGGAGGATTGCATGAGTTCAAGGCCACCTTGAGACAACATTGTGAATTCCAGGACAGCTTAAATGAGACTCTACCTCAAATAAATAAATAAATAAACAAACAAACAAACAAGTAGCTCTAGTTGCTTGACTCAAAGTCCAGGTCCTCAAGTCTATTCCTTTGGTCAATAATCCTGTGTTTATGCCAGTGCCATGCTGTTTTTATTACTATGGCTTTGTAATATAGCTTTAGATCAGGTATGGTGATGCCTGCAGAAGTATTTCTTTTGTTGAGGATATGCTTGGATATCCAAGGCCTTTGGCCTTTCCATATGAAATTTGAGATCATTTTTTCCTATCTCTCTGAAGAACAATGTTGGGATTTTAATTGGAATTGCATTAAATCAATATATTGCCTTTGGTAGGATTCCCGTCTTCACAATGTTAATTCTGCCTATCCAGGAGCATGGAATGTCTTTCCATTTTCTCAAGTCCTCCTCAATTTCTTTTGTGAGTGTTTTATTTTTTCGTTGTATAGATCTTTCACTTCTTTGGTTAATGTTATTTGAAAGTATGTTATTATTTTTTTCTTGCTATTGAAAATGTGACCATGTCCCTTATTTCTTTCTCTGTATCTCTGTCATTTGCATATAGAAAGGCTACTGAATTTTGTGCATTGATTTTGTATACTGCTACTTTGCTATAGGAGTTAATCACCTTCAAGAGTTTTGGGATATAGTCTCTCAGGTCTCTTACATATACAATCATGTCATCAGTGAATAGAGCTAACTTAAATTCTTCCTTTCCAAATTATATCACATTTATTTCTTTCTCCTGTCTTACTGCCTGAGCTAGGACATCCAGTACTATATTGAAGAACAGGGGTGAGAGTAGACAACCCTATCTTGTTCCTGATCTCAATGGGAATTCCTCTAGTCTCTCTCCATTAAGTATTATTTGGACCTTAGGAGCTTTGTATATTGCCTTTATTATGTTAAGATATGAACCAACCATGCCAAATCTCTCCACAACATAGGTTGGAAAAAAAAAAGAGAGAGCATCTTCAACAAATGGTGCTGGACAAACTGGATAACCATATGCAAGAAACTGAAACTTGATCCACACATCTCGCCATGGACAACACTCAAGTCCAAATGGATCAAAGACCTCAATATAAGACCAGAACCTCAGCTACTACTAGAAGAAAATAAAGGAAGATTCCATGATATAGGAATGGAAAAAGACTTCCTGAACAAAACCCCAGTAGCTCACGATTTTAAACAGCCACTCAACCAATGTGATCACATGAAGCTGAAGAGTTTCTTCACAAACAAGCATACAATAAGCAAAGCCAAAAGATTACCCACAGAATGGGAAAAAATATTTGCTGATTATCCAACTGGCAGAGGCCTAACCTCTATAATCTACAAAGAACTCAAAAACCTAAAAATAAAAAGTCAAACAACCTCTCAGAAAGTGGGGCAAAGAACTGGACAAGCAGTTCACAGAGGAAGAAATACAAATGGCAAACACACACTTAAGAAAATGTTCATCATCCCTAATCAACAGGGAAATGCAAATTAAAACAACACATTCCACCTTACCCCAGTAAATATAGCAAAAAATCAAAAAATCAAATGAAAATAAATGATGGTGAGGATACAGAGAATTAGGAACCCTCATCCACTGTTGGTGGGAATTTAAGATGGTACATCCACTTTGGAAAGCAATATGGAGACTCCTGAAAAAGCTGACTATAGAGTTACTGACAGACCCAGTTATGCCCTTACTGGGCATCTACCCTAAAACCTTTAAAGCTCAGTCCAGAGAGATTTGCTAAACCATGTTTATACCGAGTCCATTAGTAATAGGTAAGAGCTAGAATCAACCCAGATGTCCATCACTAGGATAACTAAGATGTGGTATATCTTCAAAATGGAATTCTACACAGCAGTAAGAAAAAAATGATACAATGAAATTTGAGGAAAAATGATTGAACCTGGAAAAGATCATTCTAAGTGAACTTACCCAACCACAGAAAGATAATCGCTGCAAAATTTCACTCATCTACAGCAGGTAACCTGAATCTACCCAAGATAAGCACAAACCCAGCAAGCATCTCGAGGACTAGACTATAGGGTGGGTAGAGAGGGAGGGGATGGTAAGAGAAGGGGTAGGAGACACAAATCTAGACACAATCAGCAATGGTACCATAAAATTTTACATTCTGAAAGGCAGACTAAATGGTTGAACCTTCACCAGGCCCTTAGAGGAAACACCTAAGCCACAAGACACTGGAGAGAGTATAATGAAGACGGGCCTTAATCTTCTACAGCTCTTCTCTCTCTCTCCCCCCCCCCGCTCCCTCCCTCCCCCTCTCTCTTTCTTTCTCTCTCTCACTCTTACTCTCACTCTCTTCTCTCTAATTCTATTATATTAGTTATCTTTTCCTCCTTCTCTTAGTGGGCACGGTACTGTAACTCCCAGTACCAGCATGTGGCTATCATCCACAATGAGCTTTTGATCAGAGAGACCTACAAGATTTCCTAAAAGAATGACAGATTTCTGTCAGAGTACTTGATGACCCACCAAAGTTTAGTGGTAAGACCCTACTGCTGAAGACACTATATGTGGTTGACATGGAAAATGGAAAGACATGGTTGGAAGCTGGAAGAGAGTCAGTCCCAGACAGTCAGCGTGTCTAATGGCAGAAGGTGCTACATAGGCAACTGGGGGAAAATGACCAATATCTGTGAAGTAACTCATGGTCTAACCTATTTAGCACATACAAGTACAATAGTGGCACACAGCCATGGTGGGAAACCAACTGCTCTTGATTTGGCTAACTGATCCCCTCAGTGGAACTGGACCCATAGCTGGAGCTGGGAAACAAGTCAGAACCACATCTAAACATGAGCCCACTCTCCATTATCAAGCTGCCACCAACCATGGCTACAAGAGGGCATACACCAATTATGTTCTCTATAAAAATAATAACAGTTATCTTATTTGTCTGGTGCTAACTTTACTCTGGGTTGGAGAATCTGCTTCTCTTTTTCAGACAGATGTAAATCCTAAGGAGAGAGAGCCACCCCATCATACCTCAAAAGGGCCCCAGCTGAAACTAAGAATAATTGGCAAAACAAGCAAGGGTGCTGTTTTCTTGGTGAACCAGGTACCAGTGCAAGGGTGAAGGAGATCTACACAGAGAACAATCATCTACCTAATCAGATATCCAGAGACCCAGAGGCCCCCAACACCTCATCACTGAAGCAGACCAAAATAAGCCCAACATGGCTCAGAGGAAATTTGCGGAAGAGGGGGCAGAAAGAATGTCAGAGCCACACTTTGGGTCAGGATACACAGAAACATTTCTCCTACCAGTAACTGTGGGCTAACTCCACAATGTATGACCCATATACCTCAACAAGGAAGGGCTAGGGGAGGAGGTAGTACATAGAGCAGCCAAACAATGGTACCAACTTGACTGTATTCACTGAGTACAAAACTAATTAATAAAAATTAATTGATAAAAAATAATTAAATAAATGAAATAAAAATTAAAATGGAAAGGAGCCAGGTACGGTGGTGCACACCTTTAATCCCAGCACCCAGAGGCAGAGGTAGGAGGATTGCTATGAGTTCGAAGCTACCCTGAGACTCCACTGTGAATTCCAGGTCAGCCTGAGCTAGAATGAGAACCTACCTCAAAAAACCAAAAAAAACAAACAAACAGAAAAAAAAAAAAAAAGAGTTGAATCTAAGAATTTCTAAAATGAAAATAGATCTGTTTTGAAAAAAGAGCTTGGGCTCAGTGGTTAGAAATGCTTAATGGTGCTGCAGACCTCGGTGTTCTACATTCCATCTTCAATTATCCACATAAAACCCTAAGCACCAAGTGCTGAAAACATCTAGAGTTCATCTGCAGTAGCAGAAAACCCAGATATGTCATTTATTCTCCTGCCTTCCTCTCTTCCCTCTCCATTCTCTTTCAAATATTTTTTTAAGAGCTCATTGCCCACAGGGAGAACATAATTAATATCCTGAAATTTCAGACAAAAGAAGAAAGTAGACAAGTCTTAGATTTTCTTATGAGTGTGAAAACTAGCCAGAGGCAAGAAGAAGAATAAAATATTTCTTCTGAAAATCTGAATTCTCTCTGATGAAATAGCCAATTTCAGATCAATGCATCCTCATTAAGAAAAAGTCAATACACATTATAAAAAACAAATGATTGTAGAATATAAATATTAACGAAAATGTCCTCAAGGAAAGGAAATATTAGAACATATAACAAAATATCTATGCATAAAATGTTTTAACAACAAAATGATGGTACCATCAAACAATGAGAACACATATATAAATGGCAGACAGATTTACAAGTGAAAATTATACAAAAAATTATCAAAATAAAAAATTTACTAAGGTACCGATTGCATGTAGTTAAGAGATAATTAGTAAAATGGAAGATAACCAAGATAATTTACAATACAGTACAGATAGAAGCAAATGAATGTAATCTAGTAAAATACAGTACGAAAGACTAAGAATGAACATCTATCATATGGCTAATGGTATTTCAGAAGAAATGACAGAATGGGGAAGTGACAATATTGTGTATAAAAGAAGGGCTGAGAACATTATGGAATTATTGAAAGACCTCAAATCTATGCCAAACAAATCATAAAATACATAATTAAAATAAGCCACAGTGGCTGTGCGTTGTGGCACATGCCTTTAATCCCAGCACTCTAAAGGCCGAGGCAGGAAGATCTCTGTGTGTTTGAGGTCAGCCTGGGCTAAAGTAAGACCTTACCTCAAAAACTGAAAATAAGTAAATAAGCCATGCTAAATACAAAACGAAGACAGAAAATAAGATTACTTGAAGGGGAAAAAAGGCACTTGGCTGGATAAGCAAATTCTTAATTCATGGCATTCATTCCATGATTTCACTTCAACATTTACAAATATCACCTCAACTGTATACAAAATATGATCAAGAAGCAACAGGAAGACATTAAATTACATTAAAAAATATAAGTCAGGGGTCTAGAGAGATAGCTTGGCAGTTAAAAATGCTTGCCTGTAAAGCCTGATGGCCTTGGTTCAATTCCCCAGTACCCACATAAAGCTGGATGCACAAAGTAGTGCATGAATACAGAGTTGTGTGCAGTGGAAGGAGGCCCTGGCATGCCCATCCCCATTCTCTCATTCTGCCTCTATCTCTTTCTCCTTTACAAATAAATAAATAGATAATTTTGAAAATATAAACCAGGATGAGAGCTGATCCCAAGTAGAGTCTACATATAATCTACAAATTTTTAATTATGATAAAAATAAACACTAAATGAAATTGTCGAAGATTTTGGACTTGTAGTTAAGATGGCAGCTTAGGTACCACGACAAAGCAGCCTAGGGGGAAAAGAGACTGACAAAACTCAGCAAAATACAAACTTTTACTAAAAAGTGAGGTGTATAGGAAATCGAAACGGCAGTGGAGAAGTAGAAGAGATCCAGAGCCCGCACAGGCCGGCAAAAGCGGCCCCAGCAGGTCCACTGACCATGGTGGCAGCAGCGCACCAGAAAGCCAACAGGCTCAGTTCCAGCTGCAGGAAAAGCCAGGTGAGGGAAGCTTCCACTCACACTGGAGCTCTCCGCAACGCAAGAAACATGAAAGGAGAGCAGCACTGAGCCATGAAGGAGCAGATCACAAGGTAGAAGAACAAGTAGAACAGCTGCAACAGTCCCAGGAACCAGCCACGCCAACTTGAGCCAACAGCGAGACCCAAGCAGGGGCAGAGTCCAGCACCAGCAGCCACGGCCCCAGCAGCAACAGATCCAGTAGTGGCAGCAGCAGCAGATCCAGCAGTAGCAGCTTCAGAGGCAGCACTCACAGATCTAGCAGTGGCAGCTAAAGCAACAGCAGCAGCAGCAGCAATGGTGGACCCAACAGAGGCGACAGACTCAGCAGTGGCAGCATTAGCAGCAATGGCGACAGATGCAGCAGCAGCAACAGATGCAGCAGTGGCAGTTCCAGCAGTGGGGGTGCCCATCTGCAGGGCCACAGTTGCCAGGCTCAGTTTGCCCCACAGGAAAAGCCAGTGCCCAGCTCCAGAATCAGAACAGCAGCCCAACGACACAGCCAGCAACTCGACTGAGACCAAATTCATCCAAAAAGGTAACTGGGATTGCATCAGGGAAGGTTCTTACTTGGTCACAAGCTGACTTGGGTACCTCAACAGACCAGAAATATTAACCTCATTGTTGATACGGGATCTGGTTGTCATAATAACTACTCTTGCATAAAAAGTTGGGGCTGTTTTTGATTGAATGTGTACAATGTTCAGTTAAATTTTACAATCTACCTGTATTTTATTCCACTCAGACTACAGGAATACTCCCATAGCAGGGAAACTCAACCCCTAGGAACACCTTTGTAGACACTCTGAGAGCCTTAAGAGCCACACCTAACACTTAAGCTCCTATCCTGAAGATATATAACATCAAATCAATTGATAAAGCTAAGAATACCTAGCTAGCTAGAAAATACAAGCTTTAATTTAATCCAAGATGCAAAATTATATGCATTATAGCACAAGAAACACTAAAAAGCAAGACAATATAAATGCACCTAAAAGTATTAATGCATCAGAAATGACCTCCAGAGAGAACGAGTTAGAGGAAATGCCTAAGAAAGATTTCAAAAGAATGATTGTAAACATGTTCAAAGAAGTCAAAGAACAAATCAAAGGAATCAAAGAAGAAATCAAAGAGGAAATCAAAGGAATCAAAGAGGAAATCAAAGAAGATGCAGGACACCAACTTAATGAAATAAAGAAGGCAATACAAGACATAAATAATGAAATACAAATAATAAAGAAAAACCAGTCAGAATTACTAGCAATGAAGAACACAGTTAAGAAAATTAAAAACTCTGTAGAAAATCTCACCAGTAGAATGGATGAAGGAGAGGACAGAATATCTAAGCTAGAAGACCAGGTGGAAGGTCTAATACAGTCCAACAAAGAGAAAGACAAACTTATAGAAAAGTATGAGTGGGAATTTCAAGATATAGTAGACACAATAAAAGATCCAATATAAGAAGTCAGGGCATAGTAGAAGGAGAAGAATTCCACTCCAAAGGCATAGTAGGCGTCTTCAACAAAATCATAGAAGAAAACTACCCCCAAATTGGGAAAGAGGTGCCAATGCATATACAGGAAGCCTCTAGAACCCCAGCCAGACAAAACCTGGAAAGAACCTCTCCTCACCATATTATAATCAAACTACCAAATACACAAACCAAAGCAAAAATATTGAAAGCAGTTAGAGAGAAAAATCAAGTTACCTACAAAGGCAAGCCCATCAGGATTACAACAGATCATTCAACACAAAGCAAATCTTAACAAATTCAGGAAAATTGAAATAATTCCTTGCATTCTATCAGACCACAATGGAATTAAACTACAAATCAGTAGCAAGAAAGGCTATAGAGCATACACAAAATCATGGAAACTAAACAATACACTACTAAATGATGAATGGGTCAATGAAGAAATCAAGAAGAAAATCAAAAAATTTATAGAGCCAAATGATAATAAGAACACAACATACCAAAATCTCTGGGACACAATGAAGGCAGTTCTAAGAGGTAAATTTATAGCCTTAAGTTCCTATATTAAGACATTAGAAAGGTCGCAAGTAAACGACCAAATGCTTCACCTTAAAGCCTTAGAAAAAGAAGAACAAGGCAAACCAAAAATCAGTAGATGGGAAGAAATAACAAAGATTAGGGCAAAAATTAATGAAATAGAAACAAACAACAACAACAACAAAAAAAAAACAATCCAAAGAATTAATGAAACAAAGAGTTGGTTCATTGAGGATAAACAAGATTGACAAACCCTTAGCAAATCTGACCAAAAGAAAGAGAGAAGAGACACAAATTAATAAAATCAGAAATGAAAAAGGTAACATCACAACAGATTCCAGAGAAATTCAAAAAATCATAGGGACATACTATAAAAGCATATACTCCACAAAGTATGAAAACCTGAAAGAAATGGATGATTACCTTGATTTATATGACCTCCCTAAATTAAATCAAAATGAGATTAATCACTTAAATAGACCTATAACAAACATGGAGATCCGAACAGTTATCAATAATCTCCCAACTAAAAAAAGCCCAGGCCCGATGGATTCACTGCTGAATTTTACCAGACCTTTAAGGAAGAACCAACATCATTGTTTCTTAAGCTTTTCCAGGAAATAGAAAAAGAAGGAATTCTACCAAACTCCTTCTATGAGGCCAGCATCACCCTGATACCAAAACCAGGCAAAGATAGAACAAAAAAAGAAAATTACAGACCAATCTCCCTCATGAACATAGATGCAAAAATCCTCAACAAAATATTGGCAAACAGAATACAAGAGTATATCAAAAAGATCATTCACCCTGACCAAGTAGGCTTTATCCCAGAGATGCAGGGATGGGTCAATATACGCAAATCTATAAATGTAATACATTATATAACTGGGTTGAAGGACAAAAATCACATGATCATCTCATTAGACGCAGAGAAAGCATTTGACAAAATCCAACATCCCTTCATGATAAAAGTCCTACAGAGACTGGGAATAGAAAGAACATATCTCAATATAATAAAAGCTATTTATGACAAGCCTACAGCCAACATATTACTAAATGGGGAAAAACTGTAAGCTTTTCTACTAAAATCAGGAACAAGACAAGGGTGTCCACTGTCCCCACTTTCATTTAATATAGTTTTGGAAGTATTAGCCATAGCAGTAAGGCAAGAGACACACATAAAAGGGTACAAATTGGAAAGAAAGAGATCAAGTTATCATTCTTTGCAGATGACATGATTCTATACATAAAGGACCCTAAAGACTCTACTAGCAAACTGTTTGAGCGGATCAAAACCTACAGCCATGAAGCAGGATTCAAAATAAATACACAAAAATCAGTAGCCTTCATATATGCTAAGAACAAACACACAGAGGATGAAATCAGAGAATCACTCCCATTCACAACTGCATCAAAAAAAAATAAAGTACCTTGGAATAAACCTAACCAAGGAAGTAAAGAATCTCTACAATGAGAACTATAGAACACCCAAGTGGGAAATTGCAGAAGACACTAGAAAGTGGAGAAACATCCCCTGTTCCTGGATTGGAAGAATCAATATTGTGAAAATGGCAATCATATCAAAAGCAATCTACACATTTAATGCAATCCCCATCAAAATTCCAAAGGCATTCTTCATGGAAATAGAACAAACAATCCAAAAATTCATTTGGAATCACAAAAAACCTTGAATATCTAATATAATACTGAGGAACAAAAACAAGGCTGGTGGTATCACCATATCTGATTTTAACCTATACTACAGAGCAATAGTAAAAAAAAAACAGTGTGGTACTGGCACAAAAACAGACATGTAGATCAGTGGAACAGAATAAAGGACCCAGATGTAAGTGCAGATAGCTACAGCCACCTGATATTCGATAAGAATGCCAAAAATACTCATTGGAGAAAAGACAGCCTCTTCAGCAAATGGTGTTGGGTAAACTGGATATATATCTGCAGAAGGATGAAAATAGATTCTACTCTCTCTCCATGCACAAGAATTAAGTCCAAATGGATTAAAGACCTTAACATCAGACCTGAAACTCTGAAACTGCTAGAGGAAAAAGTAGGAAAAAACCTTCAACATATTGGTCTTGGCAAAGACTTTCTGAATACAACCCCAATTGCTCAGGCAATAAAACCACAGATTAATCACTGGGAGCTCATGAAACTACAAAGATTTTGCACTGCAAAGGACACAGTGAAAAAAAGCAAAGAGGCAACCTACAGAATGGGATAAAATCTTCACCAGCCATATAGCTGATAGAGAATTAATATGTAGGATATACAAAGAACTCAAAAAGTTAAATTACAAGGAATCAAACAAGCCAATAAAAAAATGGGCTATGGAGCTAAATAGAGCATTCTCAACGGAAGAAATAAGAATGGCATATAAGCATCTTAAAAATGTTCTACGTCACTAGTCATCAGGGAAACTCAGATCAAAACTACATTGAGATTCCATCTCACTCCTGTTAGATTGGCCACCATCATGAAAACAAATGATCATAAATGTTGGCGGGGATGTGGAAAAAGAGGAACCCTTCTACACTGCTGGTGGGAATGCAATCTGGTCCAGCCATTGTGGAAATCAGTGTGGAGTTTCCTAAAACAGCTAAAGATTGATCTAACATATGACCCAGCTATAGCACTCCTAGGCATACATCCGAAGGAATCATCTCATTTCCTTAGAAGTACGTGCTCAACTATGTTTATTGCTGCTCAATTTCTCAATTTATAATAGGTGGGAAATGGAACCAGCCTAGATGTCCCTCAACTGATGAGTGGATAATGAAGATGTGGCCCATTTATACAATGGAGTTCTACTCAGCTGTAAAGAAAAATGAAGTTATGAAATTTGCAGAAAAATGGATGGATCTGGAAAGGATTATACTAAGTGAGGTAACCCAGGTCCAGAAAGCCAAGCACCACATGTTCTCCCTCATATGTGGATCCTACCACAGATGACTGGGCTTCTGTATGAGAAGGAAATACTTAGTAGCAGAGACCAGTAAGTTAAAAAGGAAATATAAAGGGAAGAGAAAGGAAGGGAAGAGGGTACTCAATAGGTTGGTATTGTATATATGTAAGTACAAGGATTGAGATGGGGAGGTAATATGATGGAGAATGGAGTTTCAAAGGGGAAAGTATGTGTGGGGGGGGGGAGGGTATTACCATTGGATATATTTTTATAATCATGTAAAATGTTAATAAAAATTTTAAAAAAAGAAATTGTCTATAAATGTGAAAACACAGATAGCTAGAAAAGTCGAGAGTAAATTATTATATTACATACTTCATTCATTTGTGCAAATTATCACAAACCAAATGTCAAAATGTTTGTGGCAATGCAGACCTGTAACCCAAGTGATCAGAAAATTTAGGCAAGAAGATTCTGAATTCCAAGCTAGTTTGGCCTACATATAGCACCTATCTCAAAACAAAAGGAAACACACACACACTACCACCACCACCACCACCACCAAACTAAATTTGATCAGTTAATCTTCAAAGTGTTCTTAATAAGCAAACAGTAAAGTTTTTTTTTGAATTGGGATTTTTTTTTATTTTAAGTTTTTCGAGGTAGGGTCTCACTCTAGCCCAGGCTGACCTAGAATTCACTACGGAGTCTCAGGGTGGCCTTGAACTCACGGCGATCCTCCTACCTCTGCCTCTCGAGTGCTGGGATTAAAGGCGTGCACCACCATGCCTGGCTTTGAATTGGGATTTTTTTTGAGGGAAATTAAAACAAATACACAACAAATTTTAAATTAAAAATATTAAATTATTATTTCTTTTACTATAATTAAAAGTCAAAAATATAGTAACAATAAATGAATTATATGATTACATTACACCAAAAGTGACTATATTTTAAAGCTGGATTTGAACTTTGTGAATACTAGCCAGATGATAAAAGAGAAAATTTAAATCAACTTAGTTGAAATTAAAATGTACAAATAATATTCTTTTAGACTTAAAGGGATATTTTCATCTTTTGCTCATTTTAAAGGCACTGCTTTTAAAAGTAACATAATTTTTGACATAGAAATGTGCAGGCGATTAGTTTGGTACTGAGTTTACTCAGAACAGATCCCCTAGAAATCATTAAAATTTGGCAATATATTATTCTGTTTAATTTTAGTCTAGGAGACAAATAATGAGAAAAGTGTGTTTTGTCTGCTTACTGCCAATATGGCTCATTTAAACACATTTCAGGCTGGCTTCACCAATTAGTTTAACTAGGCCACCATTGTCATTTTCATTTATATAGTAAGCTAAAGAATGAGAGCTGAAATAGGAATTAGAAACAAAATTGTATAGCATTAAAGTTTAGCATGAATGCTTCCTGTCATCATGGAATATTGCCAACCAGAGATATTGTCACATACAGTATCAAGTTATAAAAAGGAAAATGAGTGCTGTATTTGATATTTAATAAATGAACAAGGTCAAAACCATGGGATATTAATACACATCTAAGCTGAAAAGAGTAAAACCTCCCAGTTTCGGGGGGGGGGGGCTGTTTGTTTGTTTGTTTTGTTTTTTCAAGGTAGGGACTCACTCTAGCTCAAGCTTTTAGAATCAACTATGTAGTCTCAGGGTGGCCTCAAACTCACGGTGATCCTCCTACCTCTGCCTCCTAAGTGCTGGAATTAATGGTGTGCACCACCACGTCCAGCTCCAATTTTTTTATTAAGCAACTATAGTAAAAATGTTTAGGTTTGCATCACAAAGTATTTTCTGATCTTATTTTTAACACTATTTTCATTGTGCTGGGTATAGTTACCGAAAGGAAATCTTCAGAGAATAATGGGCCTCTGGGATGAAGATGCCACTGAAGTTCAAGACCATAGATCCTGAGAAGTCTGACCAAGAAACAGTATAACTGAAAGAAATATAATAGGTGCACAGAACTTTACACTGAGCATCTAGCAGGGCAATGAGTACTGTGTTAAGAAACGGGAAATCCCACCAACAGATCATTCTTCAAAGAACAGGGAGACACACATGAGGGGCTCAGGTTACTTCATTACAACTGAGACAAAAATCTGAAAACTTCCAAGCAGAAGCATATTGATTTTGCTCTCAAAAAAATGTTGAAGCAAAGCCGGGCATGGTGGTGAAAGCCTTTAATCCCAGCACTCGGGAGGCAGGGGTAGAAGGATCACCGTAAATTTAAAGACACCCTGAGACTCCACAGTGAGACTCCACAGCAAGTCAGCTTGAGCTAGAGTGAGACCCTACCTCAGAAGAAAACAAAAAAACAGAAAGTTGAAGAAGTGGGCATGGTGGCAGTGCCTAACTTTAATCCCAGCACTTGGGAGGCCAAGGAAATAGAACTGCCTTGAGTTCAAGACTAGCCTGACTACACAGTGAATTATAGATCAGCCTGAGCTATAGCAAGACCCTACCTAAAAAGACAAAAGTAAAGAAGGGGAAGGGGAGGGGAGGGGAGATAGGAAGGGAAGGAGAGGAAGGGAGGGAGGGAAAAATACTGGCAGGACAAAACTAAGCTGTATACACAGAAAACGCCACAAATCTTCAAATGATAATATCAAGTATTCAACTACAAAATAAAGTCAAACTAAATGAGACAATACTTCATATTCACAGAGAGCATACTAACAATAGTTTATAAGGATATGGAAATGTAAAAGCTGGTAAGTATTGATGGTGAGAATTTCTATGGGCCAGCTCCATAGGAAACAACTTAGTAGTTCTGTACAACTTAAGCAAAGATTGCACAAGCCAACAATTTCTCCTAAGTATATACCAAAAATAATTGAAAGAGGGAGTCATATGTTCATATTCAATAGCACTATTTATAAAAAGCTAAAGGTAGCAACACTTTGACATCCATAGGGATGAAGAATAAACTATGGAGGAAAACATGAACGATACCATAGTACAAGTGTAGATTTTTCTAGACACATGACTTTACTAGGGAAAAGGGGCAGAAAAACAAGCTTCAGTCAGGGACAAAGGTATTCCACCTACAGTAACAGGAAGGCAGAATACCAGGATAATATTGAGAAGTAATTATAGTTGCGTGAATATATGAGTGTGACATCTCATTGCTCATGCTTTTGAAGAAGTAGGAAGTTACCAGCAATGAAATAGGAAGAAAGAAGTATGATGAGAAAATAAAATGAAAAAAAAGTGTAGAATCACAATAATTGGAAGCTGGAGACATCACGCCATTGGTTAAGTGCTTGAAGTGCAAATATGAGGACCAGAGTTAAAATTCTCACCATGAAACCTGCGCATTTTAGCATGGATCTACAGTCCAGTACAAGGTAGGCTAAAACAAGAGGAGGATTCCCTGGGATTAGCTAACTAGCTTAATCAGTAAGCTCTGTGTTCAGTTAGAGATTTTGTCTAAACAGGTAAGACAGATGATAGAGACAGATGATGGATGGACATAGGAGGAGGACTGAGAAAGACGTGCAGTGTTGAACTCTGGCCTCCACATACATACAGCCCACATATATGAATGCACATACACATAAGTATACCATACACCCATACATATGACAAAAATAACCCACTACACTCTTGGCATGATAATTTATGTGAAGACAGTACAGATGAATGACTTTGAACAGTGAGCCTTAAACAGGTATGATGCATGATGAAAACAGCTACACACTGGTTTGTAAAACTTATTACTCTCAAAAGTTTTAAACAATTTACATATCAAACAAATTATCAACACTAGAACTAAATGTTATACTGTCAATCATGGTGGTCGCAATCACTATAGGAAATTATATTTCCTACATTATTCTTTTGTTAGGAATCTATTGTAAATTCCCATATGTTTTTATTAGTGGTAACTGCTTCTAATGCTACATTACTCAATGAAATTATGCAAAGACATAAGAGTAGTTTTGTCTTTACCTTTTCTTTAAAAATGTTTTTATTTATTTATTTGCAAGCACAGACAAAGAGAGAAACACATAGAGAGGCACAGAGAAAGAGAATGGGCACACCAGGGCCTCTAGATGCTACAAACAGACTCGACATGCACCACTTTGCGCATATGGCTTTAAGTGGGTACTGGGGAATCAAATCTAGGTCATTAGGCTTTGTAGGCAAGCAACTTAACAGCTGAGCCATCTCTAGAGTCCTTGTCTTCAACTTTTCTGTAACTAGAGGTGTCATGTATCATTACCAAAAGGTTGGTAAATTCTCTTGCTAATGTAACCAATTCTATAAAACAATTATCCAAGAAAAAGACACAAAGAATCAGTGAATTATGAGAGGGTACAAATGCTCTGATGAGCAAACTTAATAAATGAAACCATAGAAAGGTTAAAATGATAGGGAATACTGTTTACTTTAATCAAGAAGGCCTCTGTACGAAGTCTTTGAGAACACAGGGGAACCATACTGAAGCACACTTTTCTCCATTTGCTTATGTTACCAAGGTGGCTAGCAGAGAACCATTCTGTTGCAATTGATGATCTGTGCGTGGAGTAATTTTACATATCAGCCACCCAGTGGGGGTGAGAATATGCTTAATAATATCAGCAGCCAAGATGAGGATCCTAGATGATGTTCTTCTATCTGAGTTATTTCTTCAAATCACTATGCTTTATATTGACACCAAAAGTATAATTCTGATACCCCTAAATTCATGGGAACTGTGGCCTCTGGGGTTTTGTTGTACTGTTGGTTATCTGGCTATTATACATGTTTACTTTTTTTGAGAAAGGAATTGGCAAACTGAAAGCCAAAATCAGTCTCTGTCATCTGTTTTTATAAAAACTGCAAACTGCAAAAGTTTACCTTTGTCTATAGTTCAAAATAAATCAAAAGAATACTGCATGACTTGTGAACATCATGTGAAATTCTAATTAAACTCCATAAATGAAATGTTATTGGAAAGCAGCCTCATTAATTCACTTACACAGTGTATATGGCCGATGTCCAGCTACTGCAGCAGAGTAATCAGTTGCAACTAAGAACATGAAAAGCTAAAATACTTATTATCTGCTCCTTTGTGAAAATTCTGCTACTAATAAATGTACCTCAAACTATATACTATGAAGGACTGAAGACTTCCATATCATTTCCTCAAAGTTGAATTTCTAGTGGATTTTCTCATATGACTGATAAAATCACTCTGAAGTTCTCTTCTAGCAACAAGCATCAGCCATTATTACCAGGCGCTTAGTACTATATGCTGGTATTATCATGTTCACTTTACATATGAGGAGACTGAAGGAGGGAGAACGAAGATTTACAAACACAGTGGACTGGAGAGATGGCTTAGCAGCAAAGGCGCTTGCCTGCTAAGCCTAAGGACCCATGTTCGCTCTCCAGATCCCACATTAGCCAGATGCACAAAGGTGAGGCAAGCGCAAGGTCCCACATGCCCACTAGATCTGGCATTCAACTGTAGTGGCTGAGGTCCTGGTGTACCAATTCTCTATCTCTTCTCCTCTCTCTGTCTCTAAAATAAAATTTTTAAAAAGGAAAAAAAAAAAAACACACTAATTTCTTTCTCAGTTCATGAAGTTAATACTGTCTTAAGCAGAAATAGTACTTGGCTGAGGTATAATATATCTAGTCAATTCTATTATTTCCTCTTCCAAAGCTTGTAAGCATAAGCACTAACCCCTCATATAAGGGAACAGAGAATAAAGAAATGGGAGAAGGGGTTGGTTTCCCTCAAGAGATTGTTTTCACAGTGATATGGACAGTGATCAATATTAAGTACTCTCCTCATAGAAATCAAGACCAATATCCTTCAAAAAAAGGAATATATGATATATCAAAAAAAAAAAAAAACTAAAGGACTGAAGAGATGGCTTAGCAATTAAGATGCATGCCTACAAAGCCAAAGGACCCAGGTTCAATTCCCCAGGACCCAGGTAAGCCAAAAGCACAAAGCAGCACATATATATGGAATTTGTTTGCAGTGGCTGGAGGCCCAGGTGGACCCATTTTCACCCTATATCTGCCTCTGTCTCTCTCCCTCTCTCTCAAAATAGGTAAGTAAAAATAAAAGTGTAATTAAGAAAAACTTGTGAAAAAGGCTACAAACTTATCTATTAAAATCCTCCCCCACCCATCCACATACACACACAGTTAATCCCCTTGCTGCCGTTAGTGGAAACTACTTTTACTTTTCTGAATAATATAACAGACAGTCTGCACTACCTTTTATTTTCACTAGCAGATAAGATTCAAGAAGGCATATGTCCGTTAAAAATAAAGGATGATAAAGTTACATAAATTAAAAAGCATTTTTAGTTATATTCTCGAGCTTATTATAAAGGGTTTTCAAAGTAATGCTATCAGAAGAAAATAAAATAGTTCCTTTCTTTCAAATCAAGTAATAAGTAACTACTGCTATATGCTGATTCATAACCTAGTGGCCATACTGCACACACTACTTTGTGTTTCACTCATCTACTGAATCAGACTAATTCTACTGTAGTGTACATTTAAATCTCACTTTTAACAAATAATCAAAGTTGATAAACATAGTAGACTGTAGAAGTCTCAATTTCTTTAAACATAGCTGTTCATGTTTTAATTACAGAGAATGCATATCTACTATATTTTTATATTCTACTGTATGAAACAATAGTAATTTTTATTATGATATTGATCCAATTTTTGCAAACTAAACTTTATACTCATCCATCTCCATTAACTGCTGTTTGGTAATTTACACAGAACAATCCTGAATATAAGTTACATATTTTCCTGTTTAGTCAAGATGAAACAAAAATCTAAAAGTAAGCAGGCATATTGGTTCATGCATGGAATCCCAGCACTCAGAGGACTGAAGCAGAAGCCTTGCTGGCAGTTCAAGACCTGCTTGAGCTACAGAATAAATTCTATGCTGAAAGAGACCTTGTTCCTAAATAAACAAACCACCTAAACCAAGATACTTTATTTACTGTACCTTTGTGTGACAGGGAAGGATGTGTAGAAGAATGTTAGGATCTCTTACTACTGTCAACTAATTCTTACTACTGTGAATGAATTCTCATCCAACATTCCATGGGTGCTATTTTACATGGGTAATATTTTATGTATTGTGCAAGTGTGTGTGACAGGGTAAGACATGGGGAGGAATGTAAGGGTCTCTTACCACTGTGAACTAATCCTCATCCAACTTTACATGGGTGCTATTTTATTTACTGTACAAGGGTATGTGACAGGCATGGATTCAGAAGGAATATGAGGGTCTCTTACTTCTGCAAATGAATTACCATCCTTTACATGGGTGCTATTATACATGGGTGATATTTTATTTATTGCACTGTTTGTGTGACAGGAAGGGATATGGGGAGGAATGGGAGTTTGTTTTACTGCTGCAAACGAATTCCCATCCAACTTTACATGGGTGGCTGGAGAACTGAACCCAGGCTGGCAAGCATTGTAGACCTTTAACCACAGAACCATCTCCCAGTCCTGACACCAAAACATGCCTAAAATTATTTTAACAAATGATAATATTAAGAAACAAAATGTTCAAAATATGAGAACATAACATACACTTTGGAGAAAAACTAATTCTCAGATTTTTAGAAAAATGCTTCTCTTTATAACTATAAAATTCTTCCCAATAAAATATTAAAATGTATTTTACATTTAATATATTTTAAATCAATTTATATGTTACATTACAAAAGTGAAGATAGACATTCAATTACTATATCATACAAAAGTATTAATTTCTAAAATAACTTTGATAGAAAGCCATATTTTATAATTATATAATTTGGAACAAAATAAGAGTATCTAATAGATTAATCTAAAATATTCTTACACTTTAAAAGTGATCCATGTAAATATATCTAAGATTATACTGTATTTCAATAAATTATCAAAATATATAGGGCTATAATTCTTACAGATAGGAAAAATTTTCAAAAACAAGAAGTTTTCAATGATCAAAATTTACATGTTTCAAAAGATAATTTTCAAAGCGAGGTCATCCTTGCTTTCTCTTGACTGGTTATCAGTATCTATATTATACTGGCAGAGTATAGGAGGCACCACAAGGTGGTGCTAATATCTTCTAGTGACTGGCTGGGTAAATCTTTCAGATATGGCCATTTAATACAGTTTCAACAATCATCAAGGTGGATAAAATTCAAACACATTTTAATCCAAGAGAAAAAGTCAAAACATTAACTTAAGGAAGCTGTGATTATCAACTACAGAATAAAAATGCATTTACAATCTAGAATTAGCAGAATCTTTATTGGAAATATACATTCAAATAGGTCAGAAATGCATGAGAAGAAAGTAGGAGAGAAGAAAAAAATTCTGACCAATAATAAATGAATTCAAATATGGATGCTCAAAAATACAAAACTGAGTTGTTCGACTTGCTTGAGCATAATGTGTTTTACCTGGAAAAATATTCAAGTACAAGAGGTGATTGACAAACTGGTAACTTGCCTAGAATGCTTAAGGCCTTGATTATAACCCCCAGCAGAGCACTAATCAAGCTTGGTGTCAGATACCTGTAATTCCAGCACATGGAAGATAGAGGCAGGAGAATTAGTAGTTCAAGGTGATCTTTCCCTACCCAACAAGTTCAGACCAGAAAGGAAGGGAGGGAGGGAAGGACAGAGAGAGAGAGAAAGAAAGAGAAGGGAAGAAGGGAGGGAGAAGGGAAGGGGGACTGGAGAGAGGAGGAAGGGGGAAGTAAGGAGGAGGAAGGGAGGGAGAGGAGGAGGACAGGACAAAGGAAGGAAGGAAGGAAGGAAGGAAGGAAGGGAAACTGAATGCCCTTTATTCTTCCATATTTCCATAAATCCTATCATAGAGATGAATAAATATATACATATTTCAAATAAATAATATTTCCAATAATAACTACATTAGAAAGCAAATATAAACTAGGTTTCAACTTTCATAGAGAAAACAAAAGGAGACTGGGTGGTTATGACAAGTGGGGAAGACAAAATGGAGAAAAAGATTAAAAAATTTTTGAGCCCAGCATTGTGCAAATATAAAATATTCAACCCCAATATTAAAAAGTCTAGAAAATATTTAATTTTAACTTGTATGTCTTGATATGACATACAGCAAAAATATACCTTAAGATTAAAGTTCATTTTTTAAAATTGCATTATGCTTTAAAAAATCGATACCTTGGGCTGGAGAGGTGGCTTAGCGGTTAAGCACTTGCCTGTGAAGCCTAAGGACCCAGGTTCAAGGCTCGGTTCCCCAGGTCCCACATTAGCCAGATGCACAAGGGGGCGCATGTGTCTGGAGTTCGTTTGCAGAGGCTGGAAGCCCTGGCACGCCCATTCTCTCTCTCTCCCTCTATCTGTCTTTCTCTCTGTGTCTCTTGCTCTCAAATAAATAAATAAATAAATAAAAATAAATCGATACCTTTTCAATGCTTCAATTTATTTTTAGCAAGCCAGGCGTGGTGGAGCACACCTTTAATCCCAGCACTTGGGAAGCAGAGGTAGTAGGATCACCATGAGTTCAAGGCCACCCTGAGACTACATAGTGAATTCCAGGGCAACCTGGGCTAGAGTTAGATCCTACGTCAAAAAAAATAAATAAATAAAAATAAATAAATTATTTTTAGCTCCGTGGAAAATGCCTAATATAAAATTATATTTAAGTCACAAAATAATTCCTTGAGAATCACATTGCCAAAAAAACTTTTTAAAAACACAGTCAAAGGAAAACTGACTAAATATGAGCTATATTATACTTGGAAGTCTTGAGTTTTCTGTACTTTAACTTGAAAATTTTTTCACTTTGTTTTTATTACAACACAACTTACAGTGTAATCAAGTTAATTTTCTAAGAATCATGGCCAGTATAAACATAACCAGACACAATGATATAGCAGGCAGCAAGTCTAACCTAGATCAGTGGTAAATTCATCCATTCATGCAAGTATTTATTCAGCATCAATTGTATTAGGCACCAAGCATTATTTTAACTATTATAAAGATGGCCGGTGGAGAAATACATTAAGCACACAAGGTAGCACAATAGTGAAGCAACTGACAATGTAACTTCTTAATGTTGGTTAGTCATAGAAACCTGTTTTCATAACTGACAGAAAGCCAGCCAAATGTAAAGCATTAAGACAACCATGTAAAACAGAGGCTGCAGCTTGAACAGTAACCATGCTAGGAACATAGTTGATAGAAAAAGGGTCACCAGAGCATGCTAGGAAAGATTAGTCATAGTTAATTTAAAAGAGGTAGGGGCTTCTTGAGGAAAGTAAACTTAACTTCTTATTTGCATTATGAAAAGACTGCAATAGGAGGTGATATAGCTGATTTATAAAAGGAAAATTCCTCCGAGAACCAAACAATATAGCAAAGCAAAGCAAGTCTGGAAATAGAGGAGGAAATTAAAGGTTAACTGGCCTAGAAGTTCAAATTTTTCCCTTTCCCAAATACCAAAGGAAAGATATAACACATTTCATTCAACAAATAATGGCAATTGAGGTGAGCCTCCTTGGCCCCTTTCAGAAACTCTGTTCTAAAGAACTGCAGGTAGCACTCTCATTGTTTACTCTTGTGACCCATATTTCATGATAGGATAGTTGCCTTTTCATTTTATTTTTCTCTTTTCCTTCTTCTTTGCCTAGCTCAAAATACCAATTTGAGAATTACTGTAATCAGATCGACTTCTATATAACATTATTGAACTTGCATATACTAAATATTCTTAGTACTTTAACAGCTTGAACTCTGGACAGAAACAACTAAATTCTACTGGACAAAGAAGTGATTATAAAATGTCATTTCCGAACATAAAGCTCTAAAGATAATCTAAGCTTTCATAGGCAATTTCTGTTTAAAAATCCAATGTGATCATGCTCTCTGAATGTAGTCTATTTGAGAATCATATTTAAATATACTCAAATTCCAACCCTGTGAAAACACTAATACACCTATGGAAAAAACCACTCTCAATAATTTTTGAAAAAGTCACTTTAAGCTTAAGTTTCATTTCATTGCATTATGGAACGTTAGTTCTCAATTGTTTGAAAACAGAGAATTTGAATTTTAAAAAGAAGAGAAAAGGGATTGGAATGACAAGCTTAAAATAATGGATTTCACCAAAAGTCTTTAAATTTTCCGTTACTAAGGGTAAAAGTTATAACTCATTTCTTAATACAAATAAGCCTTCCAATACTATCCAAATCACAGAATGAAAATTGTGTTGCTGGTTTTATTCCTTTGTACTTCAAAGCTGTTCTAAACTTAAGTAATATAAACTTGAGTTCAAATGACTTAATTCATATTTTCTCAAAGAAAAAATAATAATCAGATTGAGTTCATAATCACATATCTAGTAAATTGGATATCAAATCATATTTAATTAAAAATGACATATCATACACTATAAATAAAACATTTTAGGATAAAAACAAAATCATAAATAATAATATATAATAACACAGTGTTTGTGTACTTACTATCCAACATGCTTATCCTACTTTTTATAATTATTTTTACTGCTACAAATCAATACGGAGTCTTTAAAGATATGGAATCTAGGATTTGTTTGGATATATACTCAAATACCTTGGTGGAAAGTAAGAATTCAGAGAAGACATATGGTCTACTATATGCAATGGATGTTTGCCTAATGATAACATGAACAAAAGTATTGTGTGTTGTTTTTGTTTCATTTTACTTTGAAAGAAGTTTGCTAGCTATGCTACAAAGGTATCTCCTCAAAAAAGCAAATTTCTCCTAAGGCATAACTGCCTTTACAATTGATGCACCAAGACAAAGAAATATAGCTCAGTGGTAAGGCTAGCATGCTCAAGGCAGAATAAATACATAGACTTGTACAGTTACTTTCATTGCTGGCAGAAAGCAACTTGTGGGAGGAAAGGATTTATTTTGGCTGGCAGACTACAAGGGAGGAAATTCCATGTTGGCAGGGAAAATGATGCCATGAGCAGAGGCTAGACATTACCCCCTGGCCAACATTAGGTGAACAGCAGCAGGAGTGTGTAACAAACACTGGCATCCATAAGCCAGACCCCACGAACACTCTTCCAGGAGGCTTCAGTTCTCAAAATGACACCACCTGGAGATCCAGGATTCAGAACATGTAAGTTTATGGGGAACATCTAATTCAAACCACCACATAGACAGACACAGGTAATAAATGAACTAAGCTTTTCTTGCTTGGTATATATACTCTTTACCCTTTCATTACAGCTGCTTTACAATATCAGAAGATTGGAATATTGAAAATTTTTCTTCTTACTTCACATAGTAAAAGCCCTATTACATAAGATCTTTTTAAAGTATAGTTATTGAAACAGTTTTCTTCTCTTACAGGCTACTTCCCAGGACTGTTATATACATACGTACGTACGTGTGTGTGTGTGTGTGTGTGTGTGTGTGTGTGTGTGTGTGTGTTTGTGTGTGAGATATATATATATATATATATATGTATGTATATATGTATGTATGTATGTATGTATGTATATATGTATGTATGTATATTTCCAGTCTATACATGGGTGTGTTTTGTTTGTACAATTATAAGTAAGTTAATTAGAACTTAGAATCTACAAGAAAAAAACTAATCAAATTATAGCAGTATTGACCAATATTTTTAAATTATTTTATGTTTGTTTGTTTGTTTATTTACTTATTAGAGAGACAGAATGGGCAGGCCAGGGCCTCCTGCAACTGCAAATGAATTCCAGATGCATGTGCCACTTTCTGCACCTGGCTTACATGGGTCCTGGGGAATGAATCAAACCACAGTCCTTTGGATTTTTAGGCAAATACCTTAACCACTAAGCGATTTCTCCAGCCCATGACCAATATTTTTCTTTAGGAAACATTCAATATTCATCTTTTAGAATTTCTTAAAAGAAAAATAAGTTCACTGTCCAATCACATAAAAAATTTCCCTTTTACTTATGAAAGCTCAAGTTTTCTTGATCACATACATTTTTATTTCATCTTAAAATTTATATTCTTAGTATTATTTCCCCTTTTTGAGGCAAACTCAGTGAAAATATGTGTAACTTAAAGATCTCTCTATGAAAGTAAAAATCAAATGAGCCAAAGTAGTAATGTGATCTAGCAAAACAACCTATTATTCTGTGTTACAAAAGAGTATCCATACTGTTCTTAAGTGATTCAACACTTATTCCATGAGAGATCTTGAATCAGTACTTGACAGACACTAAATTACCAGCAAACAGGTATTAGAAGATCTTAGTGATTAAGGCACTATCATATAAATAAGGGAAAAGCTAAGAACACAGAAACCAAGCAAAATGCACTAAGAAATCTATACAGAGGGCAGGAGAGATGGCTTAGCAGTTAAGCGCTTGCCTGTGAAGCCTGAGGACCCCAGTTCAAGACTCGATTCCCCAGGACCATGTTAGCCAGATGCACAAGGGGACACACGCGTCTGGAGTTTGTTTCCAGCAGCTGGAGGCCCTGGTGCGCCCATTCTCTCTCTTTCTGACTCTTTCTGCCTATCACTCTCAAATAAATAAATGAAAATAAATTTTAAAAATCTATACAGAAACAGTAATAACTTATTAATGAGAAAAAATAAATTATTCAAGAAATAGTATAACTAGTTAATAATATGGTGAAAAAATAGATCCCTGTCTAATAATAAAGGATACTGGGGAAATTCAGAGTCACATGTTGGGTCATGATTTGCAGAGGCATTTATCATACCAATGACTGTGGGCTAACTCCACAATGCACGACCCATTTACATCAACAAGGAGGGTCCAATGGGAGGGGGTAGATCATGGATGAGCCTAATAATGGTACCAAACTGCCTGTATTTGCTGAAAAGAAAACTAATAAATTAATTTGAAAAAAAAAAAAAAAGAAAAGAAAATGAGCAAGCAAGACATATACATAATTAACAAGAATTAGAAGCCACAAAACACGCTTGGTGGTACATGCCTATAATCCTAATGTAAAGGAGACAAAATTAAGAGGACAGCAAGTTTGGGATCATTTTGAACTACATAGTGAGATCCAATCTTCAAAGAGAAAAAAAATATGAATTTACAAACATACACACACTTACTTCTCAAAAGACATACCAATGGCCAACAGGTATACTAACAAAGGTTCAGCATCACTAATCACTAAGAGAATGAAATTAAAACTACTCATGCCTGGCTTGAGAGCAGAAAGATAAAAGCTGATTTTTATCAAGGGTATAGAAAGAAAGTAAATCAGTAAGAATCTATACTATTATATATTGATCACTCTATAAGGAACATGGCACTTAATATAATCCCAGAAGAATTTCAAGATAAGGGACAAAGAAGAGAACTCTTGATGTTTAAAAGTTTACAAATCATATAGAAAATTTGGAGAATAAGATTCATTAGAAAAGGCTTAGGAAGAAATGGATAAAATCACAATGTAATCTTTTAAAAATATTTTTATTTTATTTGAAAGCAGAAAAAAATAAGAGAGAGAGAAAATGAATATGAATGGGCACACCAGATCCTCAAGATGCAGCAGACTCTAGATGCATGTGCATCAGGCTCTACATTAGTACTGGTGAATCAAACTCTGGTCATTAGGCTCTGCAAGCAATTGTCTTAACCACTGAGCCATCTCTCCAGCTCCCCGATGTTATCTTTTATCATGCTTCCTATGTGTGCATTTTACACATATTCACATGAAGGTCAAACTATGAAAGTATACAAAAAGCAATGAATTTAAGTAAGGATATAGTGTAAATATAACAATGATTCTCTACTACAGATCCTCCTGTGAAGTCTGTTAGGACACAAAACTTATGAACTCCTCAGAAAATATAAAAGAACACTTGATTTGACCTCAACACTTGAATGAAAAATTAACTTCCCTTACTTGCACAAAATCTACATATTATGAGAAGATAATATGCTAACTATATATCTTAACTTCATCCACTCCTTTTTCTATTTCCTTAGGAATACTTTAACGTTCTCAGGTTGAAAATTGAAGCATTTCCTCTGTAAGCCCTATGACAAATACCTGGTAGGGGCTGAAGGGAGTAACAGACCACTGTTTAAAGACCCACTGAGTCTGTACACTGACTTTAACATATCAGAAGAGGCAGAATTATTACCAATAGTGTTATAGCACTTCACATTAAATAAAGAAATTTCCACAATACACAAGAAACAGAGCTTGATTCTAATATATATTGCTGAGCTGCCAAAGTGCTGGCAAGAAGTAGTCCATACATTATCCAAAAATGACACAGATATCTATGATTTCAAATGGCAGTCTAGTCATTCTGTAGCAACTTTCTACCCTTAAAATTTATTACAATTTATACTACATAAATATCAAAGTCAAAATGTATTAAGAATAGCTGGGCAGGGTGGTGCATGCCTTCAATTCCAGCACTCTGGAAACAGAGGTAGTAGGATGGCTGAGTTGGAGGCCACCCTGAAACTAGTGAATTCTAGGTCAGCCTGAGTTTAAGTGAGACCCTACCTGGAAAAACAAACAAAAAAGCATTAAGAATATCATTGTGACTACCTACCAGTGAAATATTGGCAAGAAACAATACTGATGGCCCCAAAATATTATAGGTCATTGTCAAGGTTCTTGGTTCCCCTCTAGAACTAGATGGTAAGACCATACTGCTGAAGATAATACAAGCTTTGGCTGCAAGTCATAAAAAAATAAAGCTGGATTGAGCTCAAAGTCCCCTCCCTGTTGACTAGCTGCCAGGATGCTAGAAAGAACTGTTGTGGGAGAAAAGCTATCAACAGTGTTAGTCAGCACTGGACCCTGCAAGTTTTATATCTATCCAGCCAGGCTAAATGTACTAACTGGTGCAATGGTGGTGTCTATTATGGGAGAAACCAAATGCTCTCTAATCGGATTTGAGGCCCCCACTAGGGAAAGGAATTCCTGCCGGGTATGGAAAGCCTAATCAAAATCCTACGGTTTGGGAAGGGGGTGGTTATAATCCCTAGGGGGAACTACTATTGTTGTCTAGCTAAATGAATATATTATGCCCACCAAACTATCCTCTAAAGCTTGTGTTTATGCACATATATTAATGCTAATCTCACTTTTGGTTAGATAGGCCTCTCTTTTCAGATGGAAATGACCATTGGGGTGACTCAAATGAGACATTATCACATGCTCCAAGGCTCAAGGACCATTGTGAAAGAGGTGGCAAGAAGAATCCATGAGCCAAAGGAAGGGGAAGAAGGCTTATAATACTGTCCTTCCAGATACAAAATGGCCTTGCTATTTATGACCTCACAGTGACTAACACTACCTACATAAAGAGTGCATAATAGGGGGACAAAATGGTGACGTCAAAACAGAAGAGAGGGCTGGAGAGATGGCTAAGCAATTAAGGTGCATGCCTGCAAAGCCTAAGGACTCATGTTTGACTCTACAGGTCCCACATAAACTAGACATACAAGGTGATACAAGCACACAAAGTCACACATGTACACAAGATGGCTCATGTGTCTAGAGTTCGATTTCAGTGGCTAGAGGCCCTGGAACACCAATATTCATTCATTCATTCATTCATTCACTCTCTCTCATAAAAAATAAAAAAGACTGAAGAGAGATTAGTTAGAAAGAACAAGTTCAGTATAGGGGGATCTAGGAAGGAGATAAGGAAGGGTGGTAGGAATGAATTACCATATTTATGAAAGATGACAATAAAAAAGTTTAAAAAAATATAAAACAACTTCATTGTGTTGATTTGTACAAAAATAAGTAAATACAACACAGATTTTTATGATGACAAAATAACCACCTCTTATAGACATGTCATTTCCCCTCACATTTAGTATTAAAATACCACATCTTAGCAATTCAAATACTTCCCATTTGTATGTAAAAAATAATAATATAGGGCTGGAGGGATGGCTTAGCGGTTAAGGTGTTTGCCTGCAAAGCCAAAGGATCCTGGTTCGATTCTCCAGGACCCACATAAGCCAGATGCACAAGGTGGCACATGGGTGGCACATGGGTCTGGAGTTTGTTTGCAGCGGCAGGAGGCCCTACTGTGCCCATTCTTTCGTTGTCTATCTGTCTCGTTCTCAAATACATAAAATATATTTTTTAAAAAATACTAATATAAGGGCTGGAGAGACATCTTAGTGGTTAAGTGCTTGCCTATGAAGCCTAAGGGCCCCAATTCGAGTCTCCATCCCCCAGGGCCCACGTTAGCCAGATGCACAAGGGTGCACATGCGTCTGGAGTTCGTTTGCAGTGGCTGGAGGCCCTGGCATGCCCATTCTCTCTCTCTCTATCTGCCTCTTTCTCTCTCTATCTGTCACTCTCAAGTAAATAAATAAAAATTAACAACAACAACAACAAAAATACTAATATAAGCCATGTGTGGTAGTGCACGCCTTTAATCCCAGCACTTGAGAAGCAGAGGTAGGAGGATTGCTGTGAGTTCAAGACCACTCTGAGACTACATATTGAATTCCAGGTCAGCCTGAGCTAGAGTGAAAGCCTACCTTGGGAAAAAAAATATATAATTAATGCTAATTATATAAGTCTACCAAAACAAAAAACTTCCTATTAATGTGCTCTTACCTGCTCTCCATAAACTTACAAGGTTCTAGAATTAGCCTATAATCAGTATTATGTACTAGACAGAGATCTATGAGCATTTGGCTGTCATACCAGATCAGTAAGATTTTATTGAAGAAACTTACTATTTTGCAAAAAAATTATAAAATTAAGATAAAACCAATGAAGAATCTTTATAATTATTAATGATTAAATAATATAATAATAAGAATGAAAGGGGAAAGATAAAAGAAAAATTCTTGCACATAATAATAGAAATCTTCTTTAAGAGAGTAAATTCCATCAAGCATTCTAATTCAAGAAAGGATTAAAATGATCCTAAATTGCCTTGAAGATTAAGGATTAAATTGCTAGCTAACGGCTATAAGATAATTTTCTTTTTAGTTACTAAGGAGCCAGGTGAGGTGGCACAAACTTTTAATCCCAGCACTGGGAGGCAGAGGTAGGAGGATCACCATGAGTGTGAAGCCACCTGAGGCTACATAATGAATTCTAGGACAGCCTGGGTTAGAGCAAGACTCTACCTACCCTCTCCCCACCCCCCCAAAAAAGATCCTAAGGAAGCTTGTAGATATCTAAAATATATCTAATAAATAAAGGAAGAGATATTTATAGTTTCAATTGTTTGCAGATAATGACTAATAACTTCTTCAAATAGCCCACAGTCCCACTAAGATTTCCTTTTCACTTTTTACCTTACAACCCAGTATTTCATTTTTTATAACATATACATAAAAATGAAAATAGAAATGATAAGTTTGGATTAAAAAAATGTAAAAGGCAAGGAGACACAACACCTGATAGATATAACAATGAGGGAAAGAAGTCAAATGAAAAGCATACCCTTAGGGTTTGGGTGAGAAACAAGGCTACAAACTAAAGGTTCAAGTATATAATAGGTGTGTTGACTTTCTCTTCATTCAGCACTGAATTTTATTTCCAAATTCTTCATTTTATTTTAAACACTCTACCTTAAATACACATATGTTCTATCACTGGTCTCAGGCAAGATTACATAATTTCTATTAATGGCAAGAATAGAGACAATTTTATTATTGTTATTAATAATATATATGTTTTGATAAAAAGTACTTCAACAAAATAATTCTAGTCCAGTATGTTATTAAATAGTCCCAAGTCCAAATAATTAGCTAGTCCAAATAATATGGCCAAGTATTTTGGATAATTTAAAAATCCAGGGCTGAAAAGATGGCTTAACAGTTAAGGTGTTTGCCTGCATAGCCAAGGATCCTGGTTCGACTCTCCAGGACCCATGTAAGCCACATGCAGAAGGCAGCACACACATCTGGAGTTCCTTTGCAGTGGCTACAGGCCCTGGCATGCCCATTCTCTCTCTCCCTCTCTCTGTCTCTTTCTTTCTCTCTCTCAAATAAATAAATAACCCAAACACCTATGGAAATACTTCGTCTCCAAATAGTAATCTTCAGTGGGCTAATGCCGAATATAGAATGAAACACTCACTCACACTAGAATTTGTTTCTCAAAATAAAATGACTTTGCCACCCAGAGGACAAATGGAACTCTGTGGAAATATTTTTAGTTGCCAGGATTTAAAGGGTTCCACTACTAGTGTTTAGTGGCTTCAGTTATGAAACACTACAAAATATCCACTAAAATACAATTCAAAATTTCTAAACCCACATATTAACTGTGCCACTGTCAGTAAAAAAAAAAAAAAAAAAGAAAAAAGAAAGAAGGGAAGAGGAAGGAAGGAGAGGAGAGAGGGAAGGGAAGGGGGAAGGGGAAGAGAAAGGGAAGGGGAGAGGGGAAGGGGAAGGGAAGGGGGAAGGGAAAGGAAGGGAGAAGGGGGAAGGGAAAGGAAGGGAGAAAGGAAGGGGAGGGGGAAGGGAAAGGGAAAGGGAAAGGGAAAGGGAAAGGGAAAGGGAAAGGGAAAGGGAAAGACTGAAAGGTACCATTTACTTTATTTGCTGTTAGAACCACTGTTATGGTGTTTATTTGGTTCTAAAAACTGTTAAGAAACTAAGACACTATTCACTGAAATCCCGAAGAGAGTACTGACACAGCATCAAACAGGAAGATAGAGATTGCTGTGAATGCTTAGTGGTTATATTTAATATAATCCACTGAAGCTGATGGTTCAGAAAAAAAAAAAAAAGAATAAAAGAAACTGAGCAGCTACAAAAGTGAAACTGGCAGCAATACTGCAAAGAAATCAATTTTATTTATAAAATCTGGAACTAACAGGATTTTTCCTCCTTAAAGAGGATGGATTTCCTTGAACAACTAAGAACATACAATGGATGCCAAGACCAAAAACTACACATTCAAAATTTTGATTAGTATTCCCTAAGGTGATGTTGTCATAAGTGTACACATACAAAAAAAAAAAAAAACACTTATTTTCCAGACTGTGAGAACAAAAAATTATATCTTTTCAGAGTTAGTAGTCTTTCACTTTTCTATAAAAAATTACTATAGATCTTTCTAATATATAGTAGCTATGAGAGATTTGTTGAAATTGATGATTTTTGACAACATATATGCCCAAATAAGACATAAGGCTTATAATGTCAAGAGAATTAAAATTTTACTCAGTATGTCACATAAAATCTAGAGATAATAGTTCACAAATTTGAGTATTTAAAAACTCTATAATCTAAAAAGGAAAACTAAACAGAATCTTAAAAACAAGCATAAGAAAAGAAGCAATAAAATGATGAAAAAAGCACAGTAAGTCTTAGATAAGCAAAATAAATTAAATGAGCAAGACAAGCTAAGTTGAGATAAAAAGAACATATTGTGGAACAGAATGTTTAAGTTGCTTGAATCTTTAAAATAAAAAATGTAAAATAAATTCTGTTTTCATGGCTCATTGCTTTAGGGCTAGAATTCTAAGTTAATTCTTCTGTTGAAGGAATAGGTAGATGCTGTGGTCTGAATGTAAAATAGCCGCCCTAGGTTAATGTGTTTTAAACACTTGACCCCACTGGAAGCATTGTTTGGGAAGGTTGTAGAACTTTTAGGAGGCTTTGATGGAAGAAATGGATCACTGGGCAGGGAGCCTTGGGGTTTTATAGCCCAATCCCAGTTGTATTTGTCCTCTTTCCTGACTGCAATGTGATGACCTACCACCATCCCTTCTCTGCCACAAGGGACTCTTTCTAATGAAACTGTAAGCCAAAAGTAAATCACTTCCTTCTTTAAATTGCATCCGATCAGGTATGTGGTCACAGCAATGAGAAAGTAACTAATCAATGAACAAATGAATTAACTCCTCAAAGTATAATAGAGAACACTTGACTTGACATAAAACATGTGAGCTGATTATAAAAAGAAA
This sequence comes from Jaculus jaculus, assembly GCF_020740685.1. Classification (NCBI taxonomy): domain Eukaryota; kingdom Metazoa; phylum Chordata; class Mammalia; order Rodentia; family Dipodidae; genus Jaculus; species Jaculus jaculus. The sequence goes on along the minus strand of NC_059103.1, from coordinate 170,019,576 downwards.
ATATTCCCTTTCCTGCAGTCATTTTATGAAAAGATTAATTTGGTACCTATAAATTTTACCTTTGTTATTTCTTATATTAATCCCATTTCTCCACTTACTTGCAAATATCGATGCCTATCAATGTATTACCTTTTGTAGCAATTTATTATGGGCTCAAGGGTAGATACATGTAGAAGTTAATCTAGGCACAAAGACTGAAAGACTGAAATTAAAATACTAATTTATACCTAGGAAACACCTCATTCTATCTGGTATATCCAATATTTAGTAGGAGCTTCTTATACTTAAGGTAGAATATGAAAAACTAAAAGAGAAAAAACTGAGGTAAATTATTGAAGCTACCATGAGGAAGCAAGTCTAGAAAGAATGGACTATTTAAAATATTTCAAAAATTAATGCTGTTTACATACAGCAATAATTAATATTTGGACATAAATATTATACAAGTATAATATACAAATTCTGTCTTCAGAAAGAAATCCCAAATAATGTCATAATTCCTCCATAATGTTTGGATGTTTAATCAGTTTAATTATAGAATTCAATCTGCAACTGGACTGACTAAATATATGGTAACAATTTACTAGCCTGTGTTCAGTATAATACTATATTTCACTCCCTCACTTTTTCTTTTGGCTTTTTGAGATAAACTCTCACTCTGTACATCAAGTTTACCTAGAACTCATTATATGGCCCAGGGTAGTCCCAAATTTACAGTGATCCTCCTGCCTTGGAATCCAAATCAATGGAATTAAAGGTATGAGCTACAATTCCCAGCATATGTTCTAACCTAAGAAAATACTAATTATGAAGAAAATCATTAATTTATGTGTTCATAAAGCTAAAAGAGTCACAGGATACATATTGTATATCATCACAAAGAAAACACCCTCACCCTCAAGTTTGATAGAAATAAGAAGAAAACTCATGAACCAAGCTTTGTATTGATCAAGGGGGAAGAATTTCCTCACAGAATTCACACTACAAATCCACAGTACTCAAAACAATTTGACAGTCTAAATTCATGTTACCAGAAAACTCCCAAGATGATATAATTATATTGGTTAGCTTCAGAGATGACTGACAGAAGTATGCACCATTTCCCACTTAAAAAAATTAGACTCATACAAGCCTGGTGAATAATAGAGGTAAAAGGTAAAGCCTAATTTAAGAAAAGTATCTGTTTAATCACCAAATTGATATGTGGCATAAATATGATAAACATTATATTTTTAAGACATGAATTAATGCATGTTTTATAAATAATGTTGTTTTTAAATTCAGCTGATACTGAAATAAATCCCCAATATTTTTTCAAAATTAGTCAATAGAAGAACTCTCCCAAAACCCACAATGCTAAGAATCAAACTAAGAGCTTTGTGCATGTAAGGTAAGTGCTCTCCAACTGCAATACTGTCCAAGCCTATATGAACTGGAAACATGCATACTTAAGTCTTTTTCAAACCATCTTAATAATTTAACATGTAACTAAGATCTTAGTTTAATCCTATTAGTTCTTCCCTTTGTATCCATATGATAATGGCAATGAAACATGTAAAGGCAACACATTTATTTATATACAACAAGCAGGTTGTTTTCTCATCAGAATTCATTCTATATTAGAAACATTTTTGTTCATACAAGTCAGAGCGGGTCAACATCAATTTCTACTCTTGTGCAAACTTGTTTTTTTATTCTTACCTGTTTTGACAAAGTAGTCAAAAAGAAAATCTGTCTTATTCCTAAGTAAGTAAGTTTTCAAACACAACTTCCTCAGTAATTAGAATTCTTCACATACAAAAAAAAAAAAAAAAAAGCTTTGTGTTGTTGTTGGTGGTGGTGGTCTTTTTCAAGGCAGGGTCTCAACTATAGCCTATGCTGACCTGGAACTCTAGCTCCAGGATGCCCTCAAACTAATAGCTCTCCTCCTACCTTAGCCTCCGGAGTACTGGGACTAAATGCATGTGCCACCAAGCCTGGTCCTTGATATTATTATTACCACTCCAAGAGCTTAGAATGTAACTAATAAATATATAGACATACATTAAAAGTACACATAGTAGCAACCCTTTTATCTATTGAGGATAAGAAGGTGTCTGTTCCAAAACTCCCATTGGATGCCGAAATCTCAGATAATACAAAATACTATACATGCTTCATACTATACTTTATGTCTATTATATACCTGCATGTGGTAAATTTTATTGTATGAATTAGACACAGTAGACATCAACTATAAATAACTTTATAATGAACAATCTTAACAATATATGATAATAGAAGTTATATGCATACGGACGTTCTCAAAACACTTGATTGTACTATACTTACCTTTTTCATGCTAATATGAGATGATATAATCACTACACAATAAGATGAACTTAATGACCAAGCATGTATCATTATGACCACCACTTTTGAAATCTGAAGTGAACTAATAGAACAAGAACAAATTTGGTTTTCTACTTTCACAATTTCATGTATACAAGATTCATTATTACCACAGAGCTTAGTTTTCTCATTTGATTTTTTTTCTCTCCTTACTTAGTTAAAAAATTTTCACTAACAAGAAGTATTATTTGGCAGATATGAATTACCAGTATCACCAATATTTCTTAGACTATGGAGCCAGTATTAAGTAAACCTAGGGTTACCTTAATATAAGCAATGCAATACATGAAGAGTCCATATATTAATTTAACTACCAGGATTGCTAAGTGACTAACAGACACAAGTATAGACAACATGAACACACCAGAAAGAGAAATGATGATTCAAGTTCAGGGTAGAAAAAAGTGGAGTGGAGTAAGTTTCATCATGCTACTCAAAAGAGTACAACTTAAAACTTTCTAAATTTAAAACTTACACATTTATAGAAATTTGTTTAATGTTTTTGGACTAGTGTTGATCACAAAAGTGAACCACAAAAGAAAACCCATGGATAAAGGGAACAACAACAACAAAAATTGGTCACTCAAAACACAATGAGTAAACTCTGCTCTATGTCGGAGGGATTATGCACTCTTTCCAGACAGGGTTCTCCCATGTGAACCATAAAATACAGGTGTACAGCATAAATGAAAATCCAGTATAGAATAGCTGAGAATAAAAAGTGATTAAGTAATATTTACTATTTATTCCAGTAAACTAGTTATAACAATATAAATAAATCAAGGATTAAAGTACAATTATGAAAGCACTGATATATAATTCACAAAACCATAAACACCATGGCTCAGGGTATTTTGCAAAAGAGGGGGCAGAAATATTTAAGCTACAGAGTGAAAGCGAATGTCCAGAGGCATTGTCCTCACAACTTACACTGACTGACTGATATTCTCACATCTCATAACCCACAATCTCATGACAAATACTAGCAACCCACTGAGGAGGGCCCCGACAGAATGAGGGCAAAGAGGACGTAAGTGATAGTACTAACACATGATGTATTCAAACTGCCTTTGAGAGCTGAGTTAAAATATCACTATCCTTTAACATGGAAGGTAGTATTCTGAAGAACAAATGAGTCCAAAGATGAAACTGATTCATTTTTACCATAAAGGATGAAAATTTGTGGTTTGATAAGGACTGAAAGAGGAATTCGTTGTAGGGCTACATGGGGAGAAAAGGAATTCAGCAATTTAGACAGAATGAGTAAAAGAAAAAGGCAAAATCAGCAACAAAGTAATCAACTACCCAAAGAATTCTATCATTAATGATAAGAAACTAGTCTAAAGTAAGTTAAGTGGATAAATAAAAAGGGATAAATTTAAGAGAATCTCAAAGCCAACTGTACAACCTATTAGCTAATAGCATTAGTAATAAAGACCAACAAAGATTAAAGCAAATCATTGGTCATTTGAGCATGACAACATGTAATAGCTTACATGTTCAAAAATCATATGGAAAGCGATCAGAAAGGGTGATAAAGAAAAAAGGATAGACATAAACCTCACCAGGGCATTATAGTGGTAATGAAAGTAGCTCAGGGCAGGGCCCCTTTGTTGAAATATTTAATTGGATAAAATCTAAAATATGTTTACTTGATGCCAAGGTTTTAACCAGTAGAGAAACTGAGTCTTATGGTTAAGGCCTCACTTGTCAATGGTCCACTGATGCTAATTTTTTATGGATGAAGGGCTATTAAAAACTGGATTTATGCTCAGTAAATTAAAGTCCTCTGTTTGTCAAGGTTTTAACTCCTGGAGAAGCTGAATCTTAAAATGAAGGTTCACCAAAAAAGCTTAATTTCCAAAGATAAGGTACTAATACCTAAAGACATTGTGACTTTAAAGATAACTTCTGTTTTATTTATGCTAATTCTATCAAGTAGTCATCACCAGGTTTAATCATTTAGGTTTAAGTGATTTAATTTCAGTCACTATAACCTTTATCCTCCTGTTAGGTAAAATATGTTGGGATATCTTACCCATGCTTTATCAATTTAAATCATGGGCAAGACATAAAATTGTTTCATATTAATAAAAATTTCTATGGTACAAAAAGTCAATTGCTCTCAAGATTAAGCTAAAAACATTGGTTGTCAAATAATGTTTTCTCTTTCAAAACAGATTTTTCAAGGCTTGTATTAGAGCTTAGCTGTTTTTCTGGCTAAACAATGACCAGATTCTGCTCCATTATATATAAAGTAATTGTCTTAGTTCTGGCATCTCAAGTCCAGTGCTTTTAACAAAATTATTTCTTAAGACATATTCCCTGATTTGGGTATAGCTTCACAGTCAAATAATAGTCCTCACCTGAGAGAAATAATTGCAAGCTCTGTGGTTCTGTTTTCAATGTTCTCTAGGTAATTGGTACCCACATAGGTATATGGAATAATCAAAGATGCTATCAAACATAGGTGCTAAGACTGTATACTGTCTTAGTTGTGTTTCTGCTAATAATTTCTAGGATAAAGTAATTGGTTTATATTTGCATTGTTTACAAGACTGGTAACAGGTTCTGCCTTCATGTATAACTATTGGATATTTAAAGGGTAAGATGTGCCTACTTCCTATGCCTCAGATATGGCTTATGCTGCCACAAGACAACTAATTTAAAACAGTGGGACAAAAAGACTTTAAGGTCTTGTGCCATTCCTTAAATTTATTTCAGTAATCAAATGTGCTCTATATGTGCATACATCCTGGATGGTGTAACTTCCTATCTAAGTGTACGAATAATCTATGTAGAAGCCAAAGCCAATTGGAAACATCGGAGCAAAAAGCCCGATATTTTGGCCTGTGCTCCCAGGTCATGAGGCCACTAGAGATGATGGAACACTTCTACACTGGAACCCTGGTAAATCACCTGTCTTCCTGGTCAAGTAGGATATGGAAACCCAGGAACAACTGGTATACACTCTGAAAGAGTAGAGTCACAACTGCGGAAAAATCAGTCCTCCAGGCTTCCCAAAGAAGGAAAAACTACTTGGCAAACACGGTCCTGACTCATCCTAACAGACAACACCAGTATTGAAGAAGCTATAGGGCTATTCCTGGATCCTTAAAATCTTCTTTGGAGAGCCATTAGTGACCTGCAAAATTAATCCTTGATTAAATTTTGGCTATCTGCTTGGTCTTAAACACTCAGAGAGAAAAGCATAACCAAAGATAAAGGTATACTTCAAACATATGAAGGGCCTATTAAGTAATACAACAAGAGCTTTCCAAGGGGGACACAAACAAGTCTTTGAGATATGTTGTCCCCAGCTCTAATAGTTCTAACTCTATAATAAGGAAAAACTACCATAGATGTCAAAAGAGTTATTTTCCAATCTAAAATATATGTGGACAACTTTGACCAAGGTTTGCTTAACTCAGAAGACTTCCTTATACTGGGAACAATGGTGAAGCTCAAATAAGTTCCAAGACCAAACACATTATTTGTACAGCCTTTAATGGTACACAATGGCTCTACGGTACTAACATTTGGCCCTGGCTACCCCCAGGATAAATTTTAAAAGGTACATTCTGCAAGGATGTTATGCAAAATATGATATCAAGGTTATGTTTCTGATAACTCTGCTAATATTTCATCTATTTTACAAGCCATTCAGAAACAGATTCAGGACATTTCAGACACTATTGTGCCATTCACTGAACAGTTCTGAAAGAAAATCTCAGCCACCTCATGTTCAGATGGTCCCAAGACAATCCAACTGCATCTACATGAGCTTCCTCAAACATTCCCCAAGGTCTATAAGTCCACAAGCAGGACAACCCTGAAGGGAACAAGTATACTGTGTGTTCACTTCTCATTAACTCCTTATTTTTATTTTTTCTCTCCAATATTCTCTTCCAAGATGATCTTCTCAAATGTATTTTCAGGATCCTTTAGAGTAGCTCCCCTCCCTTGGAGAGACTCTCTAACTACCAAAAACAACTACATGCCCTATTCAGCAGGAAATAGTTAACAATATGACGTCATCACCCCTTGCCCCTTGTCCTCCAATAGCAGTAAGACTGTCTTCTCTTCTAGGGCTGGAGAAATGGCTCCCTGGTGAAGTAACTTGCCTAAGGACCTAGGCTGGATTCCCCAGGACCCACATCCAGATGTACAAGGCTCTTGCTCGCTCTCTCTCTGCCTCTTACACACACACTCTCTCTCTCTCTCTCTCTCTCTCTCTCTCCCCCCCCCTAAAAATAAATAAGTAAATAAATAACTTGATGCCAGAGCTAATCTCTTCCTTGAACTTTTTTTTCTCTTTTTTTTCCATGCATTTTTCCCCAGGCCCTCCATATGGGATCTCTACCCATATGAGTGCCTTTCCTTGGCTCTACTGTCCTCCATAAATACAATAATTTAATAAAAAAATAACTAGGGCTGGGCATGGTGGTGCATGCCTTTAATCCCAGCACTTGGGAAGTAGAAGTAGGAGGATCATCATGATTTCAGAGTCACCCTGAGGCTACACAGTGAATTAAAGGCAAGTTTGAGCTAGAGTGAGACCGTATCTCAAAAAAACACTCAACTCCTACCAAATCAGAGAGCTAGAGCCTCAGAGGCCCCCAACACCTCATCACTGAAGCAGACCACAAATGAACCCAACATGGCTCAGGAATATTTTACAGAAGAGGGGTCAGAAAGAATGTCAGAGCCACATGTTGGGTCAGGATATGCAGAGACATTTATCGTACCAATAACTATGGGCTAACTCCACAAGGCATAACCCATATACCTCAACATGGAGGGGCAAATGGGGAGGGGATAGGTCATGGATGAGCCTAATAATGGTAGCAAACTGCCTGTATTTGCTGAATAGAAAACTAATAAGAAAATAATAATAAATTTAAAAAAAAACTAGGGCTAGAGGGATGGCTTGCCTGCAAAGCCGAAGGACCCAGATTCATTCCCCAGGACCCACATAAGCCAGATGCACAAGGTGGCACATGCAGCTGGAGTTTGTCTTCAGTGGCTGGAGACTCTTGCATGCCCATTCTCTCAACTCAATCTCCCTCCCTCCCTCCCTTCCTCCCTCTCTCTCTCCTGTGTCTTTTTCTTTATTAAATAAATAAATAATAAAATATTTTTAAAAATAACTATGCTGTAATCATGTAATACAATTCAGCCACCCCAATTAGGTTCAAATATAAGTTATTCTCAGCATTACACCATTTCCTTATATTCCAATAAAGATTCTTATTCCAAACCAGGCGTGGTGGCACACACCTTTAATCCTACCACTAAGGAGACAGGAGGAGGAGGATCACTGTGAGTTGAAGGCCTCCCTGACACTACATAGTAAATTCCAGATCAGTCTGAGCTACAGTGTGACCCTACCTTGAAAACCAAATAAATAAATAAATATCCTTATTCTATGAATTAAATTTGTTTATTCTTGCCTTTTTCTTAAGGTGACAGTTCAAAATAGAAATAGCTAAAAGTACTATAGAAAGGGCAGATTATATTTCTGAAATTTATCAACAGTTCCCTACTATCTTATTTCCAAAATAAATACAAAATTACAGAATAGTTGTTTCACAGCATTATAATTCTACATCAATTTGCACAGGAACTGTATACTCCAACATGTGAACTATTTTATGAATTCTCTACTTAATATCATCTCTTGATATTTTTTGGAACTATAATGTCTTGTTTTTATGTTTATTTTAATTTAGCTAAAAAATGGGTTTCATCACATCTTTATATACACTTATCAGTGTATTTTGCTCACATTCACATACATATTATCCCCTATTAACCCTTCCTTCCATTTCTGTGATTGTTCCTCTTCCCCTATAATAGTGCCCCTCACCTTTCTTGTCTTGTAGAACAATGCATAAACAAAAATAATTGATACATTAAATTTAATCTGAAACAAAATTATTAGACATAATATAGTATTTGATTAACTATATGTACTCAAATCTCCCACTCTTGAACGTGAAAGTTAAAAAAGAATAATTAATTTCCACAAATTATAAGTAAGGACATGCATACAATGACAAAGGTTTCCATTCTAAGTTCTAAGTTTAAAAATGTTAAAAATCAAGCTTGCAAATGTAATGGTAAATTACATTTGTTCAAAGTTCCCCTAGTTTTACTAACAACAAAAAACTATAACATGTATAATATGACTGCTGAAACACATAAATGTTACTACCATAATATAACAATACTCTTCAGTGTCACCTTAGTACATAAAGAAAAAGCTTACTGAAAAGAGTTGAATAATTATTACACTTTGAGAATCATTATTAATAGTAAAAAAGAACTCTAGAAGTTTCTATCTCAAAACACTAAGGTAACACTGGTATCATAGTAACCAAAAGAGTGCAGTATCTCCAGAGTTTGGTCTCAACATCAAGTTACTAATTAATTATTCAAAATAGCCAATTTTGGGAAAACACTAGGATAATAATCAAACTTTTGCTTAATACAAGTGTAGCAAAAAGTACATAAAATCCATACACCTTAAGCAACAAAACATGAACTAATGAGCGTCAATCTATGCCATGACATAACTAGTTCCATGACTATATACCTTTTCCTGTATTCTGTAAGTGATAGCTTGGTGGTTACATCATGCTTCCTCTATTTCTTATCTAAGATGTTATCAATTATAAGGGTAAATATCATTTAATGTATTATCAAAATAGAAGAGAAAATTTCTAAAACAGAAGTCTGGTATTTGAGTCCTTATGTAAACCAACTTGTGAAAGTCCCTGTGAAATTAAACTTTAAAGAAGGAAAGGTTTATTTTGACTCATGGTTTCAGAGGTTCCAGCCCATGTCACTTCACCCTATGGCCTTGGGACTATGAAAGCAAAGCTCATCATGATATCATGGTGGGAGCATGATGGGAAAGACGCTCTTCTCCTTGTGGAAGCCAGGAAGCATCCCCTTTAAGGTCTAACCTAATTTATTTCGAATGGACTCCATCTCACACTAGTAACACTGAAGACTAAACTCTTAATACATGAGTATTTGGAGACATTAATCCAAATCACAATATCTCTGCATAAAGGCAGCACATTTAAATAACAAGAAAACAAATAATTAAATCGACTAGCTATACAAAAAGAAAGATCACATGAGGAGTTGGGTTGGGAATAGAATCTATGTGACTGGGAGTAGGAGGGTATACAACAGTAGGAGCCCGAGGAACCAAAAAAGAGGAGAATAAATTTTTTGTTTGAAAATACCATAATAATCACAACATTTTAAGCAAATTAGAAAACAAAAAATACTAAAAGTAGTAATACTGAAACTTTTTGAAGAAAGACAACAGGGGCTGAAGAGATGGCTTAGCAATTAAGGCATTTGCCTGAAAAGCCTAAGGACACAGGTTCAGTTCTCTAGGACCTATGTAAGGCAGATGCACAGGGTGGCACATGCATCTAGAGTTTGTTTGCAGTGGCTAGATATCTTGACATGCCCATATTCATATTCTCTCTCTCTCTCTCTCTCCTTCCCTCCCTCTCTCCCCCTCTCCCTTTCTCTATCTCAAATAAATAAAAAGTAAAAAGATATTTTCAAAAAGTTAAGCTTTGTATTAGATACATAAAGCCACATCTTTAGGAATTTGCCCCATCATATACTTATTTTCAGTCTGCACTCTGAACTGACACTAAGAATGAAGTCCAAATACTCTTAAGAAACTTTATCTCACAGTAGTAACAAGTGCCACGCCAATAGCAGCAAAAACATAAAGCAGACCCAATCTAGGGCAGAACAAAACGCACCTTGGGCATCAGCACTAGAAACATATCACTGACTTTATAAAGACTAATTTTAATTTCAAAAATCTTAAATAAGGAACACTATTACACTAATAATCATGTTCACAATTAAAAATAGCCAAATGATAGAAGCCCTGGCGTGTCAATTCTCTCTCTCTCTGCCTCTCTCTTTCTCTCATTACAAAAATGGCCAAAAGGTGAGGAATAGGGACACAAAACTGGACCCAAATGGAAATGGTACCATAAAATCCTATATGCTGAAAAGCAGACTAAAAGGTTGAACCTTCATCAGATCCTCAGAGGAAACACCTGAATCACAGAGCCCTCGAGAGGGTATGATGAAGACTAACCTTCTCTCTCTCTCCCTCTTCTTTCTCCTATTATTATATTATTATATTATTATTATATTATATATTATATTATTATATTATTATATTATATTACCTATCTTTTTCTTCCTTCTTTGCCTTGGCACTGGCCTATACTTCCCAGTACTAGCATGCGATTAACATCCCACAATCAGCTATTGATCAGAGAGACCTAAAAGATTTCCCAAAAGAAGACAGATTTCTGTCAGAGTACTTAATGACCCACCAAAGGTTAGTGGTAAGACCCTACTGCTGAACACACCATATGCTGTTGGTACAGAACATGGAGTGACCTGGCTGGAATCTGGAAGGGAGTCAGACCCCAGACAAATAGCTCATCTAGTGCCAGAAAGTGCAACATGAGCAACTGGGGGGAAAAAACCAACATCTGTCCAAGCAACTCGTGGTCTAAGCTACTCACCAGCAAACAACCTGACATGATGCTCACACAAGTGCAATAGTGGTGCCCACCCATGGTGGATAACCAACTACTCTTGATTTGGCTAATGGATCCACTCAGTGGAACAGAACCTATAGCTGCAACTGGGAAACAAGTCAGAACCATATCCAAATAATAAGCCTGCTCTCCAATATCAAGCACCTACCAACTGTGGACTAGAAGAAGGCCTACATCTGTTAAATTCTCACAAAAAAAAAAAAAAAACAATGATCATCCGAATTATGTGGTGCTGACTTCACTCTCCATTGGAGAATTTGCTTCTCTTTTTCAGAAGAATGCAGAATCTGAAGAAAGAATCAACCCATCACACTCCATCAGGGCTCCAGCTGAAACCATAGAGTAACTGGGGAAATGAGCAAGAGTGCTGCTTTCTTGGTGAACCTGGTACCAGAACAAGGGTGAAAGAGATAGACATAGAGAGCACTTAGCTCCTACCAAACCAGAGAGACAGAGACAGAGACAGAGACACAGAGGTCCCAAGATCTCACCACTGAAGTAGACCTAAAACAAATCCAACATGGCTCAAGTAAATTCCCGGAAGAGGAGGCAGAAAGATTGTTAGAGCTGAACATTAGGAGACACACTGCCGCTTCCCCATAACATGGCTACCCCCTCAATGCACAACCCACATTACCCAATGGGAGGGTCCCTGTTAAGGCATGAGGACAGGGAGGAGGCTAATGATGGTACCAACATGGCTATTTCCACACTGTGTACATAATTAACAAAAAGAAGTATTCATAAACCAGGCATGGTGGCACACACCTTTAATCCCAGCACTTGGAAGGCAAAGGTAGGAGAGTTGCCATGAGTTCCGATCCACTCTGAGACTACAGAGTGAATTCCAAGTCAGCCTACACTAAAATGAGACCTTACTTCAAAAAGCCAAACCAAAAAAGAAGAAAGTGGACAAAGACAAAGACACCAGGCATCCTTTTCTTAAGGAGCATTCAAAGTAGTCAAATTTCAAAATCTTTCTTTTCCTTTATATATGTCAGTAAAATTATATGTCTGCACAAGCTATACAACTGAAGGATAGTAATTTCTAACAATGTTTAAAGAAGACAAACTCAGAGAAATGCTAATATATATTCCTAAATATAAACATAAAAAGCTTAGGAAATTTACACCCTCCTGCCCACTCACAGGAATGAATTCTTCATCATTTCTCCTCATTCCTTCTCTTAACCTAATAAAGACTCTCTTAAAAAATAAACCATAAAATACAATAGATTTAAAATTTAATATCATAGCCTCTGAATTCAAATACATATATACAAAACATGTGGATATAAACATATACTACAACTTCTAATTACACACATGAAGCACTGACTTGCTGATACTCTTTAGAAATTAGAGATTAATGATGATAGGTGAATTGTGTGGTACACTTTAATGTTAACCATTCTCAGAATCACAATTTTGTTGGTACTGCATCCATTACTACACTGTTGAAAGATCAAAATAAAGATCCTACTTTTACTCATGTACTAATACTTGTTTAATTCAGTTAATTAATTGCAGCCTAGCCAAAAGGTTCAAACAGACCTCACACAGCATTCAAAGCATAGCTTGAAATCTAACCTTTCCTCCCTTTTCTTTAAATTGGCCTTAGGAATGAAGTCAATAAATTGCCAATTAATAGCATACTTGCTTTGATGACTCATCTGTAATTTACTATCATACCACTTCATAAATTTTTAGTAAAATTTCTGGAATTTCAAGTAAGATACTTCTTCCATGGGAAAACTCAGTTTAAGAGTTCTCTGCTGCCAGTAAGACAAACTGACTGGAGCTCCTCCCACAGTGTACTGAGGAGGAAGATGCACGCAGCCAGCAAAAGTTTAATTTGTTCCACTAGTAATACAAAAAACTATTCCAAGTTATCCACCAAATAAATCTGAACATTAGTCTCTTAAATTTGGTTAAGACACAGGTTGAATCAGGTACATATGATCCTGAACATCAGTAACAGTACAGGAAACATAACTCATATTCTATACACTACTAGAGCTAAGGTATCCCACTATAGATAGCTGCCATCAGCTACTAATGGGAACTTATTGCGACCCAGCACTAACTCCATTCTCTTCTCACTTAAAGTCAGATAACCCTACATGACAAGAATCTAGAACATATGGCACTTAACATCTTTTGAATCCTGTCCAAGTAATCTATTAATTCCAATTTTTAGCCTTACAGGGGAAATTCCCTAATTGGTATATTTATCCTGTCCGTACAACTGACTGGTCACGTATCCTAAACCAGAGACCCCTATCTTCATAACCTTTTAATTCAGTCCCAGGACTAGTCCTCCAGACCAGATATCCTTAAATGGCCCCAGTAAATGAGCTTCACACTTGTGCAATGAATACACCAGAAAAAAAGGGGGATTGTGTTATATTGATCATCATATAATAAAAAAAAAAACAGTCACAGAATAATTCCAAAAGAGATGGCAATTATTGCTATATCGTTGGGCTCAGAAGTGGGCATTTTTTGACAAAGTGACTAATATTAATAAGAAACCAAGAAGATCAAAGAGTAATGTCAAAGAAGTGAACTGATAAGAGGAAGAAACTAGGACAATGACTAATGTTAAATTAGTAAGAGGGTGGTTATGAGGCCATTTCCTTATTTTTTTTTTTTTTTTTTTAATTTTTTTTATTTATTTATTTGAGAGTGACAGACACAGAGAGAAGGACAGATAGAGGGAGACAGAGAGAATGGGCGCGCCAGGGCTTCCAGCCTCTGCAAACGAACTCCAGACGCGTGCGCCCCCTTGTGCATCTGGCTAACGCGGGACCTGGGGAACCGAGCCTCGAACCGGGGTCCTTAGGCTTCACAGGCAAGCGCTTAACCGCTAAGCCATCTCTCCAGCCCCTTATTTTTTTTTTAATAGAAAAAAATTTTTTTTATTTGAGAGTGACAGAGACAGAGAGAAAGACAGATAGAGGGAGAGAGAGAGAGAGAGAATAGGCGTGCCAGGGCTTCCAGCCTCTGCAAACGAACTCCAGATGCGTGCGCCCCCTTGTGCATCTGGCTAACGTGGGACCTGGGGAACCGAGCCTCGAACCGGAGTCCTTAGGCTTCACAGGCGAGCGCTTAACCGCTGAGCCATCTCTCCAGCCCCCATTTCCTTATTTTTATCTCAAGTTTCTTTCCATTATCTTTCAGGAAAGTTGGTCTTATCAGGTAACTATTTCCAAAAAACATTATTTTTATTCAAAACTGTTTCAACCAACTTGGGATTAAGAGAAGTTAACAAAGGATCTCACTATGTTGCTAACATGGCTGGCACTAGGAAAGCTGCCACTGATGTTAAGAGTATTATTTACAAATCTAGGCAGGAGCCACCAAACTAGAATAATAACAAACTTTTACCCAATACCAACCCTACGCCTGAGTGTAAGCATTACATTCTCAGAGAGAGGCAAGAAGTAGAGGAACTAGAGAGATGGATCAGTGGTTAAAGGCACTTGGTTGCAGAGCCTGATATTCTGGGATAGATTCCCCAGTACCAAAGTAAAACTAGATTCCGAAATGGCATATGTGTATGGAGTTTGTTTGCAGTTGCAGGAGGCCTGGCATGCCCATACTCATTCATTCCCTCCCTCCCTCTCTCTCGAATAAGTAAATAAAAACTTAAAAATAGACACTAAGTTTTTACTAGTCATAAATTATTGGAATACAATAACAAAAATTAACCAACTCTCTAATAAATAAATAAAATTAAAAGCAAACAGGTGTACAAGGTGGCACATGCATCTGAAGTTTCTTTGCATTGCCTAGGAGCCCTGGTGCGCCCATTCTCTCCCTTTCTCCATCTCTCTCTGCCTAGTATAGTGGCACATACCTATAATCCCAGCATTCTAGAGGTCAATACAGGAGGATCACTGTGAGTTGAAGGCCAATCTGAGGTTACATAATGAATTCCAAGTAAGCCTGGGTTAGAATGAGACCCTACCTTGGAAATAAAGAAAGAATAACAGTTATCAACAGTTCCTATCACTCATATGGTATTTTTTAAGTTTTATTTCCATCAGGACAATGGTCTCAATGCAACAATTTTGGGAGATAAGCAAATTACTGCCATTCTTTGGAAAATTATGGTAATAAATAACAATAACAAACAAATTCACTTGATGTATTTATTCTGTGAAGGGCAACCTCTCTGAAAAGATTCCCTTTTGGGATGGGTAAGAACCTAGTGGTATTCTGAGGCTTGTAACTGTGACCATTTAATAACAATCAGACAGATCAAATGACATCCACAAATACTGGTTCCAGAATTAGATTCGAGAATAACACAGCCTTAAAAGTACAGACACATTACATCCTTCATATAAAATTAATCTTTCCTAAGCTATGTTGTATCATTCTGTGATAGTTTCTAAAAATCTCCTTTGGACTGAATGATAGTAAAAGAAATATATATGGTGCAAAAATAAGTGTGTCTATAAATAGTATGCTGAAAATAAACTATAGTCTAAGTGTTAGGAAAATTACATAAGTGTGGATATAGTGGCCTATGATATATATAATTTACCTCAGAACTGCAATACATGGAGCACATTGTGTGATACTTAAAGAAACACATTTTTAGACTACATATAAAATGAACAAATTCAAAGGTCCAACTATATATAATAAGCCAAGAAAAAAATGTAGATCTGTGCATTCAATTTTTAGAAATTAGAATATGTGATATCCAAATATGATTTCTAAGCTACATACTTCAGATGTATACTTTGGAAATTGTACTCATTAAAAGTGTTGGATAAACTTGTCAGTAATTAAATTGATCACATTTCCCTGAAGACCAAAAACCTAGTAGATGACAATAGAGGTCAACATGTCCCAGCTGCTGAGGAGTAAAGACTTTTAAGATCTGGATGCATGCAGGCATCTTATTTTCCCAGGATTTCAAAGTCCACATGTAGGCTGCTGTTCAAGCATTATAAATGAGTAATTCAAGTAGGGCACGGCTGCTGCTTATATTAACTTGATAAAGATGTTCCACTCAAGTGCATCAACAGTTGTGCGAAGTCATGCCTTTCACTGGTTGACTGAGTCTTGTGTAGGCTATGCACTACTAACAATGACTAGAATTTTAAAAAATTTTTTTTGATTCATTTCTGAATTTGTTTCTCTAAGGCTAAGAAAATCATGCACTACTAATTACCTCTAATTTAAACCCCATATGCAAAATATGATCTTAACCATTCTAGTATTTATTTTAATTTTAAAATTTTGTCTTAGAAAACAAAGGCAACAATAACAAGTTCTATCGGTTAATTTTCTTGTTACTGCTACAAAAATACCTACTTAAGAAAGGAATTGTTTTAGCTCACAGTTTGGGTGACAAATGCAACCAAAACATGAGCCACCTGTTCACATTGACTCCATGGTCAGGAAGTAAAGAGAGAGGAATGCTGGTGCTCAGCTCATTTGTACCTTTTCCCCATTTTATTCGGTCTAGGATGCCACCACCCACATTCTGTGTTGGTCTTCTCATCTCAGATAATTTTCTCCAGAAATATACTTTTTAAAAGAATTCACAAAAGAATGCCTCCAGCAATTCTAAATCAGGTCATTTTCTCAATTATAATTTACATATATATATATAATTATCTTGAAATGCAAACATTTAAGGTATGATATTCATATTTCTAATTTTGTTCTTTTTTGAGATAAAAATACAAACTCTTTTGGGAAAAAAGATGAATGAAAAAGAAATTTGCTTTTCAAGGTTACTATTTACTTTGTCCCTGAATTAAAAATATAACCATGTCCTGCATACCTGGTATTAGTTTTAGAAACAAAAAATACATGGAGTCAAAATATTTACACGTGGTTCCAGGAACCACTCATTGAGATGTGGAATGAGACAGGACACGATGGCTCTGGTAGGCTGGAAGAGCCTTTAGAAGATGGACCATGGTTTGCATGGAGACCTGAAGATGTTTTGGATATACTAGGACTATACAAGGGCTACCACAGAGGCTGTTAGCTAGAAATATACATTTTCCCTGGCTCCTCAGCCCAGCTGGAGGGGCAGAATTGAAAAATCCAGAGACTCAGTCAATGGTTAAGATTAAATTTAAACTACAGAATTTGACATTTGATAGTTGTTGACTTTACATTGTTCTAGACTCTCTTTGCCATGCCTTATACCAGTTGAAAATGTTTACTCTGTGCCCTTATATGTTAAAAGTATATAACTTGCTTGGTTTTACAGGACCCATTAACTAACAGACAATCTTAAATCTCAGAAGAGACATGGGACTTTAGAACTATCTTAAGTTGGTCAAGACTGTGGTGACCTTTAAAACGGGACTGAATACAATTAACAATGTGTGATTGTTTTGAATCTATTAGGAACCAGGCTGGAATATGGCAGTTTGAATAGATGGCCCCCAATACATTCAATGTTTCATTACTTTACAGGTTGGATCTGCAGCAACCTAGCTGGAGAAGGTGTGGTGATGAATTTCAAATTCCAGTCTAAAGGTATACAAAGTGTCTTAGAAATGCTGCTAAATGCCTTAATGTCCCAGTAAGTGATCCTTTTAGTACTCTACTTTATGGCAACTTTGACCTAAGTTAAAATAACTAACAAAATAAATAAGTATTATTCAAGTTTACAGGATGTTTTAAATTCTCCCTTAATAATTTCTAGAGTATAAACACCTATTAATTTCCATGAAAAGTTTAGGGTACAGATCTCTTCAATTTATGATGGCATTACGTCTCAATAAATTCATTATAGGTGGAAAATATTTACATTGAAAGTACACCTAACACACCTAACCCTTTTAACATAACAGTTTAGCAAGAATGAGGTGTAGGAGACTGGTTACTGAACACTGCTGCCCAGCACAGCAAGAAGAACATCAAACCACCAGTCATTAGCCCAGGTAAAGGCCAAAGTTCAAAATACAATGAATGGTATCTACTACATGTGTAATAGCTTTTGAACCATAATAAAGCCAAAAATAGAAGTTGAACTATTACAAGTCAGGGGCTATATGCATTTCAACTTCACTGTAGAACAAAAGAACATTTTTTAAACCTTTTTGTGTATTTTTTCTTTCCGAAGCAATGTCACTCTAGCCACAAGAAAAGGAATTGACAGAGTAAGTTTACTTTAATTTTACTTTGTTTCTTTGCTTGCTTGCTTGCTTGTTTTTCTACTGGGGTTTGAACTCAAGATCTTGCTCAGGGAGGCAAGAGCCTTGCCAAGAAGCAGTATCCTAGACAGTACTGTGGTTCTTTTATTTACTTTTTCAGCACAAGCTTGTTCAATCAAATCTTTTACTGGCTGATTTCACAGAAGGCCATCTATAGATATATTCAGATCTATTTCATAGTCTGTCTACTATTATTGAACAACAAAGAAGACTCATGATTATCATAAATAACTGGCATGAATATCCTTATAGTTTAAAAACAATTCTTTAAATGTAACTTGAATTACTCCTTAAGAATTGAGACTATGAAGGATAATCCTTTTTAATAAGTTTTCCAAATTTATTTATGGACACTTTCATCCAAATATTTCCAGGCAGCATTTATAAAACCTTCTTCTTTTCATAAATTTCACAGCTTTCAGTTTTATCATTTCTCAAATGAATGTGGATTTCAGAGTTTAAAAATTTTATTATCCTAATATCCACTTTGCTGTTCTATATTTTATCAGTTTTTGCATGTATGTGGACTAAATACATGTTGGGGGTGGGACACATGCAGGTGTGTGTATATGCATGTGGATGACAGAAGACAATCCCAGGTATCACCCACTGGTATGCTATCTATCTCTTTCTTTCTTTATTTATTTAGGAGGAGATTTTATTAGGGAGCAAAGCAAAAGTTCCAATTTTCTACCTCTTTTTAGCCTGAGTCTCTCAATCACCTAGAACTTACCAATTATTCCAGACTGGCTAACACTGAGCTCCAGGAACCAACCTTGTTCCATATCCCCAGCACCGAGATTACAGGCAAACAATAACCATGTATGACATTTTTAAGTGGGTACTGAGGGTGAAACATAGATATTCATTCTTGTGTAACAAACACTTTAAAATCTGAGCTATTTTCCAAGCCCATTTTATATATTGTTAATCATTGTTTTACTACTTGTGAGTCCTATGATCTTTAAAATCTGAGCTATTTTCCAAGCCCATTTTATGTATTGTTAATCATTGTTTTACTATTTGTGAGTCCTATGATCATTCTCCTAATGTGTAATTATATTTTTGTTACTTTGTAATTTAATCTATAATTGCAGGTATTTCCAGTTTTAGATTTCCACATTCTAAGTAACAAATTAGGATTTAATCTAAGTACATATGAGAACTTTTATTTTTTTATACTCAAAAGAAGGTGCATTTTTTGTTTTGTTTTTTGAGGTAGGGTCTTACTCTACCTCAGGCTGACCTGGAATTCACTATGTAGTCTAAGGGCAGCCTCGAACTCATGGTGATCCTCCTACCTCTGCCTCCCAAGTGCTGGGATTAAAGTCGTGTGCTAACACAGCCAGCTCTAAAAGAAGGCTTTTTTAAAATATGTAGTATCATTAACTAGCTGGCATAATAGAATATTACTTCCATGAAAAGGGTTAGCTACTACTTTAATGCCAGAAGCAGCACCAAATATATACTAGGTATTCCAGTACTTACGATAGAAAAATTTTTCCCAGTGAAGTATTTTAATGATTTAGAAATACATACTTACTTGAAAAAAGCAGGTTGGAATACTGGTTTATTTAATATAAAATATCAAAACAACATCTATCCCAAAAACATCTTACTCTGGAAATATTCAGATAGTAACCAACTAACTGGTTAAAGGAAATTTACTATGCCATAATTTCAACACTCAAACTCAACTTAAGGTCTATAACAAAATTAGTCACAATCAATACCTCCTTTAGACACAAGGAAACTCTTACTTCATCACTGCCCTCTGCCGGTGATATCATTTCCCATTAATTTTTCCTCCATGCACTGAACCATAGCTTCATAAAATTACTTCTGACCTGCATCTATATTTAAACTACACAAGTTAAAATTCACCTAGCCATATGGAATTTAGTAAGGATGTAGAGGAAAAACTTTTTCCATGAGAAGCTCTACACTGTATAGAACATATACTTCCAGTTATTTGAGTTTAATTCTTTGGAACTGTGTCTTTCAATATTTTTGACCTACAGTACAAAATAGTAAATTGTAGGTAACTGATGGCAATATAAAATAATTCTTCACTATATAAATGTAAATGAATTTTGTCAAGTAGAATGTAGATGACTTTTCTCACTACTGGAAGAAAAGTAATTTGTCCACGTCCAAATTTACTTTTGTTACTACTGACCTATAAATACCTAAGGTTTTTTAATTCTCTGTTAATCTCCCTATATGTTTCTGGTTCCCTTGCTAATAATAGAGTTAAGCAAAAATTTTTTACTTGCGTATTACATATGCATACAAATCATTTTAATAATTAATTAAAACTTGTTCCCTATCTACCGAACTAGATTTTTGTCCCTGGACATAGCTATTTAGAAATGATAAAGATGTGTAGACTATGTCTCAGTGGTAAATATTTACATAGCTGTAAGTATCTATTATCCTGAGGATCTGTCATTTACTAGTAATGATCTCTGCTCTGAGGAACTCCCAGCTTCATAAGGAATCCATGAAGTGCTTAGAAGGGAGTGAGGAAAGGGATGGGGAAAATGAGAAACCAAATGACAAAGAGGAAAAAATAAAACAAAAAAAACCCTGTGAAAATTCTTATACATTAATGGATAACTGCCTCGGATTATGTGTGTTTTACAAATATGAAAATAATGTAAGTATGTCTACCATGTGCATTTGCTCTGACTAAATGGAATCCAAAAGCTATCTGAAAACCAAGATTCCTCTGCAGGGGACAGCACAACTAAGAGAGCAGGCAGCGAAGACGACCTTGCACTTCATCCCTAGTGTTTCATCAGATGCTACTATTCAATCACCTGCAAAATCTCAACAGGATGTCAGGGCTAGAGTTATCGGACATTAAACACACAAACCAAGATTTGCAAAACTAAAACTTTAAATAATTGCATAATTTTCTGAAATACAGACAAGTAATAATGGTCGCTTTTGATACATATAAAAAAGACTGTAAATTATTAAACACCAAACATCTTAAAATTTAGTTCACTTTGGAGCTCGTTTTTACTAAATATTTCTTGTATACTAACTTTACACTTAATAGAGGAACTAATACTACTTACTCTGAATAACAGCTCTCTGTAAGCAAACGCCAAAAATTTAACCATATGCTATAAATGAGGGAAACAACTGATTGCCCACGAGGCTCACAGGATCTCTCTCTCTCTGGCTTGCTTCCAGAATCCAGGACTTTTCAAAGAAGCAAAGTAATTTCCTGTTGCTATTGAAACTGTACCTAATTCCTAGCATCATGGCTTCCAGGAGATATGTAAATATGGAAGTGTTCTGGAACTAGGTAAAAGACTTGCTTCTCAGCTTCAGAACTATATAAATTATATAAATTCATAAAATTCATAAAATAACTTAAGGAAAAAGTTGAAGTAGATAAGGTTAGACAGGGTGAAGGGAACAAGGATATAAAACAAAAGACTCTAAACAACTACATTATTTTAAATGCCTTAAGTGATCAATAAAAGGTACTATTTTAAGAAATAACTAACACCCAAAATTTGCATTATGTTGTATGGTTTACATAATGTATTTGAGTTTATAGTATTAAGCTTAATTCTCACAATAACCCTAAAAAATGGCATTCCTTTTTAATTAGAATATATAATATAATTTACAATGCATGGAGTTGAACTCAAGTTATCTAAATATAAGCAATTTTATTTATTTATCCATTCATCCATTTGTTCTGCCATGGTTATTTATTTGGTCTCCTCAATGTACTAGAATTTTATACTATCAACAGTAATGTTTCATTATATTTCTACACAATAAAATATGCAAAAATCACTTGGTAGTAAAGTGAATGACTAAATAATCAATAATGATACTAAAAACAGAGGCAGAGTAACCAGGCTCGATGGTACACATCTGTATTCTCAGCACTCTGGAGGTTGAAGCAGGAGGAAAGCCATATATTTGAGACTAGCCTGGCCTACACTGTGAGCACCATGACAGCCAGGTCTAAAAAGCTAGACCTTTTATCAAATACCCAAACAAAATTTTAAATAAGAAGCACAATAAAAATAAATAAAAAAACAAAGCAACATCATTATTTGAAATAGCATTTAAATACATATGAACTTTTATATAAATTCTTAAAGCATATATCTGTTTTATACAGGTATCCATAAAGACTATTAAAGATACTTATAAATATTGTATTTGAGAAAACTGAGCTGTTTTGGTAAAATTTATTATTAATATTTTTCACAGGAAAAAATAAATATGGAAAATACTTTTCACATTTATCATGTATACTTGTGTGCAGTTCTCTAAGTGGAAAAGTTTTTCTAGTAATTAATAGGATAAAAATGTCTGTTACAAAACCAACACTCTCAAAATGCTATATCCTGCAATAGAAATTGTTTACTTATGCTTAGAAAAATCACTTGTTCATAGATTCCCACAACCAGTTTGTATGGTAAAGAGATCAGGAAACTTACTTTTATGTGTAACATCTTTAACATTTGCTCCTCTTTCTGTGCTTGTGATTAAATGTAACATTCTGAAATCCCAAAGTTCTGAGAAAAACATAAATCCTTGTCTCACAGCTGCTGTTTTACTCGGAAAACACATGCATTTTCTTTTCAAGCATCTACCATCAAAACTCCCAAAGGGCTTGGCTGGAGAACACCTGCATCTCTTCATTTAGTTCCAATAACAGAGCCCAAACTCCAAAATTACAAAAATAGATGCTGTGTTCAGCTGTAGTTACATATTGCCCCTAATTCCCTTAACAAAAATGCGAGGAGCATGAAATCATTCAGGCAAGCTCTGTCATCAAGAGGATAAGATTTTTTGCACCAGAAGCCCAATGGGAACATGATAGAAAACTGGCAACAATTACAGATAAAGTACATAGTAAAGTCCTCAGGGAGGACAGAGGAAATGTAATAAGATAGATGGGTATAATTTTTACACATTAATGCCCAAACCACAAATGTGAATTGTCTTTAATTGCTACAATATATGTAAGGATTCCTACTCATATATCCTGTCAAAAAATAAGAAAAATGTAACTTTGAGGAAATCTACTTTATTTTACAAGAAATATTATTTAAAACAAGAGATATTTCCTATAAGTTAAAGCTTACAATATAAAATACTCTATTTTTAATCTTATTAACAACTCATATTATCACCAAAGGACATTGAATGCTGTGTATTTTCTGGTGAGTTTAGTCAAGAAAAATGTCTGGCACCCAATTTAAACTGAATTTCCCAAGACTAGAGTTATAACTGTGACTTCCTTCCCAATAACAATGACCACTAGTTCCCCATATATGATGAGTAAAATATAAAATTTATTGTAATTTATAAGAACGTAAATTTTTTTTTGGTTTTTCGAGGTAGGGTCTCACTCTGGTCCAGGCTGACCTGGAATTAACTCTGTAGTCTCAGGGTGGCCTTGAACTCACGGCGATCCTCCTACCTCTGCCTCCCAAGTGCTGGGATTAAAGGCGTGTGTCACCACGCCCGGCAAGAACATAAGAATTTTAAACTATACTTACTTATAAAGCCAATTATACTAACAAATAAGAAAGCTGGTTTAATTTCCTCCCTACTGACAAGTTCCACATATATGATGAGGATAATATGAAATTATTTAAGTTATGAGAATCTACTAATATTAAGAAACTTTACTTCTATATGAAGCTAATTGTGCTGAGAAAGAAAAAAGATGGCTTAAACTGACATTATATTCAACAATTATTTTAAGAGGAAACATTTATTTTTCATTTTTTTAAAATATGGAATGCTTCACAAATTTGCGTGTCATCCTTGTAGGGGCCATGCTAATCTCTTTATCATTCCAATTTTACTATATATGCTGCCGAGGCGAGCACATTTTTCATTGTTTTAAAATAAGATCATTATCAACTAATTCAATTTTCTAATTTAAGGAAGAAAATGTTGCTTTGAATACTATATACTAAAGAAAAATTTAGTGCTATGTGAAGTACCATATGATTGCAATTCTGGCACTAAATGAGGTCAAAATACCTCGAGTTGTGGGGTCAACTTAACTATAAGACTTTTGTATCCAAACTAAAAAACAAACAACAAAAAGTAAAAAGCATGTAAAGTCAACTTATACAAGTAAGTTCAAGATATTTTAAAATATATCTTATTTATTAATAGAAGAACAAAATTAATTAGGTAAAAAATTAAATAGAAATAAGTATAAAATTTTCATATATGTTCATAACTAATACACAGATGTAAAAATATGGAAATTGTCTTAAAAGTAGTTTATGTTAAAAAGATGCATTAAGAACATACAAAAAACAATAATAACTAACATTTTTGTCTATATGACTCTGAGAGTATATGCACAATATACTTAGCACAGAATATTGTGTTAAACTTTGGGGTACCATTTAAAGGAAAGTTTCAAACATATACAGAAAATAAACAGTACAATGAAACAATTATACAGGAAATGATTGAAGCAAATTTATGATGTTTACATTGAATTATTCAGCTAAAACTTTAAAATGGTATTGAATAATGCCAACTATATGCAGGAGAGAAAACAGCACTGGGCTATTGTTAAAATTGGGCTGGAAAGATTGCTTAGTGATTAAGGCTCTTGCTTGCAAGCTTGATGGCCCAGGTTCAAATCCTCAGTACTGATGTAAAGCCAGATGCACAAAGTGGCACATGCATCTGGAGTTCATTTGCCATGGTAAGAAGCCCTGATGCATGCATATTTTCTCCACCCCCCATCTCCCTCCTTCCCCTATTCCTCTCCCTCTCCTTCCACTTGCAAATAATAATTAATTTTTTAAAAAATTGTTAAACTTGTGGCAGTTTATGTATTTTAGTATGGAATATAAAAATAGGGAAAAAAGCATTCTGAGTTTTAAACATGCTGGATGCTTGATTCCATAAGTATAGGTCAATGTGTGTGGAAGGGGAAGTACACATGTGGAGGCCAGAGGACAACATTACGGTATTGATCCTCACTTTCAACCCTATTTGAGACCGCGTCTCTCTTGTTATTTTGCCATTGCAAAAACCAGACTAGCTGGCCTGTAAGCTTTGGGATTCACCTGAATCCATCTCCCATTTCACTAAGTACATTAAAGTGTGCACTTCTAAGATGGGTTCTGGGAATCCAAATGCCAGTCATCAGGCTTGTATAACAAGTGCTTTAAATGTCTGAGCCATCTCCACAGCCCAAGTATAGCGGTTTTTCTGTTTGCTTGGTTTGGTTTCTGGTTTTACAATGTAGGATCTCCCTCTAGTCCAAACTGACCAGATATTCACTATGTAGCCTCAGGTTGGCCTCAAACTCACAGAAGTTGTCCTACCTCTGCCTCTGAGCACTGGGAATAAAGGTGTGCACCAACATGTGGCCAGCGGGGAGTGAGAAGAGGGGATAAGAATGAATATGTGCCCACCAGGGCCTCTAGTCACTGCAAAGAAGCTATAAAGAAAGTCTAAACTCATGTAACAGTGCTACTTTGTGGATCTGGCTCCACTTGGATATTAAGGAATTGAACTTAGATCAATTTATGATTGGCAAGCACCTTAACCACTAAGCCATCTCTCTGGCCCCAAGTATAGCATTTTTAAGGTGACCTTACTGCTTTGCTTTCTATTTGGTTGATCTAATCAACAATTCTGTTTAAACTGGTAACTTCATTTTTACCTTTTTGTCTTTGGTGCCTTTTGAGATTAAGGCTCTAACCTTTAGCTACCTTCTGACCACTTTCCTAAACGTATTTTAATGTTGCCTACCATGTTTAAAAACTCAGCAGTGTTCCCGATTTTGGTGTCAAGAACTGTAAACTACCTAATATTTTATTCAACCACTATTCCATGAATGCTGCAAAAGATGAGATTCCTCAGTCAGTGACAGAAATTAGTAACAGCACAGGAAGCAACACTTGAATTCTAATGTACCTACATTAGTTCCCTTTCTTACCAAGTTCCACATATACAATGGCACAAAAATATGTCCAAAAGGATGTGTGTATATGCCAAGATTTACATGATATATGAAACCTAAGTTGAGGACCCAAATGTGTTTTATGATAGGAAGTAAGAACCTAGTCTTTGCCCCAGACAGAGAGGCTATGTCCCATCTTCCAAAGCTATTCACTGTACAAACACCTTTGAAATGACAGACCACAACAAAAAACAGCCAGTGACATCATCCACAGAAAACAATGCGGCAAACTGATACACTTGCATCTTAAGAGATAGAGGCCAAAAGAGAGAAAAGTTTCAATAGAAATGGATGATCACAGCAGTAAATGTTAAACACTAGAAAGATGTATGGGCTAACTGACAGTTCAGTTTTGCCAGGATAAGTAGAATTTATCGTTTCATGTTACTGAAATTCATAAACTCAGACCAAGAAATTCGAGTTACAGTAGAGTTAACAAAGAATCTAGTCGTAAGTAGAACAAAAAAAGATGCTGGCATTTTCTCCCAGAGTACTTACTTGTCAAAGAGAAGAAAGGAGCACATGGAGAAAAAGGAAAGAGACTACAAGTAACATAAAGAACTTACTATTTATCTGTCATATGTATTTGTACCCTTGATCATCTATTATAAATGTTCATTCAATCATTCAGTAACCCAACAATCATCTCAAGTATTCCTTGTATGTTAGACAACATTAGGACCTAAAGATAATATAAGCAAGCAGTGACAACTCTGGAAGTCACTTTCAAATGGTGAAAATAGACTACACAAATATACATTGTTTCGAAGGAAAAAAACATATTAACAGTTCTAATTAATCGAAGTGGTTGGGAGGGTAGGAAGAAGAAAGCATTCCAGAAAAAGCCTCATTAAAGAAGAAAAACTTGTGTACAAAATTTAGAAGCAGGGTAGAATTGAACAGCTATAGAAAGAACAAGAAGAGATATGAGAATCCCAGGTAGAAAAACAAAAAAGTATATGTAAAACTTCATCACCACTGAGAGACTGGTGGTTTAGAGAACCAGTAGACCTGGGAGGGACTGAATGGTTGCCTCTGGGTACTGATGATTGTAAAGTTACAGTAGATCATGATTATATTGTATTCTTAAAGAGCACTGTAAAATGTATTTATGTATCAAAAGGCCTGTTTAACAAAAATTTTCAATTGTTTGGACAAGCAGAACCTGATACAAACCATGGACAAAATATAGCACATGAAAAAGGACCAAGGACCATATGTAAAAAAGAAGAAATCTGGGCTGAAGTGGCTTTGTGGTTTGAGTCAGGGGTCCCCCATAAACTTAGGGATTCTGAATGCTAGTTTCCCACCTGATGGCAATTGGAAATTACCGCTTCCTGAAGGCAGTGTATTGTTGGGGGTGGGCTTATGGATGTTACAGCCAGTTTCCCCAAGCCAGTGTTTGGCACACTCTCCTGTTCCTGGTGTCTACCTTATGTAGGTCAGGGGTAATGTCCACTCTCTGCTCATGCCATCATTTTCCCTGCCATCATGGTGCTTTCCTCCTGGAGGCTGTAAGTCAAAATAAACCTTTTTTTTCCCCACAAGCTGCTCTTGGATGGATGGTTTCTACCAGCAACACGAACCTGACTGTAAAAAGTGTTCAAGCATGAGGGCCTGAGAGGGCCTAAAACTGCCTAAGTTTGAATCTCCAGATCCCACATAAACAGCCAGAAACAACCATGTGTTTGGAACCCCAATCCCACAAAGCAGAGCAGAGACCAAGGAACAACCCAGACTAGCAATAAATAGCAGTTTCCAATACCAGTAGCAGTCTCAGGCTCAAATAAGAAGGGCACAAGAGCAATTAAGCTGGACACCCAATGTTCTTCTATGGCCATTTCTGGCAAGTACATGGGTCACTGCAAGGGCACATAAATGTGCATACACACACACTACCAACACACTGTACACACATATCAATGTAAAAATTCAAAAGAATGAAATGTCTAAAATTCAATATAAAATATTATACATAAATCAATCATAGTGTACAAATAGTTCTATATATTAAGGAGCCACAGAAGCAACTATTTCTCTATTTGATTTATATACATACAAATTCAAAAAATGTTAGTGTCACTGAACAGTTCTCTAGAGGGTAAACCTTCAGGTCTTTCCCTATAATCAGAGCCAGTCACATACAGAACATAATCAAGGGGCAGTCCAAAGGGAAGAGTAGCTAAAACCTAAAAGGCAAAACACTTGGTATGTGATTCTAAAATGAGGCTCTGTGGACAGTGCCACAAAGCACCCTTCAAAGTTAAGAACTTTTACAGGCTAGAGGATGCAATGCTTAGCAATGTGAATCCTAAGGTTAAAAGACAAAATGGAAAACCGTCTAGAAAATGGAAAAAGTCTGAAAAGTCAAGTTTTATGTAAGAACCTAATTTGGAAGGCATTAGGTACGTCAGTTAAATTGTATTATTTATTTCTTCCACTACAAGACACAAGTAACACATGCTATGCCACCCCGAGAAAAAAAATCTTGTTTGCTAAGAAAAAAATCAGGATGAAAGTAATTTTCAAATGAAAGAAGGCTATTATAATGAATTCTGCTAATATCATGAATATTTACTATATATTTGATATCATAGGGATTCTGCCTCATAAAGCTCCTCTCCAAATTCACTTCCTAACTCAATTCCACAGAACATCTACAACATTTACTGGTTTTCAGACTCAACCTCCTCCAATTCAGTGTGGGGAATGTGTATAATGGCAGCTGTCTTGCACGTAATATGCACTATCAAGTGTCAGTTGGCATGACCATAATTCCATAAACTATGGGAAAAGACAACGAACTACAACACCAATACTTTTGCTTCTTAAAAAGCCAACAGGGATAACTTGTGCTTCTCAATTTTTCGAGAAGGATTTAACTGCCAAGCACCAAATGTTTGTTTCTAAACACTGTAAATGGCTATTTTATCTCATTTGTATTAGAAACTCCACTTTAAAAACCTCAAAGAAACATCAATGTAAATGAATATAATCCTCACTTAACTACTTATTCATTAAACATTTAGTGTAAACCTATTATCTGCCAAATGTTGTTCTAGCATCAGGGAATAGAAGAGACCCAACATCCAAGACAAAAGAAAGAAAGAAAATTTCCAGGATGTACATGGCAGTGCAATAGTTGCACACAGCCTCAGTGGGTAACCAATAGCTTTCTGATTGGCTAAGAGAACCACTCAGTGTAAAGGAACCCATATCTGGAATTGGGAACCAGATCAGAACACTATAGAGACAAAGATTATGTTCTCCAGTGTCAAGCTCTCACTAGTCTTTGGCTACAAGAGGAGTTACATACATCAAATTCTCCCTAAATTAATAATGATTATCCCAATTAAACTATGCTGATATCACCCTCCATTGGAGAATCTGTTCTTCTTCAGAAGGTAATGAGACTGGAGGAGATAAACTACCGCTCACACTTCAGCCATGCCACAGCTGAAACTACAGAAGAATGGGGAGACCAGCAAGACTGCTGCTTCCATGCTGAACCTGATAATCAGTGCCAGGGTTTAGGAAACAAATGCTGAGGATACTCAACACCTACTGAAGCAGAGATCCAGAGGCTCCTAAGAACTCATCACTGAAGTAGGCTTAATACTCACCCACCACAACTCAGGGAATTTTGCGGAAGAGGGGGAAGAAAGATTGTAAGAGCCACAGGTTGAGACATCATGCTCAGAGGCTTTCCCTCCCTCCAAAACTATTGCTGCTATAATACATAAAACATAAACCACAATACCTTGGGAAATACCTGCAACCCCACTAAGGAGAATACTCAACAGAATGGGGGCAGGGAAGAGGGGAATGAAGGTACCAATACGTGATGTATTAACATGTATGAAACATGTTGTTAATAATAATAATAATAAACATTT
Organism: Jaculus jaculus; assembly: GCF_020740685.1. Classification (NCBI taxonomy): domain Eukaryota; kingdom Metazoa; phylum Chordata; class Mammalia; order Rodentia; family Dipodidae; genus Jaculus; species Jaculus jaculus. The sequence goes on along the minus strand of NC_059103.1, from coordinate 169,989,476 downwards.
TATAAAAGAAAGTGTTTCTCCCTATTGTTAACAAGATAGTAAGGTAATAGTACTCATGTGAAACTACAACTGCAAGAAATAGATACTAAAGATGGGGGGGGGGGAAATGCTAGAACACATATTATTAGCAAATCATAATATTTTGCCAAGCTTAACATAAAAAGCTTTATGTACACAAGATACAATAAAAAAGCATAAAGTGATATTCCTTATCTCTTCATATTCTCTTTTGTCTATAAGTTATCCTAATTCACATGTATATACTATAAAAATATACATTCAACACAGGAATGGAAAGACTATACAGAAGCAGAATTCATGGGCTGAAGCTGCTGTCCATGCTACATATCAGACATCAGCAAGCCTTTTCACAGCTCAACATTTTTAGCCCAATAGCTCAAAAATGTTGCTTGAATGAACAGGAGAATGGAAGGTGTTGGACCATAGTGATCTACAATTAATTCAGTACGATTTTTAACTTGAAAGGAATTGTGTTTTTGGAAAGAAAAAACTGTTACTAATGTTTGTATACTTACCACAGTATCCCAATAATAATAATATGCCACTCTTCATTCTGAGTTGATTCTGTACTTTGATTTAAATTGACAATATACCATTTTTCTCAACAGAGTATCTCCTTTCAGCTGCTAATTATAAAACTGCTTTCTTACAAAAGCACCTCAGAAGGAAATGTTATGTTTTAATAAAACAAATGACAAGACCAGAAATGTTTTTTAAGAATATGGATTAGGGCTGGAGAGATGACTTACTGGTTAAGCGCTTGCCTATGAAAGCTAAGAACCCCGGTTTGAGGCTCAATTCCCCAGGACCCACTTTAGCCAGATGCATAAGGGAGTGCAAGCATCTGGAGTTCGTTTGCAGTAGCTGGAAGCCCTGGCACGCCCATTCTCCCTCCCTCCCTCCCTCCCTCCTTCTCTCTCTCTCTCTCTCTCTCTCTCAAATAAATAAATAAATAAATAAATTTTTAAAACTTAAAAAATATGCATTATATTTATGTTTAATAGTTGAGCATGACAAATTTTATAAATATTAATTAAATAGTCCTTTAACCCAAAAATGGTTTATAAGGAATTACTTCATATGACAGAAAATGATATTTTGAAAAAATGTTCTCTTTATGTCGATTGGGAGATGATGTGTTGTAGTAAATAAATATACAGTTTATAAGTGGCCAAACTTAGTTGTATAATTAGCACATAACTGAAAGTAAAATTTAAGTGTTAATTATAACAAAATGTTTCCACAAAAATGAAGAAAGGTTGGAGTGATGGCTTAGTGGTTAAGGAACTTGCCTGCAACGACAATGGAACCAAGTTCAACTCCCCAGGATGCATGTAAGCCAGATGCACAAGGTGGTGCATGTGTAAGAGTTCATTTGCAGTGGCTGCTTCTTTCTCTCTCGCGCGCTTTCTTAGGTAAATAAATTAAAATAACATAAAATAAAAGAAGAAGAAAATTCTAACAGTAGCGAGAGAAAAGTAACTGGATAAATCAGTGGCATATAGTACAATATACAGTGAAGGATTAAGAAAATCTAAAGAACAGTGAGGAAATAATTTTTAAAGAACAGTGAGAAAATTGTGTGTGTGTGTGTGTGTGTGTGTGTGTGTGTGTGTGTGAATATGTAAGGGCAGAAGCACCTCTGAGAAAGAAAAAATATGTAGATAGCCGAGAAAATACTGTGCAGGTGATACTTCAGCAAAGTTGTGACATATTGTTGATAGTTACTTTTTCATTTAAGATTTATTATTTGTCTGTAAAACTAGTCATATAAAAACATATATATACATACTCAATTTAAATCATAAGATTAAGCAAACATATTAAAATGGCTTTAAAATACTTGTGAATCCCCTAAGCCATATCATAAACTTCTAAGCCATAAATGTGGATGGCAGTTCCAAGGTGGAGAGAAAATTTAAATTCAAACTGGAACCAGCCCAGATGACCATCAAATAATGAACTTGGACATATACACAATGGAATTCTACTCACTGATAAAGAAAAATGAAAAAGGATGCAGGTAAATGGATGGAGTGTAAAAGAAATCATTCTAAGTGAAGTAAAGCAGGCACAGACAGACAAATGCCACTTGTACTCATCCATCTGTAGTTCCTAACTGGGATCAATTAGAGATGAGTGCAAATGGTAGTCAACACCAGGAATATGGGCATAAAACTAGAATGAGAAAAGTAGAGAGAACAAATAAGAAGCAAAGAGAGGAGGAGTTATCTGACAAGTTAGGGGAGGGCAGAATATTGGGATGGTAAGGGAATGGAGGGGTAGTGGATAGGGATGAAGGAAAGGAAATTGCACAAAAGGTAAGATAATATGAATCAGTTCCATAAAACTCCTCACTTTGGGCTGGAGAGATGGCTTAGCGGTTAAGCGCTTGCCTGTGAAGCCTAAGGACCCCGGTTCAAGGCTCGGTTCCCCAGGTCCCACGTTAGCCAGATGCACAAGGGGGCGCATGCATCTGGAGTTCGTTTGCAGAGGCTGGAAGCCCTGGCACGCCCATTCTCTCTCTCTCCCTCTATCTGTCTTTCTGTGTCTGTCGCTCTCAAATAAATAAATTTAAAAAAAAAATCCTCACTTTGACCAACAATAACAGGCAAGCAAGGTGGGGGGCATTTCAAACAAAAGGTGGCAAAAGACTAACCTTAAATCCACAGACATTGGCTGATAAATCTCAGGCCCAGAGTTGGGCTTGCCCCCCAACAGTGAGCTGTTGACCAAGGAGACAAATTAGATTCCCAAAACAACGTAGACCATTGCCAAAAACACTTCATTGCCTGCAAGAGCTAAAAGTTTAAAACCCTATTGCTAAAGACACCATGGGCTGAGGTCACAGAGCATCAGAATATCATGCTGGAACCAAAACTAGCTCTAGCGCTCAACGTATTGGAAAATGGGCACCAACAGTATGAATGAGCAGGGGATGCTGCAGGCTATGAAATCAACCCACAGACAAAAAGTACACACTTGCGGCAAACAGCCTCAGGGGATAACCAACTGTTCTGATTGGTAAGAAACCTGCTCAGTGGGAGACAGCTTATATCTGGTACTTGAAACCAATTCAGGTTCCCACAGTCAGGAAACTCATACTTCAGAGAAAAGCCACCACTGCTCTTTGGAAAGAACAGTGGCTTTGTGCAGCAAAAAATCCCTCAAATAACTCTGCATATCTCCTTTAACACAAGCTGCTCTCATTCTTGGTTGGAGAATCTGCTTTATTTTGCAGACGGCAGAGAAAATGGGGAAGAGTCAAGATCCATGAATAAGACAATAAGATAACTGATTTCCCACTTATAACACTTGCCACATCTTCCACATCTGCCAGGGCCATGAGAAGTTGCAGTGGAGGGGTGCTGTAAACACTGCTCTAACTGCTAGCCAGACAACCAGCTCCAGAGTAATGGAGGCAGATATAGTGAACAATCAAAACCTATCAAAGTAGAAATCCAGAGGCTACAAAGAACTCAAAAATAAATCAGACTGCCAACAGGCCTGCCATGGCACAGGGAACATTGCAGAGGAGGGGGTGGAAAGATGGTAAGAGCCACAGAATGGGCAGAAATAACCTAAGGCACACACACCCCCCAACTAACACATAGGGAAGGGCACTAGGGGAATAGAACCAGGGTCAAGGGGATAAAAGGTACATAGCTGATAGATGATTAATAGATAAGATAGATATACATACATATACATATTTATATGCTAGGATGATGGTTCAATGGGTAAAGTGCTCACTGCAGAAGGATGAGAACCTGAGTTTGAACTCCCAGCACCCAGGAGGTAAAACATCAGGTATAGCTTCCATGCCTGTAACCCCAGAACTGGGAACACAGAAATAGGCAGATCCTTAGAAATGGCTCATTAATTAGTCTAGCCAACTCAGTGACCTCTAGGCTCAGTGAGACACCCTGACCCAAAACTAAGGTGGAGAAAGATTAATGAAAACACTTGATTATCAATTTATGCATTCCACATGCACACACACATACATACACACATATGAACATTCATTCACATCACACATATACATAAGAGAAAAGAAAAAAAGAAAGAATATTTGAAGTATATTTATAACACACCCACCAAGGCTCAGGGAGCACTGCACAAGAAGGATGGAAGAGACACAGAATGAGAAGGAGTATCCTAAGGCACTGTACCAACCCACAGAGACTTTCAGATGCATTCAGAGCCCCTTGGTGAATACCAGTGACCCTAGTGAGGAGGGCCTTCTGTGGAATGGGGCAAAGGAAAAGGAGATACAAGAGGATAACAAAAAGAGACTAGAACATATAATTTGTTTAAAGAATAAAGCTCATAATTAGTTAAAAATAAATAATTTAGAATACAATAAAAAACCTTAAAGTACATGAACAAAGCTGACGATAAGGTAAATTTCCTTAATGGCAAGGAAAAAAAATCAAAATTTTATCATAAAAATGCCATAACTGTCAGATCATTTTTATATTAATTCACTTTCTGATCCATATAAAAAATTTAAAGGGCAAATATAATTTGTGAGCCTATAAATGCTTATAAATTACAAAGACTACTACAAGAATTGTTGAAGAAATAATATATTACCTAAATATGCTTGACATGTTAATTTTTTTTGTAATTCTGTTAATTGCAAAACAAAGAAACAAGGACCTGCCTGGTTCAACTCAAAAATATATGTCAGGTTTTATATATAATACAGGTTCAAATATGTGTGTGTGTGTGTGTGTGTGTGTGTGTGTGTGTGTGTATGTATCAGATTGAAGTAAGGTATGTTTCTTTCTAGTTAACAACATTATAAATGGATGATTTGGCAGGTTCAATTAACATCTTAATAATTTATTGATTTGAAAGAAAATTAACCAAAATTATTATGTGAATAATTAATAATATAGACTAGCATTTACTAAAACATTTATTTTAAAAAGCATGATTCAATAGCATTACCAAAGGTAATTTAAGCACTTATTCGAACACAGCCCCTCCTATCTGCCTATCCATTTTATGGACTGTCAATGTACATTAAATGTTTATATACATTTTGTGTACTATTAATGGCAATTTTTGTGCTACAAAAGCAAAACAGGTGAGACTAGACACCATTTGTTCACAAAGCCTAAGATATTAGCTATCTTACTCTTAACTAAAATATTTACCAATTTCTGCTTTATGTTATCAGTGTAAGTCTTTCTTAAGGAGTTGCCAACTAACTTTGTGAGTTGGCCTTATCCTCATCATTCTTACCTTATCAAATCCTCACCAAATTGATGTTTCCCTTTTTGTAAGAAGACAATTCTTATAATAGACATATTTTTTAAGTAGCATATATTAGTTTTACAAAACCATGGTGAGGCAGTTTAGGGTAACTGGGCCCCAAAAGTAAAAGGTAAGAATGTCCTTTGGCTTGCTCTTGCCATCTCCACTTAGATCTCTTGCCTAAAGGAGTTCCCTAGATGTGTATTTTTCCATAAAAATCTAAGCCCTCCCTTGGAAGGAGCATTCCTGGAAGGTTAAATGTGGTTGGTTAAACTCAGCCCTAAAACTTGGTGTCATGGCTGGTTACCTCAGGCCCCATTCAGAATCAATAAATAATGCCAATTTGGCATCACAGGTTGGGCTTTACCCCTGATCACCTGCTTCATAACAGGAGCTCTCTGTACTTCCTCATCTTTCCTTCTCTTAATCTAATAAAAGTCTCTCTAAACTTTACCCACTGGTCTGTGGATTTTAATTCTTCAAATTCACAAGACAAGAAGAATCCAGAGTACTCTAAATTTGTTGGTTTGTTGGCATATTGGCTTATCACAAGAAACCCCAAAATTCCCATTTCAACAGGTTTTTTTTAAAGATCCATACATGGGGCTGGAGAGATGGCTTAGCGGTTAAGCGCTTGCCTGTGAAGCCTAAGGACCCCAGTTTGAGGCTCAGTTCCCCAGGTCCCACGTTAGCTAGATGCACAAGGGGGCGCACGCGTCTGGAGTTCGTTTGCAGAGGCTGGAAGCCCTGGCGCGCCCATTCTCTCTCTCTCCCTCTATCTGTCTTTCTCCCTGTGTCTGTTGCTCTCAAATAAATAAATAAAAAATGAACAAAAAAAAATTTAAAAAATAAATAAATAAAAATAAAGTTCCATATATGTACATAATGTATTTTGGTCATATTCAATCCTTGATTGTCCTATTCTCATTCTATTTACTACTCTGGCTTTTTTGACTTCTTGACCTTAATAGTCCTTTTTTAACTTTTCTGCCCTGTGCTTTTCCCAAAATTTCACACATGAGAGACAACACTCAATATGTGTCTTCATAAGATTAGCTGTATTCATTTAGCATGGTGATCACTACTTCTATTTTCCTGAAAATGTCATAATTTTGGTCATTTTTATCGCTGAAAAATATACCATTGTGTATACATTTTCTTTACCCATTCATTTACTGACAGGCACCTAGGTGGATACCATAACTTGGCTTTGTAGTAATGTAGCAATAAGCATGTCTGTACTAAGCTGACCTTGATTATTTTGGGATATATTTGGATCATATTTATGTAGTCCTATTTTTAATTTTTTTGAGGAACCTCTAAACTAATCTCTGTAAGTGGCTGAACTAATGTATATTTCTCACCAACAATTTCTAACTGATCATTTCTTTCCTCCAACCTTGCCAACATATATTGTGTTTTTGTTATATTTTCTTTCCTTTTGTTTGTTTTGTGGTTAATAAGAATTTTGACTAGGATGAGAGTGACAGACAGACAGAGAAAGCAGAGAGAGACAGAATGGGCACACCAGGGCCTCTAGCCACTGCAAACAAACTCCAGATGTGTGTGGCCCCTTGTGCATCTGGCTTACGTGGATCCTGGGGAATCAAGCCTCGAATCAGGGTCCTTAGGCTTCACAGGCAAGCGCTTAACCACTAAGCCATCTCTCCAGCCCAAGTTTGTCTGAAACAAAAGTTTCTAAAGCATGCATTAGCAACAAAAAATAAATAAGTACAGCTGTTAAAAGAAATGATCCTTGGGGCTGGAGAGATGGCTTAGCAGTTAAGTGCTTGCCTGTGAAGCCTAAGGACTCTGGTTCGAGGCTCAGTTCCCCAGGTCCCACGTTAGCCAGATGCACAAGGGGGCGCACGTGTCTGGAGTTCGTCTGCAGTGGCTGGAAGCCCTGGCGCACCCATTCTCTCTCTCGCCCTCTATCTGTCTTTCTCTCTATGTCCGTCGCTCTCAAATAAATAAAAATGAAAAAAAAAAAGATTAAAAAATCAGACAACTTCAGTTGCATGGGCTTTTTGCAGGTCTTTTATTCAAATTCTATTCCTCTGTTTTCATGTCATGCTTTTTTTTTTTTTTGGTAAATAATGCTGTCTTTTTTAGGAGTTGTCTGTTTATAAGCCTCATAAAGAGTGTTCTGTTTAGAAATCTCATATTCAAGCAGGCCTTTCAAATAATTTCCAGTTTCTAATGTAGCTAACACTCAACTCCAAGTAGCACTACAACAGTAACATCTTTGAATTATATAGTGTCCTGCCTATATGCATGTGCACAATTGTTTACTATTGTGATATTTACCCATAAATAGACTCTGCTAGATAATTATGAATCTTTTCTTAGAGTCTGTACTGAATTTACTAACACTTTTAGACTACCAATGAGCTACAGTACTTAGTACATAATGTTAACTGAGTTCTAATTTCATGAAGCTATTTGAAAGCAATCACTGCTGAATTTTAAGGAAATATTTTCTGAGAAATCTCTATATTGCTATCTTATTTCTAGCCTTATGAACTGACTACTTTGATTTTACTAATAAGGTATTTGAGCTCATGGTTGATTTAGAACTCTCCCTGTCATAACTTCTTTTTTCTAACATTCACTGAGCCATATCTCTCATGTCTCTGAACATGAGAAATGCAATTCTGCTATTTTGATGGTGAATAAAGCAAAACAGCTTCTCAGAAAAATGATGCTATGAAAAATAGAACTCTAAGAAATGAGATCACAACTTCCGAGTGGTTTGGTTTGTTTGGTTTTTGGTGCTACTATAAAGGCATTTTCTTTTCTATAAAACTACAGACAGAGTCAAAATATAAGAAACATACAATCAAAGTGCTATCAGCTCAGGAAAATATATAATCAATATTAGACTATATTTGGGGAGTGCTTTTTATTATTTTTTGAAGGAAGCTCTCTTGTAGCCAAGGCTGGCCTCAATCTGTCATGCAGCAGAAGATGGTCTTGAACTTTTGATACTTCTGCCCCATATCCCATAGGAAGTCTAGCTGAACTTTATGCATGTAAACCTAAGGGGAAATCCTATAATTGTAGCTCAATTATCTCATAAAATAAAATCATTATTGTTTATAAATGCATTTCACTTATCAAAACTGACACATAGCTGGGCGTAGTGGCACATGCCTATAATCCTAGCACCGGGGTGGCAGAGGTAGAAGTATCGCCATGAGTTTGAGGTCAGCCTGAGCTACACTGAAACCCTATCTCAGGAAAAAAAAAAATTTAGAAATTTTGAAAAGCACAACAGCAGAGAACATACAAATTAACAAAGTTGCTTTTTACAAAAAGTCTACTTTCAAAAGACTTTCTGGAAATTAAGCAGCAAAATAAGGAAATAATGATAGGACTATGCTTACCAGAGTTGTGGCAGTAGTCCATATAGTGTGGCGCTTGGACTGTGAAGGCTATCAAGTCTGGAGCTAAAAGAGATTCTGGCTTTCTACTTTCATTGAGCCATTTAGTGCTGTGAAGGTCTTTGGTGTCAGAAGGACCCTGAAGCAAGGGAATCAACTTCTCTTTTCCACTGTCACCTGAATAGAAATATAGGTTAAAAAATAAAAATCTTACTAAGTAAAATATAGGGGTAGCTTGAGGATCTATGATGTCAAAATATACTAATGCAATACTATTTCAATAACATTTAGAAATTTTAATGTAGTTAATCATCTACATAATTTGATTCACAAAGCCACTGTAGCTCTTAAAACTAAGTTTTGGAGCTGAAAAGATAGCTTAGCAATTAAGGCACTTGCCAGCAAAGCCAACAGACCCAAATTCAACTCTCTAGTACACATGTAAACCAGATGCACAAAGGTGGCACATGTTTCTGCAGTTCCTTGCAGTGGCTAGGAGCCTTGGCATGCCCATTCTCACTCTTTCCCTCTTTTCTTTTCTTTCTTCTTACATCTTTACATCTGTATCTCTCTCTTTCTCTCTCTCTCAAATAAATGAATAAACAAAACACTTTAGAAAACAAGCTAAGTTTTGATATTTTACTAATAAATGTAGGGTATGCTCACAAAAGTTTCTAAGATGAAATGACATGAATAAATTCAGAGACTCTGCATCATTAAAGACATCCGGAAATACATACTGTGTTAAAGAACTTGCAGATAGTCAAAGGAAAACATTATGAAATAATATGCTAGAAGAAAGGTGTAGTCAATTATAACTCTAGGTTTTAAAATGTCCATACTTTGTGGTTAACCCTATTAAGCTAACATTTTTATTTAATATTCATGTATCACATGCAGTCACAACCTTCCCCCAAAGTATAAGAATATTCCTCTAATTTTTATCTCTTGTAACTGTGCTTCAAACTATGCAAAGTCCTTTTCCTTAAATAAAAACAAATTTATTAAAGCCAAGAAGTATCATCTTTGTACTATTAAAATTTTTTAAGTTAAAAAAATTAAAACCTCTGATTCATAGGAACAATGAGTAAATTCTTGTTTCAGGAACAGTCCTTGTAAAATGCAAGGCCAATTCTCCTATACAGGCAATAAAGTTTTACACGGTCCAGCTGCACATACCTGGGGCTTTGGCACAAATTTTTATTGATCCCATGGTCCCAGAGGCACATTTGACCAATGATGTGCTGCAGTACTTCAATTCAACATTCTGGATTGAGCCCTCAAGAGTTGGCAGGGGATTCTTAGATTTCACACCTAATAAAAGAAAACTGCAAATGTACTAGCTGATTGAATTTAAATAATTTTTATATTCCTTCACCAAGGTATTTAAACTTAATTATATTTTAATTATCTACCTCAGATGTTCTTACAGTATTTGTGTTACATTTCAGAGTTCAGTATTTAAAAGGCAAAAGGATGCAACTTTTAAATAAATGGACTGAACTCTCATAACTCTACTTTTAGAGTTAGATCTTGAATTAGTAAAGTTCAATGAATTAAAATAAATGTACAAATCTTTACTTAAAACACAAGAGACAGCTTAAAAATCATATTTGGATTTAGAATATATAATAAATGTTATGTTTTAAAATAAGTTTGACTTATTTTGGCAGAGACATTTACAAAGAAAACTATTTGAGTAAAAAAAAAACCTGGTGAGATGGAGAGAAGAGACAGAAATAAAAGAGCCCAAGGAAATTCTTAAATTAAAATGCAATAACTTGTCTGCAAAAGGGAACAAATAGATTTTTATCAGTTAGTTATAAAGTTACATGTTAATGTCTCTACTACATACTATTTGCAATACTTACTGTACAAAATGGCTGAGAAACCTTAACAGTAAAGGGAGAACCAATTTCTGGTCATGAATGGTAGAAGAGGATGACACATGAAGCCTACAGATCTTAATTCTGATAATACTTTCAAGTACTATAATCATGGGAGAGGGGGAGGATCTCTAATCAATTAAATTTGTTGAGGACTGTGTAATGCATGCAAATGTATTCAATGTTCACAAAATGATTGTAAAATAAATATTACTTCTCTTATCATACAGACAAAAATACAATAAATAAGAGCTGCTTACTAACTTTCACATAAAGAATTATAGCTACTAAGTGAAAGAATAGGGTTTAATACAGTTTCATCCATCACAAAAATAAATTCTGTCTAACACTCATTCTGCCTATATTCATAAATACCCAAGAACATAGTTTCCCAGATGTATATACTTCATATTTGAAGAATATCTTTGTATGACTAATTAAGAAAATGGACTTTCTAGGTTAGATGTAATAATTTTTCTTTCTAAAATCTCTCATTTCCAACTTTTCTGTATTCTAGGGGATCCATAAGATTATGACAAATTTCCTGACCTCTCTAGCCTATGACCCTTGCTATTTAACACACTAAATGATTCCCACATAGAAGCTATTGTTACAAAAATTTAAAAAAAAAAACCATCACACACATTGAACTATAATTCAGAAAGGCTATTATCCTGTTAATATATGTTTGATCATGACATAATTGTGTATCAATTAATTGCTAGTTTCTAGTACTTGACATGTGTTTTTAAAATAACACTCATTATCCTCAGAACTTAGGATACTACTTTGTTGATATTTTGTGCATGTTGTATTGACAACCATTAGAAGTTGCCAGAAATCTCTTCTGATAGTCAAACGTGACTCTATAGCAAACTCTAATTTAGGCAAACACTACAAAGGTTTTATTTCTGTGTTTTGATGTTCTTTACATTTCTCACATATTTAGGGACTGTTTTACTGACCAAAATATCATCATGGCATTCTCTTACTCTAAGAAACATAAATAAATGAGCTGTTAGTGACACAAGTTTCATAACAGAAAAAGAGATTAAATATTATTAGTGTCTTGATAGATCTTGACAATACAGAAAAGTTTCTAGTAAGCAATAATTTTGGTTTCTTTCGACTCCCCCATCAAGGTTAAACTGTACAGTGTCCCACATGGAAGCACTAGGGAGGTAAGAGGGAGCACACACAGTGTTAGCACTATACACCTCAGGACAGTGCTCACATTCTGTCCTATGGGAACAGGACACTTTAAAATCCTAAAATAAAATCTTATGTTCAGGAAACAAGATGGGAGTAGAAAAATCTTAGAAGTTTAATAAATATGGCTTCAAATGAGCGCAGAATTACTTACCTACTTTGTAACACAGTTTAGGGCTGTCACTGTTATTGTTCACTTGTGGAAGCCAGAATAATCTTAGTCACTACTAAACAAATTTTATTAGGGGAACTCAAGTGAACTTCATAGAACTTAATTTAGAGAAGGAGTATGTTTTGGTAGGATAACACAAACAACCGTCATGAGCCAAGAAGGTAATTCGAAGATAATTGGAAAAAATGTTTTATGAAGTTCTCTTATATACATTTATGCAAATGCTGTATATCACAGCCCACTAGAGGAAGTGAAGAAGAGATCCCCGAGGCACTACAAGTGAAAGGCAATTTACCTTGCACTGTCAATAAAATAATTTTAAAATAATTAGGACTGGAGCGATGGCTTAGCAGTTAAGGTATTTACCTGCAAAGCCAAAGGACCTCAGTTCAATTCCTAGGACCAATATAGCCACATAAGGTGGCAAATGCATTTGGAGTTTGTTTGCAGTGGCTGGAGGCCATGGCATGACTATTCTCATTCATTCTCTCCCTCCCTCCCTCCCTCCCTCCCTCCCTCCCTCCCTCCCTCCCTCCCTCCCTCCCTCCTCTCCTCTCTCTCTCTCTCTCTCTCTCTCTCTCTCTCTCCCTCTCTCTCACACATGTGCGCCCTCAAAATAAAATATTTTTTAAAGTTTGAGATAATTATGAATTTGTATAACCAACCTAATATAAAATATGTCTATTTCTTCTCCCTCTGGTATCTTCCTATTATTTACTTATTTATTTGCAAATGGGGGAGGTGGAGAGAGGCAGAGAAAATGGGCATGCCAGAGCCTCTAGCCACTGCAAACAAACTCCAAATACATGAGTCACCTTGTGCATCTAGCATATGTGGTTACTGGAGAACACTAGTCACTAGGCTTTGCAGGCAAGCATCATAGCCACTAAGCCATCTCTCCACCCCTCTACTATCTTTCTAAAAAGATAATAATCCTTAAATAGGCTCTCCATAATGTGATGCACCAGTACCTTGTTAATTGTTTTCTACCAACTTTCTTACCTGCCAAAATTAGTCCTCACTAAGACCTTTCCCTCAGTGTTGAGTAACTAAGTCATTAAGTTATGGTTATTCATGTGATTTAGTGCAACAATCTCACACGTATCTGGCAGAGAACAGACTGAACAGTAAGAACTCTAAATTAATTAAGAAATAAAAGATATAGCTAAAGAAAGAAATCTGTGCTAAAATGAGGAATTATCAAAATATCGACACAGAATAAATGTGTTGGTTAAATAATGAGATCTCTTTTTACTGTTATAACTCTTACAAGATTATAAGATAGAAGAAGAAAATAAAAATATTTTTCTGTGAACAAACTGACCAGGCCCTCTCCAAAAGAGAAACTAGAAATTAATTATCTCATATCAAAACAAAATGAATTGTGCTCAATTTCCCTACATGACTATAGCCAATCACCTGATCTGCCTTCATGCAGATGTTCTAGTTAACTGTATTCTACAATATAAAAGTTAATTAAATACTAGACGGAAATAACTGTTATAGAGAGGTTTTGTAAAAAAAAAAAAAAAAAGTAAAATAAGTAATCAACATTAATGTATACTAAATCAAAAGAAAATTTCAAATGATAATAATATAGCCACAAAGAATATAGAAGACACTAGAAGAACTGGAGATATATATATATATATATATATATATATATACACACACACACATACATATATACGTGTATGTGTGTGTGTATGTATGTATATGTGTGTGTGTGTATATATATATTTTTTTCAATAAAAAAGTATGAGTGCTAGAAAGATGGCTTAGCAGATAAGGCACTTACCTATAAAGCCAAAGGACCAAGGTTCGATTACCCAAAACCTATGTATGCCAGATGCACAAGGTAGCACATGTGCATGCATCTGGAATTCTCTGCAACTACTAGAAGCCCTGGTGTGCTCATTCTGTCTTTCTCTCCCTCTCATAATATTTCTTAAATGAAAGAATACTTAAAATCATGATGCTTATTCTCTCTAAATAACAAAAATGGAGAAACAATACATCTCCCCAAAATGAAAAATAGTAGATACTGAAAATATCAGAAAATAATAAAATTATTCATTCAGCATAAGCAATGGGGAGGGGGAAGAGGAAGGGGAGGGGAGGGGAGGGAAATTCAATATTTAAAACTACACAGATGATACATAAACACAAATCATTTAGAACTTGAAACACTCTATAATGAGGAAGGGGTCTAGAACCTTGTTTATTCTGTGTTAAACTAGGAACTGCTAGATTTTTTTTTTTTTTTTAGCAACTGGACAGCCTTACAAAGAAATGGCCTCTCATGGTCAGATTCCTAAAGTGAGGTACTCAGAATGATGGATCCTAATGTCTGCCCACCCCCAATGTGTCACCCTGCAAAATCCTGGTAAGCCTCTGAATTATAAGAGGAGTTTTAGGTTTTTTAACTAGTCCAGGCTTAACTGGTTATGATGGGGTGGGGATTGATCTCAAAAGTAAATATAAACACTTTAGCCCTGTAGGCTGCAATCAATGCCTAAGCTATAAATAAATAGAAAGGGAAACTTTGTGTGCTGGTAAGATGGAACCCACATATAGTCTTCTCCCACTAAGCTACATCACTATACAACATTTGTAAAGATTATCAATAAAACCTCATGGTTCTCTTATGATACTAGAAAATAAATAATAAATAAATAAACTTGCAATAAACTACACAATCTAGAAATGTAGGGGTAAATATCTAGGAATAACCTGAAAATGATTACCTCTACAAAGCAGAGGTAATAATAGGGTGCCAAAGGACTTCCCTTTGCATTTGGAGATGCAAAATTGTAATTTTGTAAAACTAACAAAAAGTGCTACATACAGAAAAAGAAGACCACCACAGTACAATATGCCAATAAAGGTTCTGATGGCAAAATTGAAATTCTTCTAAAATATACACTAAAAAGATATATTCAACTTGGAAATAATTAAAGAACCTTACACAAAATAGCAAACAGCTTTCATATACTTGATTTTACATTGAAAGAATAAACCATTCAAGGGAAGAACCAAAGAGGTTCAAGTCAGTAAGAACCAGGGCACAGGTGTAACCACAAAAGATAGGTTGGGTGTGGTGGCAAATGCCTTTAATCCCGGCACTCAGGAATAGAGGTAGGAAGATTACTCTTGAGTTTGAGGCCACCTTGAGACTACATAGTGAATTCCAGGTGAGCCTGAGCTAGAGTGAGACCCTACCTCGAAAAAAAAAAAAAAAAAAAGAAAAAAAAGTGAGCTTTAAGAGTCAACAAGTAGAGACTGCAAATGGCTCCTTCTTTTAGGATAAATAAGTTCATGCTTTTTAAAGGCAGAAATTGCTTTCTGTTATTGTTGTTGATAATGATTCTGCTTTTAAAATCAAGTTGCATGCATAATAACATTCTGGGGTTAAGACAAAATGTCTGGATATAGTATGCTCACCAAACTGCCTGGTAAGCACATATTAATGTTACTCTCACTTTTGGGGTAGAAAAGCTTCTCTTTTCAGAGAAACATCTCATGTTGATGGTGACCTTGGTGGTGACTCATAAGGTACTGTGGTGCTGAGAAGAAGTGGCAGAGGAGTGCTCAGCACAGAAATATCTCTACCACACCTTCCAAGGCCCAGGGTCCTCTGTAGAAGAGGTGGCAGAAAGAATGGCCAAAGGAAGGGTAGGACTCCTTACAATGTGCTCTTACAGACACAAAATGGCCTGGATATCCATGACCTCACAGTGCCTGACACTACCTACACAAGGCCATCATAATAGGAGAAGATCATGACAACAAAATAAAAAAGAGACAGATTGAGAGAGGTAGGGGATATGATGGAGAGTGGAGGTTCAAACGGGAAAGGGGGGAGGGAGGGAATTACCATGGATTATTGCCTATAATTACAGAAGTCATCAATTAAAAAATTTATTTATTGTCCGGTTAAAAATTACTTAATATTTTTTAAAGAATAAAAATGTGTCATTGAAGAGCCACCAGTAGCACTAAAGAAGTAATTTTGAAAGTGCAATTCAGTGATAATTGTACAGAATTGAACTTCAACTATATATGAAAAAGAAAACATAGCCTTCCAAATCAAAAGCTGATTTTTTCCTCATTGCATGGCCACTTGCATCTAAAAATCCCTGTTCATCCACACTACTGTAGTCACGTACTGATCTACTAGTCTGCAGGAATTTAAAAATTAACTTCTCTGATATTTTAACTTTTCGTTTAACATCAACAATGGCAAACATCTGACAAAACCTTCATATTTCAAAGTATAGACTGTGAAAAAATGTGCCTAGGTTAGATGCCATATACCCTGTCACATAGTGTACTGACTTTGTTTTTTTTTCTTCCTTTTGAGACAAGGTCTTGCTACTTACAGAGTTCTTGTTTGCCTAAAACTCTCTATGTAGATAAGGCTAGCCTAGAACTTCAGTAAGAATCCTAATCCTGCCTCCCTAGTACTGGAATTTATAGGTGTTTGCCATCACATTTGGCCTTCTACAACATAATTCTTAACACACTAACAACATAACAGATTCTTAACACAATAACAACATAACTTAACAGACTAACAACGTAAGATTTGTTTCTACTTCTCAGATTATTTGAACCACAACCTCTCTATGTCCCTGTCACATGATCTCATATATTCTTGGAGCACTTATTCGCATTATTAGTGAAAATTAATCTCTGATAATACTGAAGGCTACAAAGATGTGGAGCAATGGAAACTCATATTTACTGCTGACAGGAAAGCAAAATTGGACAGCCACTAGGAAAAAATGTTTGGATGTTTTGTACACAATTAAGTATACTCTTATGATTCAGCAATTTTACTGTTTAGTATTTACCCAAAGGAGTTAAAAATTAGGTCAACACAAAATCCTCAACAACAATAATAATAGAAGCTTTACTTCTCCCCAACATGGAAGCAACAAAGATACTCCTCTGAAGTTGAATGGATAAGCTGCCTTACATTCAGACTGAAATATAAGGAAGCTATCATGATATAAGAAGGCATAAAGGAAACCAAAATCCCTATTATCAAATGAAAACAAAAAAGGTTAATGTGAAAAGAATTCAAAGTATCTGACATTCTTGAAAGTACAATAATGGATTCAATAAAAAGATCAGTGATCTCCAGGAATCAGGATAATAAGAAAAATAAACATTCAGAGCAGAAAGGACTTTTAGGGTTGTACAAAGAGGCTGCATAATGCTATAGTAATGGGTACATAGTCCATGTTGTCCAAATTCACAGAATGCAGGTCACCAAGCATGACCATAAATGTAAATTATAAATCATGATTCAATATGGGTTCATCAGTGTAACAAATGCAACATTGTGACACAGGACATCGATAATGGTGGAAGCCATGTGATGTGCAGACAAAAGATCAAATGAGAGATCTATGAGCCTTCTTCTCAAATGTACTGTAAATCTAAAACTTTGTTTAAAAAAAGAAAAGCCTTCTAAAAATTAGAACATAAAAATTACTTTTTTTTATTTACTTAACTTTGATTAATCTCTTACAAAACCAAATGTGGCATACGAGCATTTCTGAGTGCTGAGAGATAGAAAAAAAGTTTTTATTTGAAATGGAGTAGAGCCTGGTTAGTGCGTGTATATATATAAACACACACACACACACACACACATTCTAGATATAGTCTGGGAAAAGTATTCAAGAATTCACATGAAAAGTGCAATAATACCAGACTGTGTATTCTAAAGAAGAGACCTGTAGACATCTTAACACAATGCCTCAAATGTATAGGTTCCATTACAAATATTTCCCCCTGTAAGTCCTCATATCAACAATAGGAAACCGAGAGAAAAAAAAAAAAAACATGTTGGAGACTGTGTCCTTTAGCTTTACCTTTGCTGTAGCTGTCGATCAAGGTTTATGCCTGTCAACAGCACACCTGATTCTAACTAGACAATGTGTCTACTTAGAAGCTTAAGTTTCCTGCTTTGTATTTATAACTCATAAATCTTAAAATCCATATTTAGCATTTACTTTTTCTGGAGAAAATGTCACTAAATATGGTTTCTGTTCTATTTTCCTATTCCCAGAGCCTATGAAACACAGGTCTCTTTCATGCTAGTATCCATATCTATTGGCACAAATTATCCAAATTTTCAACACTATTTTCTGAGTAATTCCCTTATAACCACCTGTAAGTTCACAGATAGTGTCAATAAATGTGCTTAAGTTGTTATTTAATTCATTTGCTAACTTCTGGCCTCCAAAGATTATATATCTCTTCTTTAATAGGTACTCCTGATACCATGTGCCTCTTTCATGAATTCAACTCAATTTTTTATTTCATTAATCATTTTTAAAGATGGCATGCAAGTAGAGTGAATCCAGAGCACCCAGTTCCCCAAGTACCTTTGATGTACCTATAATCTCTAAAATTCTACAAAACCCTCATTGAAAAACTGAAAACAATATTTCTCAAACTAATTCACATAATCAGAGAGCACAGAATGCTCCTCAATTCTTTTTATGAAGCTGGCATCACCATTATACCAAAACCAGACGGAGATACAAAAAGAAAAGAGAGTCCTATCCCCCTGATGAATTTAGATGCAAATATCCTAACCAAAATCCTCACAAACCAAATTCAATAATACATCAAAAGCATTATTCACCTTGATCAAGTAGGCTTCATTTCAGTGGTGCAGGGATGGTTCAATATATAGAAATCAGGCAATGTAATATACCACATAAATAAGCTTAATCAAAAGAACCACTTGATCATCTCAATTGGTACAGAGAAAGCCTTTGACAAAATACAATATAAATTCATGAGCAAAACACTAGAGTGAATAGGTATGAAGGGTTTATATCACAACACAGTAAAGACTATATATAAAGCACCAAAATCCCAAATAATACTTAATGGGGAAAGACTCAAGAATCATTGAGATCGGGAACAAGACAGGGATGCCCACTCTTACCACGACTCTTCAACATAGTACTAGAAGTCCTAGCCCAAGCAAAAAGACAGGAGAAAGAAATAAAAAGGGATACAAACTGAAAAGGAAAAAGTCAAGTCAACCCTATTTGCAGATGACATGATCCTATACATGTGACCTGAAAGTCTCCATCTCAAAACTTCTAAAGGTGATTAACTCCTTCATTAAAGTAGCAGGATACAAAATCAAAACACAAAAATCAGTAGCCTTTTTATATGCAAAGGACAAATATACAGGGAAAGAAATCAGCAAGGCTGTCACATTTTCAATAGCAAACAAAAATAAATAAATAATTTGAAATAACACTAACCAAGGATGTAAAAGATCTATATAATGAAAACATTTAAAAAAAAAAAAAACTCAAGAAAGTAAGCGAGGAACACTTGAGAAGATGGAATGACCTCCCATGCTCCTGGATAGAATTAATATGAAAATGACAGTTATACCAATGTATAGTTTTAATGCAACACCAATAAAAATTCCTTTATAGTTCTTCACAAAGATAGAAAAAATGATCTCAAAATTCATTTGGAATGGCAACAGGCCTTGGATATCCAAACATATCCTCAGCAAAAGAAACACCTCTGGTGGTATCACCATACCAGATCTAAAGCTATGCTACAAAGCTATAGTAACAAAAACGGCAAGGTACTGGCATAAAAACAGAAACAAAGACCAACAGAACAGAATTGAAGACCCAGACCTTAGGTCAAGTAACTATAGCTACTTGACCTTTGACAAAGGTGCTAATAATATAGACTGGAGGAAAGACAGCATCTTCAACAAATGGTGCTAGACAAATTGGATAAGCATATGTAAAAAATTAAACCAGACCCACTCATGTCACCATACACAAAAGTCAAGTCCAAGTAGATTAAAGGCCTCAGTATAACACTTGAAACTCTCCTACTGGAAGAAAAAATTAGAAGAATGATATACAGGATAGGATATATGGGAATGATATATAGGAGTGAGGAAAGACTTCCTGAACAAAACACTAGTATCCCTGGAAATAAAACAAGCACCCAAACAATGGGATCTCATTAAGCTAAAGAGCTTTGCACAGACAAATATACCATAAACAGAGCCAAGAGATTACCTACAGAATGAGAGAAAATTTTCATCAGGTATACCACTGACAGAGGTCAAATATCTAGAAAGAACTAAAAAAAAAAAACTAAAATGAATCAAACAACAAGCTCCAAAAATGGGGCAGAAAACTGAATAAGTAGTTCTCAGAGGAAGAAATAAAAATGGCTAACTCACAATTAATGTTCAACATCCCTAATCATCAGGGAAATGCATATTAAAACAACAATTAGATTCCACCTTGCTCCAGTAAAGATAGCAATCATTAAAAAAAATCAAACAGCAGGGCTGGAGAGATGGCTTAGTGATTAAGCACTTGCCTGTAAAGCCTAAGGACCCTGGTTCAAGGCTCAGTTCCCCAGGACCCATGTTATCCAGATGCACAAGGGGGTACACACGTCTGGGGTTCGTTTGCAGTGGCTGGAGGCCCTGGCATGCCCATTCTCTCTCTATATCGGCCTCATTCTCTCTCTGTCTGCCACTCTCAAATAAATAAATAAAACAAAAAAAAAATTTTAAATCAACAGCAACAAATGTTGGTGAGGATGTAGAGAAAGAGAAACCCTTGTTCACTGTTGGTGGCAATGTAAACTTGTACAACCACCATGAAAATCGATAATGAAATTCCTGAAAAGGATGAATATAAAGTTACCAACAGATTCAGTTATTCCTTTACTGGGTATTTATTCTCAATGATCCATGCTTCACTATATAGATATTTGCTCAACCATTTTTATAACTGCTCAATTCATTATAGTTAAGAACTGAAATCAGCCCAGTTGCCCATCCTTTGATGAATGGATAACGAAGTTGTGATACATTTACATAATGGAATTCTACTTAGCAGTAAGAAAAAATGATACAATGAAATTTGCAGAAAAATGGACTTGGAAAAGATCATAGCAAACTCACACAATCATAAAAAGACAAATGCTACATGCCATCACTCATGTGAGGTTCCTAACCTGGACCAGCTCGAGTTGCTGACATATCTGATAGGCAACTCAAGACCCAGACAACAGGGATGGAAGGGTTTGGGGAGAGGAAAAAAAAAACATAAAATAAATTCAAAATGAGCTGGTATCATAGAAACCTTTACCTTTGAAGATAGATTAAAAGATATAACCCTCAAAAGGAGTAACAGGGGAGTATCTGAAAAGAAGTGCCCTGAAGAAGGTGGGATAAAGCTCCTAATAAGAGAAATTGGTTGCTTCCCAGAATGAGCTGTTGATCGCAGAGACCTACCAGGTCCTCAAACAAGAGAGGCTTCTGTCAAAACACTTTATTACCCACCTGAGGCAAATGTGAAGATCCTATTGTTGAAGACACCATATACTGCCAACCCAGAGCATGGAGACCTCACTGGAATCCAGAAGACAGCCAGTCCCCAGTTAGCCTGTCTAGTGCTAGAAAGCTCTACATGAGCTACTTGGGGAAACTGGCCAATGATGGTCTAAGCAACCAGAGGTCTAAGGTACTCAGAAGCAAACACCCTGACAGGATGAATATATCAGTGTAATACTGATACACAGCCTTGGTGGGTAACCAATAGCTTTCTGATTGGCTAAGAGATACACTCAGTATAAAGGAACCCATATCTGGAATTGGGAATCAGGTAAGAATGGTATGAAGATTATGCTCTCTAGTATCAAGCTCTCAATAGTCATTAGCTAAAGGAGGGACTGCATACTAACCAAACTCTCCCTAAATTAATAAGGCTTATCCCATTTAAACTATGATTTCACTTGCCATTGGAGAATCTGGTTTTTATGTTGTTGTTGTTGGTGATGGTGGTGGTGGTGGTGGTGGTGATTGTTTTTCAGAAGGTAGGGAAACCTGAGGAGATAAACCACCCCTTCCACCCCTTGCACTTCAGCCAAGCCACAGCTGAAACCACAGAGGAATTGGGGAGATGGACAAGAGTTCTGCTTCCATGCTGTACCTGATAATGAACACCAGGGTGAAGAAGACAGACCCTGAGGACACTCAACACCTACCAAAGAGGAGATCCACAGGCTCCTAAGAGCTTACCACTGAAGTAGACTTAAAACATATGCACCAAGGTTCAGGGAACTTTGCAGAAGAGGGAGCAGAGAGACTGTAAGAGCCACAGGTTGAGACATCATGCCCAGAGGTATTTCCTCACTCCCAAAACTGACTGCTGCTCCCACAGCCCCAGGAATACCTGCAACCCCACTTAGGAGGGTCCACAGCAGAATGGGGTCAGGGACAAGGGAAAAGAGGATACCAACACATGATATATCCATAAAAAATGTGTTGTCAATTACAATAAATAAGTAAAAAGGAAGAGGGCTGGAGAGATGGCTTTGTGGTTAATGTGCTTGCCTGTGAAGCCTAAGAACTCCAGTTCAAATTCCCAGGTCCTACATAAGCCAGAGGCACAAGTGATGCAAGCACGCAATGTTGCACATGTGCACAAGAGGGCACACATGTCGGGAGTTCATTTGCAGTGGCTAATAGCCGGCATGTGCATATATTCATTCATTCTCTCTCTCTCTCTCCATATATATATACATATCACTCTCAAAAATATAAACTGAAAAAAAGAAAAGTCACTTATACAAAAAAAAAATTTAAGTTGTTCACAGATGTTTATAGAAGTTTTGTTTACAACAGGAAAAATCTGCAGTATATCCACACCATAGGCTATTATACAGTAATACAAATGAAGAATTGATGCACACCATTTGGATAGATCTCTACATATTTACATGAGGAGAAGGAAATCACATAGTTCAATGTCTTTCATATGACCTGTTTACAATAGGAAATTCCATAGAAGCAAAAACAGATTAGAGGATATGCCTAGAGATAGGGTAGAAGAAGGATCAGAGCATTTACTTAAAAGTAAGGAGTATGGATGTGGAGGTGCACACCTTTAATACCAGCACTTGGGAGGCAGAGGTATGAGGGTCACTATGAGTTCCAGGCCACCATGAGACTATATAGTGAACTCCAGGTAAGCTTGAGCCAGAATGAGACACTATGTTGAAAAAAAAAAAAAAAAAAACCAAGTAAGTAATGGTTTTATGAAGTTATCAATAAAGTTTTTAGAGCTAAGGAGTTGATTTTGCCCACTACTGTGACTGCATAAAATATGATGGATTTGCATTATTTTAACATGAATGACTACATGCTGTATGACCATAAATCTGGAGGGAGGGAGGGAGGGACATTAGGAAGAGAAGAGATATCAATGACAGGGTTTTGTGAGCATGTGAGTGCATACCACAGCACTAGTGTCCAAGTCAGAAGACAACCTGGGGGTGTTGAGCCTCTCATTTTACCATGTTTGAGACATGATATCTCTTGTTTTGTTGCTGAGAAGGCCAAACCAACTAGCCCACAAACTTCAAAATGCTCCTGGCTCTACCTCCTATTGCCTTACACACCTAGGGGTTACAGAAGTGAGCTGCTTGGGATTCAAACTACAGTAATCAAGGCTTGTGAAGCAAGCACCTTAAACCCCTGAACCTTCTTCCCTAGCCCAAAGGGTAGTTGTTTGGTTGGTTGTTTTTGTTTTGTTCTTTACACCCACTTGCTCAAACATTCAAACCTTAAAACAAAGTTAAAATTTTACCAATTCATCATCTTTAAGTTTCCCTTTTAGTTCATGTAGATAAAAACTTCATTTGAGATGGAACACTGAATGTTTAAACAATAAACAAGGGTGTCTGCTCTCTAAGGGTTGAAAGTGTCAAAGAAATAAATGTAAGGACTTACAAATGTAGGTATGACCACTGCAAATTTTTATGACTAATATACTTTTTACTACTTTTACTTATTTGCAACCATAGAGAGAAAAGGAAGAGAGTGGGTGATGGGTGCACCAGGGCATCTTGCAGCTGCAAACAAACTCCATATACATGTGTCTCTTAGTGCATCTGGCTTTACATAAATACTGGGGAATTTGATTCAGGCCATCAAGCTTTGCAAGTGCCTTTAACCACTGAGCCATCTCTCTAGCTCTGACTAATACTTTTTTTTTTTTTCGTTTTTCAAAGTACGGTCTCACTCTAGCCTAGGCTGGCCTGGAATTCACTATGTAGTCTCAGGCTACTCTTGAATTCACGGTGAACCTTCTACCTCTGCCTCCCAAGTGCTGGGATTAAAGGCATGTGCAACCACACCCAACTCCTAATATACATTTTGATGCACTGCTTATCCTAACAAGAGTGACATGTTCCAAAATGTATCTAGTCATAGTTTCTTTAAAATAAAATTTCTGAAGTAAAGGTTAAAACTATAGAGAGAAGAACTACAAAAAGTTAAAAAAATATTTTAAATGCATGTTATATATGTTAAAAAGAATGGGGGGGTTCTCCACAGACACAAAATGGCCTGGATATCCATGACCTCACAGTGCCTGACCCTACCTACACAAGACCATCATCATAGGAAGAAAAGATCATGACATCAAAGTAAAACAGAAACTGATTGAGATGGGGAGGGGATATGATGGGGAATGGAGTTTCAAAGGGGAAAGTGGAGGGAGGGAGGGCATTACCATGGGATATTCTTTACAATCATGGAAGTTGTTAATTAAAAAAATAGTAAATAAAATTTTTAAATGTTAAAAAAAAGAATGGGGGGTCTGAAGAGATGGCTTAGCTGTTAAAGTTAACTGATTGGAAATTCTGACAGCCTGGAATCGATTCCCCAGTCCCCACATAATGTCAGATGCACTAAGTAGCACAGACGTTTGGAGTTTGTTTGCAGACAGGGCCCATACTCGCAATCTCTAGCTGCACCCCCTCTCTCAAATAAATAAAAGCATTTTTTAAATATTGTGGGAAGTGGCATTTCCAATTACTAACAATGAAAAAGAGTATAAAAATTTTCCTAGATTCAAGACCCTACTTCATAATAATGTCACAAATTTCATGTACTACACATTGTAGTGACTTATTACACCAAATAAATATTAAACCACTAATCACTGATGAAATGTTTGCAAGAACACTTTTTACTTCTCTATCTGGTCAAACAACTGGAAGCTAAATGGTGTCTATGAAAACCAATCATTTCACCAACAGTTTTACGTTTCTTTAAAGCCTCATATAAAAAGCACCTGTTTAAAGTGAGTAATGGAGTTTTACACTCATTGCACTTAGGAACAGTGTGTAACCTATTCCGTTTTCCTCCCTTGTGGAATATATATCAGCTTATATTGCACAACACATTACCAATGCATGTAAAGACTCTCTGATCAGCCATTTAGACTGCCATCAACAACCTGTCCAAGTACTTTATTTTTCTCCCTGCTCTAAATAATATTTTAACTTTATTTAGAAAGTAGAATGAAAAAAATATTCTGGTGCTCTTACTTTCCTATTAAATATGTAACATGTATGTGCATTAAGTATAGTTAGACCATAATACAGAGATAACCTTTAATCAAAATTTAAGAGGTTCTTATTGAAAACTGGCTGAACACATCATTCAGAAGATAAACGAAGTCAATCTGAGACATTTTGTGTCTCTTGAACAACTTACACTTAAAAAGCAGTGTGCGGGTTGGAGTGATGGTTTTGTGGTTAAGGCACTTCCCTGCAAAGCCTAAGGACCCAATTTCAATTCCCCAGTACCCACATAAGTCAGATGCGCAAGGTGACACATCTCTGGATTTAATTTGCAATAGCTGCAGGTCCTTGCATGCCTATTTTCTATCTGCCTCATTCTCTCTCTCACTCACTCTCTCATAACTAAATAAATAAATTTTAAAAAGCAATGTGATCATACAATAAGCAATACTAAGCTAATACTGATTCATTAACAGCCTGGACATGGGAGAAATTACTATTTAAATTGGATTAACCTGCTGTCTTCCAAACCCTCAAAATAGTTTCAGGGCATAAATATCTCAGCCATTCCCAAGACCACACAAAATGAAGCCAATGCTTTTAAAGTATTAATGATGATGGAAATGTAGTATGGTATTTTATAACACAGACTTAAAAATTAAGAACACTGATTTTTTAAAAGCCTAATGATAATTGAACAGATATCTTTCATAATTATAAAATGATGATTTGGCAATATTATAACTATTAAAATATATATTTTAATGTGTTAAGGAAGAGTTAAAAAAAAAAAAAAACAGAAGTAGGCAAGGCAAAAGCTCCATACTGCCCCTTGCTGGTACCATCTTAAAATGATCCAAGAGAGTAGGCAAAAATTAAATAAAGAACTTAAATTTAGACATAGCCAGGCAAAATTAACTATATTAGGTGTTGAGAAATTCAAAGGCCTCCAAAATATAATACCCACTTTCAAATAGCTCACAATCCATTAGGCAGGAAATAAAATGAAAAAAATCCACCTGGTTCAATATATAAAGCATATGCTAATAAACATAAATTTAGGATTGCAAAGCTTTGATAGAGTTTGTTCGCTAAAATAGGACCAGCATGGGCTGGAGAGATGGCTTAGCGGTTAAGCGCTTGCCTGTGAAGCCTAAGGACCCTGGTTCAAGGCTCGGTTCCCCAGGTCCCACGTTAGCCAGATGCACAAGGGGGCACACGCATCTGGAGTTCGTTTGCAGAGGCTGGAAGCCCTGGCGCGCCCATTCTATCTCTGTCCCTCTATCTGTCTTTCTCCCTGTGTCTGTCACTCTCAAATAAATAAATAAATAATGAACAAAAAAATATTAAAATAAAAAAATAAATAAAATAGGACCAGCAAACATTTTTTTTGTAAAGAGCTAAACAGGATATGTTTTGGGATTTACAACACGTATAGCCTCCATTATATTTATTCAACTCTTTGTCATTATAGCACAAAAGCCACACAAAAAAATAACTAACCTAATACCAAAAAAAATGGTGATGACTTTTAATGCAATAAAAACAGGTGATGTGGTGCATTGGTCCTATGGGCCACACTTTGCCTAGCTTTTATTCCTCGCTCCGTATTAGATGCATGCAAAGATTTTTTTTTTAATTGAATATTTGGACTCCATGCTCAGAAATAAAAAAGTAAGAGGTTTGGTGAAGGGCCTAACCAACAATATATATTAGAAGTCCATATTACTGCTCTAGAGGAAAACAGATTTTCATAGGAAATTCCTGCAAGCCTTTTGTGGTAACTGGCAGTCCTGAGTCATTTTTGGCTTAAGAATGAAGAAGAACCATGATAAGCCAAGTCTGAAAACTAAGAGGAATATACTTACTGAATAATCTGGCATTGCAAATCAATGGTATTTGAAAAACATAATAGAGACAAATGCTCAGTATTATAAAAAGCATTTAAATATCCACATCCATTCTTCCATAGACAAAAAAAGCGAATCAGACCTACTCTCATTCCTAATGTCACAGAATTTAACAAAAGGTGTTCAAACTTAAACAAAATCCACAAAACAGACTGTATATTTTTGAGGAATTATTGAGAGTAAGTTCATTTTGACCCTTGAATGAGTTCCAATCATTCTAAATTCACAGTACTAAATGCATAGAAAGAAGGTAGGAACAAAAACATGTCCAGCCTTTTGGATATTTAAATAATATCAGAAAAGGACAACAGACATGATACTTTCTTTGAAAGCCATATGAGTAAATGACACTATAATCAATAAAAAACTGAAGAGAGGTATCACACCTTGTCCAAAGTCACATAATACAACTGAGCTGGGATTTCAATCACCTTTCACACTTAAGACTATGCTTTTAAATATTGTGTTATAAATTCTCATTACTTGGGCTGGAGAGATGGCTTAGCGGTTAAGCGCTTGCCTGTGAAGCCTGAGAACCCCGGTTCGAGGCTCGGTTCCCCAGGTCCCACGTTAACCAGATGCACAAGGGGGCGCATGCGTCTGGAGTTCGTTTGCAGAGGCTGGAAGCCCTGGTGCGCCCATTCTCTCTCTCTCCCTCTATCTGTCTTTCTCTCTGTGTCTGTCGCTCTCAAATAAATTTAAAAAAAATTTTAAAAAATTAAAAAAATAAATAAATAAATAAATAAATTCTCATTACTTGGGCTGGAGAGATGGCTTAGCGGTTAAGCGCTTGCCTGTGAAGCCTAAGGACCCCGGTTAGAGGCTCGGTTCCCCAGGTCCCACGTTAGCCAGATGCACAAGGGGGCGCACGCGTCTGGAGTTCGTTTGCAAAGGCTGGAAGCCATGGCGCGCCCATTCTCTCTCTCTCCCTCTATCTGTCTTTCTCTCTGTGTCTGTCGCTCTCAAATAAATAAATAAATAATTAAAAAAAAATTCTCATTACTTTTAAAACAAATTGGTTGTCAAATAAAAGCAAAGGATAATATAATGAGAAGATGAGTCATGTTTACTTATAGTTGTGAATCAACTCTTACCAGAAGTAAGTTCTGGGAGGTAATAACACAGGTATATTATTTTACTTCTAATAAGCCACACAGTAATGTCTATTTTAAATAGCTAATCATATAAATGCACTGATAAACATGCAAGTATACATGCATTCTTCAGTAGTTTTCAACAAAGAGTTACTCATAAAGCTAGTGAAATTCCTTCATCCTATTTTCTTTACTGAGTATGCACTTATATGGCCAAAAATTGATTAACACTTTGCTGATTCACATTCTTATAATATGTCAGTGTTGAGGATTATGGTAAAAATGGTCAATACACAACACTAATTTGGAACAATCTTCTGAAATGACCATGATCCAGACAAAACAGGCATCTTTCCATCTGGGGACTAGCTCCAAGAAAACAATCCTCAGGATGAGTTTTCTAAATGTATATATTCTGGAATTTTTTTCTTGATAAAAGTTGTTTTATAACTATCATATAAGGATACCTAACAGTACAATATAGCCAGAATTTACTACATTCAAAAAGAATATTGGTAAAGATTTAAATGAAACACTACACAAGTTTTCAAACTTATCCAAAATAACACTGAGCTCTTAAAACTAAAATATTCATCATAAAACTGTATTGTTCAAGTTTCACTGTATTTTACCATTCGTAATTCTTAATGCAACTTAAACTTTTGTAGTCTTATAAGTTTCAAAGAATTATGTTATAATCTGACTTAATTTGTGAGAAAATAGCTTATATGAATGCCAGTTGTACTTCTTTGGAAAGACAAATGTAAACCTATTTAGGGTTCTGATTTTCTCTTTCATCTTGTCTCCAGTTTCTGTGTAGATTTATAATGTTCATTGTTTCCAATTTTAACAAATCACCTAATGGCAGAAAGGAAAATATGTTAACCTTGGAATTATTTGCAGTTGGAGAAATCCCTTTTGTCTGGCCCATACAGGGCCTGCAATCTGTTTTAAACACAGATTGTCTGTCTTTCGTCTGACAGCCACCAAGCTGCACAAATTACTTTCTGCCTGTTCACCTGTTTGCAGCTGCGTCTGTAAGCTAAAGATTCTGCAGTTTGACTTGGGCAACCACTTCAGGATTGATGACATGTGCTGCTGATAAAATGAGCAATTTGAAGAAATTACTGGCTCTAGTTATTGAAAGACATCTGGGCATGAGCTGAGAACTAGGAGCCTTCAATCATGTGCTTGCAACCTGCAGTGGCGGCAATAGTTGTTTGAAGTGATACCCGAATAAAGGCAGTTGTTCCTGGCACTAAATAACCAAGCAATATATGGAACATAATCTCTCAAATGAGTAATAAAAGCTTCTGTCTTTTGGCTGTTAAAAAAAAAACAAAAAACCTGAGGTTTGGTCCTTTAAAATAATCGGGTGGGAAACAAGGTGCAACAACTAAGCTTTCATGTTCTTATCTTTTGCAGAGTGAATAGTATGCACATCATTCATATCCTACTATGAACTGTGATTGCTGCTTCTGAGCCAATCAGTGCCAGGGTGAGCATGACAGACAGTGAGGATACTCAACACCTACCAAAGCAGAGATCCAGAGGCACCTAAGAGCTCATCATTACCACAAACTTAAAACACATCCAATAAGGCTTAGGGAATTTTGCAGAAGAGCCACAGGCTGGGTCTCATGCCAAAACTAATGCTGCTCCCACAATGCCTAAATCACAACCCCACAGGGAAAACCTACAACCCCACTGAGGAGGGCCCCCAGCGGAATGGGGGAGGAAAGAGGGAAAGGATAGTACCAACACATAATGTGTCCATACTAAGTATTTCCATAATTAATTAAAAAAAGGAATAATCGGGCTGAAGAGATGGCTTAGCAGTTAAGTGCTTGCCTGTGAAGCCTAAGGACCCCAGTTACAGGTGAGATTCCCCAGGACCCATGTGAGCCAGATGCACAAGGGAACGCACGCATCTGGAGTTCATTTGCAATGGCTGGAGGCCCTAGAGCACCCATTCTCTCTGTCTCACCCCTCTCTCTATCTGCCTCTTTCTCTCTCTGTCTGGCACTCTCAAATAAATAAATAAAAATAAACAAAAAAAGCTGGGCATGGTGGCACACACCTTTAATCCCAGCACTCTGTAGGATTGCCATGAGCTCCAGGACACCCTGAGACTCCATAGTGAATTCCAGGTCAGCTTGGGCTAGAGCAAGACCCTACCTCAAAAAACAAAAATAAATAAACAAAAATTTTAAAGGAATAATTAATATTTGCTGAACACATACTATGTGCTCCACACACTGTGACTAATAGTAATTTTCACAACCATATTAAACTAGAATTTTTGTTCCATTTCTCTGGTGGACAACTTAACCAAACTAAAGCTTCAAGAAGATAGTTTAATGTTACACAACTATGAGGATAAAGACTAGAAGTTGTCTGTAGCCTGAACAAGTTCATACAACTATTCTATACTACCTGTTGCCTTTTATTGGAACTTTCTGATATCTATGTATCCTTCTATTACATGACAAATTATATACTTTCTCAGAAGCATTCTATCCCTCAGGTTGGGCAACAGGAGATGTGCTTTCTATTCCATCTATCTGTCTCATTACACAAACTTATTCCAAATCAATCTGTCAACATGAACTGAAAAGCTTGATTCAGTCAAAAATCACACTCAACACTAACATACAATGCTAAAAGCTCAAATTCTTTCCACATTTACTGAAATTGAATGAAATAAGACTTCACATACAATTATACCAGAAGCATTAACAGAGCTATACATACTATTTATGTTGAAAAATAAACCATTCCTATTGATGAAAAAGAAATCATACCAACTATACTGCTATTCAAATTATACTTCATAAAAATCTTTACAAATTACTTTAACAATAAAAAATTATAAGACAAACTGAAATATAAATACCTATGATTTTTAAAGTTCTACAAGTATAAGGACAAAACAAAATTATAACTTACATCAATGCCAGAAGACACCGTTAATGCATAGAGATCTATATACTAAAGCCCAAGAATGTTTAAAATGCAAATTTGGGTAATGATAGGTTAAAAAATATATATGTTAAATTTTCTTGCTATGAAAATATGATTTTGGTAAGTACTAGAATTCCTCATCTCCACTTGGAAACATCTAAATATTCTTAATTTACATATGATTCAAGTAGAGTAAAAGCTAATAACATTAAAGTAGTTCAATTAAAATTTATCTAATTAATATTATAAAACAAGTAGGTGCTAAATATAAAAGTTAGCTAGAAAGTGGTATGATAGTTTTTTAGGAAATATAATTTACCAAGAAAAAAATCAAAGAGAAAAGTTTCAAATCTAAATCTAACTCGACCATTACATAAAAGACCTACGTACCATATACCTGGAATTATGTAATACTAATTTAAGAATCAATGTTCCAACTATCAAATCATTATTTCTTGTTTAGGACAGGCACATTAAATAAAACATACTGCATCATTCACTTACAAGGAATATGTTTCTTAAAAAATGGAACAGTTCTTTCAAAGGACTTTTTGATTAATTAGTTTTACATTAATTTATGTTGGTTTTAAATTTCCCATAAACTTAGAAAATTCTATTCTTATTTGTAAAATCTAAAATGCCTTTCTGAACAAATTTAAATGCATTGGTAAATGGCCAAAAACTTACTATCAATTCCAGTTTTTGTAAAATTAAATATATTTTAAAGGCAGAAAAGCCAAAGCTGTTAAATAAATTTGTCTTCATAAATTAAGTTCATCACAGATCCAACTGACATTAGCCATAAAAGGGGATACACAACATTAATAATTTTTAAAAATTCAAATTTGACTTATATGCCTAATGATAGACAATAACAACATCCTCCCTTACACAGAAGGAAAAGTCAAAACTATCATATATGTTACTCACTGCTATTCTAATAATGTCATGAGTTCATTTTTAATAGCAGGTTTTATTTTAAAAGACCTAAGTCGTGAGAACATTCATACCACTTCATAACTTTGACACAAAGTACGGATAAGAAGATTAGACTTTATTTGGTATAAAATCAGTTGGCAGTTTTACATCTGTGCATGCAACATAAATACACCAGCTGGCATCTCAAGCACACACACATATGGACTTCAAAACAGAAACTTCCTTATTTGCAGTACTGCCAGGGTAATTTTGTATCCTCTGCATACTGCAGCTATTTGTCAGACCCTGCAGGTGTGCACTGCACATAAACACACAGCTGTAGTCCAGCAAGCCAAGTGTTCCATCAAACACATAAAGGGAGACCTCAGCAGTTGGATTAGTCATCCCTAGAACAGGTCCAGAGAGAACAATATGGGCTAGTATTTTTGGAAAAAGTATGGATAGGAAATTTATGATTATGCTGCTCTTACACTAAATGACTAGAGGATTGTGTCATTTTTAAAGTAATGTGTATGTTCTAAGTTTTTCGTAGAATGGCTGGAGAAAAGTACAATTTTTTTGTTTTAAATAACCAAAACCTAGTTTAAGTACAAAATATAAGTTTTTCAAATTTGTTTTTAGTTATTACAAGTTATGCAAATGCAGGCTTTGGCTATACTAATTACAAATCATATTAGTATATCATAAAAAACTTAGCATTTCTATGTTATACTGCATAATACTTATAATTCTACTTTTCTAATTATATATTTAAGATAAACTTCTCTCTGCAAGCTAATTGGAAATAAAATTATATATTAAACATACTTAACAAGAATTACACGCCTTATAAGACTATAAATATTATTAAAATATTCAGTTCTCAAGAATGACATAAAAGTACATTAGTCTAAACTTGGCTAAGGAAATATATGAAAATATAAGACAGTCATTGCACAATCATGTGAAAGCCCCAAACAAATTAAAACTGGCCTTATTAATAATCCTCAGTATACCTGGAAAGCACTTCAGGCAGCTGGTAATTATAAATAACTACATTTCACTCAAAGTGCTCAGAGTCCACCTGGCAGTTGACAAAGCATAAAAGATAACTTAGAAAATATGCTTGAATGAATTAAGCCTAATACACTAATCCATAGTGAACTTGAGGTCAATGAGTTAGTAATCAAGAAGCAGCAGTCTCCGACATCAGGGACTTTTGT
Organism: Jaculus jaculus; assembly: GCF_020740685.1. NCBI lineage: Eukaryota > Metazoa > Chordata > Mammalia > Rodentia > Dipodidae > Jaculus > Jaculus jaculus. The sequence goes on along the minus strand of NC_059103.1, from coordinate 169,956,024 downwards.
GTTGTCTCATAAACAGAATGTGCAAAGGTATTTAAACAATACATTAGTCTGATACAAACCTCCTCCTCACAGAACTTATTCAGCCCTACTCTACTATCTAAAATTTAAAAAGGTGGGGGGAAGGAATGTTCATAATTATTTAAGTTCCTTTAAAGCAAGTTATCCCAAATTTTATTATTTCTGACTAGGTATAAATATGAAATACTTTAATTGAATATGGATTCCTACAGGACTAATGTTTCCCTAAGATGTGATTCATGGCTCTTTATAGTGTCCCCCTAGCTTTAAATATGTCAGGTTGGATCTACTTGAATTTTTAACCTCAAAACCTCTTAACTATAATTCTGCCTCAAATGTTTATACCAGGAAAAAAAAAAAAAAAAACTTACTATCTAGAAAGTGTCAAATGTAAGGATAAAGAAAATAACATGTTTCCTTAATTCCTATAATAAAATACATTTTACAACAAACTGCAGTTAATGATATCTATGTCATTTATTTACTGCTGTGTAACTACTCCAAAGTTTGGTAGCTTAAAACCAATCATCAGTTGGGACCACAAACTCCCCAAAACACACATAAAGGCTGGGTGTGGTCATGTACACATTCAACTCCTGTTCAACCAAGAAGATTTTGGGGGACCAGGAGACCTGAGAATCTGTGAGGCTTGCTGGATGACAGCAGCTCCAGATCGAATGAGAGGTAATATGCAGGTGCCTCTGTATGTATAAGTGACACACATAAATACACACACAGGTTTCTATACCACGTACCATATACATACTACACAGGGGGAAGGGGACAATAATCATCTTCTTTTAATCTCTTAAGAGTTTATAAATATTCTGTAACCATCTATATAGTTTCCACTTCGTTCATTCATGAAACTGCAGTCAGTCAGACAGGTGGCTAAGCCTGGAATCATCTGAAATCTCAACTGAGCTAGAAATCCAATATGGTTTTATAACTCACATGCCTAACACCTCGGCAGCAATGCATGAACAGCTGACAGCAACATAGGGGGTCTCAGAGTCTCTCTGTCTCTGTCTCTCTCCCTCTCTCTCTCTCTCTCTCTCTCTCTCTCAAGATATACTTTTTTAGAATTGCAAACATTTATAGAAAACAAGAATAATGCAGGTAAACTATGTGGGAATATTATTAAAGAAAATTCCTGAGGAGATGGCTCAGCATGTAACCTGCTTGCCATGCATGCCTGAGGATCTGAGTCAGGATCCCAAGAGCACACATAAAATACCAAGAATGGTGGCATGCATCTGTAATCCCAGCAGGTGAGGGGTGGAAACTGAAGTATGCCCAGCATTTGTGAGCTACCTTGCCTAATTCAATTGGTAAGGTGAAGAGCAATCACAAAAAGACATCAGACTTCCATCAACTACTGATCTCCAAACACATGCACACACACAAACACAAAATAATTAATTATGCTACTGATCATATCAGGCATTTCAACAATAGTAAAGTTGTTGGCCTTTATTTGGCTGACCATACTAAACAGAACTGCTGGACTGCAGAGATGGCTAGGTGGCATGGTTAAGTATATTTCATGTTCGAAGATGAAGACCTAAGAAGGCCTGACATGCCTAAGTTCAGATCTTCACATCCTATGTTAAACAGCTGCACATGGCCATGCGTGCCTGTAACCTAGTCCCTGAAGACAGCAGATATCCAAGAATCACCAGAGTCCCTGCAAACTCCAGAATTAGGTCTTAGAGACAGACCTGAGCAACCAAGTAATATTCTATCCAATACAATTAAGTACACAAACTTGTTGAGAAAAAATATATATATATTCATATACACACATACATACCTACATAAATACATTAAAACTTCAGATTAATAGAGAAAGAATCAGCCCTGATACCAAATGGTCACAAGAATAAGGACCAGTCACCATTATTAAAAATCACCTGCAAAGTTCATTAAGTGTTAAACAAAAAGCAAGAAGAGGGGGGAGCTCAGTAGCTAAAAGGCACTTCTTGCAAAGCATGGTAGCCTGCATTTGACTCCCTAGTACCCACATAAAGCTAGACACACAAAGCATCATGTATGCCTGGTGTTCACTTACAGTGACAGGAAGCCATGGAGTGCCCATACTCTGTCTCTCTGTTCCCTTCTCTCTTTCTCAAATAAATATATAAAATATTTATAAAGACTGGAGAGATGGCTCAGTGATTAAAGACACTTGCTTGCAAAGCCTGATGGCCCTGATTAGATTCCCCAGTACCCCCTTAAAGCCAGGTGCACAAAGTGCCTCATTTATCTGGAGTTCATTTGAAATGGCAGGAGGCCCTGATGTACCTATACTCATTCATTTTCTCTCTCTCTCCCCTCCCTCTCTCCCCCTCCCCCACACACTGCCTCTTTCTCTGTCTTTGTGTCAAATAAATATAATTTTTAAAGAAAGAAAAAGAAAAGGCAAGACTTGGACAGAGAGATGGCTCAGCATTGAGAGTCACTTGCTTGCAAAGCAAGGCAGCACACATTCAATTCCCAAGCCATCCATGTAAGCCAGTGCAAGTGTATGGTGTTCATTTGCAGAAGTTAAGAGGCCCAGACATGCCCATACACACACACAAATAAATAATATTTAATACCATGCTTCTTCAACAAAGTTCTTTGGGTGGGGAAAAAATATATTCATGGATCCCTAATACAAATTTTAACATAGAGCAGATATATAGATCTATAACACTCTTCATCTACATGAATACTTACAGAGCAGCAGAATGTCACCATACGATATATCATATTTTATATGCAATGCTATTTATATGCAACATCAGTGTCTTAGTGATTAAGAACAATTGTCATAACATTTTTCAAATGAAAAAAGACAAGTTAGCCAATAACTCTCAGTATTGTTATGAACAAAACCTTAGCCCAGAAAAATAAACAATGACACAGCCAATTGAATCTCATGAAGCTAAAATATTTTTTAATTTATTTACAAGAAGGGAGGGGGGAGAGAGACAGACAGGCACAGATATTGTGGGGGAGGAGAACAGGTGCTTGCCATGGCCTTTTGTCACTGTAAACTCTAGTATTTGCACTACTTTGCATCTGGCTTTATATGGGTACTGAGGAATCGAACCCAGTAGGATTTGTAAGCCTTTAACCAATGACCCATCTCCTCAGCCCCCTCATTAAACTTTCTAAAATTTTTTTCTTAATGATATTTAAATCTTGAATTGTAATGATTTGCTGAAGTGGAGGGTAGGTGGATTACAAAGCTTTGTTTCTAGGTTTGGTTGGCAATGATCATTGTTTATTTTCCTGAACGGGTTTGGTTTTATTCAGGAAGTCTTTCCCTACTCCTATATGGTGGAGATTTCCTCCTATTTTTTCTTCCAGTAGGAGACAAGTTTCTGGTCTTACAATGAGGTCTTTAGTCCATTTGGACTTGATTTTTGTGTATGATGGGAAGATTGAGTCTAGTTTGATGATTTTAAAAATGGTCATCCAATTTGTCCAGCTCCATTTGTTGAAGATGCTATCTATTCTCCAATCTACGTTATTGGCACCTTGGTCAAAGATCAAGTAGCTGTAGTTATTTGACCTTAGGGCTGGGTCTTCAATTCTGTTCCATTGGTCTATGTTTCTTTTTTTAATGCCAATATCATGCTGTTTTTGTTACTATGGCTTTGTAAGATAGTTTTAGATCAGGTATAGTGATACCACCAGAGGTGTTTCTTTTGCGGAGGACATGTTTGGATATCCAAGGTCTGTTGCCATTCCATATGAATTTTCAGATCATTTTTTTCTATCTCTGTGAAGAATAATGTGGCAATTTTTATTGGTATTGAATTAAATATGTGTGTTGCTATTGGTAGAATTACCATTTTCACAATATTATTTCTACCTATCCAGGAACATGAGAGATCTTTCCATCTTTTCAAGTCCTCCTCAATTACTTTCTTGTGTATTTTTTATGTTTTAATTATATTGGTCTTTCACTTCCTTGATTAGTGTTATTCAGAGGTACTTTTTTGTTGCTATTGAAAATGGGACAGCCTCACTAGTTCCTTTCTCGGTATATTTGTCCTTTGCTAATAGAAAGGTTACTGATTTTTGGGTGTTGATTTTTTATCCTGCCACTTTACTGAAGGAATTACTCACCTTTAGAAGTTGAAATGGAGACTTTCAGTTGCTTATGCATAGGATCATGTCATCAACAAATAGGGTTGACTTGACTTTTTCCTTTCCACTTTATATCCCTTTTATTTCTTTCTCCTGTCTTTTTGCTTGAGCTAGGACTTCTAGTACTATGCTGAAGAACAGTGGTGAGAGTGGGCACCTTGTCTTGTTCTCAATCTCAATGGGAACTCCTTGAGTCTTTCCCCATTAAGTATTATTTGGGGATATGTATAATCTTTATTGTGTTGAGATATAAACCTTTCATGCCTACTCTCTCTAGCATTTCAATCATGAAATGGTATTATATTTTGTCAAAGACCTTCTCTGCATCAATTAAGATGATCACATGGTTCTTGTGATTAAGTTTAGTTATGTGGTATATGACATTGTCCAGTTTCTTTATGTTGAACCATCCCTGCATCCCTGGGATGAAGCCTACTTGATCAAGGTAGATAATGCTTTTGATGTGTTGTTGAATTCGGCTTGTGAAGATTTTGCTTAGGATCTTTGCATCTAAATTCATCAAGGAAAATAGGACTATAGTTTTTTTTGGTTGAGACATCGTGCCCAGAAGTATCACCCACCCCCCAAAAAAATAACTGACTGCTGTTCTAACCCCATAAGGAATACCTACAACCTCACTGAGGGGCGGGGAGGAGAGAAGAGAGGGAAGGGAGAGGTAGTGTGATTTATTTCTGGATCACCCTCTATTTCACAGTTTTATTTTTTTGTTTGACAGGTGCATGGTAATCAATCATAGGACCCCTGTATCCTAAGCACATACTTCCAATGAGTAATACCCCAGCCTCACAGCATGTGCTTTTCATAGCTATCTTGGAAAAGAATTGAGAGTAAATACTATATGCACTGATCTAGGAAGAAAGAAACTGATATATAAAATATATTTTAATGGAAGTTTTTTATATATACAAATGTTGGGAATTTTGTTCAGTCTGCTTTGTTTTATATGAGTGTGTATATAACATACTAGATTATAAGAAAGAAATATTTTGCAACTGTTTAAATTATATATATTGAAAATCATAAGAAATCCTTCATATTCTATATGCAATATTAACTGCTACTGAATTATTAAACTACTAAAATAGAATCTACCATCTGAAAATCTTTAGGCTGAAAATGCAGAAATCTCTGTTTTAAATATACCCAAATTCTTATATAATTTGGGTAAACTAATAAAAACATTAGGTACATAAAAGAAAAAATAGATTTTACTACTTTTACATTATTAAAATATATACATATTTATACTTAAATGTATGCATAAATATGTGCATATATTTAGATGTAAATTTGTATAATTTAGGTTTAAATCATGATGGGAAATACAAGTATCATAATGAATTTCTAGAATATAAGAATAGACAAATTTCATTCAGCAGTGACATCAGCTAATTATCTTAGTTGAATTTTAATGCTACTATACAATTCATAATTTCTCATTTTTGTCAGTTTCTACACTGTATCTACTAGTCTTCACATCTGTGATAGTAAACCACAGGTGTTCTGTTTCAACTGAAATGAGGAACTAATCATAATGGTTTTGTCCTAGAATCCATGATGATGATGCTTCTAACAGATTATCAAATTTCCTTCTTCTTTAATATTAATTGACTAATTTGAAACATGAACAGAAATGGTTGTATTATATGCTTGTATATGTTTATTGTTCTAATATGAACTTGAATAATAGGATATTGTGGTAGTCTTAATGTAAATTGTCTCCCATAGGCTAATGTGTTTGAACACTAGTTTCCCAACTTTTTGAGATGGTTGTGTATGCTTTAGGCAATGGAGTCTTGCTAGAGTATCTGTGTCACTGGCAGCCAGGTCTAAAGTGTTACAGCCAGGCTCTGCATATGGTTCTCTCTCCTTTACTTCCTGTCTGCCTATGATTTTGCCACACTGTCTTCCCCATGATGGACTTCACCCTTTAAACTGTAAGCCAAATTAAATCCTTTTCTCTCAGGCATTCTATCCTAGCAATGAGAAAGCAAGTGATGCAATAAATTGGTACTAAGGAGTGAGGCCATGGCTGCCATATACCTGACCATTAGATTCTTAGTATTCTGGAACTGGTTTGTGGGGGAAAGAAGCTTGAAATTTTGGACTACAAAAGTCTTACAATGATGTAAGCAGAGCTTAACAGACCATTCTGGGGTAAGTTTGAAAAATAAATATGGATTGCAGAGTCCAGGTTTATGAGGTTTCTGTAGAGAGCAAGGACTCCTAGGAAAAGGCAATTTATATGATATTCTGGCAAAAAAAAAAAAAAAACAAAAAACCCTACATTCTGCCCATGTCCTAATAACTTCTGCAAAGTTGAATTAAAAAGCAACGAATGGATTAATGTGTTTGACAGAGGAAATGTCAAGGTAGAATAAAATTAAATCTGTGGTATGCCTGCTCTTAGCTATGTTGATTCATTCTACAATGAAAGAGAACAAAATGCAGAACTGAAAAATAGCTTAAAAAGGAAAAAACTATAAGTTTCAAATCCCAGGCAAGGAGACTGTAGCCCCTTTGAATGTCATCATGAAAGATATTACTACCCTTAATGAGAGATTTAGAGCTTTGCCCTGGGACACTTCTCTTGCAATGAGAAAACATAAAGGTTCAGCATATGTACATGGAAAGTTTAAAATACCTAAATAAAATATGTAATAAATGTTTACTTGGTGTCTATAAAGTCTTTCATCCAATCCTCTACTCTTTTCTACCACTGCCTTTTAAACATTAGCAGTGCTTCCCACAATATCGTGTACTTATGACAGTTTCCCTATTAAAGATGCAGCTCAAGCAACCAGTGCCTCATTTGCATCAATAGCCCCAGTGCCTTCCATGTACTGATCAATAAGATACTGTGTGCAGCACAGAGCCTCACCCCTGTGTGCTCGGCACTTAGAAGGCTGAGCAAGAGAACCATCCATCCGCAAGTCTGAAGGAACCTTGGGCTACACAGTAAGTTTCAGGCCAGCCTGGGCTATTGAGTGAGAACCTATTATAAACTAATTAGTTAGTTAACTCTATAAATTTGCTGGCAAAGGAAAGAAATAAACTAAGAATGAATTTTAACATAAAATTTAAGCACATGATTTTTACATAAATTACATAGATTTTGTCTGTGAGGCTGAGTAAACTGCAACCCCCTCCCCAACCAATCACATGCTCTAAAAACAACTTTATTCTTCTTAGAGAGCAAAATTCAATTTGGTATCAAAAAGTAGTTGTTAGTGCTAGAATTGAAAGCTAATAGGCAATTTGTAGGCTTACTTATTCTGAACTTTTTAGAACACTTCCTCACAAATAACATATTAGTTACCAAGGAAAAATTAAACTCTGGTTTTTACAAGTCATTAAATTTCTTTTCAACTTCATATAACCTGTCAGTTCTCAATTACACCCCCCTGGGATAAAAATCAGTCCAAACGTTATAAGTATATAAGCATAAAATAAAACTAATCCATGAAAAACATGCAAAAAAGAATAGTATCTATCAAAAAAGCACTTTATAAATTATAAATTTTCAATTCTGGGAATTGCTTAACACCAACAGTTAAGCCATGATATATATTTTTTTAATTCACTGAGCTAAAACGGAATCAACAGCATTACTACTTTACCAAGTAATCACAGACTAGGTGAACAATTTTAAAATCAAACTATTTTAAAGGAAGACTAAGCATCCCATAGGAAATAAAAGTGGAAATGAGTCCAAGGGAGCAAATGGCTTGGTTCCACACCCTTAAAATTGCCTACAGCAATGCATCAAAAAATAAAATAAAATAAGCCCCCTGAGTCTAGGTCAGCAGCATAGTGTTACAACTTAAGCATTGGGTCATCAGTGGCAATGGAAGGCTGATTAAGGGTTGAGGTAATATATTTACTTACTCCAGTAAGGAACCATGGAGCACTACCCCCAACAGTACAAAGAGTTCTTATGTGGACATCATGTAAAAAGAAACACCACAATCATTTATTTATATTTTAATACTTAAATATAAAACTTGCCAGAACAGGAATCTAAGAAATAACACAAACAATATAATAAATATTAATATTTCAACTTGTTATAAAAATAAGACAGAACTCTATTCAGCAATCTCCTTATTGCATTTTGTAACAAAACAACTGATTTTTACTACCCGTTACTAAAATCTGATCCCAATTCCTAATTTTTAAAAATGCCTTTAATCTAAAGGATTAAAAATACAACATTAACACAAAAAAGAAGAACATTACAAGTAAGAAAACCACTGCCAAATAGAAATAGAATCTTTTCAACTTATGGTAATAACAGGTTAAGATAACATTGCTGTGTCTCCAACTTAAAAGGCTGTTCCAAATAAGACTATAAATACATTATAGATATTATTTTTCAAAGTTCTTGGGAAATATTTTGGAAATTAATCAAGATAATAATCACAGAGGAAAAGACTGTGTTACCAAGTACCTACACAGACACTAGTATACATCACTAATTACAAAGCACAGTGAATATTAAGGTCAAGGCATTTCTTTTTAAAATTTGAGAGAGAGGAATAGAGAGAAGGGGTGGAAAATGGGCACACCAGGACCTCTAACCACTGCAAACTCACAGGCAAGGGCCTTAATGGCTAAGCCATCTCTCTAGCCCCAAGGTACATTTGTTGTTTTGTTTTTTGTTTTGTTTTGGTTTGGTTTGGTTTTATGAAAAGAAAAAAGTACTCGGAAGGCATGGTGGTACATGCCTTTAATCCCAGCACTCAAGAGGCAGAATTAGGAGGATAGCCATGAGTTCGAGGCCACCCTGAGACTACATAGTGAATTCCAGGTCAGTCTGAGCTACAGCAAGACCTGAATGCAAAAACAAACAAACAAAAAAAAATTTTTTAACAGAAAATGTTACCAGTATCAAACACTTTGGATTGTGAAAACCATTATATAGCTATGTTAGTAAGGTTTGTATTAAAAAAAAAAAAATCACTCAAGCCGGGCATGGTGGTGAATGCCTTTAATCCCAGCACTTGGGAGGCAGAGGTAGGATCACTATGAGTTCAAGGCCACCCTGAGACTACATAGTTAATTCCAGGTCAGCCTGGACCAGAGTGAGACCGTACCTCAAAAAAAAAAAAAAAAAAATCACTTAAAAATAATGCCCAATTCATTTTGTAAAGTCTTTTACATAGTATTTCTACTCTTTAAACATTTTTACATGAGGACAACTTTACAAAATATTATCAGGGTGAAGACAAAAAATGCTTTATGTAATAACTAACTTAAGTCTCCTAAATTCCAAGGGTTAATGATTTTTTAAAACTCAGTGGAACATTGATTCCAGTGGGATCACAATGACTTTACAGCTATGCCCAAATGGAATTTGCAGGCTGATGAGAAAAGGAGAAATTAAATTTGAAGAAAAAAAAAAAGAGTAAAAACAGAACAAAACAACAACCACAACAACAAAAGCCAATGGAACATCATTACATAATTGCATTAAAAGTATTTCAGCCAGGCAAGGTGGCACATGCATTTAATCCCAGCACTCGGGAAGCTGAGATAGGTGGATCAATGCAAACTGAAGGCCAGCCTGAACTACAGTGAGTTCCAGATCAGCCTGAGCTAGAGTGAAACCCTTCCTCGTAGAAAAGTTCACTTTTATAAAGTATAAACTTGGTATATCATGTTAAGTAGCATATATTCTCTTGTTTCCAGCATAAAAAGACATGCAAATCACACTGAAGGATATGAAGCTTTTGCGGTATCTTGAAGGAAAAGAACTTAAGCAGGTAAGAAAAATGGTTGGAAGGGTAGAAAATGTGTTCCAGACAGATGCAACCACACATACAATAGCAACTAGATATGAATGGCTCTATGTCTGAGACATAGTAAGTAGTGCAGTTGTTCAAACCATCCAAATAAAGGGGCTTAAGAAAGATCCAGTAATGAGTCTTAAAGAAGTCATGAAAAGACAATGTACTGACATTAAAGGAAGTTCCAATTATATCTTGAAGACAAATGTGAACATACAGATCACTGAGACTCCAACAGACTGAATGAACTGCTCAACAACAAAGAAAACTGAAAGACCACTTGGGAACTATCCCAACAGTCCCAAATGGAAACAAAAGCAAAGGAATAGAAAAGAACAGCCAAAGCCAGAAAGATTTAGAAAAGAAAATGAACACCCACAAGATGGGAACAAGAGAGAAGGCTAAACTAAACATAATTTCTAGAGAGCCAGGCACCTACCTTTAATCCCACCACTGGGGAGGCTGAGGTAGAAGGAAAACTGTGAGTGTGAGGCCAGAATGGGCTACATGGCAAGTTCCGGGCCACACTGAGTTGGAGTGAAACCCTGCCTCAAAAATGAAAAAAAAAAAAAAATCAAATCAAAACAAAGCCTTTAATCCCAGCACTCAGGAGGCAGAGATAGTAGGATCACTGTGAGTTCAAGGCCACACTGAGACTACATAGTTAATTCCAGGACATCCTGGACCAGAGTGAGATCCTACCATTTAAAAAAAAAAAAAAAATCAAAAGAAAAAGCATAATTTCTAGATGTTTTGCCTTAAGGTAATAGGTGAACAATGATGTTATTAGTTACAATTAGAAAAAGAGTTAAGCTTCATTTTAAATGCAATCAGTTTAGATACCCTAGCAAATCCAAATGCATTTTACCAGCTTCAGGAAAAAGTTTTGGGCTCCATAATTCAATAAAGCAGTTGTCAAAAATTGTGAAAGCTGAAGCCACATTGGAAATTACACAAAGTACTGTCTTCTCAAGGTCAAAAACAAAAGACAAAGGGAAAGGTACTACAAATCCAAGAAAAGAATTCTATATATTTTACATATGAAGTAAAAGAATAAAACTACAAAATATACAGAATTAGAAATAAGTCAAAATGCAGTATAGTTATCTTTCCAGGTCAGTTTTGCATACCAGAAGAGAAAGATACACTGAGAGCTGGAAAAGGATGTAGAATCCAAGAAATTTTTCTTTCTATGTTTATTATGGTGATAAAACAGTGGGAGTGACATATGACCACCAAAAAAATAAAGAAATCTGAAAACATAATGTTATGAACAGCACAACATAAAATGACATATATAAATGAATAATAACTATATAAAAATACACATATAAAAAACATGAGATTGAAAGAAAAAAAGAAAATTAAAAAGTTATGTTAGACTTCTATTTTTCCTTTTATGTTTTCTTTTAATGTTATTCTATACAGTGAATAAAAATAAAATTATATTCTAGACATACCCTCATCAAATAAACCATAAGGTTAAAATTATTCGAGGGGGATATCCTTATGTTGAATAATAAAAATATAACAGCAATTCAATCCTAATTTTAATAATCATCTAATCTAATATAAATTTGCATTCCTAAAAGTGATCTAGTTGTTTCCAAACATCTCATGACTTCCCATGTCTCACTAAAACTTGGAAAATATGAGGTAAATGACATATTAACTTGAACAATCATAAAAATGCTTAGAAAGTAAAAGGCTCATTTAATGAAAAAACTAGAAATGTTTCCATATGTTTCTATGAAGTATTCTTTTCCCTGTAAATGAACACATTCAAGATTTTATTTTTGGCTTTGTTTCAGAAAAAAAAAAAAGACCATCTGCATAGTGTAGCACTTACACGCACATCTCAGTCATGCAATAGTTATGTCACAGCTCATATATTAAATAAAAATTACATTCAAGCCCACACAACCTCACAGACCCAAAGTCTTCCTTCCTATTAAGAGTATTCCTAAAGGAGCTCTCACTGCACTTTGCTGCTAACGTCACGCGACTTTTGCTAGGAAGTTAAATACTAAAACTAAAACATCAAATAGATCCTAACACGGTTGTGACTGACCTAAAAAAAAAAAAAAACTAATTTTTACTAGCTATAAACCATGACTACGTACTTTTCACAGAAGCAGGTGTAAAGGTGGTATAAACTGTCACTATACCACACTGCACTGTAATTTTTTAAAACTAAAATATTGTTGGATTTTGTCAGAGATATAGCAGGATGATCATGTACCATTTAATACTTATAATAACCTTGTTACATTTTTAACTGTATTTCTCTAAATTCAGCAGCACATATACATAGAACTATGTTCATGATAGATATTATCTAGTTTTTATAAACATCTCTGAATGCCAGTTTTATTATTGCTATGATATACATATACCATTTGTACTACTCTTCACTTCATAAGGTAAAGAAGCAACAATACTACACAATGCTATAGGGGTAAGCACAACCAGATTTATGGTCAGATACTGCAACTCAAGCACTTACTAGGAGGATCCAGAACCAGAGACAAGATTGTTAATCTTCCTGTGATCCAGCATGTCTCATTTATATCATGGGATATATAATACCTTCTTCACCAAATTGATGTAACCACTAAATGACCCTATAGAGATATCAAGTACTTAGAAGATGGCCTGGCCCATAACAAGCACTTAATAACTAAAATTACTCCTAACTTTTATATTGAAAACAGTGTTTTTGATCAATCTTTTACTCCATTATTTTAAGCAATATTCTTTAAAATTTTTGACATACAGGATATATTTTTCTTCATGTGTAGTAAAATAAATATTTTTAAATTAAAATTTCCTTTGTGCTATTGAAAATTATCTAGACTACCCACAGTGACATGTGTGTTAAGAATGAACACTTAATAGCAATTAAGTCATAATTTTATTTTTTCCAATTAAAAAAACAATAATTTTGAGAATTTAAGAAACACCCCTAGATCCCATAAGCAGTAAAATATAATCGAGATTTGGAGTGAGGAAGAGATTGCATAGGGCCAGAATGTAAAAGTGTACTATAAGAAATTAGGAAAGAGGGATGGAGCAATGGCTTAGTGGTTAAGCACTTGCTTATAAAGCCTAAGGACGCCAGTTTGAGGCTCGATTCCCCAGGACCCACATAAGCCAGATGCACAAGGTGGCACATGCATCTGGAGTTCGTGTGCAGTAGCTAGAGGCCCTCATACACCCATTCTTTCCCTCCTTCCCTCCCTCCCTCTCCCTCTCTCTCTCTCTCTCTCTCTCTCTCTCTCTCTCTCGCTCTCTCTCTTGTTCTCAAATAAATATTTTTTTACTTTAAAAAAAAAAGAAATTAGCAAGGAGATTAAAAAAAAAAACTCATACCTAACATCAATGTTTCATTAAGAAAAATGTGTTGGGGCTGGAGATATGGCTCAATAGTTAAAAATGCTTACAAAGTTGATGACACTTGTCAGATTTCCCAATACTCACGTAAAGCCAGATGTACAAAATGGCACATGCATATGGTGTTCGTTTTCAGTGTCAGGAAACCCTGGTATGATCATGCTCATTCATTTTCTTTCCCTCTTTCTTTCTCTCTCTCCCTCTCTTCCTCTGTCTCTCCCTCTGTCTCTCTCAAATAAATAAGTAAAAATATTTTTAAAAGAACAAAAAATGTTTCAATGTTTTATGCCTTACAGCTATATTTGTGGTCTACAAATTATTCTTCAGAAATTCCCAGTATGACCAAATCATGATCATTTGAAGAATCTTAATATATGCCACTCAGGTAAAAATTAAGTATCTTTCAACAATCTTTGTATTCTAGCAAAATGTAAGCTTACAGAACTGGGAACCAGTAAATGTATATTCAGTATAAATTGCCCAGTCTTGGTATATTATGTTATAGCAGCTCAAAACACACCCTAACTGGAGAGATGGCTCAGAGGTTAAATGTACTTTCTGCATATGCATGGAGGATTGAGGGGACCTGAGACCATCAAAGCTGGAACCTCCAGGTGCCACATAAACAGCAGGGTGTAGCCAAGAACACCTGTAAGCCCAGACCCACAGGCAAGCAGAGACCCAAGAATATTCCCAGCCTTGCAAGTTCCACAATCAATAAGAAACTTGGCCTCAAAACAAGACTAGGCAGAAGAAAGATGGGATCAGGCACCAGACATTCTGCTCCAAACACCATAGACAAGTACCCTCAGCCAAAAGCAAGTATCTATACCACACACACAAGCAAATAAAAGAAAATACCTAGATACTCCTTGGGGAGAAATTTAAACTCCTACTCCAACACTTGTAAAATAGAAGGTTTCATAAAGCCTGTGATAGATGGAGATTCCCTAAAATGCCTGGATCTGATTAGTGGCCTGGAAAAACTGATGCCCAGTGGTGACCATCACAGTACTGCAGTTCAACCTCAGCCACAGCTGCATGGGCATAAGGGAATATAAAGAATACAAAGCCTATCTCAGTCAAGCCAAAGGTACTCTTGATGAACCTTGTTATACATGACTGATCCTTACACTGCAGCCAACAGCCTAGCTGTTTCTTCTGAAACTTAGAATATTAGAAAATAGCAGATTTAAATACTAAAGATTAGGAGCCACAACAGGAAAAAATAATAATAATAGCTGATCATCCACATTCCTTATGCTGATGGCACAGAAGGGACCACTCTCTAATGAGACCAAGAAGAATCAAGCTGCTTGTCACAAGCACTCATACTGACAGCATTGCTGCCTGAACCCAGCCTTTGACCAGAAGTAGTAAAATAGCATCACAGACTGGGCACAAAAGTAAAGAACTATTGTCTCTGATGCAAAAGTTTCCACTTTGAGCAGTAATACAACCAAAAAAATATGAACACATTGTGGAATGAAGAGGGCCACATCTGTATAAAGTCACACCACCCATCCATGTCCAGCTACTCTTGATAAACTGACGACAAACCTGTAACTTACATACTCCAACCAAATTCCATTCACTATCAGCTAATTGTTGGCACACCATTGTAACCATCAAAATTAAGGTGCTACATATTTTTAACTTCTGAGACCACTTATCAGATGTCAGTGCTGCTACATTTTCCTTAGTAATAGACAAAAGTATAAACCCTTAAGACTTGAAAATAAGGTTAAACACCACTGCCTCACTTACTGAGCAGGCTCTGTCTAATGTAACCACACATGCAATCTAAAATGTGGAAATTTTAAAATAGACAAAATCATTAACATTTTCCCAAATACATAGGAAGTATTATTAAATGGTAAAATGAAAATGTATTTCTTATACTTTTATGAAAAGTGTTTGAACCCATTAAATACTTTATATTTATTTATCAATTCAGAATAGCTATTCATAAATACTTAAAAGCCACAGGTGACTAGTGGCTAGTAATGAGAAATGTAATTTATTACATACATCATTCTCCAAACTGGAAAACTTTAATCTTTCTTTCTCTTTTACCTCTAGACCTATGATCTTCTTCCCACCCAAATATTTAACTTATTCATTCATTTATTCATGCTATGTACAGGCATGAGAATATGTTTCTCTGGAAGAGAGAAATAAGCAACTAATATGATTAAAGTGACCTCAGGGGTAACTAACCTAAGAGACATAAGTGAAAAGGGTGGGGGGATGCATGGTAGACAAAGAGAACAACATGGTAAAATCCTGAAGCAGAAGTAAATAAGACTGCTATATTTGAACACAGAAAACAGATCAATGTGGTTAGAGTTACCAAATAACACATAAATGTAACATATGATTTGCCCCATCAGTCATTCAACTTTGTCTAAAGGAGTTAGAAGGGATGACATAACAGGATTAGAAGCTGCCTACCTAATATTCATTCTCCTTTCAGAGCTATTAATAGGTTTTTAATGTATTAAAATGTATTTAAGGTAGAAATATATACAGCAAAAATATTCACCCTTCCCTAACTAGAATAAAAGTAGATAATGTTAAGAAACATTATTTTAGGAAGTATACAGAAAAAGACTTAAAGTACCCCAAGTACCACATATCCTTATATATGCTTAGAAGTTGCTCTTTGACTGTTAGCATCTGCTTATGTGCCTTGTCTCTATTCTCTAACTGATAAGACAGTGCCTAGATTTTTATGACAAAAAATACACTATGGATACACCAAATCTCTATTTTCCTTCTGTGAGTATGGACTTTTGGTATTTGAAAGGAAGACAATGCTTATATGACCAGCGCCCAATAAAAACCTCAGGCACTGAATGAGCAAGCTTGATTCTTATCTTTAAAAAGACAATGCAAGGCTCCAGAAGAGATGGTTTAGCAGTTAAGGTACTTGCCTGCAAAGCCTAAGAACTTATGTTCAAATCTGCAAGTCCCACATAGCCAGATGCACAATGATGCAAGCACGCAATGTTGCACATGCACACAAGGGGGCACAAGCATCTGGAGTTCATTCACAGCACGATGAAGGTCCTGGAGTGCCCTTTCTCTCTCTCCCTCTCTGCCCCTCCCTCCCTCCCCCTCCCCTCTCTCTCTCGCTCTCGCTCTCACAAAATAAATAAAACAATACAAGTAGGTTTCAATCTGAAATACCCCCACAGGTTCCTATCCTGACATATTGTTCCTCAGTTTGTGCTGCTATTTTAAGAAGCCTTTGGATCATTTAGGAGTTGCAGCCTAGCTGGCAGAAGTATGTCATCAGAGCTGTGCCTTTATAGTCCAGTCACTGGTATCAATACACTTTCTACTTCTTGATGAGCTATGATGTAAAAAGCCTCCAACCACCATATGTTCATACTGTTAGGAACTCTCCTATGCCTTCCTGACCACAATGACTAAGACGCACTTAGAACCATGAGTCAAAATGTACTTTTCCATCCTTAAATAATTTCTATTAGATACTTTTATCACTGCCACACCAAAAAAAAGGTAACAAAAGAGTGGGTATTCTAAGTTAAATGAAAATAACCTTAAAAAGAAAACAATAAGCTATAACACACTTCACAGGAAAAACAGACTTTGACTATGGTAGTTTGAGGGAGCAGATAATTTCAGATTTGCTCCGGCAGCATTCTTTTTAATCACATTGCTCTTAGTATATTGAAGGCTGAGGTGGAAGATCACAAGTTCAAGCCCCAACTCAGCTATATACCAAGACCCATAAAGAAAACAAAGACAAAGATAAAGGAGGAAAAAAAAAAAAAAAGAAATGCTCCACATTTTATTGGTGCTTCTTAACACAAACATTGTTATTTTCAGGAAAAGAAAAAACCATGGTCAATGTTTCTCTCTGAGAAGTATTTTAAACTCAAAAACATGTATCTCAGAATATATTAGGGGCATTTTCAGATCAGGGGTGGGTGATAGTCTGAAAAGAGAAACAGAAAAAGCATCTCACTACCTCCCAGGCTTTTTCTAAGTTAAAGAAGTATTCAACAACTCCAAAATCCTTTTTATATGCACACCTGGGAAGAATACCAAATCTGTAACTCTGCTCAGTTATACTGATGTGGTTTTAAACCAGATGTTTAAATGTTACAGTATGTATATTTTCTTCCTCTCTTCTAAGACAGAAGTAAAGTAAGAGGAATATCTGACTTCACTACACAAGAGACCTATTTAATAGTTGGGCAGTTATGTAAGTAAAGGTAGCTTGGCTAAGTCAATGTTGACGACATACAGAATGACATGATCCTAATGAGTTGGAAAATATTGGCTCTCATGAGAATAGACCAGATGCTACTGAGCTGAGAAAGCTACTGTATTATTGAATTTCATTTTTATGAGGTAAAATTTATTATTCAACCATTAAGGTATCCCATATGAAATCTTGCATAAAATACTTTTACAGTTATTTTCTGGAAAGTAGATTTTTATTTTAACATTAAGATATCTTTCAAAGAAGGAATTCCAGTGACCATTTGATGACCATTATACAGCTCTTAGTTCTTTTTGTATTTGTTTCTTTGGGTCTCACTCTAGCCCAGGCTGACCTGAAATTTACTACACAGTTTCAGGCTGGTCTTGAACTCACAGCAATCCTCCTACCACAGCCTCCAAATGCTGGAATTAAACATGTGTGTCACCACACCACACACCCAGCTTATTCAGCTTTTAAAATTTGTAAGTTATTACCCTGAAAATATCACATCAATGGTACTAAAATGTCAACAAAATAATGAACTATCTGAATACAGAAAAAAAAAAAAGGTTTTATTTTCCAGAGAAAACCAAAGTCATGAGTGATTTTATATTTATCTTCTTAGAAAATGACAACAGTTAGAATTTCTGTGGTGAAATAACTATCTAAAATATGAACAACAAAAATACAAAAAGTGGGCTGGAGAGATGGATTAGCAGTTAAGGTGCTTGCCTGTGAAGCCTAAGGATCCAGGTTCAATTCTCCAGAACCCACAAAGTCAGATACACAAGGCGGTGCATGCATCTGGAGTTCATTTGTAGAGGCTGGAGGCCCTGGTACACCCATGCTTTCCCTCTTCCCCACCCACTCTCTTTCTCTAATAAATAAATTTTTAAAAAATTTAATAGGGCTGGAGAGATGGCTTAGCGGTTAAGTGCTTGCCTGTGAAGCCTAACGACCTTGGTTTGAGGCTCGATTCCCCAGGACCCACATTAGCCAGATGCACACAGGGACGTACATGTCTGGAGTTGGTTTGCAGTGGCTGGAGGCCCTGGAGTGCCCTTTCTTTTTCTCTCTCTCTCTCCCTCTCTCTCTCTCTCTCTCTTTCTCTGTCACTCTCAAATAAATAAATAAAAATGAATAAAACATTTTTTAAAAATGTAATAGAAGATTTTAAAAAATACAAAAAACAGTGATCCCAATTCAGTAAGATAAATTAATCTCAAACATTAGCATCTCTGCTTTCTCCTTTGCCATTTATTATTTTTACTAAATTCCAATTATTTATTATACTTTCAGTAAATAACTTTCAAGGGAGTACCAGACTTTAATATCTTTCTTTATTTCAGGTCTTATTTACCAAGAAGATAATTTTTATATAAAAAATGACAAAAGAGGGCTGGAGGAATGGCTTAGCAGTAAAGGCATTTGCCTACAAAGCCAAAGGACCCAGGTTCAAATACCCAGGACCCACATTAGCCAGATGCACAAAGAGGTGCACATGTCTGGAGTTCATTTGCAATGGCTGGAGGCCCTGGCATGCCCATCCTCTCTCTCCTTTTTTCTCTGTCAAATAAATAAATAATTTTTTTTTAAAAAAAGACATATCTAAAGAACTGGCTTCAAAAAACAACCTTATTGGTGAACAGCTGTGGGATAATATTTGACAAAAACACTAAATTGTTCTTAGTATAAAAATCTTTAAAACAGGATATATTATCTGTCATCAATAGGCATACTTACAAGAAGCCAGTTAAATTAATGTATGAGAAATATCCTAAAGTAATTAAGTCAACTCAAACTATTCAAGTATGTTTTATGGTATCTAGTTGTGACATTATGCAGCATAATACAGGAAAATACTTAGCAGAATGCAGCAAAGTCAAGGAAAGAACAGGGTTTCTTATTTTCAGGTACTATTCTGTTGTTAGGACTCACCACCTTGGATCTAGAGAATTAAGATACAACTATAGGTTCCTATGAGCCTTGTCTTGTCCCTCAAGGGTAATAAAAAGATATGCAGACCTCCATCTCCAAGCTCAAAAAAGATAAAATCAACATGTTGAATTCTGTTCTTCTCACAACAATATCAATACTTACTATCCTATGTTATGCACTTCTTCAAATTACTTTTGCCCTATCATCATCTGAGCTAAAACACTGAATCAAGGAGACGACCAGGCAGACAAGAATCTATAGAAAATTTAGACCATGAACCACTTCCAGAGCAAGTTTCTATGTCCAAGAAAAAAACAAGTACGTCACAAAACATTATGTTTAGGAATCATAGCAGCTGTATGAGCAAGTAAAAGATATTATCTCCATTATATAAAGGAAAACTAAAACTCAGTGAAACAAAATGCCCTTCATCTGGCTATGTACAAAGTTACCAAGAGTTGTTGCTACAACTCAGGAGCAGAATACTTGATTCACCTACAGAGCCCTGGGATTCCCTGAGCTATGCATCCTTGTGCATCCTTGCAAAAAAAGACCAAAAATTGGTTAACATATTGAGCTGTTGGCCAGGGATACCCATGAGGTCCCCAAAACAATGTAAGCCATTGTCAAAACTTCTGATTACCTACCAGAGCTAAAAACTAATGCCCTATTGCTGAACACACCACAGGTTGTGGTCTCAGGGCAATCCTATAATTCAAGTGATGACTGAATAATAAAAATATGGTATATGCATACAATAACATTTTATTCAGCTATAAAGAAAAATAAAATTATGAAACATTCAGGGAAATGGACAAATCTGGAGAATATTATAATAAGTTCAGTAACCCAGGCTCAGAAAGTCAAATACCACATGTTCTTCTTCATATATGGATCCTAGATTCAAATCATTATTTGTATGTGAGTTGAAATAAGTCAGTAGTAGAGACTAGAAAGCTAATAAAGGGTATATTAGCAAGGGAAGGAAGGAAAGGGCTTAAGGGGACAGTATAATTGATATGTTAAGTAGAGGGGCAGAATACCTGTATGGGGGTGGGGGATGGCCTAAGGGGAATGAATAGAAGAGAGGAGGAGTTAGCAGAAAGCTTAATCAAAATTTAAGATTTATGAATAAGCCATATGGAAACCTACTTCTTTGCTAGCTACTAATGTGTATGTTAAAAAAAGAGAAGAGTTTGGGCACAAGGTAGATAATGTTCTACCCAGAAGTCAAAGATTGCTATTAGAAAAATTTCAGGGGCTGGAAAGATGGCTTAGCGGTTAAGGTGTTTGCCTGCAAAGCCAAAGGATCCCAGTTTGATTCTCCAGGACCCACGTAAGCAGATGCACAAGGGGGCACATACATCTGTGCAATGGCTAGAGGCCATGGCGTGCCCATTCTCATTCATTCATTCATCCATATTCTCTCTCTCATAAAAAATTAAAGAAAAGAAAAGAAGATACATTTAAAAAATATATAAAGAAAAGTTTCAGGACCAAGATTGGTATACCTTCCAGAGAGTTGTAGGCCAGAGAAGTCCTGAAACAAGGAAGCCCTCAACCTTTACAAGCTATTATCAAAGATCCTGGTGGCCCAACAGAACTAGATGGGAAGACCTATTGCTGAAGACTCTTCATTAGGTCACTAAAAAAAAAAAAAAAAAAAAAAAAAAAAAAGGAAGGAAGGAAGGAAGGAAGGAATCTAGCTAGAGCTAAGCTGGAAACCTCCCCTTTTTTAACTAGCTGTCAGGATGCTATAAAGATCTATACAGCCTGCTGAAGAACAAAAGTCATCAATGGTTTTAACCAGCAACAGACGCTGCAAGCTCTAGAGCTTGCCAGTGAGGCTAAATATATCAAGTGGTACAATGGCGGCATGTCTGTTATGGGAGAAATCAATTGCTCTCTGATTAGAGTTGAAGACCACTCGAGGGAAGGCAATTCCTGCCTAGGACCGGAAACTTAATTAAAAGCCTATGGCTTCAGGGGTCATACCTAGGGGGTAACTATTACTGATGTCTTCCTTAAAAGATATGTTATGCCCACCAAAATGCTCTCTAAATAGGTACATTATGCCCATATATTAAATTATCTCGCTTTTGGTTACAGATTCTCTTTTGAGATGGCAGAGACCACTGGGGTGACAGTGGAGGGTTCAACATCTCCATGATGTACTTCAAGGCCTGGGGACCACTGTGGAAGAGGTCGCAAAAAGAATTTAAAAGCCAAATGAAGAGAAGGAGTGCTTACAATACTGTCTTCCAGACTCAAAGTGACTGTGATATTCATGACCTCACAATGGCTGATGTTATCTACACAATACCTACATAATAGCAGGGAAAAAATGACTACATGAAAATAGAAAAGACACTAGTTGAAAAGAAGAAAGAATTCAGTGAAGAAGGGATTTAGAATGGGGAAAAGGAAGGACATTAGAAAGGGGTAATGATCATAGTATATTGTTTATATGTATATAAACTGCCAATAACAAACATTTTTTAAAAAATAGCATAATACTGGCACACAAAAAAATAGAAATAGAAAACAAAAAATAGATGTCCCAGAAATAAACTTATGCAACTACAAATATGTAACTTCACAACAGCTACATAAGCATATGTTGAAGGAAAGATAGCCTCTTCAATACATAGTACTGGGAAAGCTGTTTATCCACATACAGAGAAATGAAATTAGATCCCTATTATTCTTACTATTAGTACTGAACTTTAGAAATTATTAGATGGTCAAATCGAAAATACTTCAAGATCTAGGGAAAGACGTGAGTAGGATTCCAACTGCTCAGCACATATTAAGTGAGATTAAAATAAATTTTAAAAATTTCTATAGAGCACAGGAAAAAATTAGTGAATGAGTTAACAGACTATAGAAAGGGCAAAAGAAATAAAAACCTCTTCTAGCTGTTCATCTCTTAACTGGATTAATGTCCAGAATACATAAAGAATTCAACAAATAAACATCAAAAGATCCTGGTGTAGTGGCACACACCTTTAATCCCAGCACTTGGGAGGCAGAGGTAGGAAGATCACCATAAGTTCAAGGCCACCCTGAGAATACATAGTGAGTTCCAGGTCAGCTTGAGCTAGAATAAAAACCTACCTCAGAAAATAAGAAAGAAAAAGAGTTCAAATTTCCAGACATGGTAGTACACACCTTTAATCCTGGTGCTTGGGAGGTAGAGGTAGGAGGATCGCCATGAGTTCAAGGCCACCCTGAGACTACATAGTGAATTCCAGGTCAGCCTAGCTAGAGTGAGACCCTACCCCAATACAAAAACAAAAAAGAAAAAAATCAAAAGAATAATCCAATCAATATATATGCCAATGAAGAGTTTTCAAAAGAAGTACAAATAGCCACTAAAACATTTTAAAAATGGTCAACAACGGGCTGGAGAGATAGCTTAGCAGTTAAGTGCTTGCCTGTGAAGCCTGATGATTATGGTTCGAGGCTCAGTTCCCCAGGTCCCACGTTAGCCAGATGCACAAGGGGGTGCACGCGTCTGGAGTTCGTTTGCAGAGGCTGGAAGCCCTGGTGGGCCCATTCTCTCTCTCTCCCTCTATCTGTCTTTCTCCCTGTGTCTATCACTCTCAAATAAATAAATAAAAAATGAACAAAAAATATTTTTTAAAAAAATGGTCAGCATGATTAGCCATGAAAGAGATGCAAAAGAAAACTATATCAAAATTCTATTTTACTAGAGCTTGATAGCTACCATCAAGAACAAAGGCTAGCAAGGACTCAGCCAAAATGGAACCGGTATAGAAATCTGAATGGCTATTCCTAATAAAAATACAAGAAGAAGTATGATATAAGCTTGCTATATGATTCCTGGGTATAAAGGAGTCAAAACCAGAATAAAATAAAGATGAGCACACTCACGTGGAGAATTATTAACAATAGCAAAATTATGAAATCAGCCTCAATTCCCAGGAAATAATGAATGAATAAAAAATAATAATATATATGTATAACAGAATATTATAAAATTGTCATTTATAGAAAAATGGATGGAACTTAAAAGCATTACATTAAGCAAACTTAACAAGGCTTAATAAAATAAATATTTCATTTTCTCTCATATAGAATCTACTACTTAAAAAGGCAAAATGGAAGTAGATTAAGGACTATGTGGAGGGGGAGTGAGCCATTGAGAATGGGGAAGGAGAGAAGTGGAATATGATCGAAATACCTTATATATTTTCATATATATAAATAAACAAAACTGTAGTAATGAAACTATTTTATACAAATGTACATTAAAATGCTATTCTTTAAAAACTACTTTTGTGCCAGGCAGGGTGGCACATGCCTTTAATCCCAGCTCTCAGGAGGCAGAGGTAGAAGGATTGCTGAGTTCAAGGCCACCATGAGAGTACATAGTGAATTCCAGGTCAGCCTGGTCTACAGTGAGACCTACCTCAAAATAAACAAACAAACAAAAAACTACTTTTGTGTTACCAAGAAAAATGATTACTTTGATCTAAAAACAACTATAAGAAGGTAAACCTATATAATTTTTCATTTATAGGCAAGCTGTATGACATCATGTATAAATTATACTGTGATCAAAGCAGTATCTTTTATTAATTAACAGTCATTCAAGATCTAAGATTAACATTTTTCCAGAAAATAAAAAGAATTTGTTTACCAAGTGTTATGAATAAAAACGTAGTTCACTTTAACAGTATTATCCAAGACATCATAATTATTCTTGATTGGTTACCATTTCAAATATATATAGTGAACTTTCAAGAGTTATGTATGTGGACTGGAGAGATGGCTTAGCAGTTAAGGTGCTTGCATGCAAAGCCTAAGGACCCAGGTTCACCTCCCCAGTATTCACATAAAGCCAGACGCACAATGTGGCACATGACCCTGCAATTAGTTTGCAGTGGCTAAAAGCTCTAGAACAGCCATTCATGTGTGTGTGTGTGTGTGTGTGTGTGTGTGTGTGTATACATATACATACATACATACATATACATATAAACATATATTTACACATATATATAAAATCTGTAGGTATGTATGTGTGTATATATAGAATTATAAATTATACAAGAGTTATGTATGTACATGAGGCCACAGGGTAAATTAAGAGGGGACTTGATAACCAAAATAGTAATAATAATGTCTAACAAGTAAAAAATGTATCCAGATATTTGTACTAAAGGACAAAACTGGATAGCTTAATGCATAATTTGCGTTCACACATAAGATATAAATATCCAGAGACTAGTTGGGAGGAATAAAGGGATTCAGGGAGGGGGTTTTGGGAAAGGGGAAAAGGGAAGAGAAAAGGGACTATGATCATGGTATATTGTCTATATGTATGAAAGTTGTCAATAAAAAGTTAAAAATAATAAAAATATAAATATCCCCTTTTGCAGAAATATAAGTTAGGTATGCTGTGCATATGGACTGAGTATTAGTCACCTCTGATACAAATTTATCATGTTACCTGTAGTTTGGAAAACTTCATTCATCAAAGCTTCATTCACTACTGAAGAGCTAGCATTTCCAACTTGAGACCAACTTTGATATATTGCTTGAAGAAGCAATGTCTGTGCTCTTGTAGCTTGAATTGTGAGATTTGGAAGTTCAAATATACCTTCACCTAAAACAAGCTGAGATCTTTTAGTCCTACAAGACAAAACAGAAAGACAAATAATACAGTAAATAGCATTTGTCAACAACATACTAAAGGAATATGGTTGCAAAGAAAGAGAGGTAGCCGTTACAAATAGTTTAAAATAAATTGACTATGCAATTCTGTTAATTTTAAGTGCTCCTATTTCAGAGACTCAATGATCAATATAAACATACAAACTAGAAACATGTCCAAACATATAAATATTCTGCTAAACAATTATAAGTTAGCCAAGTTAAAACAGCAGTGAAAAATGCTACTAGTTACAAAAATTTACTAACAAATATATTGTTCTAAAAATTTTTTTAATTAATTAATTTATTTATTTGAGAGCGACAGACACAAAGAGAAAGACAGATAGAGGGAGAGAGAGAGAATGGGCGCGCCAGGGCTTCCAGCCTCTGCAAACGAACTCCAGATGTGTGGGCCCCCTTGTGCATCTGGCTAACGTGGGACCTGGGGAACCGAGCCTTGAACTGGAGTCCTTAGGCTTCACAGGCAAGTGCTTAACTGCTAAGCCATCTCTCCAGCCCCTAAAATTTTTTTATCCATTGAATTCTATCATAAAAATTCTCTGGGGGATTTATTTATTTAGTAGAGAGAGAATGGGCAGGCCAGGGCCACCAGCACTGCAACTGAACACCAGATGCATGCGCCCCCATGTGCATCTGGCTTACGTGGGTCCTAGTACTACCAATTTGTCATAGAAATCTTTTAATGTTTTACTTAAACTTTGAAGATTTGTTATTTGGAGAAATTAACAACATGAGGTACTTTATTAATGAATTAGTTATTCCAGGGCACAAATTTTTTTAAAAATTCCATGAAACTGTTAAGTAGGAATGCAGATACTTCATAAATACTTGTAGAAAGTGTAATATGGAGGGCTCTAGTTAAAATTTATTTGGGATTAATTAAGTGAAAGCTTACCTAGTAGAATTATGTTTCACATCTTAATTTCAGAATGTTTCTGTATCTTAAAAATGAATGTAATGGGGGCTGGAGAGATGGCTTAGTGGTTAAGGTTTTGCCTGCAAAGCCAAAGGATCCCGGTTCAATTCTCCAGAACCCAATAGGGAGGGAAGGATTTAGGGGGATGCTAGAGGAAGGGGATGGGGGAAAATAAACACAAAATTAAATTCAAACTGAGCTGATACCATAAAAACCTTTAATCTTGGAGATAGATAGCCTAAAATATGTATCTCTCAAAAGCAGTAATGGGGGAGCACTTGAAAAGTAGGGCTCTACTGATAGTATGAAGCCTAAGTTTAAAAGAAATTTTTTTTCTTCTGTCTCTAGCCTGTAACTCCCAGTACCAGAAATCAGTTGCTACTCACATTGAGCAGTTGATCCGAGAGAGCTATAAGGTCCCCAGATCAAGACAGCTTTCTGTCAAAGCACTTGGTAACCCACTGAGGCAAAAGCTAAGACCCTAGTGCTAAAGATACCATATGATGCTGACACTGAGCAAAAGAGACCTGTTTGAGATTCAGAAAAAAGCCAGTCCTCAGACAGCCTATCTAGTGCTGGAAAGCGCTACATGAGCTACTGGGGGAAAATGACCAACAATGGTCTGAGCAACCAGAGGGCTAAGCTACTCAGAAGGAAACACCCTAACACTATGTACCCACAATTGCAATAATGGCACACAGCCTGGGTGGGTAACAAATAGCTTTCTGATTGGCTAAGACATCCTCTCAGTGTAAAAGAACCCATATTTGGAATTGGAAACCAGATCAGAATTCTATGGAGGCAAAGATTATGTTCTCCACTGTCAAACTCTCACTAGTCTTTGGTTAAAACAGGGGTTACATACATCAAATTCTGGCTAAATTAATAATGCTTATCCCATTTAAACTATGCTGACTTCACTCTCTGTTGGAGAATCTGTTCTTCTTTTTCAGAAGGTAATGAGACCAGAGGAGATGAGCTACCCCTTGCACTTCAGTCAAGCCACAGCTGAAACCACAGAGAAATTGGGGGATGATCAAGAGTGTTCGTTCCATGCTCTTTTTGATAATCAGTGCCAGGGTGAAGATGACAGACCCTGAGGACACTCTATGCCTACCAAAGCAGAGATCCAGAGGCTCCTAAAAGCTGATCACTGAAGTAGACTTAAAACTCATCCACCACGGCTCAGGAAAGTTTGCAGAAGAAGGGGCAAAAAGATTGTTTAAGAGCCACAGGTTCAGACATCATGCCTAGAGGCATTAACCCTCCCTCAAAAAAAAACATGACTGGCTGCTGCTCCCACAATGCATAGCCCACAATCCCATGGGAAAAACCTGCAATTGAAGAGCATCCCTAATGGAATGCTATCAATGCATGATATATCCATACAAAATGTTAGTAATAATAATAAACACTAAAAACATTTTTAAAACTTAAACATAAGGGATATTGTCATGAAAGTAAAAAGGAAACATAGATAATTATTAAAAATGCTTTTGATCATCACTCTTTTAGAGCATTAGGCAGTGCACCAGTGTGATAAAATGCTCTCAAACTATCTATAAAGAGTTTAGGTGAGAGGCTGGAGAAATGGCTTACCAGATATGGCATTTGCCTGCAAAGCCAAAGGACCTTGATTCTACTCCCCAAGACCCATGTAAGCCAGATGTACAAGGTAGCACATGCGTCTGGAATTCGTTTGCAGTGGCTGGAGGCCCTGGTGTGCTCATTCTCTCTTTCTCTCTCTTTGTACCTCTTCCGTCTCTCACTCTCTCAAATAAATAATTTTTTTAAAAAGGGTCTAGTTTAGAATAAGCAAAAATAATTTTCATAATTCAACAAACCAAAAGTATGAACCAAATATTTTTAAAAATTAACAAGAAAAATAAAAATGAAATAGCTATGTCCAAATTAGACAAAAAATCCAATTAACACATTTAAAGATATTCAACATCATTAGTAATAAGAGAAATGAAAAGTAAAACAAAAAATTACCACATTCCACCTAACAGAATGGCTACAATAAATGAAAACAAAAACAGAAAATAACAAGTGTTTGTAAAGATGGAAAGAAATTAAAAAGTCACACACTATACTTAGTAAAACCACTGTGTATAACACCTTGACAGTTTTTCCAAATGTTACAGTTAACATATGATCCAGCAATCTGACATAACCAAAACCACATTCCTGCAAAAAACCATACATGATCACAGCAGCAAATTCTTAATTCTCAATAGGGAAAAAGCAAAAACAATTCAAAATATGACACATGATAAAAGTAACTGGAAGAAGTGTTTCACCGTAGCCCAGGCTGACCTGAATTTCACTGTGTAGCCCAAGATGGTCTCAATCTTAAGGAGATTCTCCTACCTCAGCCTCCAGAGTGCTGGAATTAAAGGCATATGCTACCATACTCAGCTAAAATTAATACAATGATGAATTTTGACATATGAATTTTTGCTCAATTAACCAAATAAAAACAGTTTCCAAGTTGGAGAAATGGTTTAGTGGTTAAGGCACTACCTGTGAAGCCTAAGGACCCAGGTTCGACTCCTCTGAACCCACATAAGGCAGATGAACAAGGTCACACACGCACAAAAGGTGGCATACACATCTGAATTTGACTGCAGTGGCCAGAGGACCTGGCAGGCCAATATTCTTTTGCTTCCTCACTCTCTGTCTCTCTCCCCCAACCTCATTACCAAAAATTATTAAAAAGTTTCCTACATTACTCAAAAATTCTGTTCCTAGAACACTGGTCCTAGTAACCAATGGCATTCCTTACTAAAAACAAAAATAAAAAAATCTACAGTCTGGGAAGATGGATTGGCACTTAAGCGCACTTATCATGTAAGAATAACTGCCTCTCGGCTAGAGACTGCCAAATGATTTAAAGAGGGGAGGGGAGGGGAGGGGAGGGGAGGGGAGGGGAGGGGAGGGGAGGGGAGGGGAGGGGAGGGGAGGGGAGGGGAGGGGAGGGGAGGGGAGGGGAGGGGAGGGGAGGGGAGGGGAGGGGAGGGGAGAAGAGGCCTGCAAAGCCTAAGGACCAGAGTTCAATTTCTCAGTATCCATGTGTGGTGGTTTGATTCAGGGGTCCCCCATAAACTTAGGTGTTCTGAAAGCTAGGTTCTCCACTGATGGAGATTTGGGAATTAACATCTACTGGAGGCAGTGTATTGTTGGGGGTGGGCTTACAGGTGTTATAGCCAGTGTCCCCTTACCAGTGTTTCGCACACTCTCCTGTTGCTTTTGTCCACCTTATGTTGGCCAGGGGGTGATGTCCACCCTCTGCTCATGCCATCACTTCCCCTGCCATCGTGGAGCTTCCCCTGGGGCGTGTAAGCCAAAATAAACCTCTTTTTCCCACAAGCTGCTCTTGGTTGGGTGATGCCTACCAGCAATGCGAACCTGACTGCAACACCATGTAACGGCAGCCATACAAGATGGCACATGCATGTATAGTACATGTGCAGTGGCTAGAGGCCCTGGCACACACATTCCGCTCTTTCTATCTGCCTCTTTCACTATCTCTAAAATAATAATAAATAAAATATTTTTTTAAAAAACATTTTATTACTAGTAACACTGACTAAACAAAAATATCTGTAATAGCTCCAAAATACAAAGAATTGCAAATGTAGGGACTGTGTCTTCAACCAGATACTCTTTAGCATTAAGGCATTATGTAGAGCAGGAGTTATGTTCTTGAAAATATAGGATTTATTTACAAGGCATAATTAAAGGATTACAAATTCTTATGATATTACAAAGACATATTTATAGAAAGAATTCTTTGTACAAATATGTCTTTGTAATCTCATAAGGAACTCAGCTATTATATAAATTATTTTAATTTTCAAGCCATCATATCTGTCACATAAAATAGTTCCCAAATGAATAACATTGGTTTAAATAAAATCTTGATCATATTCAAATTCAAAAAGATCAATTTATGCTAAATTTACTGTTTCCCAAGGGCAGAGAATAATTCCTTTTTTCAGATATACAATCACAGAAAATAAGTAAGTTGTACAAAAGTATTTAGTAATAAGGTAATTTTCTCATAAATATATAACATTTAAAGGTATTTTTCAGTTATAACAATCAGATAAAAATATGTCTTAATATACCTGTTATATATCCTGGTAATATTTCAACTAAAGTAAATTTAAAATTATTACACCACACATGGTAGCTTATATAATATACATATTTATTGTTCAAGTAAAATTATAAGAGTTATAAGAAGGCTGTTCCTCTTGCTTCTGTCAGTTTTAAAATACTATCTAACAGGCTGAAAACCATGAAAAATAATAAATATTCATAACTCTATTACCCAATTAGTGAAATATTAACATATTACATATGTTATAGAAATGATTTAGAGATTAACAGATTTTACAGTCTTATGTGGGGACTCATTACAATGTCAATGAAAATGCACAATAAAAGCCTCTGGACATATTTTGAAATATCAATAATATTCTATTTTAATAGCTGCAATATAAAGCAATTTATGTAGAAAGCGTGTATTTCTTATACACAAAAGTCATCATCGGAACACAAAATATGTTTAAAAACTGTCAATTCAATCACTACTCTCAAGGGAAATATAAATCCTAGTATAACTAGTGAGATAAACATCTCATTAAAACTCAACTTGGACCAACTCCAGGATAAATTGAAGGGAAGTATAAACAAGGTCTTAATTATATAGTAGCAAAGACTTAAGATGAATATGTCCTAATTATAATCATTTTTAAAGATTGAGATTGTCCTATTAGGTGACAAACTATAAAGTAAAGCTAAAAAAATTTCTGCAGCAACTTCACCATTCTACTTTTAAAGTTTTTCCTTCAAATTTTTAAACATAAAATATGGAAGGGTGGTTGCTATTACTGTATACAAACACATTAAATTGCCTACTCAAGTTCATAGAATACCATAAAATGTTGCCACATATACATTGAAGCAACAATCATCCAGTTTCTTAAAAATCAATGGAACTCATAGAAAGTGAATAGAAAATATGCTCAGCCACAGCTGTATCTAAACATTTATACAGACTTCCCAAATATGAAGTTTGAACATACAAATTGCTTCCAACAATGTATTTTTGTTATTCATATTCTGTAGAGTAAAATAAGTTCATTTTTTTATCAAAATAAAATAAATACAAAATTTCATTAACTTAACAGCATTGCAAAAAGGTAAAATTTGGAGCTGGAGAGATGGGGTCAGCAATTAAGGCGCTTGCCTGCAAATAGCCCGGTGCACAAAGTGGTACATGCATCTGGAATTCATTTGCAGTGGCTAAAGGCCCTAGAGTGCCCATTCACTTATGTTCTCCCCTCCCCCCCCACCTCCTCCCATGCAAATAAATATTTTGGGAAAGGTAAAAACTGTATATTTCACTGGGCATGGTGGCACACGCCTTTAATCCCAGCACATGGGAGGCAGAGGTAGAAGGATCACTGTCAGTTTGAGGGCACTCTGAGACTACAGAGTGAATTCCAGGTCAGCCTGGGCTAGAGTGAGACCCTACCTTGAAAAATAAAAATAAACTGTATATTTCATGATTGAATGTTACCCACCTGACATAACAGGTAGGCATTATACTTAAAGAAAGAAGTATTAGTTGTCTGTTCTACTCCCACTGCAACGTAAATAAAACCTAAAACAATGGATTACTGATATGTGCTGCAGCATGGCTGAAGCTTAAACAAACAAACAAACAAAAAAAACCTGTATTAGTTTCCAGGTATAGATATAAGATCATTTTTTATAGATCCCTGAAGTGAGGGTATGAACAAGTATTAATGTGACAAAAAGCAAGAAACTAATTGAAGTGATAAGATTCTTCTAAGTGACCAACCTAGCAAATTAACTTAAAAGAAAAAAAAATTAATTCTATGCTTAAAGAAGGTGAATTTTATAGTAAGTTATGCCCAGGTAAATTGTGTTTTTATTAAAAATTATAAATCTATTTAAGGATTACATTAGTTACTAAAATTTTTCACTCTCTGAAACTTTATGATCTTAAAGCAAAGAATATCAAATAAACTTCACATTTATCAATCAGTTATTAAACATTAGCTACTACTAAATGTTACAAAATAATACATTTTAAAAGCTAAAAGTGTGCTCTTGGAGAACTTAATGTCTAGCATATAAAAAGAAATCATTGTTGAGGACTGCTCAGATGGCTCCGCAGTTAAGAACATTCATGTGGAAGCCTGAGGAGCTGAGGAAGCCTCAGAGACTACTCAAGTAAGATCCTGAGTTCCCATATAAATATCTGGTGTGGATACACAACCCTATAAACCTAGTCTTGTGGGGAGCAGAGAAGAGAATCACTGGAGAACCTGGGTGGGTGGGGGAACACCAAGCTCAAGGATCAGTAAGGATGTCTGGCTCAACTAAGAATAGGACAAGACACCAGATGTTCTCCTCAGGCCACCACAGCTGAGACCACCCCAATCTGAGACACAGGGTAACACAAGGGTGCATACATGTACATACACAATACCCAAAATATAGACATGTGCAAAAAATATTTATTGTTTAAATATGTTTAATAACACAGATAGGACTGGGATAAAGAACCTTTGATGAGATCCAAAACCTTGACGTGAAACGAATCAAAGAGTGAAGAGGGAGAAAACAAGAAGCCCTCAGGTTGGATAGTTAAGACTTTGGAAGGGAAAGTCCATGGTTCAGCATATTAGACTGGGGGCTTTAGTAATGGCCCAGCACAAGAGAGTATGACAATCCAGAATACTCTGCATCTGAAGTACTTAGCTTATGGGAACAATGGAAAAAGGAATGAAAGAGCTTCTCAGCCTGGCTCATGAAGCTTGTGAAAATTGAAGGCAGGCAGGACCAGTCTGCATGCTATGAAAACCGAGAAACTGAGTAATATATCTACCCATCCCCATCCCTCTGAGACAAAGACTGCATACCCTGACACAATATGAAGGAAATCAATCTCTGATGGCCTAACTTCACAAGCAAACGAGGTCACCTGGTTATTGCTAGCTTACATCACAATGAGTATCAAGGACAAGACAAGACAAGACAAGACAAGAAGATGACAGACATCACTGAGGGAACTGGGCATGAGAGAAGCGGTGTTTGATACCCAGCTTACTACCCAGATAGATTTATATTCCAGGAAAGATAGGGAAGAGGTTGATTCAACAGGCTCTTTGAAACTTAGTATGGGGCTTTAATGACTCTGCAGAGCCCCATGTTGGGATGTGATCATTAGGAAATGAGAAAAGTTCTAGGTCCAAGTAATTTAGACTACCATGCAAATTTGGTTTCTAAAATACTAAAGCAGTAGAGAGGACATGAGAAAAGGACAAAGTAGGTCACTTGGGCAAATGTAGCAAGATTTATGCCAGAATTTCTAGGGGAAAAAAATGACAGAAAACCAAATACTGTGCTACTAAGTTTCTGAAAGGTTTTAAATATTGAACAGAACTTCATGGAAGACATAAATGATAATGTGATGACAAGAAATTAAGCTTGTCCTAGAGATAGTTATCCATGCAGAATAACCTGTGTACATATCTTCCCTCCAAGAAGGTATACTAGAGCTAGAGAAATGATTAAAGGCACTTGCTTGCAAATACTGAAAGCCTGAATTCGACTCCCATGTAAAACCAGATGAACAAGAGTGGCACATGCATCTGGAGTTTGTTTGCAGTGGTAGGAGGCCCTGGCATGCTCATATTCACTTACTCACTTTCTCTCCCCCTCTCTCAATAAATAACTAAATTTTTAAAAAATAATTTTTAAAAAAATGTATACTAGAGTTACAGATTGTTCCAATTCAGGGCACTTTCAGCAACCAAGTATGTAGACCACAGAAAGGCAAAAGCCCAAGTGCTGGCCAAGAGCCGGGTGAACCAGGGAGCTGACTACAGAGGAAGGCAAAAATGGGCTTGATCTTGGCACTGAACAGCATAAGCAGGCAAGATGAGACAATGGAGATGGGGAGATGCACTGTGCCCCTATAGCAGCAATAATACCCTTGATATGCAAGACAAGATAGCTCAAGAAAAATGAATGTGGAGTATGGCATGACTGTATGAGATAGGGTCTCACCCTTGTACTCACCCAATGCTATACTGAATAATGCTCTGTTGACAAAACAATTGATACAGGTAATGAAACCTTTAAATGTGGAATAATATTACGTTTATTTTTCAGTATCTGCATATATAGTCAAGATCAAGTGGCACATGCTTGGACAAGATAGTGATAGATCTTCAGAGATCCTATCTACTCCCTGTAAAAGGTTTCATTATATAATGATAACCCATGAATATATTATAGGTTTTGAAAATCATCTAGGAAAAAAATTATGAAAACAGCAGATAGATTTTGAACAAAGTCACCCTATATGGATAGAATAAGGGCTTTCCCAGGTGGTTTGGTGAAAATCTCAATACGAGGGATGGATTACTTCCATATGGATTGTTGGCCAGGAAGAGCATGAGGCCTAACATACCATAAGAGCCATAAAGATAGGTTGTATGCCAGAACTAAATGGTAAATTCATATTGCTGAAATACTGCAAGCCTTGGTCACAGCATGTAGAGAAATTAATCTAGAAGCTCCCTCCTGGTCTACCCTGGTGGGAGGATCACTGCTATTGTTTTGCTAAATAAAATGTAATGGTCTTATAAACATTTCTGTTTAAACCCATAGATGACTGTTCCAGTCAGCCTTGGTCATGGAGAGAAATTTCTTTTTACAGTGGGTGGTATATTATAAACACTCATAAGTAACTTACTGTGGCATAGTGGCCCAAAGCTTAGTCATACATGTAGGAAAATAATCAAGACACCTATACCACTCACATTCCAAGTGTCAGAGAACACTGAAGAGGGAACAGAAAGAAGGTAAGAACCAGAGTAAGGAATGGAGAACTACTGAACTATTTCCTCCAAACCAAAGAATTCCCTCCTAGATGGAATGGGTCATAAGGCTTGGAAACTAAATCAAACTTGCATGATTCAGAAGTTAATGAAATTTTGGAAGCTCAAAAAGTTGCAAGATTAATAAGGTTCTTCTCCAATAAGCAGTAACAACTGCTGGGTAGAGGACAATTTCTAAGCAAAGGAACTATCTACACATTCTATAAGGGCTCCACCTATGCTGCTTTAAGTAACTCCAATAAACTCTCAACTGTTCATTAAGCTAGGCTTGAGTTGGAATCATTTCTTTCACCTTGCATCAATGCGCTATATAGAGTGACTAGAAGTTTGTTCATGTCTCACCAGGAAAAGTTTATACAATAAAACTTTTTAGAAAGAAATTAAGATATTCTGTGGTAAAATGCACTGTTTATAATAAAATTATCTTGATCTTAATAATAATCTAAATGATAAAATCACATATGTGAAATAAGTTTGTTGGTAGATTAATCACTTACTAAATACTAACATATGAACTATAAAAAGAATCCCATGATATTGATAGATAAGAATATAAACATACCTCAAATACAACATGCAAGATATATATATGAAAGTAAATCTCTAGATAATATAAAATGGCATAAAAATTTGGATAATTAAAAGTAAAGTTTATCAAGAGAAATTAAGAGTAACTTTGACATGACTTTATTTTATAGAAGATTCCATTCCAAGACTCAATGATAACATCTTTTTAAAAATATCCTGGATCAATTGGCAAATTTCAATGACAATGTAAGCAATTTGCTAGTACTTGCATTTTTCAAAAGTACTTAAAAACTGGAAAGGTAGCTACGTGGTTAAAAGCACTTGTTTGAAAGCCTAATGGTCAGGGTTTGATTCCCAAGAACCCACATACAAAGTGATGCATGTATCTGGAGTTTGTTTACAGTAGCAGGAGGCCCTGGCCCACCCATATTCACACTCTTGCTGTCCATATCTTTCTCTCCATCCCTCTCTCTGTCTCAAATAAATAAATAAAATTATACATTAATGGAGCAAGGTACTTTAGAAATGTAATCAGTCTAGAGAGATGATGGCTCACACATTAAAGGCACTTGTTTGCAAAGCTTGAAGGCCTGGGTTGGATTCCCCAGTAACCAAGTAAAGCCAGATGCAGTGGTACATGCATATGGAGTACATTTGCAATGGCAAGACACACCCATTCTTTGTCTTCCTCTACCCCCCTCCCCACACATCCCCCCCCAAAAAAGAATAATAATAAAGATTTTTTAAAAATCAGTATCTGAAAGCCGGGCGTGGTGGTGCACACCTTTAATCCCAGCACTCGGGAGGCAGAGGTAGGTGGATCACCATGAGTTGGAGGCCACCCAGAGATTACATAGTGAATTCCAGGTCAGCCTGGGCTAGAGTGAATTCCTACCTTGAAAAACCAAAACATAAAATAAAATCAGTATCTGTTTTTCTAGGAGGCATTAAATTTTTAATAAATTAATGGAACATATCCTAAAAAAAACAAGGTTATCAATCTTGATGACAAAGCAAAGTTACCATCCAAATAATTCCATGTGACATCATTTCATCACTTTAAAAGATTAATTCTATAACATATTTAAAAGCTTATCTTTATGTACAAACCTATCATCAGAAAATATAGTTTTTTATCTATAAATTTCTTTGAATTTAAAGAAATATGATATTCCTATAAAATGACTTAATCTAGAACAAAAATAATGAGAGCTAAAAAAATTAATTTCTTCTAAAATGTAGCCACTAACCATGTTAAATATCATACAATTCTATGTAATGGGTACATTTTACTAAATGGCTAAAAGTATATGTGAAATTTGTAACAGATAAATACTTTGAGATTAACTGTAACTCTTACCACTTTTATTTATAAGTCTCATAAGGGGGGGGTCATCCATTTTACTGCCCATAACATGTGTTACCTAATTAAAAACACTATCAACTAAGACAATTCAGAGGTTAAAAAGGAGTTTTATTTCTTAGGTATCAATAAAATATATATATACAAGAGATGGTTTTCTATAGCTTGTAGAAAATTAATATGTGAGCATAAAACAGATACATATGGATTTTTTTCCTTACAAAAACTAATAACTGAAGATTACCATAAAAGGCATTTAACACAATACATACCAGCAAGCAGGGAGTTTCAAAAATTTTCCATACAAAGCAGTGCTAAATGAAGGAATAATTGGTGTAGGTACACAGTAGGACCCACTGTGGTCCAAAGATGTCAGTCCTGCCTGGAAACCAAATATCTGAAAGAGAAAGGTTCATAAAGTTTTAGTAACCACAGGATAAAGGATGCCAGTTTCCACCTACTGTACAACAGCTACACAATAAATTCGTTCTAATGCTTTTTCCACTTGCTAAGACTGACATTTTCTTTTATCCAATATGACATTAGCACAATCAAAATGATATTAAAGCTTACAACATTTGTGTATTTCCCTAAAAAATTACTGCTTTTTAAAATTTTTTCTACATTTTATCTTATACATATCATAACACTGTTTTAATATCTGTTACAAAGTACATCTTTACCATGAACATGAAGAACCACATACATTTTTCACAATCTAAATTATAAGATAAGTAAAATGTGTAAAATTATCTAAGAAACATAAACTACAAAAATAACTTTAAATGTATTATGCCTACAATTTGTAAAAAGCAGGATAGAAAGGATATCCAAAAATATCTTAAGATGTTACTTCTTTCTTTTTTGTGAAAATAATTATATGGTTCAGGATCAGACTCTAGGAAATTTTGGTATATTGCAAAAATTAGAATATATTCATACTTAAAATGAGCATGATACACTTAAAAATTGTAACCAATCTCTTAAATTCCTAACCATTAGGTTCTTCTTAACTGAAAGAAATAGCACATTTCAATGAACTGCTGCTATTTGTGCCCTAATTACATCCAATATGATAAAAGATACAAGATACACATCACACTAGAAAGATCCACACAGAGGAATACAAAACTAATGTTTTCCAATAACATGCAAAAGTAGCATGGGCCAACATTTATCTTTACTATGTTTAGAACACATTATTTTCAGGAATATTGATCTAATCTATTGAATTATTATTATATGTTATGTTCTTCCCTAAAACATCTTTTTATGGGGGGGAGTTTCAAGGTAGGGTCTCACTCTGGCCCAGGCTGACCTGGAATTCACTCTGTAGTTTCAGGGTGGCCTCGAACTCATGGCAATCCTCCTACTCTGCCTCCCAATTGCTGGGATGAAAGGCGTGCACCACCACGCCCGGCCCTAAAACGTCTTTAGAATTTTCAAAACAAAATAACTCAATGAAAATGGAACATGAAACAATTACTTTAACAAAGGGCTGCAGGTTTTGCTCAGTGGTAGAGTGCTTGTTGAACATGAAGCACAAAGAGAAGGAAGGAGAGAAGCTATTTCCTAATGGTCTCAAAACCTACTCCGTCCCTAACATTAATAAAAATGAAAATGTCAAATTCTTTCTTCTAAATTCAGCTCTCAGAATAAAAAATTATGTTTTAGAAAAAAACTAACATTAAGATGCACATCTGTAGAGAACATACCTGTCTAATCACCACAAAGGAAAATTAAAATAGAGCACATATTAAATAAATATATTCCTGTAGGTCCTAAATTTGCAATAAGTAAAAACAAAGCAAAACAAAAACACAGGAAAAAGTCCCTGCTTATACAAATGAAATGAAAACTTAAAATCATAATATAGAAATTTAGGTATTTTGCATTCATTGTTTAATACCTTTTGCTTTTAAAGAATACTTTTATACATTTGAGAATGTGTGTATGTGCGTGCATGCGTGCGTGCGTGCGTGCGTGTGTAAGAGAGCCAGAGAGAGATAGAGAAATGAATAAGGGCATATCAAAGCCTCCTGCTGCTGCAAACAACTTCCAGACACATGAGCCACTTCATGGATCTGTCTTCATGAGAGTACAGGGGAATTCAACTCAGGTCCTCAGGTTTTGCAAGCAAGCATCTTTAACCACTGAGCCATCTCTCCAACTGTTCTAAAAATCTGTTCTAAAAACAATGTATGTAAAGAATTATGCTGGACACTGTACAATTTTTAAATTGCATATATAAGAGGCTGAAAGTCAGAAGTATATGGCAGCATAAAACACAAACATGTCTAACCTCCAAATATTTTTAGAGTTATAAGCACACAGATTTTATCATATATTATCTGTGTTTAATAAGAACTCTTCTCAAAATACTTTCTTATTTCCCAGCAAAGCACCAATGTTGTATAACCACAGACACTACCACTGACCACTGTCAGAAGTGACTGGATGTAGAGAAGCCCTCCTGGTGGTTCATTACAAAACCAAAGTACTCTGGAAAAGCTTCATATGATTTGTGAAGTATGTTAAACTTTTCAATGAAAATCCGTGCTTTGGGGGGTACTTATTCTTCAATTCCAAGTTTTAGGGTTTCCTTTCATCATAAAATAGAATTTGAGTAGGTTTATGGGATCTCTACTTTAATAGTAATCTATATTTACTTAGCAGTATCATTTACTACTTAATATTGCAGTGTATCATTTCTGTACCGTCTTATCTCAAAAAAAAAAACAAACAGAACAAAGCTTCTAATAATTCAACTTCCACAACTATATCTAAAATAATTTTAAAAACAGGCTAGAGAGATGGCTTAACCTTTAAGGTGTTTGCCTGCAAAGCCAAAGGACTGAGGTTCAATTCCCCAGGACCCGCATTAGCCAGATATACAAGGGAGCAAACACGTCTGGAGTTCCTTCACAGTGGCTGGAGGCCCTGGCACACACACCCATTCTCATTCTCTTTCTCTCTCTCTCTCTTTCTCCTTCTCTCTCCCTCTTTCTCTGTCAAATACATAATATTTTTTAAAAAATAATAATAAGATTTCCCTCTTCATCAAAAAACTAGCATGAGTTCAACTAGAAGAATGTGACTAAATAAGAATTCTAAACTCTCCTCATAAAAACATTATTCCTGGGCTGGAGAGATGACTTAGCCCGCCCTGATGGCTCTATTTAAAATTCCAAGTCAGGGGCTGATGGCTTAGCAGTTAAGTGCTTGCCTGTGAAGCCTAAGGACCCCGGTTTGAGACTTGATTCCCCAGGACCCACGTTAGACAGATGCACAATGGGGCGCACGCATCTGGAGTTTGTTTGCAGTGGCTGGAAGCCCTGGCGCGCCCATTCTTTCTCTCTCTTTCTCCTCCCTACCTCTCTGTCTGTAGCTCTCAAATAAATAAACAACAAAATTTAAAAACAAATAATATTATTCCTACAAAATTATTCCCTTCCAAAAAAAACCATGAGTCTAGTTTGTTGTCTGTAAGTATAGAAGTTGTCAAAAATATATATTAAAAAAAAAAAAAAACCCGGGCAGGATGGCGCACACCTTTAATCCCAGCACTCAGGAGGCAGAAGTAGGAGGATAACCATGAGTTCAAGGCCACCCTGAGACTCCATAGTGAATTGCAGGTCAGCCTGAGCTAGAGTGAGACTCTACCTCTGGGGGGGGGGGGGGAGCCGGGTGTGGTGGTGCACGCCTCTAATCCCAGCACTCAGGAGGCAGAGGTAGGAGGATGGCCATGAGTTCAAGGCCACCCTGAGACACCATAGTGAATTCCAGGTCAGCCTGGGCTAGAGTGAGACTCTATCTCAAAAACAAAACAAAACAAACAAAAAAAAAAACATGAGTCTTAAAGCATCCATATTAAATTACTCTTTCAAACTTATGAAAATCATTAATAGTGATATTTAAAATCTTCAAAATTTATATTTACAGTTACTTTACAAACATCAAGCTACTAATCCCATGTAAATAATAAAAATATTTAAGATAAGCACATTTTATTCTACTTATCTTAATTATATGAGAGAAATGAGTAAATCTATCTTACTTATGTTACTTTGGGGTATTAATTCTATAAAATTACAACTTTCAAAATAAAGAAACTTGAGCTGGAGAGATGGCTCAATGGTTAAGTTCTGCTTGTCTGCAAAGCCTAGGAACCAGAGTTCAACCCACATTAAGCCCTATGCACAAAGTGGTGCATGTATCTGTAGTTTGTTTGCAGTGACAAATGGGAATGGCGCACCCATTCCCATTCATATTCATATTCTCTCTCTCTCCCCCGCCCCCAACCCATCTCTCTCCTTGCAAATAAAAAAAATTCAAAACAATAAAGAAACTTATTTGTTACACCAAAGTGAACACATACTAATAAATAAGAAAATTCACGTTCCAAACCTTAAGGTAGCAGTGTACATAGCAATAATGAAGAAGATTGTCAGAAGGCTGAGTAAGGCTACTAACGACATGCACCAACTGTTCAGCATACATTGGGACAGAATGTTCTAGATTAATTTTATCCACCAATATCTGAATGGATGGCAAAGGCCGAAGAGACTGGAAGTTTGACGCATTCATGAAGTTACTTGAGTTCTGAAAAATAATAGTGTTAACTTTACATTAAGCAGAGCAATGACTGGTAAACAAAAATCAGCAAACTAGCATCAGAATCACACATTCCAGAGTGATACATCAATCTAGAAATGTCTTTCTATAGAATGCTCCTGGAATAATCAAATACAAATGCCTTCTATATATTTGGAGTGACTCAGATTTCAAAGAATGCATTTGTGGTAAAAATACTACTGCCCTTTTTACTAATGCTTTTTTTCAGTTACAATCAACAGGAACATTATCATAACATACCACCAGGTGATGAAAGTATTTCCTTAATCTCAATAATTCCTAAATAATATTCACTACCAAAGAGGAAGCACCTTTTCTTTCCCTTTATTCACATTAGATTCCAAAAGAAGTAAACAGACTACACCACATAGTATGAAAGGCACAATAACCAAGGTGTGCAGATGAGGAACTGTGTAATCTAAATCACATTCACTAATTTGCATATGTTAAAGTATATACAATTCTAAAAACCTTGAGGTGGTTTTGATGTTATCACCAGTACCAAATAAGTACTGGTGTCACTGTATCTAGAGACTGTGCCATAAGTGGTAAGTAACCCTTATCAACCCTCAAAATACCCTACCTGTGACTTTCAATGAGGAACACCAAGGCCTTCCATCCCAGATAAATGAGAAACTACATGAGAAGAATAATTTTCTTGTTCTGTCTTGGCTAGCTTTTCAGTGTCATAACAGCACTGCCATTTTCTAAGCATGGCCAAAGATGATATACACTACTAGTTTTTTTCCAATCAAAAATACCAAGAGTGAACTGGACGTGGCGGTGCACACCTTTAATCCCAGTACTCAGGAGGCAGAAGTAGGAAGATCACCCTGAGTTCGAGGCCACCCTATGACTACATAGTGAATTCCAAATCAGCCTGGGCTAGAATGAAACCCTAACTTAAATAACCAAAAAGGAAAAAAAAAAAAAAAAACTATGAATTTATATAAACAATGTACCTAAAACTTATTAAATTGAATATACAACCCTTATTGTTTATTTATTAATACTTTAAAAGCTTATTCAATTATTACTTTGTTTTCTTTTCACATTACTTAATTATGAATAACTGTGAAAACATACACAGTAAAACACACAAATCTGGAGTGTAGAGCTCAGTGAATTCTTCTATCTGTGACAACACAAGAAGTACTTGAACTCTGGAAGGCTGTCTGATTCCCTTCCCAGGCAAAACTGAAAACCACTGGAGGTAGCTCATACTCTCACTTCAATCAACAATGTGTAGATGTTTCTCTTCTTCGACTTCATGTAAATAAAATCACACAATACACACTCTTTGACTAAACATCTATGCAAATTATTTACGTTGTATATTCTTTGAGTAGGCACATCTATTATTATAAAGTGGCCCTCTTCATTTCTGGTATTTCTTATCTTAATTTTCTGCTTAAAGTTACTAGAGTTAAAATCTATGATCAATAATCCCAGTATCTTAATAAATTCTAAGATTGCTTCTCTTATTAAATTTTCTCTGTTTTAAATAGTTTTATTTATGTATATGTCATAACTTTATTAGGCAGATAACATCATGGTGTATTATTTTCATGTAACATGAGCTAATTGTCCTCAGCAAATGAACAGAATAGAAGCAGATCATCCTGATCCTATTCATGACCAGAATTCAGCTAAGTTATTATTGGGACAAATCTATTTCACCTTGTACTTACTATGCAATGTTGCCCTTGTAAAGTCTCAATGAAAAGCACCAAGTGCTTACTTTGCAAGGTTTAATTCTAATTGTTGACATGATATATATCACATAGATAATGAAATTTCTACTTTACCCTTTCATCCCAATTTTCTGATAAGTTTAACATTAGATATGGGCAGCTAATGAGTTGACTATCAATCTGAAGGGAAATTTATAAAAATTTGCCACTTTTCAATGAAGTCTCCTTACTAATACTTTCACTTTCATGGACATTCTCAAAAATTGATACGGCAGAGAAAAGTTTTTGAGCTTGAGGACACCTCAACAGTGAAAACTGAGAAGCAAACAAAAATAAACAGCTGAAAATAAGAAAATTCAAGAACTTTGCAACTACATGTAACATACATATAATCAGAACTCTAGAAGGAAAATAGAGAATTCTTTGAAAGGGTAATGATTAAAGGTCTTCCCAAATTAACACCAGACACTAAACCACAGACTTGGGAAGTTCAGAGCATGGTAAGCAGGATAAAG
Source organism: Jaculus jaculus (assembly GCF_020740685.1). Taxonomy (NCBI): domain Eukaryota; kingdom Metazoa; phylum Chordata; class Mammalia; order Rodentia; family Dipodidae; genus Jaculus; species Jaculus jaculus. The sequence continues at coordinate 169,912,177 of NC_059103.1, read as the reverse complement.
GACAGAATATTACATAAAATCAAAGATTTGGGGCTGGACTATGGCTTAGCGGTTAAGTGCTTGTCTGTGAAGCCCAAGGACCCAGGTTCAAGGCTCGATTCCCCAGGACCCATGTTAGCCAGATGCTCAAGGGACATGTCTAGAGTTCATTTGCAGTGTCTGGAGGCCCTGGTGCACCCATTTTCTCTATCTGCCTCTTCTCTGTCACTTTCAAATAAAAATTAAAAAAATTTTTAATCAAAGATTTTTTCATAAAAGCCCAAGAAATATATCTTATCTAAACAGGAACAGATGGTAAATACATACCTGCCTTCCACTAAGAAACCATGCAAACAAGAAAAAACTGGGGTAAAATATTTAAAGAGTTGAGAAAAGGTAGAAACAGACAATCAGGTATCCCACAAAATTATTCTGCAAAAAATAAGGAAAAATATCTTTAACAGACAAAGAAATTCAGGGCAGTTGTTGCCAGCAGACCTTCCTTAAAGAAATATTAAAGTTGTTTAGGGAAGGAAAATGATGTTAGAAATTCACATCTCAAGCTGGGTGTGGTGGTGCACGCCTTTAATCCCAGCACTCAGGAGGTAGAGGTATGAGGATCACAGTGAGTTCAAGGCCACCCTGAGATTACACAGTGAATTCCAGGTCAGCCTGGGCTAGAGTAAAACCTTACCTCAAAAATAAGAAAGAGAGAGAGAAAGCAATTTACATCTCAGAGTCATACTCACTAAGAGTATCAAAGAAAGAGTACATGAAGATGAAATTAAAAAAGCTTCTATTTAACAGAACACCTTATTCAAAATAATAATACAAACCATGTATTCAGCTGCAATGTGTGTGTGAGTATAGACTTAGTAATGCTTAATATATAAACAAATTAAATGACAGCAGTAATACAAGGGACGGAAGGATGAATTATAGCTCTAAAAAGCCTCAAATCCAGATGTAGATCTTACTCAGTGACTTCTCCAGCAGCAAAGGGAATAATAGGGAAGATGTGATCTGCCTGAGAAGTTTATGGCTTGAGGTGCTTTTCAAACTAAGCTACACTGGGAGCATTTGAACATGGAACAGTCACTTGCCAAGGAACCTGAACTCAACCTGCTACAGCTCCAGGATCAAAGCCAGTAAAGGGACTTGTTTGTGGAGAGCAGGAAGGTCAGACACTAACTAAATAAATAAGGAAATAAATCACAGTTGAGCTACCTTGGGGTCCTTAGAGCAGGGAACAATCACAATTTGTGGAGCCTGAATTTAACCTGCCATAACTTCAACATGGGAGTTATCCCTGCGAGTAAGTTGTGAAAAGCCAAAGAAGTGGACACTGACAAGCTGAAAAGTGCAGAGCTCGATGCATACAGAAAATTAATCCAATACCCATCAACTGAGAATCACCATGCATTGTGATTGATAGTACCCATCCTGAGATAAGTGTGTTGATGGACCTCAGAAACCACACATCTGCCCTATTCACTGCAGTGAATAAGTGAAGTAGGAAGCTCTACTGGTCTCCTTTACATGCACAGCTGTATGCCTCCAGCAGGGTCACTTATACTTAGGAAATCTTGAAAGCACTAAGATACATCATTTTCCTGTCAGATCTCAGAATGTGGTTGTTCTTGCACTCCCAATGCACGTGAAAACACCCCTAGCTAGAACATTAGTCACCCATGGGACACAATCTGTGGAGACTTGGGAGGGTGAGAGAATTTACACAGCCCCACAGACAATAAAGCTAAACGTGGTAAACAGAAATATCTAGCATGCAAGAGGAGTAAACTACTAATCACCTGCCCAATACAGACTCAACACCAGCATAAACCAGTTTTTAAAAAAGATTATTTTGTTATAATGAACTCATACCATACTACTTGTGAAGCAATACAGTTATTTCATAATGTCATCTGTTCTCAAGACCACAATGAAAGTAAACTGGATATTAATAACAAAGCCAAACATATTTCTAAATAATACATGACACAACGTAAAAAATCTCAACCCAAATAAAATATACTTCAAATTAAGTGCAAACTAGAACCACTTAACAAAATGAGTAGGCTGATACTGAAAGCCATATGTAGAAGTAAGTTTAGGCACTGGATGCGTACCCACAAGGAAGAAAGTCTAAGTCACCTAAGCTTCCGTTTTAGGAAACTAGGAAAAGATAAGCAAGTTAATCCTAAAGTAAAGAAAACATGTTGTTTTTGCTTCATAAGAGACAACACTGTTAGCTGAGACTCTTCATTTAATGATGAACAGTATGCAAATATCAGCAGGGACAAGGAACTGAGATGGAAATATACCTTTTCTCCCATAATGACAGGAACCAAATGGTCTAGCAAATTAAATTCAGCCATGAAAATGGTGCATGTACATTTGAGAAGAGTAACACTTGTATGCCGAGTAGGAATATATTCCTCCAGAGAAGCCACTTCTTCAGGATTCAGTATTGTTTCCTTTTCATCCTTATTTTCTAAAATTAAAATGATGAAAATTTAATTTAAAATATTTTAATAAGTTCTTAATTCAAAAGTGAATTAATATTTTAAGTCCTATTTTTCAATAATGATTTCAACTATGAAGCAGTTATGAAATAAGCTACTCCAGAATGCAATATAAATTATTTGAGGATGTAAGTATAGAAGTCATTATACAAAAATTAACTACTTTTTAAAAAACATCTTTTAAGGAAATCTAAATTTCTTGCTTTAAAATACTATCAGCATTCTGATCATCAAAAAAATCATTGCAATAAGGCAAAACAGACTGGAAGAAGAGTATTCAAGAGACAGATGCAAAACGAAAAAGATACAGAGAATCAAGAGAGCCCCACAAAGGGGGATATTTTTATTAGGTTTGTTTGTTCATTTAGTACTTTTCATGCAAGTTACAGAGGGCAATTTTCATCAAAGTATATAATGTATTTTGAGTACACTACCCATACCCTGCTATTCTATTCTTTCTAATCCCCATAGCCATCCCATTAGTTCCCTTTGCTCCTCGAAACAGTTTTACTTCACTCAGGAGGCAGAGGTAGGAGGATCATTGTGATCATTTGCAGTGGCTGGAGGCCCTGGTGTGCCCATTTTCTCTTTCTTTCTCTTCTCTCTCTGTCTCTCTAACAACTACATAAAATTTAAATATATATATGTATATGTACATATATATATTATTTAATTTTATATATATTATATATAATAATATAATATAGAATATTATATTATATATGTGTGTGTATATATGTATATGTATGTATATATATATAAATTAACACATTGCATACTTCAGTATGTACCCCAAAGAAATGAAATTATTATATTCACACAAAATCAGTACAGAACTGTTCAGTGAAGATGTATAATAATCCAATAAAAAATTAATTAAGCAGGGCATGGTAGTGTAAGCCTTTAATCCTGGCACTCAGGAGGTCTAGTTAGGAGGATCCCTGTGAGCTCAAGGCTAGCCTGAGACTACATGGTGAATTCCAGATCAGACTGGAATAGAGCAAGACCCTACCACAAAAAAAAAAAAATATATGTATATGTGTATATATATATATATATATATATATATATATATATATATATATGTAATTTCAAATGTTTTAACATGTGAATGTTTTCACAAACTCTAATACATACCCAATGAACCACTTCTTCAACAAAATGTTGATGCAACTTAGATGTAACTCCAGTGAGTTATGCTAAGTAAAGTAAGTCAAATCCCAAAACTTACAGACTAAATGACTTATCAAATATTTCTGAAATGACAAAATTTCAGAAAATGAAGATAATGATATTTCCCAGGCATTTGCAATAAAGGAAGACATAAGGGAGAACAAGGTAGCAAAATCAAAATGCATATGCTTATAAGACAGGATCATAAAGGACTTTTCATTTTGATGATACCAGAGGACACACAACCCAACACGTTTGAAAACTGCAGAGAACTTGATACCCACAAAAAAAAAAAAAAAAAAAAGAAAATCTAAATTAAAATAGGGTAGGGAGATTTCACAGTGGTTAGAGCGCTTGTCTGCTAAGCCTAATAACCAGGATTCAATTCCCCAGTACCCAAGTAAAGCCATATGTACAAGGTGGTGCATGCATCTGGAGTGCATTTGTAGTGGCTAGATGCCCTAGTGTGCCCAATTTCTCTCCTTGCATCCCAATCTCCCTCTTTCTTTCTATCTCTCTCTCCCCTTTCCTCCCTCCCCCACTTTCCTTGTTAATAAATAATATATATATACATAGGATCTACACTATATACATAGTATACAATAACTACTAGTTACTTTTAAAATAGTTATTTAGGGCTGGGGAGATGACTCAGTGGTTAAAGGCACTTGCTTGCAAAGCCTGACAGCCAGGGTTCTATACCCCAGTACCAAGCAAAGCCAGACACAAAAAGAGGCACATGTGTCTGTGGTTTTCTGCAATGTCAGGAGAACCTGGTGTGCCCATGCATATTCTCTCTCTCCTCCCTCCTTCCCTCTCCCCTCTTTTCCTTCCCCCCTCCTTCCTTCTCACTCTCAAATAAAAATATTTGAAAATGTGGCCTGGAAAGATGGGTTAGTGGTTAAGGTGCTTCCCTGTGAAGTGTAAAGAACCACGTTCTATTGTCCAGGTCCCATGTAAGCCAGATGCACAAGGTAGCACATGCATCTAGAGTTCATTTGCAGTGGCTAGAGGCCTTGGTGTACCCATTCTTTCTCTCTCTCTCTCTCTTCTCTGTGTCTCTCTGTCTTTCTGTCTCTCTCTCTCTCTCTCTCTCTCTCTCTCTCTCTCTATCTCTATCTCAAATAAAAATAAATGTAAAAAATATTTAAAAACAAAAATGTAGAAACTACTGAATAGAAGGTGTATGCATAGGTTAATTTTCTGAACAAAACCCCAACAGCAAATTCCTTAGACAGGGGATTAGTTACCATTTTAGAATAAATACCTGACTACAAGTAGCTTATATGAGAAAGGGGTTTATTTTGGGATTTCCAGGGGAAGCTTCAACATAGTGGAAGAAGCTGGCTCATTCCATCATACATCCACAGAGAGACAACAGCCAGCACCAGCAAGCATAAGCTAACTCTAAACACAACCTTGCTGCTGGGCTCAAGGTCTGTCCAGTGACACACCTCCTCAGCAACAAATTTCATCAAAAATATCTAAGGTTATGGGGCCATTTACTTTCAAACCACCACATTCCCCACCTGGCTTCCATAAACTGATGATCATCCATGATGTAAAATGCAATGCATTCAATCCAACATTTAAAAAATCCCCATAGTTTTTATCAATCCCAACACAGTTCAAACATCCCCATAGTCCAAAGTCTCTTAAGTAGTAGCACTATGAAGCCAAAACAACTTAATGACACATGGTAAACATCCACAATGCAAAAGACAGCACTGAGCATAGCAAGGAAAGATCTGAAACAAACAGGGCAACCATCAAGTTTCAGAGCTCCAAGTCCAACATCCCTAGCAAGTGATGAAGTCTAGGGAGTCCCAAATCCACCTCTCCAGCTGCTCTGCTTATATGCCAGGAAATAATCCATAGCAGCAATTTCATAGTCCTGCCATCTCCTAGGGTATCACTGCATCCCACAGTTCATCCTCATGGCTCCACTGGTCCTCCATGCAGTCATTCCAATAACTTGCCTCACACTGCTCAGAGACCATTTCCAAAAAATAGAGGGCTAAATCTCAATGGTGGTCATCTCTCAAACTACAACTGAATGGACAGCAGCTTCCGCCCAAAGATTTCCTTTCTTTCTGTGCCATAACCATTTGCTCACACAACTCCATTTCGATGCAATGCAAACCCTGCATAAGTTCTCAAGACACAGGAAGAATGCAGTAAGTCTCTCACACAAACTGCCTCTGGCCCAGTCCAGACAAAGTTTTCTTCCCCACATAAGCCAAACCCCACAATCCATGGTTCTTTCTACATTTAAGTTTTTAAACTCTGACCAGAATATTCCATCAAACTCTTCAAATTCACATCACTGCAAGGTGTCTCTTAGGGAAAAGGTTTCAAATCCTTCCACATTCCTCCCTGTGGTTGTTGTTTTGTCAACTTGATCTGTTTAGGAATCCATACACATTCATCTTGATTGGGTCTTTGAGGTGAATTCCAGGAAGGGCTGACTAAAGGAGGAAGTTCTTTCCCCAATATGAGCTCTTCCCCCAGAGTGGGTGGCCCTCCCAGAGGAGGGCTTTATGTAAGGAACCTCTGGGAGAAAAGAACCCCTTCCTCCCACCTGGCTTCCTGTGTTGCTTGGTGACCCTTATAGCAGTTAGCCCATATAGTGTATTACGTGCTACATGAGCTGCAGGGGAAAATGGCCAACAACACTGTGCACAAGCAGGAGACACTACTATAAGAAAGCAAGCAGCCTGAGAAGATGTACACACATGTGCAACAGTGGTGCCCAGCCTAGGTGAGCAACCAATGGCTCTCTGATTGGCTAAGAGATCTGCTAAGTGGAAAGGAATCTATAACTGGAACTGGGAACCAAGTCAGACTCCTATGGAGACCAAGATTATGGACTCCAACCAGAAGCTCCCACTAGTATTTGGTCAAAAGAGAGGCTACCCTCATTAGAATGTCTCTAAATTAACACTAATCTATGATGACCTCACTCTGTTAGAGAATCTGTTTGTCTTTTTCAGAAAGCAGTGAGAACCAAAGACAACTAAAATCTATCAACAAGACAAGAAATAACAGCTGACTCCCTATCAGTATATGAAACACCCCTTGCACATTAGCAAGGGCCCACGTGAAACCACAGAGGGACTTGTGATTTGAGCAAGAGTGCTGCTTGCATGGGGAGCCTGACAACCTGTGCCAGAGTGATGGAGACAGACACTGAGGATACTCAAAACGAACCAAAGCAGAAATCCTGAAGCTGCTGAGAACACAACAGCTAAAACACACCCACCAAGGCTCAGGGAATTTGTGAAAGTGAGGGTGGAGCCACAGGGTGGCGGGCATATACCCAAAGGATTTCCTACCACAGAGACACCTGCACTTTCATGTTCATTGCTGCTCTGTTCATAAGAGCTAAGAAATACAATCAACCTAGAGGTCCATAACTCATTACTGGAAAATGAAAATGTGTTACATATACACCATGGAGTTTTACTCAGCTTTAAAGAAAAATGAAGTTATGAAATTTGCAAGAAAATTGGTGTAACTAGGAAAAAAAAACTATACTAAGTGAGGTAATCAAGGCCCCAAAAGACAAAAATCATTTGTTCTCAGTGGTTGAAGGTGCTACATGCTAAGCCTGTCTGCCCAGGTTCAATTCCCCACTACCCACATAAAGCCAGATGCCCAATGTGGTGTGTGCTCTGTGCACCTAGAGTTTGTTTGCAGTAGCAAACATACATATTCTCTCATTCATGTGCACACACTTTCATTCATGCATTCTCACTCTCTATGCTTAGAAAATAAACTATAACATTTTTAAAAGAAATTAGGAAACTATGATAGCCATATCTTCACAGCATTTGTAAAAATTAGTTGTAAAGCGGGTGTTTTTTTTTACCAGTAGTTTCTAACTTATCTTGAATGTTAAATTTTTATTCATTTATTTTTTATTTATTTTATAAAATTTATTCATATCTGGCTCCCTAGAATCCACTAATGTGGGCTAAAATGTCCTATTTCACAAGCATTTGCCAGAAAGATTATCAAAAAGATACTGCAATGAAATACTGACAAGAATGGCAAATAAGACAGTTATGCCAACAATTTCCAAACTCATACTTCTCCTAGAACTTCTGTAAACAAATTCATTGACAGTTGAATACATAAATGCCCTTGCTAACACACAACATATACTACAAAGGAAAAGTTAGCAAAACAGGACAAATTGGATTGCACAGCCATTCAAATCAAATGGCAATAGAGAGAATTAAGCTAGAAACCAACCTGGCTTTAGCCTGCCATAGGGCTCATACTCATGTTGAAAAGCACAAACAATCATTTTCAAAATCCTGTGTACCGCACTGCTATCCAAGCGAATATCAAGAGGACCTATAACAAGGCTTTTGGTAGAATTCTCCTGGACTATTCCCAAATCTTCATTTTTCCCTGAAGGGAAGTCTGGTTGATTTGTTGAACCTACAGGAAGTCAAATTTTATTTTTATTAGTGTTTAGCATCAGTCAGATATATTAAGCAAACATGCATGTGTGTATGTTCATAATGCTAAGGATGATGGGAATTAAAGAACTAATCATAGGGATGAAGAGGTGGCTCACTGGTTAAGACGCTTGCAAGGTCTGAGAGCCTGGATTTGATTCCCAAGTACGTGCATAAAGCCAGATGCACGAAGTGGCACATGCATCTGGAGTTATTTGCAGCAGTAAGAGGCCTTGTGTGCCAATTTTTTTTCTTTCCCTCTGTGTCTCTCTCATTACAGATAAATAAATAAATAAAGGCTATTCACACACACACACACACACACACACACACACACACACACACATCAAAAACAGAACAGAACCTTGCATTTAAAACCAATAAGCATTAGCTATTACTATCACTATCATCACTCTATAATTGAAGGCAGATTTAAAAAGAAACATAAGCATTTAAATACAGCTACCTAAAAAGCAAGAAAGGAACAAATGAAAAGAATATGAAATATGAGTGGTCATATGTCAAAAGTATAAGTAATACAAATTACTGAGTTTTCTTCCTACTAACACAGAAGTCCAGTTATTTGTAGCTAGACTGATTATAATTTCATTATTTTCGAAAGAAAATTTGTTCGAGCATCTAAGAAAGCAGATGTGGTCTCATGAGATGGCTCAGTGGATAAACAGTTTGGCACCTGAGTTTGTATCGCTACAACCCACGTAAATGCTAGGTGTGGTAGTCCACTTCTGTAATTCCAGGGTCCAGGAGGTGGAGACAGGTGGATCCCAAGACAATCTGACTAGCAAGACTAGCAGAATTGATGGGCTCTGTGTTCAGTGAGGGACCCTATCCCAATATATAAGGTGAACAGCAATAAAGGGAGACACGTTTTGACCTCTGGCCTTCCCACATATGTATACACACATGCATTGGCGTACATGTGTGTAACAGACACACATATGAACAAACACGCACAACACAAACACATACACATGCCAAAAAAGTAGATATGATATATAAGTGGTAAACCTAAAGCCAGAAAGTGCCACAAATCTCAGAATAGCAGTTTCTTCTAGCGAAGGAGAATGACTAAGTGAGAAAACATACACAGGACAGGCTCACCAGATGCTACAAATGTCTTACTGGCTTGTGTACGGAATACACATGTGTTCACTCTGTAACTCTTTGCTATTCTGTACATAAATATATAGAACTTTTCTATATGTATATTATCTTCCAACATCTTCTTTAAAAAGTCTTCAATTACTCAAACAGGGTTGTTACTTTCTCATCTGGATGTTTTAAAAGCTCCATATATTATTATGCTTAACATGTTATATAACAATCTCTTAGTTTAAAAAAAATACATACTTCAAGACCACCAATTTAATTCTTGAAAAATACTCTGAAAACTAGGCACTGTGACAAAGGCTATAAGCTACACTCAGGAGACTGAGGAAGAAGGATTGCAAGCTCAAAGGCAGCTGGGGCAACATACCAAGTTCTAGGCCCATCTGAGACATATAACAAGACCTTAGAACAATTTTTTTTAAAATGTTTTGTGGCTGGAGAGACAACTTAGCAGTTAAGGTACTTGCCTGTGAAGACTAAGGACCCAGGTTCGATTCCCCAGTACCCACATAAGCAAAACTGGGCACACATGTCTGGAGTTCATCTGCAGTGGCTGAAGGCCCTGGTGCACCCATTCTCTCTATATCTGTCTCTCAAAATAGATGAATAACCAAAAATAATTTTTAATGTTTTGATGCTCTTTGCATTCATACCACCAGCATAAACAATACCTGATCTTAGCTAAAGGCCAAGATAAAATCACCTAAAAGTCAGAAATCTTTTATTTATTTTTTGGCTATACTGGAGATTAAACCCAGGACCTTGCACATGCCAGGCAAGCACTCTTACTGAACTTTATTCCTAGCCCCTGATTTATTTTGAAACAGGGTCATACTTCATAGTTTTATCTGGCTTGAAAATCACTATGTAGTCTAGGCTGGCCTTGAACTTGCAATCCTCATGCATCAAACTTTTGAATGCTAGGACCATAAATGTACACACACAATCACATGGAAAACTAACAATGAAAATACAATCTATTCTTACTAAGCTTTATATAAAAATAAACATATTATATATTAATGAATATACATAAAATAAAATGGTAAAAATTTTTCCAAACATCATTTCCTTCCTAACATAATAAAATCTATATAGTTATACAATTACTGAAAAAATTATTTTACTTTTCTACTTGAAACAACAAAATCTCTTAAATAAAAGATCTAAATAGCCATCAAAATATATTTAATACAAAGAAATCTTTATTTCTCTTAACAACTTAATATATTATGAAATTTGATGAATTAACTTAATATTTAATCCATAGGAGAACTAATTATAGTCAAGTACACAAAATGCATTTTCAATCAACTACTCAAGAAAAGGATTTACATATGAGGACTAATTAGAGTTGGCTATACAAAATGTATTTTCAATCAACTATGCAAGAAAAGATTTAAAATGCCAAGAATCCAAGAAAATTCTAACTTAACATTAACATTAAAGCATTCCCCCAAAGCAAAACGAAATCTAACAAAACAAGAGTACAGCCAGTCATAGGCCAAAAGAATCAGAAGATACCTTACTTTTGCATTCAAGAAGAGGCAAACATCTAGGAAAAAGGAACCAATACCTTTGCCACCAGTGTTCTCCATTGTATACAGGTAATCCATATAAAAAGCACCAAATCTTTGCATTCCAGCTATGTCAGTGTATGTCTCCTGCAATAAAACAATGCAAACAGAAGAAACTTTAAAGTACAATAGGTCCTATACATGCTCTCACACTGACTGCATCAACTCAAAGGATTACCAAAACAGAACTAAGATCAGTCAAAGAATTCTCCAAGAAAAGTAATATTGCTTCTATTACATACCACACCAAAGGACATCCATACTTGTACCAGACATTCTGACAACTTTATCAATAACATCTAGTTAATAAACACCATTAATGGATCAGACAGAATACACTCTTGAACTTATCACTATCATAAAACTGTCTAATAACGTACACCCTCAAACACGTTTAGCTTGGAAATACTCCTGTACACTTACATGAAACACTTCAAACACTAAAGATGCACTTAAGTATTCTAAATGTATGTTCAATATGCAGGACATTACACTTTTTATTTTCAACCCTGAAAGTCAATGTCAATGAAAAGTTTAAAATATAAATTACTGTTTAATTACATTTAAAAATCAGGTAACTTTTTAGATTTTTTAATTTATTCTGAAAGTGTATATTCAGTAAATAATAGCATACATCATGAAATTCAAACAATATTGAAAAGTATGCACAGCAAAAAATGAAGTTTTAGCCTTCTCATTGAGACAACAAAAGTTAATAAAGGTACTTCTACTTGCATCCTGTTTTAATACTAGGACCTAAACAAACACACCATGTTTATATTACAAAAAGACAAAACATAAAAATAAAATTAGAAAAGGTTTTTTAAAAGCCAAACATTCCCATCATTCCTTATGAGTTTCTTGATATAGGAACTAAACAAAACAATCTAAATGTTTCACTAAATAATTAGCATAAGCATTCATATAATGTTTCTACCCAATGACAGCCTAGAATTTGGCTCAAATATTTATCTGCTGACCTTATGGTGAGCTGCATCCAAAATAAATTCTGCACGAGTACCATTATTTTCTGGGCTTCGGTAATCAAATAATGAATTTGTAAGATATGTAAAACCTTTTGTACTCAAATTTTCACCACATAAGAAGAAGCAGGCTTCCTGGAAAAGCAATGTAAAAAAGTTTAAGCAGGTGCTATATAATCATTACTTGTTAAAGAAAATAAAACTTTTTTATTTCATACTCTTAGAAATCACTAAAGGGGCAGGGATGGTAGTACAGTTGGTAAAGAGTTTGCCTTGAAAGCATGTAGGTCTGAGTTTGATCCCCAGACTCATATTTAAAAAGCTAAGTATAAGGCAGGTATGTTGGCACATGTCTTTAATCCCAGCATTCTGAAGGTAGAGGTAGAAGGATCGCCCCTGAGTGCGAGGCAACCCTGAGACTACATAGTGAATTCCAGGTCAGGCTGGGCTAGAGTGAGAACCTACCTTGGAACAGAAAAAAAAAAAAAAAACATGGGGGGGAGAGAAGGAGGGATGATTTCGTGGTTAAGGCATTTGCCTGCAAAGCCAAAGGACCCAGGTTCTATTCCCCAAGACCCACATTAGCCAGATGCACAAGGGGGTGCACACATCTGGAGTTCCTTTGCAGTGGCTCCAAGCCTTGGTGTGCCCATTCTCTCCCTCTCTCCCTTCCCCCTCTCTCCGCCCTTTCTCTATCAAATAAATAAAATAAAATAAGTATAGAGACACGTGCACAAAGTACTCCTAGCACTGGGGAGGCAGAAACAGGAAGAACCCTGGGACTTAGGGCCCAGGCAGTGTAGCCTACTTATTGAATTCCAGTTCATTGAGAAATCCTGTTTCAAAAACAGGTGCACAGCACCTGAATGAAGGATGACATCTCAAGCTGTTGTCTAACCTCTACACATACACACACAATAAAAAGAAGTCACTAAAACTTAAGGTCCTATAAAAAGATAAGGAATACTGTCTCTACTTCTACCGCCAAATTTTGGCAAAGGACATTTTAACAAACCAAAATGGAATTGCAAGTCATTGCCATAAAAAAGAAAGAAGTGACAGGCGCGTGGTGGCGCACGCCTATAATCCCAGCATTTGGGAGGCAGAGGTTAGGTGGATCGCCTTTAGTTTGAGGCCACCCTCAGACTACATAGTGAGTTCCAGGTCAGCCTGGACTAGAGTGAAACCCTACCTCAAAAAAACAAAATATAAATGAATGAATGAATAAAGAAAGAAAAAAAGAAAAGAAAAGAAAGAAAGGAAAGAAAGAAAGAGAAACATTTATGAATTAGAAAGAATCCGGATCTGCTATCCAGGTGTTAAGTGCTACCAACTTTTTACAGTCCCCTGAGATCTATAATCTGTTGCAGGGGAAATGTAGAGGAAAACAATAAAGGTCCTCTCTCAAGACAGAAATAAGTGAGTCCAGCATATTTTACATAAGAACTTTATTATCACTACGTCCTATCAAGGAGGGAGGGAATAAAAGAAGAGAGGGTGGGAAGAAGGAAGGGAAGGAGGAATGATGGGAAGAAGGGAGAAAGTAGAGAGAAAGAAAAGGGGAGGGGAGGGAGGTAAGGAGGGAATGAATAAAGAAAAGAGAAAGGAAGATCTGACTTACAGTTTCACTTCTATTCATATGCTCCTCAAAATCTTTAACACCCATAATTCCTTTAAGACACATGGCTCTGCAACCTACAAATCCAAGCTGGCAATCAAAGAAAGGCTCTCCCATCATAAGTGCCTGTAAGAGAAAGAGAACATCAGAGCTAAGAACTTGAACTCAGTAACAATCCTACAAGCTTTCCTTCTAAAATATCTAAGTCAAAGACATTTAGGATTACTTTTAAATGTGTCTCCTAAGATTATAAACTTTATTAGACATAATTTCCCAACTCTATATCCTCAAATCTTCATATACTCAATGACTGGCACTCCTTAAACATTAATCCACACATATATAAACTATATGAAATTAATTCTATGGTACATAAAAGTATTTACTAAAGGAATAATTATTTCAACAAATATTATTAGAATAGAAACATGTATGACTATGAATATTAATGCTTAAAATATACTATGATCTGAAAAACTTAACTATAAGAATACTCAATCATTTAAATATATATGCTTAATACTGAAAAGTTACCTCAATTGTAGTTCCTTCTTGTTCCCAACACAATACTTCCTTTGATTTTACTTTCTGTGGGCTATAATAGCTACTCTCAGCTTGCATTTCGGTGAGCTAAGAAATATAAGAATATTAAGTGAATCAAAACTAGCCTTAAATAGCAATAAAAGTCATTATTATGATGAACTGATGAAAATAATGCCAATTTTAAGATTCAGGAAATTAAATTATTAAGCAGGAAAGCAGGTGCAATAAAAACAGCTGTAAAAGATTATCCATGGAATAAAGGTTGAATATTCTAGTCTAAACTTATAAATACCACTTTTTAAACTCCTGCTTCATACTACTTTAAAAAGTGAAAGCTATTTACTTTAACAGCCCACTCATAAAATGGTTCAAATATCATGTCAAAAATTCACATTTTCAGCCAGGCATGGTGGCGCAGGCCTTTAATCCCAGCACTCAGGAAGCAGAGGTAGGAAGATCACAGTTTAAGGCTGGAGAGATAGCTTAGCAGTTAAGCACTTGCCTATGAAGCCTAAGGACCCCAGTTTAAGGCTCAACTCCCCAGGACCCACATTAGCCAAATGCACAAGGGGGCACACGCATCTGGAATTCATTTGCAGTGGCTGGAGGCCCTGGCACACCCATTCTCTATCTATATCTACCTGCCTCTTTCTTTTTCTCTCTGTCACTCTCAAATAAATAAGTAATTTTTAAAGAAATAAAATAAATTTTTAAAGTAATAATATGGCTAGAGAGGCTGCTTAGCAGTTAAGGCAATTGCCTGCAAAGCCTAAGGGTCTATGTTTGACTCTCCAGATCCCACATAAGCCAGAAGCACCAAAGAGGAGGCAAGTGCAAGGTTGCACATGCCCACTGGATGGCACAAGTGTCTGGTATTCAATTTCAGTGGTTAAGGCCCCAGCGCACCAATTCTCTCTCTGCTTCTTTCTCTCTGAAAATAATTAAAAGGGGGGAGTAATAATACAGGGACTGGAGAGATGGTTTAGTGGTTAAAGTGCTTGCCCGTGAAGCCTAAGGACCTGAGTTCAACTCTCCAGAACCCATGTAAACCAGATTAATTAAAGTCTGGAAACGATGAGTACTATAATCCTGGCTTATTACTTTGGCTAAGGCATTATGATGGTATAAACGAGCAATCATAACAGAGGAAGCTGAATAAGGAACATAAATGAATTCTCTGTACTATCTCTGCAATCCTTCTAGAAGTATAAAGTTATTCCAAGATAAACAAATTATTTTTTAAAAACTTAATATATTCTGCCTAAATTTAGAAATGATTTACTTACTCTAATTCCTGTGAAATAGACATTATTCAAATGCAAATGTATTCAAATCACATTTACAAGTTTTTTAACTTAAGCCAAATAAGTTATTAAAGTAAAAATTATAATTTTAAACCTAATTACTTTATATTGAGAATCAATTAATTATTCTCATCTTTATAATAAACTTTTCTATATATGATATTGTTCTTGTTAACATAAGTCTTTAATTCTTAAATGTTTCTTGTATAAGTATACTCAAAGTTGTCCTTTTAAAGCACAATTTTAAAGCTAAATGGTTAAGTAAAACTGAACTTTTAAAACTTGATCACTCTTCAGCTGTATATGATTACCCAAAGAAAAAGTAATTAATTGATTAAAAGGACTCAAACATTACAATAACAATTTTAAACATTAGTATAAAAATGCTACATTTAATTTGGCATGATTTTTGTTGGACTAATATCAACTGTTCAAAATGCTAATGTAGAAACATGACCTCATTTTCTTACAAAAATATAAACCACAAATTAATTCCATACATTCTTCCAATCCAAGCTGAACGGTGCATTCCAACATTTTACTCCTAAATATCAACATATTTTTCTTAGAGAAAAAAATCTTTGAAAAGCACAAATGCTTTAATTTTTAAAAAAATTAATGTTCTGAATATAAATGACTATACTGACTGAGTTGAACACAATTCTTTTTATCACTTAATATAAATGAAACAATAATTTCAGAATACTTACAAATTTATAAGAAGCAGGGAAAATATGTCATCAGAAATGATAATACTTAACTAGCAATCTTTGATTTTCCTCACAAACTTCTAGTTCAAGTTCAAAAGAACACAAAGCATAAAATCTACTGATCCATAAGTAGCTGGTAAGTAGTAATTATATCCTACAAGAATATCTGGTAGAATGTAACTGACTGGATGTGGTAGGTAAGGAAATAATGTTGAATAAAGTCTGAACAAGTGAATGGATAATGTTGCAATTTAATGAAATGGAAAGCAGTGGAGAAAGCAGGGCTGTAGAAAACCCACTGCTCTGTTGTTGCACGTGTTCAACTATTTGATGTGTCAATGAGACTACACACACAGCTAGAATTCTAAATCCCAAGATAAAGAGTAGAGAACACAAATTCAACACTAGTAGCATCTATGCGGTAATCAAATAATGTCATCTTGGAAGCACTGGAGACAGAAAAGGTGACAGGGCCAAAAGCATTTGCCCATATTTAAAGGTCAGGCAAAATAATTAAGGATCTATAAAACAGCAAAAATGAAAAGTTCCTATTAAGTTAAAAAAAATAAATGCATATAACATTTTTATTTTTTAATTAATTTATTTATTTGCAAGTAGAGAGAGAGAAAGAATGGGCCTCTAGGCCCTGCAAACGAATTCCAGATACATGCGCCACTTCATGTTGTTCCTGTGTACTAGGGAATCAAACTCAGGTCATTAGGCTTTGCAAGCAAGTGCCTTAACTGCGAAGCCAATGCTCCAGCCCACTCATAACATTTTTTTTGTTCATTTTATTTATTTATTTGAGAGTGACAGAGACAGAAAGAGGCAGATAGAGAGAGAGAGACAGAGAATGGGCACGCCAGGGCTTCCAGCCAGTGCAAACGAACTCCAGACGCGTGCGCCCCCTTGTGCATCTGGCTAGCGTGGGTTCTAGAGAATCGAGCCTCGAACCAGGGTCCTTAGGCTTCACAGGCAAGCGCTTAACCGCTAAGCCATCTCTCCTCTTTTTAAAAATGTTATGAGTGGGGCTGGAGAGATGGCTTAGAAATTAAAGGTACACTGGGCATGGTGGCACACGCCTTTAATCCCTATACTTGAGAGCCCGGTAGGAGGATTGCTGTGAGTTCAAGGCCGCCCTGAGAGTACCAAGTGAATTCTAGGTCAGCCTGGGCTAGAGTGAGAACCTATGGAGTAGTAGTAAAGGTGCTTGATTGCAATTCCTGATGGCCTGGGTTGAATTCCCAATGCTCATATACAGACAGATGCACAGTGGCACATGCAGTTTGTTTGCAGTTGTGTGAGGCCCTGGTGTATCCATACTTCTCTCTCTGCCTTTCCTCTGTCGTGTGTGTGTGTGTGTGTGTGTGTGTGTGTGTGTGTGTCCATCTAACACAAAGTCCCTATCTGTACAAATTCCAACACATATATTTGTGATGCAACATATGCAATGTTTATACTTTATAAGCACTGAAAAATATGGAACAGGTGATATGACCCACTATCCTCTCCTGTCTTCTTGTAGACATAAATCAGGCCCCAGGTCATCCTACCCATTCTAAGAAAATTTTAGTCTTGGATTCTCTCCCATATTACTACTGTCATAATTGTTGGTGGTTTCAATAACCACAGTGATGACAATTCATGAAGTCTGGTCACTATGTTTCTTTATTTCCTCTCCTGCAACATCTGAACCCTCTACTGTCTCTTTACCATTCATCTTTACCAGTAGTAGAACACATGACCAATGAAAAGCAAAGCCACAATGGTGGGTGCCTCTACTTAGTATCCATAATAAACAAATGTAGTATATTCAATACCCTTTACTCATTCTCTCTGAAATGACCAATTTTGCATATGTATATATGGGTGGTGTGCATACATGTGTCTATGTGGGTTCACATGCAAAACTATGTGCAGGAGGAGGCCAGAGGTTGGTGGTGGGTATCTTCCATGCTCTCTCCTTTACTTACTGAAGCAAGGTCTCTCACTTAAATGAAAGATGACTGATTCAGCTAATCTAACTAAGCAGTTTGCCCCATGGATTCTCTGTCTCTGCCTCCATTTACTCCATGGTAATAGAGAAGGGATGGCAGAAAAAAGAGCATTTCACATAAATTCAGAAAGCACAGGGGAAAATGCCTGCAGACTTTCTCCTTTTTTCTTCCATCTAAGCCTGCAGCCTATGACATGGTATCCCATATTCAAGACAGGCCTTTCCCCTTTATTAATCTTCCTTGCATGCCTCCACAAACATACACAGAGGTGTGCTTGACTAATCTTCTAATACTTCTCAATTTGATCAACTTGATAAGCAGGATTAACCATAATTCATATTATCACTCTGGTCAACAACTCCAGTTTCTACATGCAATCTAAGGATTCATTTGCAAAAATGAGCCACTCACTTGTCTTTAAAATATGACCCCCTTGGCTTCCAGACAGATAAGCTCTTGATTTTCTGCTTAATCACATATTCTGTTTCCCTAGCTGTTTATTATTCTTCCTTGTAACTCTTCAACACCAGAATGTAGTGTCAGAAACTTTTTTCTATCTACATCAATTCCAGTACTTATCATGACTATCAAATATACTTAGACCAAATTCCTAATATGAACTCCAGATTCATACAACCACTTCCTAATGGATAATTCTACTTAAATATGTAATGAATGTCTTTTGAACGTCTCTAAACGCAAATTTCTAATCATCCTTTCAAGCCTAGCATTCCCACAGACCTTTTTATTTCCAAATAAGCAGAACTCAACCCTTCTTGCTCAGGAGTCATTCTTTGATTCTATCATTTCATTCATGGCTCACAATAAAATAAAATTATCATCCCTTCTAAAGCTCAGGGAACAATATAGAAGAGGAGGCAAAGAGAATGTAACAGTCAGAGGATGAGGATGAGTACTGAGCAACACTGTCATGGCTACCCCATTCATGACCTAACAGTGACCGCTGTAACCAGCACAAGACCCACACAATATTGGGCTGATCAACAACCTATGAGGTCATGAGACCCCCTCCCACCCCTTCCTGAGGAGATACTGACAGCTAATAGTGTCTAGGGAAATAGGAGACTTTTTTACAATAGGATAGCCACTGGTAGGGATCCACATACTCTGGCAAATAGTATCCCACTCATGCACATGCAGGTAATCCCTAATTAAATTCAGTGGATAAACCCCAAACACACCAAAAAGAGAGAGAGACAGACAGAAAAACTAGTTGGGAAGAAGGGGCTCAGCTACAGAGAGATGGAGAGGTGGTCAAGAAAAGGTGATGGGAGGGGACTATGATCAAAATATATACATGTATAAAAAGTGTCAATAAAAATAAACAAGAGGGCTGGAGAGATGGCTTAGCGGTTAAGCGCTCACCTGTGAAGCCTAAGGACCCTGGTTCGAGGCTCGGTTCCCCAGGTCCCACGTTAGCCAGATGCACAAGGGGGCGCACGCGTCTGGAGTTCGTTTGCAGAGGCTGGAAGCCCTGGCGCGCCCATTCTCTCTCTCTCCCTCTAACTGTCTTTCTCTCTGTGTCTGCCGCTCTCAAATAAATAAATAAAAATTAAAAAAAAAAGAGAGAAAAATAAACAAGAGGCAGGGGGCTGGAGAGATGGCTCAGTAGTTAAGGCACTGCCTGCAAACCCTAATGACCTGAGTTCAATCCCCCAGTAACGCCAGATGCATAAAGTGGTGCATGTAACTGGAGTTCATTAAAGGCCCTGGTAACCCATTCTCTCTCTCCCTCACCACACCCCCCCTAGGTATCCTCTCAACAATTGCAATCCTACCTGATTTTCCTCTGCTTTTGATTACCCATAATCTATGCTCAATAAAATCAGAGTGATGCAGTTTAAAAGAAAATTCAAATAACCATAGAATTCTTCTGTCCAAAAACTTCCTAACTCATTCGAAATAAGGACAAAGACCCAAAACTGATTTATGTAGCTTTACAATTTCTACACTGTTGTAAACTCCTATTACCGCTCTGCTAGGACTTTATGCTTTTTCCACACTGGCTCACTTTACTCTACTCAACTGGCCCCTTTGGTTTTCCTTGAACATGTGAGATATTTCTATTTCTTACACATGAAATGCTCATTCCTACAAACCTTAAGCCTTCTTCTATTACAAGCCTTTGCTTAGATGTTCTTCCACAGTAAGATCATCCTGATCACACAATGTTAAAGTACATACTCCTATACCCTTTAGGGAAACACTCACCATTCTCTCCATTCTGTATTTTGTCCACCTAACACTATACTATACATATTGTTTATAATACCATTTATGTTCTACGAGGCAAGGATTTTTATTGGTTTACTGGTATAACACTATTGACAACATATAGCCTAGAGAAAGCTGGAATTAATGAATGTTCGAAGACAAGTATAGTGGGACAGTAAGCCCAACATTTGGAAAGTGGAAGCAGTAGAATAAAGAGTTCAAGGGTATGGCTGGGGAGATAGCTTAAGTGGTTAAGGCACCCTTCCCAGTACCCATGTAAGCCAGACATACAAGGTGGTGCATGCACCTAGAATTCATTTGCAGTGGCTAGAGGCCCTCACATGCCCATTCTGTACTTTGTCCCTGCCTCTTTCTCTTTTTCTCCCTCTCAAATGAATAAATAAAACATTGTTTTTAAAAAGGAGTTCAAAGGTCACCTATGGACATACACAGGGAACTTGACACCAGCCTGGGCTACATAAAACACAAGCTCAATTTATCAAATAATAAATATTTGTTACATGAATTATGATACTATTTAGAGACAGTGCATTTATGGAAATAATATTAGGAAAATCCATAGAATATATAATCCAAGATTCAGGCAGACTTACATTTGAAATGAAGAAAATGCAAACTACCACCAAAGAAGTTATACCACAAAAAGTACTAGTAACTTGGGGGTGGAGAGATGGCTTAGCAGTTAAGGTTCTTGCCTGCAAAGCTAAAGGACCACAGTTTGATTACCCAGGACCCACGTAAGCCAGATGCACAAGGTGGCACATGCATCTGGAGTTCATTTGCAATGGCTGGAAGCCCTGGCACACCCATTCATATTCTCTCTCTCTCTCTTTCCCTCTCTCAAATAAATAAACAAAAATAAAAATTTAAATAAAAGGAAATTCACTTTTATTCGTTTTAACATATATAATATATACTATATTTTTTTATTTATTTATTTGAGAGCGACAGACACAGAGAGAAAGACAGATAGAGGGAGAGAGAGAGAATGGGTGCGCCAGGGCTTCCAGCCTCTGCAAACGAACTCCAGACGCGTGTGCCCCCTTGTGCGTCTGGCTAACGTGGGACCTGGGGAACCGAGCCTCGAACCGGGGTCCTTAGGCTTCACAGGTGAGCGCTTAACCGCTAAGCCATCTCTCCAGCCCTACTATGTTTTGAATATAGTTTACATTAATTTTAATGGAGGTCAAAGTATGCACGCACATATGTACAACCATGCCAAATAAATTTTATTATGAAGGACATCACAGAAATGTAACAGTGACTATAAGGATGCATGAATTCAAGGACTTTGTTTGTTTGTTTTTTGCAATAGGGTTTCACTCTAGCCCAGGCTGACCTGGAATTCACTATGTAATCTCAGGCAAGCCTTCTACCTCTATCTCCCAAGTGCCGGCATTCAATGCATTCACCATCATGCCTGGCTCAAGGGCATTTTTGATGTGTACTTCTCTACTAGAAATGTTAAAGAATGAAAGAAAACTGTGTCCAAAATAGAGATAAGAAAGAAAAGTGTAAACAACTTTAATTAGACAAGGAATCAAAAATTTAAAAATTTTTAAAAAATTAAAAATTCAGTTAGAAAGATCATAGAGTTTTTGAACTGCTGGGGTGTAGGTTTGGTCTGCTGAACCTAATTTAAAATAAAGAAACTTTACTTAAGATAGAATCTTGCTAGCAATAAAGCTCAAACTTTAAAGGGCTGGAGGGATAGCTCAGTGGTTAAGGCACTTGCCTGCTAAGCCAAAGGACCTTGGTTCGATTATCCAGGACCCAAGTAAGCCAGATACACAAGGTGGTGTATGTGTCTGGAGTTTATGTGCAGTAGCTGGAGACTCTGACACGCCCATTCTGTCTCTCCCTCTGCCTCTCTCTCTCATAAATTAATTAATTAATTAATAAAAAGTTAACATAGGAATCAGCTGCAAGAGAAAAGAAAGCTACCTTGAAAGTCACAGTTGCCTTGGTGCAGTAAAATCCAATGGAAATAATAGGGTCCTTCAAAGTTTGTGCTTTCTGCTGATGCATGGCTGATGTGGGATCATTCCCAAGGTAGTCATCCTCCTCATCATCGTAACTCACAATTGCTGGCACAAATGACCATGCCCAGGATACCCATCCCTGTGGCTGCTCATCATCTTGTGAATACAGCTCTTGGCCTTTGTATGAAGCAGGAAATTGCATATCCACTCTTGTTTCATCTTCAGCACCTACTAATCAAAAGAAATAACTAACTAAATCAAGATAGGTAAAAAGGAGAATGTAAATTCTGTAAAAATGTTCTTCCCATATTCCTCTTTCTAGTAAAAGGTATAAACAAATCATTTATCATTATTTGAAAACAATAATTTAGCATTAGCAATTTCAAGTTCTATACATTCTTCTGTGTCAATTTCTACAAGATAGGGTTGTTGTGCTGTAGATAGTAGTTTATCACCTATATATATAATATTAAGTGTTTTTGATAATAAAAATAAATTAATTCTTTAACATTTCACTCTATTTTAATTAGTTATTATGTGCTTTTAATTTATATAAATATATAGATTTTTTACATAGTATATACTCTTATATCCCTTCATCACCCCATCTCCATGTCCCTAAGGGCTCTTGACAGTAGGGTCCTTGGTGGTTACTGTGAGGTAATTAGGGCTGCTGTCAGTCTCTGCGGGGAGAGGGGGTCAAGAACTATGCCTTAGGATATTTCTATGCACTCCGTGGCTCTTACAATCTTTATAACCCCTGTTCAACAACAGTCCCTGAGCCTTGGAGGGAGTGTTAGCAGCTTATTTTTAGTATTGAGTTCCCTATAGAATCTGTTATGATGTCATATAAGAAAGAATGATGTTATAATTTCTGTTATGATAAGTTTTAGTTCTCCACCATGCTTGTTGCTATGTGCCTGGAGGCAGTTGTCAGGCTAGGATTGGAAGCAGTACTCCTCACTGCTTCCTCTGCAGATTCCTCTGGACCTCAGTGAATGTGGTAGAGGTGGCACATCTCACAGAGGGCAGCTGGCTATCTTTTCTTGTTGAATTGATGGATTTTGGATTTTGTAGTCTTTTCTGCTATCTATAAAAGAAAGTAGATCCTCCAACCAAGGGTGAGCACAGCTCTGATTAAGGGTGATATGATTTTTGAGAGACATTTTGATGAGTATGCCTACTCAAGTTGTCCAAAGAAGAATAGGGGCTTATTTCTGATGGTTGTGAGCTTGCTGCCTATAAGATGTTGATTTGGTTCCCAGTACCAATTATGAGTTTTCTCCCAATGAGCAAGCCTTATGTCCAGTTGGAGGGCAGTTGGTTACGTACAGAAGCTATTTGCCACTATTGCACAAGTGTATATTTCCTGTACTGGTGGAGGACTGCATGGCTTGCAGGATCTTCTTATTTGTACTGTTAGTGATCATTGTCACACCGTAGTTCCCATAACACTTTCCAGTGCCATGAGGGTTTGCCAGAAGAGAATTCCTTCCTCTCTGTTCCCGAATGGTCTCTCGGTGTCCTGAGACTGTGGCTGGTGGTGTCTTCAGCAATCAGGTCTCACCATTTTAGCTTAGGTGAATAACCTAGTGGTTGGCAATGGCCATCACTGTTTTGGGGAGCTCATGGGTCTCCTTGGCCAACATATCACTGTGGGGGCAGCAGGTAACACAGTTTGAGTCCTGGGATTCACAAACTAGAAGCCAATGATTTTAAGAATAAGCTTTCTCCAACTTCTACTTGGCTGGGCTGGTCCAACCGCCACCCTTAATTGGTGGTTAAATTTTGTATTCTGCTATTCAAGAGGAAAGTACCTAATGTGCTAACTACTACATCTTTAGTTTTATGTATTTCCCCTTCTACCTTCCCAATCCCCAATATTCTTTCCCTTAACGGGGTTTTCTAGCAGTCCTTCCTCTTTTCACTCTTTTCGCCTTTTCCTGGTCTCATTCTAGTTATACACCCAAAGTCTTAATGTTTCCTGCCATTGTCCTCCTTGAGCTGTTCTATTATAGGAGCCAGATATAAAAGAAAACATACAGCATTTGTTTATTAGACTGTGTAACTCTGCTTAGGATATTGTTTTCTAAGTCTGTCCATTTTCCTGCAAATTTCATTATTTCATTTTTCCTTACTACTGAGTAGAATGAGTAGTATGTATATGTACAACAGCTTCATTATCCATTCGTCAATGGACATATGGATTGACTCCAATTCTTAGCTACTCTTAATAGAGCAGCTATAAACACAGTTGAGCAAGTATCCCTGAAGTGAAGAATGAAGTCTTTAGGATAAATGCCCAGGAAGAATAGCTACATCATCTTTCTCAGAACACTCCATACTGATTTCCATAGCAGTTGTTCAAGTTTGCATTCCTACCAGCAGTGAAGGAGGGTTCCTGTTTCCCCATATCAAGGCCAACATTTATTGTCATTTGATCTTTTTTGATGATTGGCATCCTGACTACAGTTTGGTGGAATGTCATAGTTGGTTTAATTTGCATTTTCCTGAGGGCTAGGGATAATGAACATTTCTTTAAGTGAGTGCTGGCCATTTGTATTTCATCCTTTAAGAAATCTCTATTCAGTTCTCTACCCTGTTTTTGAGTGGATTGTTTGTTTTTTTTTTTAATATTATATTTATAAGCAAAGAGAGAGAGAGAAACAGAGAATGAATAGGTATGCCAGGGCTCCTAGCCACTGCAAATAACTCTAGATGAATGCACCACTTTGTGCATCCAGCTTTATGTAGGTACTGGGCAATACAACCCAAGTGGTTACACTCTGCAGGCATGTGTCTTAATTGCTAAGCCATCTCTCCAGTCTGTTTGATTTTTTTTTAATTGTTTAGTTTTTTGAGCTCTTTGCAAATTTCCCCATGGATTAATCCACTGACTACCTAGAGTTCTCATTACTCAATCACTTCCAAAAGTCTCACCTCTGAACAAGGAATTAGATACCAAATCTTCAATAGAAGTCCGGAGACTGGGGGTGTGAGGTTATTTCATATCCAAACTATAATAATCACACATAAAAACATAGATGAATTCCAGAAATATTATTCTAATGAAGGAAACCTTCCACTATATAATGAATAAGCAAGAATAGGGGCTGTGAAATGTATGATTACATTTTAATAAATGCTGGTATCAACAAAACTAATCTATGGCTTAAAAAAAAAAAATCAGACATGAGGGATTTAGCTCAGTAAAGTAGAGCACTTGCCTGGCTAGTACAAGGCACTGAGTTCAGTTGTAAGTACCAGAAAATAAAAGTCAAAACAGCTACTTCCAGAGTAGAGACTATAAGGTAAAGATGGGAAATATTTAAAGTACTCTTTGAGATTTTAGTAAATAATATGTTGGTATTTTGTATCATACTATGCATTTCTAAAAGTCAGTAAATAAAGTCAGTCATAGTGGTATATTGACACCTGGGACAAAAAAAAAAAAAGCAAGAAAGGTGATGAATTTGAGGTCAGTCTAAGCTATATACAGCAAGACCCTGTTGTTATAGGAAAATCCCAGTGTCAGGAGTGGGATACCTCCCAGTGAGTTGTTGATCAGTGAGGCCCTTGAGGACCCCAAAATAAAATGGGCTATTGCTAATGCTCTGGGTTGCTCACCAGAAACAGATAGAACCTAATGCTGAAAACACCACTGGCTATGTATGGAAGACACTGAGAAATCAAGTTCAAACTGAGGTGGTAACCTTCTCTCTGTTGGCCATCATAGTGCTAGGAACTGCTATGTATATACTACTTGGGGAGAAAAAGTCATCAGTAGTCTTAACCATCAGTGGACCCTATTAGCTACAGAACTAACTAGCCAGCTAGACAAGATGTACTCACTGGCACAACAGTGACATGACTATTAAGGGAGTAACAAATTGAGGCCCACTTCATAGGAAGGAATTCACATCTACTATAAAACCTAACCAAACAGCTAATGGCTAGGGAGGTACAGTCCCAAAGAGAAAATATAACTGTTCTCTGGATAAATGGATATGTTGTGTCCATCAAATTCCCCTCTAAATATTTATGTTTATGCCTATATGTCAGTGAAGTTCTCACCTTTGGTGTGAGAAGCTTCATTTTTGCAGCTGGAGATGACTACTAGGGAGACTCAAATCTCATCAAAGTGCAGAGAATAAGTGACCATTGAGTGCTCAACACTGAGACATCTCTATCACACCCTCCAAGGCTTAGGGAACATTGTGAAAAAGAGGATGGAAAGAATGAATATAAAAACCACCAAAGGAAAGGAGTGTTTCATGGCACAAAGTGGCTGTTAAATTTATGACCACAAAGCTACTATTGTTACTGGCCCATCAACATTTGATCATGGATAATGGAAGAGAGGATAGGTGGTAGATGTCAGACAGATAAGTAGATATAAAAATAGAAGAGGGAATATTTAGAAAGAGATTCAGTGTAAGAGGGATAAGGGAAGGGTAAGATAATGGGAGGGGATTATGATCAAAATACACTATGTATATGTAGAAAAATTGTCAGAATAGTATTTAAAAGGAAAGAAAAGGACCCATTCATTAACACACCCCATTTAACAATAAGTAGCTAGAATCTAAGGGTAAAGTGTAATGATGTGTATATCTTATCTTCAAAACATTAAAATCGCCGGGTATGGTGGTGCACGCCTTTAATCCCAGCACTCGGGAGGCAGAGGTAGGAGGATCGCCAGGAGTTCAAGGCCACCCTGAGACAACATAGTTAATTCCAGGTCAGCCTGGACCAGAGTGAATCCCTACCTCAAAAAACAAAACAACAACAACAACAAAAAAAAACCATTAAAGTCTCTGGTTATTTTTTAATTGTGAGGAAATTTAGATGAGCAAATAATAGTTTTATCAAATATAACACAATATTGATGGTAGAATCTAGATAAGTTAGTTAATACAAAAAATCAGAATTCCTATATATGTGAAATGTGTCATGTTGTAAAAGAACAAATAAATAAAGGAACACCTTCTAGCTTTAGATTGTTCACCTCATTTTCTAACAGAAATTCACTCTTTAATGCAAAATAAAAATATACTTATTTTATTTTAAATAATCTATTAGTGTAAATGCCTTGCTTTGTTTCAAGACAGTGGGATTTTTCTTATAGCACAAGGTTTCAATGCCATAAAATTTACCCTTTAACAATGCACAAAACACTGGGTTATAATATAATCACAATGTTATGCAACCATGATCATTTCTAACTTGGGGATATTTTCATCACTGCAAAAGGAAATCTATTTTCAATCATTCTCCCTTACCATGATGAAGTCCCTAGTCATTCATCTACTTGCTGCCTCTATAGAACTGCCTGTTCTGGGGATTGTTGGGGAAGACAACAAATGTACATGGGAAAGGGATTAAAGAGAGTAATTATGGGAGAATAAGATCAAAATACATTATGCACATCTATACAAATGTCATAAATGGGAAAAAATAAATTTAAAAGTTTTAAATGAACTGTCTGTTCTGGATATTTTGCACACACACACACACACACACACAAACACACACACTTAAAAGTACAAACTTTTCTGAAGTCACAAGACAAACAACAAGTTAACAATCATGCATCATTTTTCTACTTCCTATTTCTATTTCATTCAGATTATTTACATCTCTATTCAACAAAAATATCTAGCAACCTATCATACATTATATTTAACTAACTCTTCACAGGTCTGTCAATCTTATGATTGAGCTAAAGATTTCAAGAATATTGAACATAATATATTTACAAGCTTTAGTAAAGCTGTCATAAACTGAGTAAATAACAATTAGTTAAATAGCTCACGGTGAGGTTTTAAAAAACTACCTAAGCTTTGATGTACTACTTTAACTTTTAGAAAATATACATTCTGAAAAATATTCATTAAAAACATTAAGGTTATTTTAGTATGCAAAACAATCAAAATAGCATTCAACATATTTTTAAAAATCAAAGTAGTACCATGGGCTGGAGAGATGGCTTAGTGGTTAAGCGCTTGCCCGAGAAGCCTAAGAACCGCAGTTCGAGGCTCAATTCCTCTGGACCCACGTTAGCCAGATGCACAAGGGGGCGCACACGTCTGGAATACGTTTGCAGTGGCTGAAGCCCTGGCGCACCCATTCTCTCTGTCTACCTTCCTATTTCTGTATCTCTCTCTCTCTCTCTCAAATAAATAAATAAAAATAAAATATTTTTAAAAAGGCAAAGTAGTACCAAATAACCAAGGTATAGTCACCAAATCATATTTAGAACACCACAGAGCCCAATCTATTATATTTTTCAAAATATTTCCAAGTGGAAAAAACACTTTACCAAACAATAGTTCTAAATTGAGTTTTTGTTAAACTTACCTGTAAGGTTTCCCAGCATATCTTTACTATGACAGGTAGGGTCCTCTGTTTCACCTTCCTTAAAATTTCCTATTTCTCCATAATAAAGAGCAATCCCAAGCTGCATTATGCGAATAAACATAGGCAATTGCTGGTCTGTGATTGAAAGTTTCAAGCTCTCTACTAGAGTATGAATCTGTATTTTGAAAAAAATTATAAAGCATCATCAAAAAGATGTTTAGAGAGAATATCTTTATATATAAGTAGATTAAAGTTACAAAATGCAGTTTAATTTAATTTCAAAAGGAACAATGTCCAAAGCATTCCTAATAATCCAAAATAATATTTACCCAAAACACCTTCAGAATTAAACAGATTTTTCTATGTTGATCAACATACTTATTACATGGAATCTAGAATAAGTCAAATGATGTACATATGAACAGAATTAATAATCATAAGGTAAATTCATATCATATTTCCAGAAAACTACTCAGAAAGAAAATTACACAAAATAATTAAAAGGTATGATAGTATTTCTACCCCTCAAAAATGTTCTCTGTCAAATTTAAGAATAATAAAAGTTTCATGATGTCATTATATTATAACTTTAATCACTATTTCTAATTTTATTAATTTAAAAGGATATACACACATCCTAAAACCATATGTTAGAGTTGGATTTGAGTAAAGAATAACATTGTAACTATGTAAGTATGGAAATAATTAAATTTTTATTATTAAATATATAAAATCAAGTGATATATATGTTCAGTAAGATTTTTAGACCAACTTTAAATTTAAACATGACATAAAATTTGTAACATAAATCAATTGTAAGAAAAAATAAGATTACTACCAATCTCATATATGTGTGTGTGTGTGTGTGTGTGTGTGTGTGTGTGTGTGTATAAAATTATGCAACTTTCTCCTTAAAAAAAAGAGACATCAGTGGAATATAAACACAGCTTCAGCATAATGGTTTCCTGCTGTTATATAAACATGGAAGAAAACCAATTAAGTCATAAACTAAAATTTCTTAGAAGGTTTATTTTGACTAACTGCTATTTGAGGATGTACCAAACATGAAAAAAAAAAAAAAAAGTAACGGTAATCCCATTATTACTTAGTAGCATAAGCCAGTAAGGTAAAAAGGAGACATACAGGGTAGAGAAAGGAAGGGAGGAGGATACTTAATAGGTTGATATTGTATATATGTAATTACAATGATTGTAATGGGGAGGTAATATGATGGAGAATGGAATTTCAAATGGGAAAGTGTGGGGGTGGGGAGGGAGGGAATTACCATGGGATATATTTTATAATCATGGAAAATGTTAATAAAAATTTTTAATTAAAAAAAAAGAAATCAAGGCACAAAAAAACTTACATTACACAGAGGAAAAAGATGTGTACAAAGATTATTCTTGACAGAAAAATGGGCAATAGTCCTGAATGGATCAAGCATAGACTGGCCAGTGATTTTCTTCAAAATTCTAAATCACCAACAGATAAATTATCTTATACCTTACTCAACTTTAAAAATACTTAAGGCTGACAAGAATATAATATGGGTATTTTGCTCTGTGTGTATGTGTGTGTGTGTGTGTGTGTGTGTGTGTGTGTATTCTAATTAAGCATTCCTGGAAATAATGTTGCAATACAGGTTATAGGTATTTAATTAATAAGATATTTTTAGATATAAAAATCTTTCCTGGGCTGGAGAGACGGCTTAGCAGTTAAGGCATTTGCCTGCAAAGCCAAAGAATCTAGGTTTGATTCTCCAGGACCCACGTAAGCCAGAAGCACAAGGTGGCACATACATCTGACCTGGAGTTCGTTTGCAGTGGCTAGAGGCCCTGGAACACCCATTCTCTCTTTTTCTCTATTCCTCCTCCTCTCCCTCCTCCTCCTTTATTTCCCTCTCAAGTTAATAAAATGTTTCCTAAGCACTCGGGAGGCAGAGGTAGGAGGATCACCATGAGCTCGAGGCCACCCTGAGACTACACATAGAATCCCAGGTCAGCCTGGGCCAGAGTGAGACCCTGCCTCAAAAAAAAAAAAAAAAAAAAAAAAAACTTTCCTAAGGAGTTAATCAGACGTGGCCACTCTCCACAGGAAAAAAATACAAAGTACACTGTACATCTGTGTAATGTTTTTCTCATGACTTCTATGTCTAGGACATGATTCATGCAAAATAAATAAAACTGTAAAAACCTACCCAACATAAAATACATTACAAAGCCACTTAAACAAGTATATTGGGAGGATTTACAAAATAAAAGGTAAGGTATCTGGACTATTTTAAGAAACACCTCTTTAGTGATCAGTGGGATTAACAACATCCAGTTAATATATGTTTCCTAGAATTAGAAGAATAATCTAATTTAAAATGGCAAATAAGAGGGAAATAAAGAAGGAGGAGGGAGAGGAGGAAGAATAGAGAAAAAGAGAGAATGGGTGTTCCAGGGCCTCTAGCCACTGCAAACAATAGTATTCATTAAGATGCCACAATAGTATTCATTAAGAACTGAAAAATTGGGACTGTGGAGATGGCTCTGCAGTTAAAGGCACGTCTTTGCAGAGCCTGACTGCCTGGATTCAACTCCCTACTACCAATGTAAAGCCAGATGAGAAAAGTAGCACATCACTGGCCATGGTGGCACACACCTTTAATCCCAGGACTCAGGAGGCAGAGGTAAGAGGATCACCATGAGTTTGAGGCCACCCTGAGACTACATAGTGAACTCCAGGTCAGCCTGGGCTATAGTGAGACCCCACCTCTAAAAAATTTTAAAAACAAAAGTAGCACATGTGTCTGGAGTTCCAGGCCTTGGCATACCCATTCCCATTCTTTGTTTTGTTTTGTTTTTCAAGGAACAGTCTCACTCTAGTCCAGGCTAACCTAGAAGTCACTATGTAGTCTCAGGGTGGCCTCAAACTCATGGTGATCCTCCTACCACTACCTCCTGAGTGCTGGGGTAAAGGCGTGCACCACCATGCCCAGCTGAACAAATCCCTTTTAAGAAGAGACTTCTGATAGTGATTCAGATAGAAATTTGGTGAAAAGAGTGAAAATAGGGCACGTGCCACCATGTCTGGCTCCATTCTCATTCTTTTATTGTTTTCTCTTTCTCTCTTTGTTCTCTCTCCTTCCCTCCCTTTCTCTTCTCTTCTCTCCCTGCAAATAAAGAAATAACAATATTTTTTTAACTCAAAAATTATTTCAGTTAAGCCAGGCATGGTGGTGTACACCTTTAATCCCAGCACTCAGGAGGCAGAGGTAGAAGGGTCGCCATGAGTTCGAGGCCACCCTGAGAATACAGAGTGACTTCCAGGTCAGCCTGGGCTAGAGTGAGACCCTACCTTGAAAAAAAAAAAAAACAAATTCAGTTAGGCAGCACATGTTATTATGCATGTGGTAATTACCAGACTCAAAATAGCATATATGGCTGAGGAGATGGCTCAACAGTTAAAGTACTAGCTTGCAATGCCTGATGGCCTAGGTTCAATTCCCCAGTACCCAATAAAGTCAGATGCAAAAAGTGGCACATGCATCTGATGTTCCTTTGCAGTGGCTAGAGGTTCTGGCACACCCATATTCTCATTATTTCTCTCCCTCTCCCTCCCTCTCTTCATCTCTTCATCTCTCTTTGTATATGCAAATAAATAAATAAATATTTTTAAGAGCATATATGCAAGCTTATTTATGTCAAGGAACTTTTCACAATGAAATGTCATGGCTAATCAATTCTGAGAAGTGTATTTATATGCCAGTAGTAACACTTTATTCAAGTTCTTTTATTTTTATACTTTCCTCTAATTAGGCTAAAGCCTAGAGTGAACAATTATATTTATACTGATGGTCAAGAAGATTATTTCATACAGTACAGCTTCCACACACCCATTATTTGACTTCATAGTATACTCTGATGACCTATAGAACTGCATGAAAAATTCTCAAAAGAAGAAACATTAATGGACAATAAACATCTTAAAACACAGTTTATAGCCTTAGTCATCAGTGAAATGCAAAATAAAACTACTCTGAAATTCTATCTCCCTCCTATCATAGTAGATATAATCAAGAAAATAAATGAATGCTGGGGAAGATGTGGGTGCAGAGGAACCTCTCTCCATTGTGGATAAGAATGTAAAATAGTATAGCAACTGTGAAAATTGGTGTGGAGGTTCCTGAAACAACTAAAAACAGACTTGCCATATGAACCAGCTATGACACTATTTGCATACACCCTTAACACTCAATTCATTACTACAAAAATACTTGCTCACATCCTCACTGCTGCTCTTTTGATAATAAGCTAGGATGATTAAGATGTAGTTTATTAGCTGGGCGTGGTGGTGCACACATTTAATCCCAGCACTTGGGAGGCAGAGATAGGAGGATTACTGTGAGTTCGAGGCCACCCTGAAACTCCATAGTGAATTCCAGATCAGCCTGGGCTAGAGTGAGACCCTATCTCGAAAAACCAAAAAAAAAAAAAAAAAAGATGTAGTTTATTTACACAATGAACTTTAATTTAGGTATAAAGAAAAATGAAATTTGCAGGGAAATGGATGGAGCAGAGGAAAACTTATACTAAGCTAGGTAATCCAGGATTAGAAAGTCAAATGACACATATTTAATCTCATATGTGGATCCTAGCTTCAAATTTTAGATATGCACATGAGTGGGAGAAAAAGTAAGTATTAGAGGACAGGAGAGGCTAGAAATGGGTTATGAGGGAGTGAAGAGAGGAGAAAGCTTAATAAGAGGGTACAGTACATATATAAGTTGAGGGGCAGGATAATGGGGTTATAAAGGTGTAAGTAAGGCCAAGGAAGAAGATAGAGGACAAGATGGAGTAGCAGGAGGATCAATCAAAATTTAAGATGTTATGAATAAGCCATATGGAAATCTACTTATTCATTAGCTAATAATATGCTAAAAAGAGAGAGTTGGGGCAGAAGTATCTTGTTGGGTGTGCATAATGTTGTATCCAGAAGCCATAGAAAATTATTAGGAAAAAAAATAGTACCAAGATGGGATACCTTCCAGAGAGTTGTTGGCTAAAGAAAATCTCTGATGCCACCAAAACATTATAGGCTATTGCCAAGGCTGATGGTTCCCCACTAGAACTAGATGTTAAGACCCTATTGCCAGAGTACACATGCTTGGTCCATAAGTCACTGAGAAATCAAGCTGGAACTGAGCTGGAAGCCTCCTTCATACTGTCTAGCAGACAGTTTCCTTGAAAAGAACTATGCAGCATGTTGGGGGGGGAGGCTTATCAACTGCCTTAACTAGCAGTGGACCCTACAAATCTTTGTGGGCTAGTCAGGCCAAGTGTACGAACTATAGCAATGGTGGCATGTCTGTTATGGGGGAAAGCAACTAGTCTGACTGGACTTGAGGCCCACTCCATGGAAGGAATCCATGCCTGGTCCTGAAAACCTAATCAAAAACCTATAGCTGGGGAGGCCATAAGTCCTAGGGGAGAAACCTACTATTGTCAGGCTAAATACATATATTACGCCCACCATATTGTCCTCTAAATACTTATGTTTATGTCCATATACTAATGCTACTCTCACTTTTGGTTAGAGAAGATTCTCTTTTCAGATGGCAGTGACCACTGGAGTGACTCAAAAATGGTAAAGATGCTAAGAAGAAGTGATAGCAGTGTTCAGCACTAAGACTTTATCTTTATTACAGCCTCCAAGGCTCAGGGATTTTTGTGGAAGAGGTGGCAGAAAGAATGTAAAAGCCAAAGGAAGCAGAGGAATGCAATACTATGCTTTTCCAGATACAAAGTAGCTTTCATATTCATGACCTCATTCATAATGGTTGACACTACCTACAGAATACCAGCATAATAAGAGCAAAAAGAAAAAAAAAAAGATATCAAAATGGAAAGAAGAAGGGATTGAGTGGAAGAGGGACATGGGAGGGGACAAAAGGGTGTAGGAGGGGATTATCGTCATAGTATGTCATCTATATTATGAAAGCTTATCAATAAAAAGTTAAAAGTTACAAATAAAATATATTTTGAAACCAGGCATACAATTCATGCTTAAAACTTTAACACTCTGGAGGCTGAACAGCAGAATCCCTAATTTCAAGTTGTCTGGACACAGCAAGTTATATGCTGGCCTCAGCTACATAGCAAGACCATATTACAAAATGTTTTTGTGTAGGTGGGCATTAGTGTGTGTGAATATGC
This sequence comes from Jaculus jaculus, assembly GCF_020740685.1. Taxonomy (NCBI): domain Eukaryota; kingdom Metazoa; phylum Chordata; class Mammalia; order Rodentia; family Dipodidae; genus Jaculus; species Jaculus jaculus. The sequence goes on along the minus strand of NC_059103.1, from coordinate 169,877,367 downwards.
ATGTGATTGTGTATATACATGTGCTAATACAGCTAATCCAAGGCTAAGGAAAATAAACTCAAGTTTTCTGAAATAGGGATACCAATATTGCTGACTGAACATGTTCCCTTATTTGTCTTTGCTTAAGAAATGAATTGAAACATAAAAGGTAAAACTAACAAATCTGAATGAACCCATAGGCATTATACACAGTGGGAGACAAAAGTAAAATTTGGGGGCTGGAGAGATGGCTTAGTGTTTAAGCGCTTGCCTGTGAAGCCTAAGGACCCCAGTTCAAGGGTCCATTCCCCAAGACCCACATTAGCCAGAAGCACACAGGGGAGCATGCGACTGGAATTCATTTGCAGTGGCTAGAGGCCCTGGCACACCCATTCTCCGACTCTCTTTATCTGCCTATTTCTCACTCTATCACTCTCAAATAAATAAATAAATAAATAATTTTTTTAAGAAAGTAAAATTTGGATGACTGAGTACTACAATAAAGAAAAACAACAAAATTTCATGTATAAAAGTTTATCAAAGCTATATAAAAGAAAATGTTATGTGCTTTAATAAAGCATAAGGCTTAAAAAGAAATAGAACACGCCAGGAGTGGTGGCACATGCCTTTAATCCCTGCACTTGGGAAGCAGAGGTTAAGAGGATTGCTGTGAGTTCAAGGCTACCCTGAGACTCCAGAGTGAATTCCAAGTTAGCCTGGCCTAGAGTGAGACCCTAGCTCAAAAAGCCAAAAAGATAAAAAGAAAAAAAGAAATAGAACACCAGAACTAGAGATGGCTTGGCAGTTGAGGCCCTTGTCTGAAAAGCCTTAGGATCCAGGTTCAATTCCCCAGGACCCATATAAGCCAGATACACAAGGTATTGGATTCATCTGGAGTTTGTTTACAGCAGCTGGAGGCCCTAGCACACCCACATCTTCTGTATCTCTATCTATCTGCCCCTCTCTCTACCAAACAAAAATTTTACATATACATATATTAATTTTTTTAGAATAAAATATTTTTTTAACCCAAGTTTTATACAGACATACTCAAATAGGAAATACCAGTATTCAGGCTTTGGACCAGACTTTACAACATAGCAATTCTATAGCCAGAAGTGAGTAATTCAGTAATATCCCACATTAAAACTTAATGAATAAGATAATAAGAGTAGTAAACAGTTCCACAATGCTGGATTGAATATCCAACCAAACACAGTTTATGGGAGGAATGTGATTTATTTCAGGTTTACAGATCCAGGGGAAGTTCCATCAATGGAGGAAGAAGTTGGCTCCCACCATTCATAAATTCAGGCAGAGAGAGAAACCAGCAGCAGCAGCAAACAACAAAAAGTAGCAGGCATGAATCTGCAGAAAGTGGGACAATAGCCCAGCTAATACTGCTCTATACATATTTGGACTAGAATCCAGATCTGCCCCCAGTGACACCTCCTCCAGCCAGGCAGCTAGAAACCCAAATTACAGGTTTTAATAAAAACACCTGAGGGCTGGGGAAATGGCTCAACAGCTAAAGTGATTGTCTGCAAAGCCTAAAACCTGGGATCAATTCCCCAGTAGCCATGTAAAGCCAGATGCACAAAGTAACACATGCATCTGGAGTTCACTTGCAGCAACTAAAAAATCTCTCTCTCTCTCTCTCTCTCTCTCTCTCTCTCTATCTATCTATCTATCTATCTATCCTCCTCCCTCCACTGTCCTCCTCTCTCACCCCTCTCTTCTCTTTCTGCTCATAAATAAATTAAATGAAATTAAAAAGATGTCATGAACTGGGCTTGGTTGTGCACGCCTTTAATCTCAGCACTTGGGAGATAAGAGGTAGGAGGACTGCTATGAGTTCAAGGCCAGACTGGAACTAAAGAGTGATATCCAGGTCAATTAGAGCTAGAGTGAGGCCCTACCTCAAAAAAACTTAAAAAACTCCCATATCATTCTAAAGTTTTACTTACATTTCCAAACTACGGATCAAAAGCTAAAACTGGGGCTGGAGGGTTGGCTTAACGCTTAAGGCGCTTGCCTATGAAGCCTAAGGACCCAGTTTTATTCCCCAGGACCTAGGTAAGCTAGATGCACAACACCTGCATCTGGAGTTCGTCTGCAGTGGCTACAGGCCCTGACATGCCCATTCTTTCTATCAGCCTTTTTCTCTCTCTCTCTCTCAAATAAAAAAACAAAACATTAAAAAAAAAAAAAAAGCCAGGGTCTGGAGGGATGGCTTACTGGCTAAGGGGCTTGCCTGGAAAGCCAAAGGACCCAGGTTTGATTCCTCAGGAACCACATAGGCCAGATACACAAGGTGGCTCATGCATCAGGAGTACATTTACAGTGGCTGGAGGCCCTGGGGCACCCATCCTCTTTCTCTATCTCTCAAATAAATAATTTTTTTTAAAGTTAAAACTTACTGGGCATGGTGGCTCACACATGTAATTTCAGCACTTGAGAACCTGAGGCAAGAAAATTGCCATGAGTCTGAGGGCAGCCTGATCTAATAGTGAGCTCCAAACCAATCAAGGCTACACAGACTGTTTACAAGCAATACAAGTAAAATTTCTTGGATCAAGAAGCTATTAAGTTTTCACAACAAGCCTTAAAAACTATCTAAGTGAAAATAACGAGTTATCAGATCATGTTGAACAAACTACAGGAATTAAAACAAAGAGTATTGAGATTTAATCCACTGAAGTTATAAGCACTTTCTACAAATGGTATTGCAGGTTGAATACAGTACCTGGGCCCTGTGATATGTTTTAATAAGATTTCCTTTATTACTTGAAGAAAGAAAGGCTGATAGCTAGACAGATGTAAAAATAAAGGTATAAAGGAAAAATTGTCCCCAAAGTATGTCTACGAAAAGACATTACTCAAAAATAAAAAATGTGCCAGGCATGGTGGCACATGCCTTTAATCCCAGCACTCGGGAGGCAGAGGTAGGAGGACCACCATGAGTTCGAGGCCACCCTGAGACTACATAGTGAATTCCAGGTCAGCCTGAGCCAGAGTGAGACCCTACCTCGAAAAACAAAAAAAATAAAAAATAAAAAATGCTTTTACAAAAGCAACTGGCACATATATTTATAAGGCTCATTTCTTTTTTTTTCTCTTCAGAAATATTATTCTTTTATAATAATAATTACACTATGCAAGAACCAATAAGCAAAATAATCTGTAATCTAACAACTACAAAAAGAGACACTTACTTTAATAATAGATGGCATCTTGGAATTTAAGTTATCATAGGTAAAATGCAGGCGTGTTCTGAAGGAGCATTTGTACAGCAAGGGATCCTGGTAAAATTCTATTTTACCACTAGCATTTCGTTTATCAAGACAAACTGTACAGTCAGAAAAATTGATAATTTTCCTTAGCACCAGATCAGTTGCTACAAAGAAAATGAAAAAGAAAATTAGAAAAGGGCTACTCTTACATTATTAACTAGTATTGCAAAAAACTTATAAAAATAATAGCAGTAAATAAGATTCAATAGGCAGTTAACACATGGATTTAGACCCTCTCATGTTGTACTTCACTGGAATCTTACAGAAATCATATTACACATGAACAAACTTTTATACAACAGAAATCCAGTAAAGGCCTATGTAGACTGCAAGCAATCTGTAATGCAACAATAAAAATCAAATTTATTAAAGCTTTTATTATGGTTCTTTTCTATGACCACAGAATTCTTGAGAATGCATAGTAAATATAACCTTTTGAATAACAGTCACTCATTTAGTATTAATTTTCCACTAAAAGATTCACTGCTGCTATAAATCCACACTCACCAACATTGTAGCTACCAATCTGTAGTTATTGAAAAATATGAACATAAAACCTGATTTCCAACATCCTAGCAAGTTCTGGGAAACAAGAGTGCTATAAAAATAAGTAATAGGGGCTGGAGAGATGGCTTAGCGGTTAAGCGCTTGCCTGTGAAGCCAAAGGACCCCGATTCAAGGCTCGATTCCCCAGGACCCATGTTAGCCATATGCACAGGGGGCAAACGCGTCTGGAGTTCGTTTGAAGTGGCTGGAGGCTCTGGTGCGCCCATTCTTCCCCCTCCCTCCCCCCGCCTCTTTCTCTCTCTGTCACTCTCAAGTAAATTAATAAAAATAAACAAAAAATTTTTTAAATAAATAATACATAAAGTATGTTCTCAAAAGAATAAAAATAAAACAATGAGTGATAAAGAATCAAGGTAGAAAATAAAACTTTGTACCTATGAGTAATTTTCTTGCCAATTGACAAGCAAATTTTATTTTATTTTATTTATTTATTTTTGACAAGCAAATTTTAGATGAAATATCAGATCCAATCTGGGGTTTTGTTTGTTGTTAAGACAGTGTCTTGCTATGTAGCTCAGGCTGGCTTTGAATTTGCAATCCTCCTACGTAGATCTACCATGGCTGGTCCTTGGCCAATTATTTTATTTTTTATTTTTTAATTAATATACATTTGTTGTGTGCATGGGTACTCATGTGGCATGGCATACATGTGGAGGTCAGAGAACAGTTTCAAGTATCTGTGCTTCTTTGAGACAGGGTTTCTTACCACTGAAAACAAACTAGCTCTACCTCCTACTGTCAAAGGCAAGTTGAAATCACAGATACAGGCACTACTTTGCATGTGGCTTTATGTAGGGACTGGGAAGGATCAAACTCCTAAGCCCTTTAGTCAATAATTTTATAAGAGCAATATCCACATGCTATGGCTGGAGTCTTCAAAACCAAAAAAGCACAACAGGGTCTGGAGAGATGGCTTAGTGGTTAAGGTACCAGCCTGTGAAGCCCAAGGACCCTGGTTCAATTCCCCAGTACATGAGCCAGATGCACGTGGTGCCACACACACCTGGAGTTCATTTGTAGTGGCCTCTGATTCTTTCTTTCTCTAATAAATAAATAAAAAATAAAGTATTTTTTAAAGGTACAACATCTTTAAGTCCACGCTATGATAACATTGTGAATATAACTGGCTACCACTAATTCAATCTTTTAATTTTTTTGTTTTATTTTGTTTTTCCAGGTGGGGTCTCACTCTAGCCCAGGCTGACCTGGAATTCACTATGTAGTCTCAGGGTGGCCTCGAGCTCACGGCAATCCTCCTACCTCTGCCTCCCAAGTGCTGGGATTAAAGGCATGCACCACCATGCCTGGCTTTCATTTTGATTTGATTTAGATTTAACTGTTTAAGAAGGAAAAAAAAAAATATAGAATACACATGTGTTGAAATACTATAGTTTTATTAGCAGATACATTCCAAATTGACCTGTTAGTTGAAAAAAATACATTAATTTAATCTATTTTAACTTGATATATGAATGTATCGTTATTACCAACATTATGTACATATAAAACAAAGTACAAAAGAATAAATAAATAAATAAGGGCTGAAGGATTGGCTTAGTGGTAAGGCCTTCAAAGCCAAAGGATCCATGCTCAATTTCCCAGAACCCACATAAGCCAGATGGAGTTTGTTTACAGAGGCTGGAGGCCCTGGCATACCCATTCTCTCCCTCCCTCCTTCTGTCCTTTTCTCTTTCTCTATCACTCTCCCTATCTCTCAAATAAATTTAAAAAAAAAATTTAAGACTCTTTTTTTAATTTTTTTGTTTCATTTTTATTTATTTATTTGAGAGTGACAGAGAGAGAAAGAGGCAGATAGAGAAACAGGGCTTCCAGCTACTGCAAATGAACTCCATACGCATGCGCCCCCTTGTGCATCTGGCTAAAGTGGATCCTGGAGAATCGAGCCTCGAATCGGAGTCCTTCAGCTTCACAGGTAAGTGCTTAACCACGAAACCATCTCTCCAGCCCATAAACAAAAAACTTTAAAGTATATAATTGCAGTAGATTGAGTAGAAATGAAAGCAACCTTTACAACACTATTAGGTATATGCTTCCTCTATAATAACAAGAGTCTCTTAAACACTATGCTTAGTCTTTCCCTTTTTCTGGTAATATTTACATGACCCTATTTAGAAAGACAGGATGGTCTGTCCAAGTTTCACAGTTATAAAGAGCAGAGCTGTAATCCAAACTCTTGCCATTACTGAAGAGTAATGTTCTGGAACACAGTAGCATAAGAATGTAGTCATATTTCAAGAATATTCTAGAAAACCACTACTTCAGTGACAGAGTAAATTATTAAGCTTTAAAGTATTTTTCTGTAATATTAAATGCAACAGCAAAATCTTTTAAAAACGTGCAATGAATTCTACTTGGAGTACTTAATGTAGATAATGTGGTATAATGCAATCTATAAAGTGAAGATAACAGTGATGACTACCTAACAAGCACTCTGAAAAATGACAGCACTGTCTTCAAGATGTAAACATTTGTATATCCTTCCATCTGAAAAACCTACTCCTAAGTACATGTCGTAAAGAAACACTGATGCATACACATCAAAAAGTATGTATAAAATGGTTCTTAACATCAATACTTGTAATAGCAAAAAACCTAGGAACAACCCAAATGAACAAGACCAAGGCAAAGTTAAACAGCAGACAATTGTTATAAGAGATTGAGCTGTAAAAATCATAGTATATATTAAAATCAGCAAACCTCAAAAGACATCATACTGAGTACGACTTATATAGAGTTCATAAATATATGTATTTAACATATATAGAGAGAAGGAGAGAGAGGGAGAGGGAGAGGGAGGGAGGGAGGGGCAGACATGTATATATGAACTCAATAAACTTTATTGGGACAAACTTCACATAAAATTAATCAATCCAAAACTATACAACTGAATGGTACTTAATACATTTGCATTATTATACAAATATCACCACAATCATTTTTAATATGCTTTCTTACCTAAAAGAAAATCCATATATATCTTTTAGCTATCACTCCCCTAAGACCACCTTGTGGTTTCCCAACGCTAATCACCCACTAATTTACTTCCTGTTTATAAGGAATCGTCTACTCTGAATACTTCATATGAATAGACCTACATTAGTAGCCTTCTGTTTATGGTTCTCTTCACTTAGTGTACATAAAGTTTTGAAGGTCAATCCACATTATAGCGTGCAGCATTACTTTATTTTTTTTTTTAATTTGAGACAGAGAGAGAGAAACAGGATGGGAGCTCCAGAGCCTTTAGCCACTGCAAATGAATCCCAGACACATGTGCCAACTTGTGCATCTGGCTTACATGGTGGGACCTGAAGAACTGAGCCTGGCTCCTTAGGCTTTGCAGGCAAGCATCTTAACGTAACCACTAAGCCATCTCTCCAGCCCAGTACTTCAGTATTTTAAGCAGTTTTTTATAAGCTCATGAACAAAAAAAAAAAAAAAAAAAAAAAAAAAATTAAAAGTGATTAAGTCAAGGGAATGGGATAGGGGAAAAAAACACATTAACTATTGTAAACTGTTTATGTAATTATTCAAACAAAAAGCCAATAGTAATAATAATAATTCATTTTCGAGTACTGACAGAATACCTTGTTTGTTTTGTTTTGTTTTCAAGGCAGGATGGTCTCACTGTAGCCCAGGCTCGCCTGGAGCTCACTTTGTAATTCCAGGCTGGCCTCAAATCTCTGATCTCATGTGCCACCATGCATAAGTCCTTTCAGTATTATTAGTTGAAAAAAATAATCTATAGAGACAGTCCTAAATTATTCCTATTTTACAAATGAGGAAACTCAAAAAGATACGCAAATTTACCCAAGGTTGTACACATAAAAGCACAACAGCTAGAATTCACTCAATGCTAGTACCTTAAATATATACGTCACAGCATATCATACATAAAAGGTGTCTACCACACTACCTTGATCTCCCCAAACTATACATTCCTTAACCTGTACCAATATTATGATTTATTTCAAGTCTTTCCCAACAAATTTAAGCAGTATCAATATCTATCTCCTTTATTTCTAATTTATTTCTAATTCCTAAGCACAGTGCCTACCATACAATACAATCAGCACAACAGTAATAAATCAGTTATTAAAAAGATATTATCACTGAATAAATCTTTCATGATAGGTAAACAAATAATGCAAGTAAAAGAGAGTCTAGGATAATATAAACCTGATAAATTATTTTCTCATTACACAGGCTCATAAAAGCGACATGCTCCCTTTCTTTCATTATAAACATTAAAAATTCAGGGTTGGAGATATGGCGTAGTGGTTAAGGTACGTTCCTGTGAAGCCTAAGGACCCAAATTTGATTCCCCAGTACCCACATAAGCCAGATGCACAAGGTGGCACATGTGTTGAGTTTGTTCACAGTGTCTAGAGGCCCTGGTGTGCCCATTCTCTCTATGTGCTTCTTCTGCCCTCAATAAGTAAATAAATAATTTTTTAAAAAACATTAAAAATTCAAAGTTAATATCTATTAATTTTTACTGCTATAACCCATGACACTGTAAAGTAACAAATATCATGTTTGGAGCAAATATGTTATAGGTACAAAGGAATAAAAATTAAGAATTTTCTAAATTACTCTATTATTTCTTAATCTGGGGTTCTATTAACCTTCTATGATATGGTATGATAGATTTTGTATACATTCATTGTTTCCTATACCAAAGACATAAAGCTTTTATTAGATTTACAAAAAAAAAGCCAGCTGTACCCCCCAAACTAGATTAAGAAGTGAAAGCAATTGTATCATTTATAGAAAATAGACACATATAGCTGGGCATGATGGTGCACACCTTTAATCCCAGCACTTGGGAGGCAAAGGTAGGAGGATTGCTATGAGTTCGAGGCCACCCTGACAATTCAGAGTGAATTCCAGGTCAGCCTGGGCTAGAGTGAGACCCTACTTGAAAAAAACAAAAAAAGAAAAGAAAGAAAGAAAATAGACACATATCTTTGACACTTACCAGAAATATCCATGAATGCACGATCCCATAATTCATCCACTGTATAACATTCTGCAGAAGTAATGTTGACTGAAAGAACAATATCATCTTCAACATATTTTAGTATGAGATTATTTATAACAATGTTTACATTGTTTACAACTCTTCTAATCAGACTCTGCACATATCCTATAAAGTAGGAAGAAAATGGATTCAATTAGCCACCAATCTATCAACAAATATATCTTAAAAAGCTATTGAACTTAATGTATATGAAAAGTGGGTACTAGTATATTTTTTAATGAGGGAATGAAAGTTTAGCTAAGTTAGACTTGTCAGAGTGGCACAGTTAGTAAGTAACAGATACAATCCAACAAGCACTTACTAGAACGTAATACAGTATGCTTGTACAAAAGAGAACTCAGAAGCCATCTTTTAGTAACACAGAGCAAGATCTCTTACAATGACTATCCTATTCAGTAAGTATTTTGTCTGATTTCTGCCTATCTTCTATACAGTTCATTTTTTTAAAAGATTTATTTTTATTATTTTATTTACTAGCGAGACAGACAAAGAGAATGGGCATGCCAGGACCTCTAGCCATGCAAATGAACTCCAGATGCATGGGCCACCTTGTGCATCTGGAACATAGAACATGGAACATAGAGAATCAAACCTGAATCCTTAGGCTCCACAAGCAAGCGCCTTATCAGCTAAACCATCTCTCCAGCCCCCACAGTTCACTTTAAGATGAAAAAGGTACATGTAATGGCACACATGTGACTGTATGTGTACTCAAGTATATGTGCAAGTGCATGTGAACACGTTTGCATACTCATGTGAAGATCACAGGCTTTACTGAGAAGTATGACTGGACTCTACAAGTATATGATCACTGTATAATTAGATGACAAACCAAAGGAGAATATATATATATATGTATATTTCAGACAGTAGAGAACTGAAGAGAGGCATAGTCTTCACTTTACACTGAGATAATCTACCAAGAACAAAACTATGGCACAGCCTGTACAAAGCCCTGAGTTTGACCTTTACTACAGCAAAAGAAAAGAAAATATAAAGAAGATTTTTTTTAAAGCTTGAATAAGTAAACAAACTCTATAAGAAACTACCACCATCTATTATATGCTATGCTGAGCCTACAATTTAAGACTGCTGTTAGCAGTAACTGATGATATTAGCCTGTATTGACATAAATAAAATATATATAAGCCTAGAATAAGTTAAACTCCTTAACCTTCTTAACCTTAGTGATAAATATTACATCAAATTATAGAATAAGAATATACATAAATGAAAGTCTCTTAAAATATTACTTTTATTATATGCCATTACACTGAGGTTTTTCATGTGCATACACATGTACATGTGCACATGTGTGTATGGAGAACAGAAGATAACCTTGTCCTTAGGAATGCCATCCATCTCTTCTGAGACAGGGTCTCTCACTGGCCTGTGGCTCATCAATTATGCTAGATTAGCTGGATAGTGAACTACAGGGATCCTGCTATCTCTGTCTCCCCATTATTGGAATTATAAGCACATGCCACCACATCTAGCATTTACTATAGGTACTGTACTGGGGACTGAATTTAGGTCTTCATGCTTGTGAGGTAAGCACATTACCTACTAAGCTATCTTCCTAGCCCCTAAATTGCTAAAACAATTCACTAATTGGTCAGTATCTACAATCTGAAATAAACTGTTCTAGATACTAAGAATAGAAACTGGGGCTAGAAAAATGGCTTAACGGTTAAGTCATTTGCCTGTGAAGCCAAAGGACCCAAGTTCAATTCCTCAGAACGCACGTAAGCCAGATGCACAAAGGGCAGATGCATCTGGAGTTCGTTTGCAGATGCTAGAGGCCCTGGTGTATCCATTAACTCTCTGTCTATATCTCTTCCCCACTCCTCCCCCTCCCCCCTCCTCCCCCCTCCTCCCCCTCCTCCTCTTCCTTCTTCCTTCTTCTTCTCCTTCTCCTCCTTCCTCTCTCTCTCTCCCCCCCCCTTACAAATAAATAAATAAACTTTAAAAAAAAGAAATTTTAAGCAGGATTCAAACACTGACTTGTACTGTTTTCCAATTAGAAAGCTAATCTCTTTTTTGTTTGTTTATTTGTTTGGGGATTTTTTTGTTTTGCTTTTCAAGGCAGGATTTCACTCTAGCCCAGGCTGACCTGGAATTCACTATGTACTCTCAGGGTGGCCTGGTACTCCCAGGGATACTTCTACCTCTGCCTCCAAGTGCTAGGATTAAGGGCGTGTGCTACCACACCTGGCTATAGAAAGCCAATCTCTTAAAAGAGTAACATCAGGTTTCTCCTGTGGGGGTCCTGAGGATTCCAGAAGTAGCTATCCTGCTAAGGGTGGTACTATCAAGGAAACTCATGATTGCATTACTGACTGTTCTGCTTCTTGGCCTGGCAGCTCATTCTGAAATTGCATTCCTTTCATCATGCAGTCTACTTAGTATATGCTTTTCAAAAGGTATGCTTATGGGCTGGAGAGCTGGCTCAGTGGTTAAGGCGCTTGCCTACAAAGCCTAATGACCTGGGTTCAAATTCCCCAGTACCCACATAAAGCCACATGCACAAAGTGGCACATGCATAAGGAGTTCGTTTGTAGCAGCTGGAGGCCCCGGCATACCCATTCATATTCTCTCTTTCTGTCTTTCCCTCTTGAAAATTAATAAAATACGTATTTTAGGTACATTTAAGGGGCTTGAGAGATGACTTAGTGGTTAAGGCGCTTGCCTGTGAAGCCCAAGAACCCAGGTTCAAATCCACAGCATCCACGTAAGCTAGATGCACAAGGTGGCACATGTGTCTGGAGTTTGTTGGCAGCTGATGGAGGCCCTGGCATGCCCATTCTCTTTCTCTCTGTCTCTTTCTCTATCTGTCCTTCTCAAATAAATAAATAATTTTTTAAAAAAGAGTAAAATCAAATGCCTATCACTACCACCAAAACTGTTCTCAAAAATAATTTCTAGCCCCATATAAATGCTCGAACTTCAAATCTGTAACAACGGACCCCCAAAAATGTAACTCTACCATGAGGGAGGAAGGGAGGGAAGCAGAAAGTCTTGGGAAATTTCTGGAATCATCACAATAAGCAGAATTAGAAACATTTAGAAATATTTTCTAGCACCTTCTTCAGCTTACAACAACTAATCTACTAAAAGCCAGATAGATTACCCAATTTATTAGGCATACTTAAGTGTGTAAAGTATTAGCACTAGCTAACTTCAAGTAAAAGCAGTCATATTTGAGGGAGGCAGGGCTTTAAGAAGAGTTTACTTAATTCTAGCCTCTGGCAATAGTTATTGCCAGGAAGCTCAAAAGCTAACTATGCGAAAACAAACAGAATCTACAACCATAGGCACAAACACAAAAAATATATATACCAATCTCCACTCACCAAAAAGTGACTATTAAAAAAAATTAATTATATTTTTAAAAAGCAGCTGGGCTGGGGGTATGACTTAGTGGTTAAGGGATTTGCCTGCAAACTCCAAGGACCTTGGTTCAATTCCCAGGACCCACATAAGCCAGATGCAACAAGGTGACACATGCATCTGATCTGGAGTTCGTCTGCAGTGGCTAAAGGCCCTGGCGTACCCATTCTTTCTCTCTCTCTCAAATAAATAATTTTTAAAAATGACAACACTTATGCAGAGGTAAGAGGATCACTGCAAGTTCAAGACCAGCATGGAAGTACAGAGTGTGTTCCAGGTAAGCCTGGGCTATAGTGAGACCCTACCTTGAAAAATATCAATCAAAAACCAAGCCAAAAATAAATAAATAAATAAATAAATTCAGCAACATACTTTATCCAGCTGCAATGTAATAACATTTTTTCCTTATTAAAAATTTGAAACCAGGTATGGTGGTACACGCCTTTAATCCCAGCACTCGGGAAGCAGAGGTTGGAGGATTGCTGTGAGTTCAAGTCTACCATGAGACTGCATAGTAAATTCCAGGTTAGCCTGGGCTAGAGCGAGACCCTGCCTTGAAAAAACAAAAACAAACAAACAAAAACACATGGGGGCTGGAGAGATGGCTTAGAGGTTAAGCGCTTGCCTGTGAAGCCTAAGGACCCCAGTTAGAGGCTCAATTCCCCAGTACCCACATAAGCCAGATGCAAAAGGTAGTACATCCATCTGGAGTTCATTTGCAGTGACTGGAGGCCTTGGTGTGCCCATTCTCTCTCTGCCTCTTTCTCCTCTGTCACTCTCAAATAAATGTATTTTTAAAAATACTGCCACCGATCCCGGCGGGCTGCGCACTGCAGCGTTTGAATGGCTCTGAGTGGGGCCCGGCCGGGGAGCCAAGGGACGCTCTAGGCTGCGGGGCGCGGCTGGTCAGCACCATGGTTGGGCTGAGGCGCCAGTACCATGAGGTGCCGGTATTTAAGAGATTATGGCATCTAAAACCAACAATGTTAAAAAACGGAACTCCTGTAATAACATTGAGGATCATTCCATTGATCTTCCTAGAAAGAGGATCTCTAATAAGAACATGAAGGAGGTTAAGAAATCTCCAAAACAGTTGGCTGCTTACATAAGTAGAACAGTTGGACAAGTCGTGAAAGCCCAGATAAAGTACGCAAGGTGATCTGTCGCAGAAAAAAAGGTCATCACCCATTTCTAAATCCCTGTTATGGAAACAAACGGTCCCCTAAATGTGGGGACTGTGACATGGCAAATAAAGAAAATGAACTGGCTTGTGCAGGCCACCTGCCTGAAAAATTACGCCATGATAGTCGAACATTTTTGGTCAACTCTAGTGATTGCGGTTCTTCACAAACAGAAAGCCCATCATCAAAATACAGTGGCTTTTTTTCTGAGGTTTCTCAGGACCATGAAACAATGGCCCAAGTTTTATTCAGCAGGAATTTGAGATTAAATGTAGCTTTAACTTTCTGGAGAAAGAGAAGTATAACTGAACTTGTTGCCTATTTGGTGAGGATAGAAGATCTTGGAGTTGTGGTAGATTGCCTTGCTGTTCTAACTAATAGTTTACAGGAAGAAAAGCAATATATCTCACTTGGCTGCTGTGTAGACTTGTTGCCTTTAGTAAAGTCATTACTTAAAAGCAAATTTGAAGAATATGTTATACTTGGTTTAAACTGGCTTCAAGCAGTAATAAAAAGGTGGTGGTCAGAACTATCATCCAAAACGAAAATTATAAATGATGGAAATATTAAGATTTTGAAGCAACAATTAAGTGGATTATGGGAACAGGAAAACCATCTTACTTTGGTTCCAGGATATACTGGTAATATAGCTAAGGATGTAGATGCTTATTTATTACAGTTGCATTGAGAAATTTCATCTACTACAGAGCTTTTGGTTAGTGAAAATATCACCAGATTAAATGATTTCCAAAAGTAAGTCTCTTCTAAGAACTGTGGACTATGGAAAAAATCAAATCATTTTTTTTTCTTTTAAAAGCCACATGATGAAACTACTAATGAAACCCTAACAATCTACTTCACATTGAAGTGGAAAGATAGCCAAAAGGAGCAGCTTCGGCGTCCCTGAGCTGACCACACACCAGGAGGCTGTTTGCTGTTGCTGCATCAGTTTCTATGGCTGTCTGCAGCATGGCGTGAGAACTGATGGGTCTTCATGAGGTCCTGCATGAGACTACAATTTATACTATGCGAGAAAATAAGACAGGACTTACTACTAGGAACTACAAAAAACAATCACTAATTTTACTGTGTTTTATAACATAAAAAAGCCACTTCAATGTCTGCAGCTACTTCTGTTGAAAAGACTGAAAGTTTAAAGCCTCAAAGTAAATAATAAGTATAAAATTGTTTTAGCCCACACTGATACTGCGTATACAAAATGCCTTAATTATTAATAAGCCAATGTATTATTATACCAGTATCTCTAAAAAAAATTAGAAGACCCAATAAAACCATGGAATTAAATCAAGGGTTTAGCATTCATAAAGGATGTTGTATTGAAATATATCCCACACCAGTTTTTAAACTTGAGAATATTTTTAGTGGCTCTTTTTTTTTGCCAGAATCTTCATATTATATTTGTATGTTTATTTTATCCATATATAAAGGTAAAAGGTTATTATGTATTTCTATGAATGTTTAACTGGAAATGTCCATGGATTTGGCTAATTTATATTCACTTTTTATTATATATAGATTTCTAATATTTTTCATTTATGTAACATTCAAACTTCTTTCATTTGAGTAAATTTATTAATTAGTTCTATTTTTTGCTTTTTTAATTGATTTTATATAAATTCCAATGCTTTTTCACTATGTGGGTTTTTAAAGGTTACCTACAAAGTTTTAGAGTTGTTTGCAGTATGCAGATGTATTTGAAGTTCTGACACATTAAATTACTACCTCCTCCAATGGTTAATATAAAATTCTAGCAAACTGTATGTATTTTTTGTTTTGTTTTTAATTCCACTTGTAGTGTCAGTGAAACCAGTTTGAGAATGCTTTAACAGTTCTGGATTGTACCTGTCTTGAACATGATTGGGATTTAATACCACTGTTGGTTCATCCATCCTCTTTCTTGAGTAACCTTAATAGATATCTGAGCAGAGATAATCAAATTACTCTTCATACCAGAGTGAACATTAACACTTACCTAGTTAGTGACTACTGAGAAAAATCCTCAGCATCTTTCCTGTTTTAAAACA
The DNA here is from genome assembly GCF_020740685.1 of Jaculus jaculus. Lineage (NCBI taxonomy): Eukaryota > Metazoa > Chordata > Mammalia > Rodentia > Dipodidae > Jaculus > Jaculus jaculus. The sequence continues at coordinate 169,861,850 of NC_059103.1, read as the reverse complement.
CTGTAAAATGTTTACAATGTTCTCCTTTACTGAGCTCTATTTTTGTACAGCTGCGTACTCCTCATGGTGAACATCATTGGTTGTAACTGCTTATAAATCTTGAGAATAATTCCAGATTACTACACTTTTGTGATTTGAGAAGTGAGTATTTAAGAAGTCATCAAGATGTGATGATTTGAGCCCTAAACCTGTGATATCTCTGTGAATCTTAAGGTGATGAAATACAACCTTTTTTTTCTCCTTTAAAAAAAAAAAATACTGCCACCAAGCATGGTGGCACAGGCCTTTCCAGCACTTGGGAGGCAGGCATAGGAGGATGGTCATGAATTTGAGGCCACCCTGAGACTACATAATGAATTCCAGGTCAGCCTGGGCTAGAGTGAAACACTACCTTGAAAAAGACAAACAAACAAAAACTTGCCATGGAATTATTAGTTTGCAAGTCACTGACATCTCAGGTAAACAAAAGCATCAGAAAGTAAGAAGTAATATATCATTTCCAGTCACAAGCTTCTGTAATTTCATTAGTGACTTTAAGAGCATCAGAAATTCAGAGTAATCCAATGTCTTTTCTTGATTATCAACAGAAAGTGAGAACATAAAGAATTATTCTCTGCTGAGAGAAGCTGTATGCAGTTTAGACTAACTTACTGTAAAGAAAAAAGGTTAAAAATCTGACTAAAAGCCATGTGTAAGGTTCTGGACCGGACATGTTCTGAAGTCATGAAACAAATGCACAGGTACATATGGCCTAAAAGGTTTATGACAATAAAGAAGACTGAACTTATATAAAATGATGTGAAGTGAAATTTTGACATTATGAAACCAACGAAAAGTTACCTGGTGGTAAATCTGGATCTGTAGGGGCAGCCTGCTGAATTTTTCGGGGTTTTATTGATGATTTCATGTTCTCAGTAGTGCTACGATTGGTTGAATTAGAACCACAACTCTCATGATCATCCTGTATCATTTTAAAGGAAAAAGAAACACCAATCACATTCAAGACTTAGAAAAAAAATTAAAGATATGAATTTATGATTACTACATTATCAGAGAGACTTCTAATATTTTAGCTCTAAACAGTGGAGATACACAATTTTCAAAATTTATATTCTCAAAAATCATTTTAAAAATAACTTTTTTAGGGAAGAGAAAGGGAGGGAGGAGGATACTTAATAGACTGATATTGTATATATGTAAGTACAATGATTGTAATGGGGAGGTAATATGATGGAGAATGGAATTTCAAAGGGGAAAGTGTGGGGGTGGGGTGGGAGGGAATTACCATGGGATTATTTTTTATAATCATGGAAAAGGTTAATAAAAATTTTTAAATTAAAAAAAAAAAAGTGAGGCCCCGGGGGAGCTGGCTTAGTGGTTAAGGTGTTTCCCTGCAAAGCCAAAGGACCTCAGTTCGATTCCCCAGGACCCACGTAAGCCAGATGCACAAGGGGGCGCATGCATCTGGAGTTCATTTGCAGTCACTGGAGGCCCTGGCATGCCCATTCTCTCTCTTTCCCTCTTTCTGCCTCTTTCTCTCAAATAAATAAATAAAAGTAAAGTGAAAAATAAAAATAAAAATAAAAACAGAAAAAATAAATAAATAACTTTTTTTAAAGCCGGGCGTGGTGGCACATGCCTTTAATCCCAGCACTTGGGAGGCAGAGGTAGGAGGATTGCCCTGAGTTTGAGGCCACCCTGAGACTACATCATGAATTCCAGGTCAGCCTGAGCTACAGTGAGACTCTGCCTTGAAAAACCTAAAATAATAATAATAATAGGTTTCTTTAGCTGATATCAAAACAAACTATTTCAATGACCAAAGAATTCTTATTATGGCTTCAGAAAATAAGACTATTTAATGGAAGCTTTCAAGTAATTTCTATATCCAAATGCAAAATAACTAGAAAGGGAATTAACTTCTCCAATTTCTTGTTTACAGGTTAAAGACCTCATTATTTGAATTCTAAGCTATCATCTTAGTTACCTTAATGATTCTGAACCTTCCCTACAATCCTTAGCATCCAATTTAACATTTAATAAATTGTTTCTCATATGTGATAAAAGGGTTAAATGATTTTGATAAGGATAACATAGAAACATAAATTACATATCTTCAATTTAGCCTCATAGTTGTGTATTTTTTTTTTTCCTTTGGAGGTAGTATCCCACTCTAGCCCAGGCTGACCTGGAATTCACTATGTAATCTCAGGTTGGCTTTGAACTCACAGCAATCCTCCTACCTCAGCCTCAGTGCTGGGATTAAACATGTGCACCACAATGTCCAGGTTAGACTCTTATTTATTTACTTATTTATTTGGGAGAAAGAATGGGTGTGCCAGGGTCTTCGGCCACTGCAAACTAACTCAAGATGCATGCACCACCTCATGCATCTGGCTTACATGGGTCCTAGGGAATCAAAACCTGGGTACTTGCAGGCAAGTGCCTTAAATGTTAAGCCATCCCTCCGGCCTGAAACTTTTTTTTTCCCCAGGCAAACTCAACAGACCCGCATTTAAAAAAAAAAAAAAAAAGCAACAGAGTCAGAGAGAATTGGCCTGCCAGGGACTCCAGCCACTGTAATTGAAGTACAGATGCAAACGCCACCTAGTGGCATGTGCGACCTTGCCCACTTGTATCACCTTGCCTCTGGCTTACATGAGACCTGGAGAGCTAAAGGCTTCATAGGCAAGAGCCTTAAATGCTAAGCCATCTCTCCAGCCCAAGATGCCTATCTATTTTATTTTATTTTTTATTTGACAGAGAGGAAGAGACAGAGAGAATGGACATGCCAGGGCCTGCAGCCACTGCAAACTCTAGACACATGCACCACCTTGTGTATCTGGCTAAAGTGGGTCCTGGGGAATCGAACATGGGTCCTTTGGCTTTGCAGGCAAATGCCTTAACCACTAAGCCATCCCTCCAGCCCCCAAGATTCTTATTTTTAAACAAAATATTTTTTCATGTTCTGAATCAACATTTATATACTTTATATACTTTTATTCCTTATTTAGTAGATTTATTTACTAAAATAAATTAGTCATAATGTCTACCTCAAGAATTTCAGAATCTATCAGAAGCATAAGTTCTCAGCAGTACTTTATTTTATTTTATTTTATTATTTAACAGAGAAAGGGGAGAAAGAGAGAATATGGGCATGTCGGAGCCTCCAGCCACTGCAAAGTAACCTGGATGCATGCATGCCCTTGTGCAACTGACTAATGTGGGTCCCTCCAGCCCCCCCCCCTTTCTTTTAAAGTAACAAGAACACACAGAGATATTTTATTTGGAATAAAATAAGATAGGTCAGGCCCTTAATATTTAATATAAAGAATTAGGAATACAGGTCACAGGTAAAGCATTTGCCTTACTTATTCAAAGCCCTGGGTTCAATCCACAGCACTAGGGAGTAAAATGTAGGAATAGTTATGTTAAGATTGGAGTCTAATCTTAACATTCATTAGCAAAAGCAAAATACTACATATATACATAGCACATTACAAAGGATGATTATTAAACAAATAAGGGCAAAATGTACAATCTTGAGAGGGAAGAAGCCAAAGCTATGCATTACTTTGATCAAAATGGCGTAACAGAGCTATAGAGATATACTCAGTCCTCTTTCAAGTTTAACTGTTTCAGGGCTTGGTAATTAGGAAGAGGCTATCAGCAACCTATATAAAAGAAGATTTAAGGGCTCCAGTAGAATAAGAGGAATGAGAACAGTATTATGAGTACCTCAGAGTAAATGATAAGTTAAAATAAAATTAAGAAGCACAAATTGGTTTTTCAAGAAAAGAGGCATTAAACAAACAGAAGAGTAGAATAATATAAGGTAAAATCAACTGGCAACTTATTATTCCCTTTTTAAGAATAACAGAATATGTTAACTTGAAATTGTTTGGAATAAGAGCACAAAGACCAAATGGAAAATTAATGATACCCTCAATTCAATTCACTACCACTAAAAATATTTTATATTTACAATAATGATCAGAAATTTAGACTTTCTGCTTTATTTCACTAAAGAAAATTTAAGGTAAATAAAAAGAATAATCATTAAATTTGTTAATCTTGATAGATACAAATCAGAATTCCTTTCTAAAACAACAATTCTTATTCAATAACATGACAAGAAAAATATACATTAACAAAAGGAAAATCTTTTACCAACAGCATAGGTTCATATGCTAGTGACATATTGGTGGAAAGTTACTTAAAACTTTAGAAAACATTTGACATCATAACCAACAAAAAAATTCTTTGCATGAACTATGTTGTTTTTGAGCTTAATTTCTAACAACATTGTAGTGTTTCATACATAACTTCACTACTCGAACTTAAAAATGTTTTCTTCTGTTATTTGGGGTATGTTTTAGGTTTGTAAATACTTAGTGCTACTATAAACAAAACCTAGCTATGATTACTTTTAGTTCAATTGATATCTTTTAAAATATCCAATCATATACTTCTGTACACTGTTAAGATTAAAAGCACACTATTAATTTTTGAAACATGTGTTTGCCTCAGAAGCCAAAAAGCAAAACATGTTCATTAAGGAGATATGAAAGAACTCCAAGTGAATTGCCAAAGCTAGCATAATTATGAAAATATTTAACACTGAAACCATCTGAAATCACATACTACATATAGATTACAGTGATGTCATAATAAACATTCCAGCCAAAGGCACTAAAAACTACCACAGTTCAATAAATCTGGTATACATGAGATGACAAACATTTTAAAGTAAAAAAAATAACAGGTTATTTTTATTATTAAAATGTTATTAATAGCAAAAGGGGATTAAGTACACTAAATATGATTCTAAATATACTTTTGAAAGCATACAGTTAATAAAGCTTCCCTACAAACTACATTATTATTACTGGAAAGAAAAACAAAAGTAACAATTTATAATAAACATGAAATTTTATCATACTTCCAAATAAGCACTAATCATAGTACTCAAAGGAATATATACTATGAAACAAACATTACCAAATGTTTAAACACTTGTCTATCAATTGTGGTTAAAAAGCTGTGATGATGTACATATAATAATTAGGAAATAATTCTTCTAGTAGTTTAAATTTTTTTCACTTCAATTAGTTTTAATTATATCAATTAAAAGTGGGTTTCCATTCAAATCCAAACCTGATTAAATAAAATATAAAGTAAAACAAGAATAAATGTAAAATGAATTTACCATTAAAACTGGAATCATTTACATCATTATTTGTAAATTCTTCATGTGCTTTTAGCCAATAAGCATCACTCTAGACTATTATACATTTTTACTTCATTGAAAGCCTCCAACTACACATAAAAGAAACTCTGTTCTCAAAAATACTAGCTCAAATATTGAGATAATTTTAACTCCAAACATTACACTTATATCTTTCTTCTGTAGGTTGCAATTTTTCCAAAATGTCTGCAAAGAGTATTTCATTGCAAAAGAATGTTTTCTCTTGAGGCTCACATAGCTATTTCTGAAAATACTGCCCTTTGCTCTTCATTAAAGAAGCAAGAGTGTCATTTTCCTTGAAAAGTTTCTAATAGAGGAAAAATAGGGCAAACATTGTATGCAAATAGACCGATTACTGTCACTCTGACAGATCATGGCTTCAGCCAGCATTCTGGGGTTTGGCCAGTGAAAAATTGAAGACTATCAACTATTAGATTCACAATGCTATGAACGTTATTGAGAACAAAACCTCAAACAAGTGAATGAATTATTGAAAAACAGAGCAGACCTGAGTTCAATTCCCTAGAACCCATGTAAAGATTCAAAAAGTGGTGCATGAGGGCTGGAGAGATGGCATAGTGATTAAAGTGTGTGCCTGCAAAGCCAAAGTATGAAGGTTTGATACCCCAGGACCCACGTTAGCCAGGTGCACAAGGTGGCGCATGCATCTGAGTTCATTTGCAATGTCTGGAGACCTTTGCGTGCCCAGTCTTATTCTCTCTCTCTCTCTTTCTCTTTCTCTGTCAAATAAATAAATAATTTTTTTTTTTTAAAGTGGTGCATGAGACTTTGGTTAAGATGACTGAACAGTAGCCACACCAAGACAGCCTGGGAGTGGGAGAGGAGGTAGCAAAACAGTACAATATACTTTTCTACCAAAAAATAAAGGTGTATAAGGAATTATTAAAACCAGAAGAGAAATAGGAGAGACCTAGAGCTTCTAGCAACCATACAACTAACCAGAAATGGCTCCAGTCATGGCCCTAGCAATGTGCTGGGAAGAGCTAGCTTCATGCTGGAAGCCCTGCCTGAGCTGGCAGGAGCAAACTCCAGAGGAGAGATTCTCCACACACAACAGCCTCACAAAGTCAAAAACCTGGAAAATAACAGAGACCAGATGACCAATTCCAGAACAACTTCAGGAACTCTCTTGGAGCATTCCCTCCCACAATAGCCAACACCAGGACACACTGGAGAATTTTGGAATTCAAAGTCACCACTCAGCAGCCACACAGCATTCAGCACAGCCAATGGGAACAGCAAATCCATCAACCCAATCAGCCTAGCCAAGTCCACAGCACAACAAAGAGGGAAGCAGGTAGGCACTCAGCATAGGTGAGAGCAGGTGCCAACCCAAAAGATAAAAGGGCCTACTAACACTAGGTCAATACCTGTGCCAAATCCTTGTTCTCTCTCACGTGTGGATCCTACCTACAAATGTTTATATTTGTATGTGTGTTGGAGTAAAAGCAGTGCCAGTAAGCTAGAAAGGGGCTATAAGGAAGGGAGGAGAAAAGAGGACTTAAAGGGAGGGTACTGTACATATGTAAGTAGATGAACAGATTACTGGGGGTGCAACGGCCTAACTGAGGTCAGGGGAAGGGACTGAGTAAAGTAAGAGTGGGAGGGGAGGTAAAAAGTTAAGATGTCAGGCCACATGTTGTGGTACACACCTTTAATCCCAGCACTCGGGAGGCAGAGGTAGGAGGATCGCCATGAGTTCAAGCCCACCCTGAGACTACATAGTGAATTCCAGGTCAACCTGGGCTACAGTGAAAACTTACCTTGAAAGAAAAAGAAGAAAGGAAAGGAAGAAAAAAGAAAAGAAAAAGAAAGTTAAGATGTTATGAATAAGCCATATGGAAACTGACTTCTTTGGATAATGGCACACCCAGAAGCCAAGATTGTTACTAGAAAAAGTTCAGTGACAGAGGTGGAATACATTCCAGTGAGTTGTTTAGCAGAAAGGTCCCTGATGCCCCAAAACATTACAGGCCATTGCCAAGGCTCATGGTTTCCCACCAGAACTACATAAGACCCTATTGCTACAGACTCCACATGCTTTTGCTACAGGTCACTGAGAAATCAAGCTGGAGCTGAGCTGAAAAATTCCTGCCTGTGGATCAACTGACAGAAAGCTGGAAAAAGCATGAAGCCCAATGGGAGAGAGGACATCAACAGAGGTAAAGAGCAATGGACCTTGACAGCCTTAAACATGGCCATCCATGGGCTGTAGAGATAGACTTCAAAGGCAAGTGCTTAACTGCTAAGCTAAGGACACCAGTTTGAGGTTCAATTCCCCAGGACCCATGTAAGCCAGATGCACAATGTGGTGCATGCATCTGGAGTTCATTTGCAGTGACTGGAGGCCCTGGCGTGCCCATTCTCTCTATCTATCTGCCTCTCTCTATTTGTTGCTCTCAAATAAAAATAAAAATAAACAAAAAAAATTTTAATTGGCCGTCCAGTCCAAATATCCCAACTTGTATAATAGTGGCATGCCTATTATAGGGAAAACCAACCTCTCTCTAATTGGACTGGAGACTCATTCCATGGGAAGGAATACATGCTTGGTACTGAAAACCCAGTCAAAAGCCTATGGTGGGGGAGGTCTTGAGTCCTAGGGGTGTAATGCCTGATGTTATCTAATTAAATGCATATATTATGCCCACCAAACTATGCCATAACCACTTTTCTTAATGTTTATAACCACATATTAATGCTACTCTCACTTTTGGTTAGAGAAGCTTCTCTTTTCAGATGGCAGTGACTACTGGGATTACTCAAAAATCACCATAGTGCTGAGAAGAAGTAACAGTGGATTGTTCAGCACTGAGACAATTCTATCACACTTTCTAAGACTCAGGGTCCATTGTGGAAGAGGTGGCAGAAAGAATATAAGAACCAAAGGAAGGGTATGACTCTTTACAATGCAATCTTCCAGACACAAAATGCCCTGGATATCCATGACCTCACAGTGTCTGGCACTACACAAGACCTTCATAATAGGAGGAAAAGATGGTAACATCAAAATCAAGAAGAAACTAATTGTGTGGAGGGGGATATTGATGGACGGTGGATTTGTGGAGGGAAAAGTGGGAAAGGGAAGAGAATTAATTATCATGGTTTATTGTCTACTATGTTTATTATGAAAGCTATCAATAAAGAACATTTTAAAAAGCACAAAAAGGGGCTGGAGAGATGGTTTTAGCAGTTAAGCACGTGCCTGTGAAGCCTAAGGACCCTGGTTCGAGGCTCAATTCCCCAGGACCCACGTTAGCCAAATGCACAAGGAGGGAGCGTACATGTCTGGAGTTCGTTTGCAGTGGCTAGAGGCCCTGGCGCGCCCATTCTCTCTCTCTCTTTCCCTGTCTCTTTCTCTCTCTGTCGCTGTCAAATAAATAAATAAACAAAAAAAATTTAAAAAACACAAAAAAGAGAGAACAAGAAAAAAACAGAGCAAAGAATTAAGATACAAAAGCTAAAGAAAGAGAAGCTGAGTAATGAAACTTAGAAGGGATATGTATTAGGATTTTCAGCCTTATGGCACCAGCCTACACAAGCACAAAAAAAAAAAAAAAAGATACAAAAAGCATAAAAAAGCTCATGTAGCAGCTCTGGTCACCAAAGAGTCCTGAAACACTGGAAGAAACTTAGAAATTTCAGATTACAATAAAGAATCCCAGGAGTATCATCAGCCTTCTGAGTCAGAAAGCAAACAAAATGGTCAATTTTGAGAACCAGGAAAAACACATTACTATATCTTAAGACAAAAAAAAATGGAAAATGCTGGCTCACTTCTACAAACTGAAAGCTATTAGTAAACGTAAGTTATTTCTTTCATTTGAATGCAAACCACAAAAGTTCATGTATTGGAATCCTAAACTTCAAATTCATGTATTCATCTTATTTGAACATGAGGCCTTTGAGAGTTAGTAATGGATATGTGTGGTCATAAGGGTAACAGTCATTAAGTGAACAAGTGGCTTTAAAACAAGAGGAAGATAGACCTAAACTGAAATGCTTGCTGTGTCCTGCCATGTGATATTTGCTACAATGTTATGACTCAGATGGCCCTCACCAGATTCTGAACAGATGCCAACATCATACTATTAGAATTCTCAGCCTCTAAAGAATGAGCCAAATAAACTTCTTTAAAAATTCTCGAGTGCCCAACTACAGTAGTCCTGAAATTATAGATACTGACTTTTGGATATGCTTACCTAAGAATGGGCCCATTGTTTCATAGGGCCTGAAAGAAAGAACCATTGGATCCATTTAACCATGAGAAAAGCCAGTGCTTCTGCTGCTGCCACTGCTTTTTGTGCTCCTGCAGCTATGGCTTCTGCTGACAGGGACACACTGGAGTTTTAACTGCACAGTAATCGGCATTGCATGAGCAAAGGACAGGCCACATGTGAGTGAGACACAAAGAACTTTGACTCTAAAAATTTCTTTGAACATTTGCTCAAAGGAAAGGACTTATGGGCAGGAACAGTGAACTTTTTAAAACAGAACACACACTCACAGTTCGCTGATTCTATCACTCTAAGCCTACCTGTTGCTTTCAACACTTCTAAGGGCAATTTGTTACTTTTAACATCTATTGCTTTCAATGGTAATTAATATCTCTCATGCATACGTACACTGTTCTGGGTCAAATGTACAGCCAGGTCACTGAGGAAGTTTGGCAAAGAGCATGGCTTAAGTTTGTGTCAGCATCTTTTAACTAAATTCCTTGTCAATATTGGTCATCTGTGCTATTCAGGGCAAATGCAATCTAAGGTATGGAAAATCTGGTTGCATTGTTCTAAGCAGGCTGATTTTCATGGTTCTAAGATTAACTTCAAGATAAGTTAAAAGAAAGAGAACTAAACAGAAAAGCATCCCCCAGAAATATTGTCAGCAAAGTTACTTGTAAGGTCCATAAACACTAATCTGACATTTCACTCCCATAGTTCATTCCCACAATCCACTCTCAGGTATTGTTACAGTTACCTCCTCATTGCTACCACAAAGTACCTCAAACCAGCTTGTGGGGAAAAAGGGTATTTTTGGCTTACAGACTCTAGGGGAAGCTCCATAAGGGCAAAGGAAAGCGAAATGAGCAGAAGGTGGACATCACTTCCTGGTCCACATCCGATGGATAACAAAAGCAAGAGAGTATGCCAAACACTGGGAAGGGGAAGCTGGCTGTAACACCCATAAGCCCACCCCCAACAATGCATGGCCTCCAGGAGGCTCCCATTCCCAAATCTACCATCTGAGGACCTAGTATTCAGAACAACATAAGTTTTTGGGGATCACCTGAATCAAACCACCAAAGATATTTTGTTATAGTAACAGAAAGTTATACTTATTAAAGGAATAATAAAACACTAAACATATTTCAGTAAAGGAAAAATATGTAGCGCAAATACTTTTATACATCAACTTCTACTAATCAAGGATGTTCCATCAAAGATGAGGTGAGGAATTATAATAGGCTAAGAAAGAATGGTTCCCTCCTCTACATTCTTATATACTTAATCATCTCAGAAAACATTGATAATTTGACTACCAAAATAATGGGCACTATTTCATATGTCACACTTCAGGAATTAAAGTGTACTAATTGTAAATACTTCCATGAAGTGGGGCATGTGTTCACTATGGCTTTATAAGAAGAGAAAGAGGCCTTAATTGTGTCTTGCCATGTGATAATCTCAGAGCTTCATTGCCAGCATGTATAAAACAAAACATACAAACACAGAAAGTGATTCAACCCCTCCCCACTACCCTTATTGCCATTCTAATACCCCCAAAGAAATCTGCCCTTTATGCCATAATTCATCAGACACTACTACATTGCCATTCTAAATATGGAACGTGGTCTTACCTTAATATCTGCATTAACATTTAACACTGAAAATGATGGTAAGGAGCTTTGCTAATTTCAGGTTAGAAAAATATGTATTTGATCATAAATAATATTCTAGATGACTCTGCTCACCCTGTAGCTATTCTCACTCAAGTCATGATTGGGAGTACCTCTCCAGTACCTTAGCACAAAATATGTGACTGGCAGAATGTGAAGCTTGTAATTAACTCACAAACGAAACTGTGAACAGTGCATATGTGTTGCAGTCAGGTTCACATTACTAGCATAAATCACCTGACCAAGAGCAGCTTGTGGGGAAGAAAAGGGGGGGGTTATTTTGGTTTACAGATTGGAGGGGAAACTACATGATGGCAGGGGAAAACGATGGCATGAGCAGAGAGTGGACTTCACCTTCTGGCCAACAACAGATGGACAACAGAACAGGAGAGTGTGCCAAACACTGACAAGGGAAAACTGATTATAATATCTGTAAGCCTGCTCCAAAAAACACACTGCCTCCAGAAGGCATTAATTCTCAAATCTCCATCAGCTGGGAACCTAGCATTCAGAACACCCAAGTTTACAGGGGACACTTGAATCAAACCACCACAGTATGTAAGGCTCTTTAAGTTGTGGAACTGGAAACAATGCACATGGCAAGACCGTCTATGATTGGTAGAACTGCCATTCCTCTTTCTAGTTGTTTATACAGAAAACTTCTCATTCTTGTTTGATTAGTTGAAGTTTCTTTCACAAGCACTACTCCACCCCTGCCTATACCTCCTATTTCCCACCCTTCACTCCTTACCCTGGTATTTTAATATTAAAGCCAATAAAGATTTTGCCCAAAGGGTTTTGTATTACATTAGGTCATCATCACTGGTAGAGAAGACTTGCTAACAGAAAGAAGAGAAATGCCCCAGGGCTTTGAGCCCCAGCAATAGTAGCAGCAATGTACTAGCAAGAAGGCAGGTGAAGAATAACACAGTACCAAGGCAAAGAAGCTGCAAGAAACTGAGACACCAAAAAAATGTAGAAGGCAAATAGCTGTGATTATAAGCCCTTCACAGAAGAATCAAAGTTAACAAGAGCTAAGAACCTACTGTCAAGAACCAAAGCTCAGGAGTTTAACATTAGCCAAAGTCCTAATATCCAAGCTCAGGATTTAACACTAGCTGCTGGGTGCTTGTACCCAAAAATTAGTGGAATGAGCCTCTTATTCAAGCACCTAGAGTTATTTAGTCTCTGACTTTGAATACTTGGAACTATAAGCCACTAGATTTCAAGAATAAGAGCTATAAACCCCTTGATTTGCAAGCACACCACCTGTACATGAAGATTATGAAACATTAATGTCCTTTCTATTCAAAACAGATTTACAGTACAGAGGTAATAAAATGAAGGGAGGGGAGGGCATCGAAGGGGTGGGAAACACAAATCTAGACCCAAGCAGTGGCAATGGTATCATAGAATTCCACTTCCTAAAAGGCAGACCAAATGGCTGAACCTTCACCAGGCCCTTAGAGGTAACACCTGAACCACAAGACATTGGAGAGGGTAGGATCAAGGCTAACCTTAATCTTCTACATCTTCATTCCCTCCCTCTCCCTCTCCCTCTCTCTCCTTCTCCCTAATTCTTGTATGTTAGTTATCTTTTTCCTCATTTTCTTAGTGGGCACTGACCTGTAACTCCCAGTACCAGCATGGGGCTATCATCCACAATGAGCTTTTGATCAGAGAGACCTACAAGGTTTCCTAAAAGACAGACAGATTTCTGTTAAGAGTACTTGATGACCCACCAAAGGTGAGTGGTAAGACCCTACTGCTGAAGACACCATATGCAGTTGACATGTAAAATGGAACAGCATGGCTGGAAGCCAGGAGAGAGTCAGTCCCCAGACAGTCAGCGTGTCTAGTGCCAGAAGGTGCTACATGGGTGACTGGAGGAAAATGACCAAGATCTGTCCAAGTAACTCATGGTCTAACCTACTTAGCAGCAAATAATCTGTTGTGATGCCCACACAAGTGCAACAGTGGCACACAGCCATGGTGGGGAACCAACTGCTATTGATTTGGCTAACTGATCTCCTCAATGGTACAGGACCCATAGCTGGAGCTGGGAAATAAGTCAGAATCATACCGAAACATAAGCCCACTCTCCAATATCAAGCTACCTTCAATCATGGGCTACAAAAGGGCCTACAACTATTAAATTCTCTATAAATAAAAGTAAGGGTTATCTCATTTGTCCTGGTGCTAACTTACTCTCCACTGGAGAATCTGCTTCTCTTTTTCAGATAGATGTAGATCCTAAGGAGAAAGCCACCCCATCATACCTCAAAAGGGCCCCGGCTGAAACTAAGAAAAATTGGCAAAACAAGCAAGAGTGCTGTTTTCCTGATGAACTGGATACCAGCACAAAGGGGAAGAAGACCAACACAGAGAAAAATCAACTCCTACCAAATCAGAGAGCCAGAGCCTCAGAGGCCCCCAACACCTCATCACTGAGGCAGACCAAAAATGAACCCAACATGGCTCAGGGAAATTTTGTGGAAGAGGGGGCGGAAAGAATGTCAGAGCCACATGTTGGATCATGATATGCAGAGACATTTATCTTACCCATAACTGTGGGCTAACTCCACAATGCACAACCCATATACCTCAACAAAGAGGGGCCAATCGGGAGGGGGTAGTTCACAGATGAGCCTAATAATGGTACCAAACTGACTGTATTTGCTGAATACAGAACTAATTAATAGAAAAAATTAAAAAATAAAATAAAAAAATGAAAACTTTAAAAATTAAGTCAATAAAATTAAACTTCTAGAAGAGACCTAAAGATTCTACCAAAATAATGGATATGTAATGTAATAGTGGAAAGCAACTTGGTAATTTTTTTTAATTTTTAAATTTTTATTAACATTTTCCATGATTATAAAAAAAAAAAAATCCCATGGTAATTCCTGCAACTTGGTAATTTGAATGAATGACTCCCAATAGATTCAGTTTTATTAGTTTGTTGGATTTCCACCTGCCTGGTTACAAGAGATATCACTGAGGGAAGATCATAGGATACAACCCTATTTGGGGTATTGGGGTAGATCTGGAATTCCAGACCAAAGGTGAACAGAGTGTTTTTGCTTGTGGTGCTGGTGGTGGTCTTTATTTCTGCAAGGATCTGTATAAAGGCAGCCAGCTTGTTCTGCCATTATGGAAACTCCCCTGGATCTGTAAGCTTCAATAAATTATGTTCCTTCCACAAACTGTGCCTAGTTTGGAAGTTCATCCCAGCAACATGAAGCTGACTACTACAGTAAAGAAACTTGAATAAATATCTCTACACATGAACACACAAAGCATTAAAGGAAGAAACCACCCACCAACTCATATAATGAGCTACTTTAAAACAATGCAAGTTACTGGCTGCAGAGAAGCTCAGATGTTAAGTGCAAATAAGAAAGAGGGCCCAATGGGGCCTGAGACCATCCAAGTTTGACTCTTCAAAACTCATATAAACAGCTGGGAATGACCACAAGAAATTGTAACCCATTTTGTGGGGAGAAGAGATGGGAGAATAACTAAGGCTCATAAACAACAAGCTCTGGAATCAGAAAAAATTCCATCACAAGAAAAAACATACAAGAGAATGATAGGCAGGACCACAGGGTACTGAACCATCATATACATGTACATGTATGACATGTATGACATCCCATACCATGCATACTACACACATGCACACACACAGCAGTAATTTAAATGAATAAACTAAGAGAACAGAAGTCAGCCCAGAAACACACCCAGATGTACAATGATACCTGGAGCAAGACAGAAATATTATTAAGCAGTGAGGAAGAGACCATTCAAATGGTACATTCAAAGAGAGAGACCAGAATGTAGACATTCAAATGGTAGTCTTAGAACTAGTCAGTCTATCCCTGCTTTACATTTCCCATGAAAACAGATTCCAGTGATTTAAAAACAAATACCAAATAAAAATAAAAAGCGTAATAACTACCATAGGAAGCTAAGGGAAAATATAACCACAAATTGGTTGAAAAATCCCCATGAAACAAAATGACTAAATGCATAAAACTAAGAATTAAAAAATTCCAACTTCAATAAAGCTAAAGTAAGTTATTTAGTAAAATAAAACGCATTAAATAAAGTTAACAGAAAATCCAGGGATGAAGAAAATATATTTATATCTCAAGCAGTACACAACAAAATGGTATCCTGAAAGACTCTTGCAATAACAAAATAAAGAAATATAAATTATCTATAGATGTATACATTTATATGTGATTTAATTATATGGCATAAAACATTAAAAAAGTAAACAAAGGGGCTGGAGAGATGGCTCAGCAATTTAGACATCTGCCAGCAAAGCCTAAGGACCCAGGTTCAATTCCCCAGTAACCACATAAGCACAAAGTGACACATGCATCTGGAGTTGGTTTACAGTGGCTAGAGGCCCTAGGGCACCCATTCTCTACACACCCCAGCACTTGAAAACAAATACTTTTTTTAAAAAGTAAACAAAGGCTCTCTCACAGGCAATTACAGAAAAGGAAAACCACTTGTTACCCAAAAAAAATTAAAACAATGAGCATGATGGTTTCTGTCACATGTCCCACATAAACTCACGTGTTCTCAATTCCCCAATTTGTAGCAATCTTGGAGAAGGTGGATCACCTGAGACAGACATTGAAGTTTATCAGACCCGCTGCTTAACAGTGTTCATTGAGCTCACTCTCTTGCTGTTATTTTTTTACCCAATGTAGCAAAAGTGATGTCAAGCTCTTCTTGTACCATGCTTTCCCCTGCCATCATTAAGCTTTCCCCCCAAGATTGAAAGCCAAAATAAACATTTTCCTTCAATCAGCTGCTTTGCATCTGGTATTTTATGCCAGCAATATGCTCATGAACTTTCTATAGGGAAGAAAAGACTGCATAAAACTTTGTTGGAACTGGGCTACTGGCATAAGGGCAGGCTGTGCTCTGCTGCCCATGCCCACCAAGTTTGATCAAGGTTAAATTTGTGACTGGTATGCTTGGTTAAAGATATAGAACTGAGAAATTTAAGCTTTAAGTTGGAAAAATTCAAACAATTTTAAAATTACTGGCACTGAGACCAGTAGCTGAAGCTGCCATTGTTAAGGAGATATTATCATGATTAAAGATGGCACAACTTCTTTACACTAAAACAATACCAAAGATGCCTGAAGGAGGACTAGACTATTAGAAATGTAAACTCTTTTGAAAGGAGGTGACTGAAAGGAAGGAACCTGCTCTTCAGGATCATTTATTTCTTCCCCAAATTAAGAATATGGCTGTCCTGCATACCTGGTATTGGTTGTGGAAACTTGGAAAATGCATGGAATGGGTCATGAAGTGCACAAGGTTCCAGGAGTTGCTGCTGAGATGCAGGTAGTGAAGCAGGGCACAACGACCCTGATAGGCCTGTGAAGCCATTAGATGATGGAGTATGGTTTGCAGAGGAAACCCAAGAATGTTTAGATATACCAGGACTGTGCAAGGGCTACCATGGAGTGCTGTTGGATTAGGATAGACATTTTCCCTGGCTACTCAGCCCAGCTGCGAGGGTAGAATTGGAAATACTGGACTTGAACTGCATATGTTTGATACTTGTTTGATGGTTATTGAGTTTGCATTGGTTCATTCCCTCCTTGCTATGCCTTATAGCATTTGGAAATGTTTACCCTGTGCCTTTATATGTTGAAAGCATACACCTTGTTTTGATTTTACAGGACTCACAGCTAAGAGACAATATTAAATCTCAGATGAGACTCAGAACTTTGGAACTTTCTTAAATTGATAAAGACTATGGGAACCTTTGAAGGTGGACTGAACGCAATTTACAATGTGAGATGGTTATGAATCTGTAAGGGATCGGGGCAGAATGTGGTAGTATAAATGGGTGTCCCCCAATAGATTCAGAATTTTTATTAAAATTTCTTGGATTTCCAGCTACTAGGCTGGAGGAGGTATCATTGGGCAGATCCTGGGGTCCAGCCCTAAGGTACTATTGGAGCAAATCTGAATTCCAGGCTAGGGTATGAACAGTGCTTGAGCTCTGTCTGGGGTTTCTGGAGGGTGCTTGTTTATGGTGTTGGTGGTGACATTTTCTCTCTGTGTAGACCTGTGAAACTCAGACTCCAGAGAAAGAACCTCCACTGCTCTTTGGCTAAGAAGAGTAAGTATACTCACTCAAATAACTATGGTTATCCTCTTCTTTAAAATATTTTATTTATTTGAGAGAGAAGGAGGCAGGGAGAGAGAGAATGGGTGCACCAGGACCTCTAGCCACTGTAAATGGTATCCAGACACATGTGCCACCTTGTGCACCTGGCTTCACATGGGTACTGGGGAATCAAACCTGGGTTCTTAAGCTTTGTAGGCAAGTGCCTCAACCACTGACCCATCTCTTCAGCTTATATGCATATGCTCTTTCATCCAAGTTATGCTCACTTTTGGCTGGAGAATCTGTTTTTATCTTACAGATAGCAGAGAACACAGGAGAGATCCAGAATGCATCAATACAAGAAAACATAGCTAACTGCCTACCGCAAGATGGTTCATATCTGCCCAGGCCCAGGAGTCATTACAGAGGAAGCAGTATGACACAAGTACTGCTCTCACTGCTAGCTTGAAAACCAACTCCAGGGAGATGACAACAGATACTATGGTCACTCAAAGTTCATCAACACAGATCTAGGGCTGCAGAGGTTGCTCTGTGGTTAAGGTGCTTGCCTGCAAAGCCTAACAACCCAGAATTCAATTCCATATTACCCACATAAAGCCATATGCACAAAGTGGCTCACAGAGTTAATTTGCAGCAGGAGGAGGCCCTAGAGTGCCCCTTCTCTCTCTCTCCTCTCCTTCTCTCTCCATACAAATCAGTAATAAAATAAACAGGGATGGAGAGATGGCTTAGCAGTTAAGGCATTTGCCTGCAAAGCCAAAGGATCCTGGTTCAATTCTCCAGGAGCCACATAAGCCAGATACACAAGCGGGCACATGCATCTGGAGTTCATCTGCAGTGACTGGAGGCCCTGGAATGCCCATTCTTTCTCTCTCTCCCT
Organism: Jaculus jaculus; assembly: GCF_020740685.1. Taxonomy (NCBI): domain Eukaryota; kingdom Metazoa; phylum Chordata; class Mammalia; order Rodentia; family Dipodidae; genus Jaculus; species Jaculus jaculus. The sequence continues at coordinate 169,843,636 of NC_059103.1, read as the reverse complement.
CTCCCCTCTCAATTAAATAAATAAATAAATTTTTAAAAATAAATAAATAAACACAGAGGCTACAGAGAACAAAACACTAAATTAGATCTCTACTTTGCCAGACAAGACTCAAAGAACACTTTGGAAGAAGAGGTGAAAAGATTTTAAGAGCCTCAAGATGGGTGGGATTAGCCTGAGGCACCATCATCCCTCCCCACAGATTGGCTGACAACCCAGGCCCAGCACCCACATAAAGCCAGATACACAAAGTGGCACATGCATCTGAAGTTCATTTGTAGCACTGGGAGGTCCCTGGCATGCCCAAATTCGTACCCCCTCCCTTTTCCTTAAGAATAAATAAAAGTACAGGCTTAGCTAGGTAGAGAAGGAAATATCTGTAATACCAGTACTCATGGCACAAGTAGAGGATCATGAATTCAAGTCCAGTGTAGGCTGCATAGTCAGTTCTGGGACAGCCATAGTTACTTAGATTCTGATTCAGAAATAATAAGCAGGGCTGGAGAGATGGCTTAGCGGTTAAGGCATTGGCCTGCAAAGCCAAAGGACCCAGGTTTAATTCCCTAGGACCCACATAAGCAAGATGCACAAGGGACACATGCGTCTGGAATTCATTTGTAGTGGCTAGAGGCCTTGGCATACCCATTTTCTCTCTCTGTCTCTCTTCTATCTTTATTGCTCTCTGCTTGCAAATAAAATAATAATAATAATGATGACTGATAATAAACAAATAGGCTAAAGAATATGCAAAAAAGTTAATGGGAGGAAAAGATAAGAGTAAGGGGAATATTTACAAACATCTTCTAATCATGTACAATTTTGAATAAAGAGAAACCCAAGAACTAGGAGTATACCTCACTGGTAGAACATTTGTTTAGCACACAAAAGGTACTAGGCTTGATCTCATTAATAAATGAATCAATCAGTAAGAAAGAAATACAAAGAGAATTTAGTATATAAGGAGAAAAACTGAATTTCAGATAAATTCTCAATAAAGCATAGAATAACTCTGTCAACAGTATTACTGAAGTCACTTGATCCTTTAAAGATTTTAGAAATGGGCTAGAGAGATGGCTTAGCGGTTAAGCGCTTGCCTGTGAAGCCTAAGGAGTCTGGTTCGAGGCTCGGTTCCTCAGGTCCCACGTTAGCCAGATGCACAAGGGGGCGCACGCGTCTGGAGTTCATTTGCAGAGGCTGGAAGCCCTGGCGCGCCCATTCTCTCTCTCCCTCTATCTGTCTTTCTCTCTGTGTCTGTCGCTCTCAAATAAATAAATAAATAAATAAATAAAAGATTTTAGAAATGTCCAATTATACATTATAATAGCAAGCATAAAATTTCTAAATTTAGTTTGGGGATGATAATAATTCATTTCATTTTTATGAAGGGGACTAGTATTACTTAAAAATGAAAAAAATCAAAAACCATAATGGCTACTATGTTTTACTTAATATAAGAAGTCCTTATTTGTAGTTATGATATCTAGAATCTCCTCTACTCAAATCTCATCTGCCTCTAGATACTTTAAGCAATAGTTAATAAAATATCTGGATACTTTCAAATATTTTAAGAATGTATTATACAATTAAAAAATACATAAACTTCATTTTTAGTCCATATATTTTTTAAACTTTTTGACAATCCCCATATGTATATACAGTGTACCCTGATCATAATTCCCTCCTACCACCCTTCTTTGTCCCAACTCTAATAGCCAACCTCCACTATACCCCTTCTTTCCAAGCACACACTTAATTTTTTATTTATTTTCAAGCAGAGAGAGACAGAGAATGGGCATGCCAGGGACTCTAGTCACTACAAACGAAATCCAAATACATGTACCACTTTGTGCAGCTGGTTTCATGTGAATACTGAGCAACTGCACCTGGATCATTAGGTTTTGCAAGCAAGTGCCTTAACTGCTAAGTCGTCTCTACAGTCCCCATACTCTTTAATAGTTTGAAGTTTCTCTCATTGGAATAAAAGGATAGTGATAATTTATTGTGCTTTTTTTAAGGTTATCTAATCCCTTACATAGTTTTCTTTATTGTATATGTATAATACAAATTATATTAATGCTGCTTAAGCTTGTTGAAAGCTGATGCTGAAAAGAGGGTAGGTAACATCAGCCAAGGACAGGCTCACCCCTGGCCCTGTGACAGAGAAAAAGGAAACAATAACCAACCCAGGGGTCAAAAACATTGGACCCTGTAAATAGCCAAAAGGTAAACCTAGTCTCACACCCTTGCCAAATCTTAAGACTTGAACAGCTATACTTGTGAAGCCTAATGATCCATGTGAGACTCTCCACAAGGTGGTGCCTGCATTTGGAGTTTGACTGCAGTGGCTGGAGGCCGTCGTGTGCTCATTCTTTCTCTCATTAAAAAACAAAAAAAGGTAACCGGCATTGCCAACAAACAGGGTCCCATCGGGGGTCCAGGATGAGGGTAAGGATGGTACCAACATGTGCTGTTTGCATACTATGTCCATAACTAATAAAAAAAAAAAAAAAAACAAGAATGTAAAAGCCAAAGGATGGGAGGAGTGTTTTAAAATGATGTCTCCCAGCCATAAGGTGCTCATGATATTCATAACCCCACAGAGGTTGCCATTATCGGTACACAGCCTGCATCACAGGTTTTCATGCATAATGGAAGATGGCAAAAAGAAAAAGAAGACATCAATATACAAGAGGGTTCAATGGAGAGGTTGGGAGAGTTGGGACAAAGGAAGGTGGGAGAAGCAGCAGGACAAAAAAAAAAAAAAGGTGATGGGAGAGGATTATTTAAATTTTAATATAGTTTTTTTTTTAATAAAAAAGACCAATTAAGGGGGCTGGAGAGATGGCATAGCGGTTAAGCACTTGCCTGTGAAGCCTAAGGACCCCGGTTCGAGGCTTGATTCCCCAGGACCCACGTTAGCCAGATGCACAAGGGGGCGCATGCGTCTGGAGTTCGTTTGCAGTGGATGGAGGCCCTGGCACACCCATTCTCTCTCTCTCTCTCTCTCTCTGCCTTTCTCTCTGTCTGTCGCTCTCAAATAAATAAAAAAATAAAAAATAAAATTTTTTTAAAAAGAACAATTAAGGCTGGAGAGATAGATTGGCAGTTAAAGTGCTCGCCTGCAAAGCCTAATGACTCGAGTTCAATTCCCCAGTGACCACATAAAGCCAGATGCACAAAGAGGTGCATGCATCTGGAGTACATTTCCAGCAGCTAAAGGCCCTGGAATTCTGTCTCTCTTCTCTCTGTGTCTCTCTGCTTGCAAATAAGTAAATAAATATAAAACAGGGCTGAAGAATGGCTTAGTGGTTAAAGTGTTTCCCTGAGAAGCCTAAGGCCCCAGATTCAAGTTCCCAGAACCCATGTAAGCCAGACACACAAGGTGACACGTACGAACAAGGCATACATCTGGAGTTCAATTGCAGTAGCTAGAGGCCCTGGTGTGACAATTCTCTCTCTCATAATTTTTTTTAATTTAAAGAACAATAAACAAAAGTTAAACTGGGAGCTGCATTACTCTGAGGGAGTGATATAAATACAGGAGATTTTGCCTCTTAGAGATATGAAGGGGAAGGAAAGTAAAGGAAGAGCAAGGTGTCTGTGGGCAGAAAGAAAGCAACAAAGAATTTTCTGTTTTGTTTTTCAAACAAACACAGTGAAGTAACATGAAAGGGACTATGAAAAAAGATTAAAGGAAGTTCTTCAAGCTGAAATAAAATGCTATTAGAGCAAAGATTCTGATCTACCTAAAGAAAAAGTATCTATGGCTGGAGAGATGGCTTAGCAGTTAAGGTGCTTGCCTGAAAAGCCAAAGGACCCAGGTTCAACTCCCCAGGACCCACATTAGCCAGATGCACAAGGGGGCACACGCATCTGGAGTTCATTTGCAGTGGCTGGAGGGCCTGGCATGCCCATTCTGTCTCTCTCTGTCTCTGTCTATTGCTGTATCTCTCTCAAATAAATAACTAAATAAGTAAAAAGAAAATATTAAAAAAAGAAAAAGTATCTAAAAAGAAAACCACATTAGATAAACCTAAAAAATGGGATTTTTTTGTTTTGAGGTAGGGTCTCACTCTAGCCCAGGCAGGCCTCAAACTCACAGTGATCCTCCTACCTTAGCCTCCCCAATGCTGGGATTAAAGGCATGTGTCATCACATCCAGCAACAAATGTTTTTATTGTTTTAGTTTCTTAAAACCATTCAAAGCAGTATACCTTAATACATTATGAGATTCTATCATACGTAGAAGAGTTAGTCAATGTTATTACCCATCATGACAGAGGTCAAGAGGCATACTTTTGTAAAAATACTATTGTGAAAGTTGATGATATAGAAACTGGTTGAGGAGCTGAGGGTAACAAGCTCCCCACCACCCAAAAGTGAGAAGTTTTTTTATATATTTTTTATTTTTATTTATTTGAGAAAGAGAGAGAAGCAGATAGAGAGTGAATGGGCAAGCCAGAGCCTCCAGTCACTGCCAATAAATTGCTAGGCACATGTGTCATCTTATGCATCTAGCTTCTGTGGGTCCTTGAAAATCAAACCTAGGTCCTTTGAATTTGAAAGCAAGTGCCTTAGCCATTTCTCCAGTCCCAGTATTTTTTGTTTTGTTTGTTTTTTGTTTTTGTTTTACAAACATGGTAACTATCAAGTATCCTTGAACCTATAAGAAGAATCCAGTTTTTCCTTATTCATTTTGACCTAAAGAATTTCCCTCCCCAAGGTAGTTCCCCCCTTTTAAGTCCCTCCCATCACAGTCACCAGGACTGCCTGTTCTGGACCCCTCCTATTTTACAGGAGCTTTATCTTCATTCCCTCTCTTCAGCACTATTGTAAAATCTTACTAAATTTCATCTTCTATGGTCTGTGTATTTCACTCACCAAATTCATAAGACAAGAACCTGGAGGCCACTGACTTGGTAGAAGTATTGTGTGACCATAACCATCTGATACCACAACTCCTGGAATGAAGCCCAACTATGGACTGGATGGCTTGCATCAAAAATACACTGCACATGAAGTGATATAATAGTCAGAGAACATGGTAGTAATTTAAATGCACATATCGCCTATATCAGAGTAAACAATAAAAGATAAAGACATATACTAAATAAATAAAGACAAAAACGGAATACATCCAAAGGTCCTCAGTGTTTGTCTGAAACCACTGATAGTTCTAAGCTATATGCTTTTCTTAAACATATATATGACAAAAATTAAGATATAAACTAGGAAGAGTAAGATGAATAATAGCTAATTAAAAAAAGTTATGTCCTGCATGGTGAAATGTGCCTGTAATCCCAGCACTTGGGAAGCAAAGGGAAGAGAATCAGGAATTAAAAAAAATTAAGTCACTTTCCGGCTGGAGAGATGGCTTAGCAGTTAAGGCGCTTGCCTGAAAAGCCTAAAGACTTGTTCAACTCTCCAGGTCCCACCCCATGTAAGCCAGATGCACACTGACGCAAGCCTGCAAGGTGGCACATACGCACAAGGGAGGCACGTGTCTGGAGTTTGACTGTAATGATTAGAAGCCCTGGCATGCCAATATTCATTCATTCTCTCTCTCTCTCTCTCATTCCATTTTTTTAAGAAAAAAAAAAAAAAAGCCAGTCTTTTGGGTTTGCCTCAAAAAAAAAAAAAAAGTCACTCTCAGCTAAATAGTTGTTCAAGAGTTGGAGGACAAGCTAGGTGGCTCATGACTATAATCCCAGCACTTAGAGGAGGCTGGGGTAGGAGGATCACCATGAGTTCAAGGTTAGCCTGGGCTAGGGTGAGACTACTATAGTTACCTTCTCATTGCTGTCACAAAACACTGAACTAAAAGCAGCTGATGGGAGAAAAGGATTTTAATTTGGTTTATAGTCTTGGGAGGAAGTTTCATGATGGCAGAGGGAAATCTGGCATGAGGAGAGGCTCCATGTTGCCTCTGTCACAGCAGGTAGCTAGTGAGTAAGCAGAGTTCTGGCAAACGGTAGCTGTGTGTAACACTTCTAAGCCTGTCCCCAATGACACACCTGCTCCAGCAAAGCTCCACCTCCCAAATTACCATCAGCTAGGGACCAAGCATTCAAAACACACAAGTTGCCAGGCAGGGTGGAACATGCCTTTAAGCCTAGCACTTGGGAGACAGGATTGACAGCCATGAGTTCAAGGCCAGCCTGAGACTACATCGTGAATTCTAGGTCAGCTTGGGCTACTTCAAAAAACCAAAAACGAAGTACATGAGTTTACAGGGAACACTTAATTAAAACTATTATAGAAACCGTACTTCAAAAAAGAAAAAGAGTTTAAGGCAAGCCTAGACTTCATGAAATCCTGTTTCATAACACACACACACACACACACACACACACACACACAAAATAAAAAATATATACCTATATACTATTATAAAATTGCTGAAATAATTATTCCTGCTCTTTGGGAAGGTCTTTTTTTTTAAGTAAAATTGGTTATTTGAACATAATCACTGCAGAACATGAAAGTCCATCTGATAATAAAGACTACTACTAAATGATAACAGGTGGGTTACGCGTATGCACTGCATGAATATGATGACTAAAGGGGTCATACAAGTCTCAGGTGATGGTCACTCTAATCATTACCACATGAAATTTAAAACATGATTTCAGGAATTTTGCATTTAATATTTTCACATCACAGTTGAACTCTACTAACTGAATTGACACCCTAACCACAAAAAAGGATGATGGCTCTATACTCCATCCAAAAGAAGGCAGGGGAAGTAAAGAAAGAAAAAAAAGCCAGATGGACAAACACAAAGACTTTAAGCTTAAAACTAATATTAAAAATTACATGAGCAGGGCATGGTGGCACACGCCTTTAATCCCAGCACTTGGGAGGCAGAGGTAGGAGGAACACCGTGAGTTCAAGGCCACCCTGAGACTACATAGTTAATTCCAGGTCAGCTTGAGCCAGAGTGAGATCCTTCCACAAAAAAAAAAGGAAAGAAAAAAAAAACTACATGACGGCTGGAGAGATGGCTTAGCAGCAGTTAAGGCATTTGCCCACAAAGCCATAGGACCTAAGTTGGACTCCCCAGGACCCATGTAAGCCAGAGGCACAAGGTGGCACATGTGTCTGGAGTTCATCTGCAGCGGCTGGAGGCCCTTGAGCACCCATTCTCTCAAATAAATAATTTTTTAATTACATTAGGGGTAAGTAACCTAAAACACTATAATTAACAAGCAGAAATTGTCAAACTAGGAAAATCCAACTACAATCTGAGGATAGTACAGCTTCTAAAAACTAAAAAGAAAGTCAGGGCAAAATGAGTAAGTTCAAGAAAAAAAAAATGAACAGCATTTAATCATCAAACCTAAAACCAGAGAACTACCGCATGTTAAATTTGTGAACCAAACAAAAAAAAATTAGTAGCTATATCCTATGTTTCTCATTATCTTTAATGGCAGGTAACAACTGGAATGGCATAAAATCAGCAGGAAAGAAAAATTTTAACCACTAGCAAGCTGTAAACTACAGTATATTTTCTGTTTGTGGTATCCAGTCATATATTATAATCTCCATAGCACTGAAAACTATAATTAAGGTAATATTGCCACTTCTATTGTAATCCTAATGTTCAAGCATTTATAAAGTCTCAGAAAGCCTCACATGAAACTATAGCCTTCCTAACAGAGCTATGAAAGAAAGGCTAAACATAAATATACTCCAATTATGGCAAACAGATCTTTGGTAATAAGTAAAATACTACACTTTATTCTAAGTTTGATATTTATGCATCATAAATGTCAGTGTTACATATAACATGAAAGATATTGTGATTTAAGACAATATGTGTATTTTTTAAAATATCTTTATAATGTGTTATCTTCTAAACAGATAACTGAAGAGTCTTCCTCTATTTCTAGGCTCTTATCACAGGTAAAAGTTCAGAAAAACCATGATTTTTTCTACTCCCCAAAATTCTTAGGGCATACACACATCACAGTTTGAAAATATATATTTCCATCCATCCAAAGGTTATGTTTTGGCCTTTTATTTACATTTCAACAATATTTTTATTTACCAAATTATTTTAGCTCAGTCAGCAAGGTCCTTGCAATGCTAGCATGAAAACCTGAGTTTGATCCCCAGAACCCTGGTAAAAAAAAATGCTAGGAGTAGTAGTAAGGCTTATAATTCAAGTCCTGAAGAGACAAAGACAGGAGGATTTCTAAGGTCTTGCTAGGCCAGCCTGTCCACACTCTAACCTAATTGACAAGTTCTAAGTCAATGAGAGACTCCTGTCTCAAAAAAATAAAAATATAGGGCTGGAGAGAGGGCTTAGCGGTTAAGCGCTTGCCTGTGAACATTACAAATTAGCCATCCTTGCTATCAAAGTATTTAATAGTTTTGTATTCTTGTACCAAACCTGTATTAAGCCTCACATATTAGTTAATAATATTTTAATACATTCCTAGTAGTCATACTAATTTTTTCCTTATTCATATCATTGAGTGCCTACTTTCTCACCATAATTTCATGTGGGAAAAAGTCTTCTTAATTATGATGCTTCAAATAATTTAAGTGGGACTCCTCAGTTTTACTGACACGTGAATATGTAACTTTACTACATATTATGCTAACCAAAGCTTAAAATTTGAAAATATTTTTAAATGTCAATTCATGTATAACGTTTTTGCTCAAATTTTAATTCCAAGCACTAGTATAAATCCAAGTATTACTCTCTAGGGGTATATACAGCTAAGTAATTTGTCCAAATGTCAACTGCAATTTTCAAAAACCCTTTCTACCCCAAAATTTTAAACATCTGTAAAAAAAAAAAAAAAAAAAGACTTGTTTTCAGAGTGGTTTACATTTATGACACTTGACCTTTTGTTGTACACACCACAAAATTCAAGTCTCAAATACCATGCAAGCATGAAATCTGATCATTCCTGCAGTAACCATCTGCATGGTCCTATATCAAATATTAGTTCTAGATTGCACTAAGTCATGTGTTACAAATCTTATTCTGCAGCCTCTATAATTAGTTGTAACTTGCCTCTTTTAAAATGTGTTTCTTATGGGACATCTGGCCTTGAAACTTCTACCTTACCACTGAAAAAGTACTTAATGTCTGGATAATTTTCTTTCTTTTAATGTGAAGTACCACATGGGTGGTATAACCAAGTCCAGATCTTTTTTAAAAAAATTAAATTCCAAAAAAATTAAATTCCAATAAAAGGATGATTAAGAACCACTTAAGTATTACCAAATATAAGTTGGAATAAAAAAAAAACTTTGCTGTAATATAAGTAAAAATTTCTAAGTAAATCACAAATATTGAATATTCACAAAATAAAATTTTCACTAGCCTATAATTCTTAGTTGGGATCAAGTATTTCATAAATTAAAAAAAGAGGGACTGGAGAGATGGCTCAGAAATTAAGGTACTTGCCTGCAAAACCAAAGGAACTGAGTTCGAATCTCTGGAACCCACATAAAGCCAGATGCACAAGATGGCACATGCATTCATTTGCAATGGCTACAGGCCTTGGTGCACCTATTCTCGCTTCTCTCTCTTTCTCTCTCCCAAACAAATAAATAAAATGTAAAAAGGTAGATTGAACAGGTGGCTCAGTGGTTAAAGGTATTTGCTTATTTTTTTAAAAAGGTATAAATCCAATGGGTTAGTATGATACTCAAAATATCTACTTCAAATAGAAAATAATTTGAATAGCTAATAAATGACACAAATTGCTTATATTTAGAATACACTAAAGGGCTTTATGGTTCTTATTATAAAGATAGCTATTTTAATGAAACTTATCAATTCACTTAAAACTAAAAGTCAGACACAGTGGAACAAGCCAATAATCTCAGCATGCACGCACTGGAGGCAAGAGGACCATAGTGCAAGTCTGGGTTGCATAGCTATAACCTTCTCTAAGAAAATCAAAAACTAAATAAGTAAATAAATAAATAATTGAAAGGTAAATATTAAATGTATGCTAAGAACAGAGTGATAAAAAAATGAATGTCACAAATACTAATTTTCTGTAAGTTGAATGTGAAAACTCTTTTCCAAAATGTAGCTATTCTGACCTACCTGCTTCCTAAATTAGAACATTTTTCACTAAACTGCTTATTTTACACCTTCACCCAAAAAACAAAAATAAAATCTCCAAATAGAAATCTCCAAATATGAGCCAAAATAAACAGTTTCTGGGGCTAGGGAGATTGCTCAGTGGTTAAAAGCACATGCTCATGAAGCATACTCGCCGAGGCTCAATTTCCCAATGCTCACAAAAAGACATGCATAAAGTGGATAAAGCATAAGTCTGGGCTTCATTTGTGGTGATAAGAAGCCCTACTGTGCCCATTCTCTTAAGCGCTCTCTCTCTCTCTCTCTCTCTCTCTCTCTCTCTCTCTCTCTCTCTCTTTCTTCCTCTGCAAATAAATAAATATTAAAAATGCAGAAAATGTCTTAAAAATTGTTTCTCAGACTAAAACAATAAAATTTGGCATAATACTAGATATATTTTAATCTCAAAAATAGCCTAAAAAAACCTTCTGATCTAGAGTCATGTAAGTAAAAATACATGTGCGTTGTATGTAAAAAATTCAACTTTCAACTCAAAATTAAACTTCATCAGTATTTTAGACACAGGTAAAAACAAAACTACAATATGTATTTAAAGCCTATTTAAGATATGTCTGACTAATCACAACTTACATGATAATATCCTTTAGAATTTATTTATTCCAAGTTTAAACAGTCTTCTGTAAATAATTATGCTAGTTTAACAGGCATGTAAAACAAAGATTTATTTACGTGACAGGTGACATACTCCGAAAGTTAAAGAAACATCAACTAAAATAACTGAAAATAAGCTACCAAAATTAAGTTCCATAATTTCTTACCTGTATTCCATCTTTAAGTTTCAAAATGCATTCCATTGTATTGATGGTAATTACCACTGGTTCTGAACCCAGTTTTGTCCATGGTACATGAATCCTCAATTCATGAATATGTCCACTTAAAAAGGTGAATGGTAATTTCAGTTCCTTAAAACATAAAGCATGAAAGTTAGAAAGTATTCATATGTTTTTCAATATCTTAAATTCCTTAAAAGAAAAATGAAATTTACAACACAAAAATATTTGGGGCAATAGTGTTGATCAAAACATTATGGGGGACTGGAGAGGATACTTAACAGTTAAGGTACTTGCCTGCAAAGACAAAATACCCAGGTTTAATTCCCCAGGACCCACATAAGCAAGATACACAAGGTGGCACATGCATCTGAAGTTCATTGGCAGAGGCTAGAGGCCTGTCACACCCATTCCTTCTCTCTCTCTCTCTCTCTCTCTCTCTCTCTCTCCCCCTCTCCCCCCCCACCCCTCTCTCTCTCAAAATAAATTAATTTTAAGAAAATATTGTGGGACTGGAGAGATGGTTCAACAGTTAAGGCACTTGCCTGCAAAGCCTACCGATCTGAACTCAATTCCCCAATACCCATGTAGAGCCAGAGGCACAAGGTGGCACATGCATTTAGAGTATTTTTTCAGTAGTTAGTGGCCCTGGTGTGTCCCTCTCTACCCTACTTCCCCCCACAAAAAAATAAGTAAATAAATAAATACTGTGTATAGTGGCAAATGTTTTTAATCACAGGACTGGGGAGACTGAGGTAGGAGGAATCAACATGAGTTCCAGGCCAATCTTGGGCTAGAGAGTGAGTTTCAGATCAGTTTAGACTACCTAAAAAATAAAAATAATTTTTAAAACTAAAAAGTATTATACAAGTAACATTTTAAAGTTCCTTCAAATCTCAAGGCTTCAGTTTCTTGCTAAACAGAAAGAATCTTCAATTCCTCGTACAAAATCAAGGCTCATATAGGATAGTAGTCACAGCAATAAACAATAAGACCTTGGATATGTACCATGTAATTTCACTTAAATCTCTAAAGATATGTACTCAAAGCCTTTCTAAGGTCAAGTTGAAACACAGCCTTAATTGGAGATAAGAGAATAATCTAACAAAATAGAAACTGACTGTGGTGGTTTGATTCAGGTGTCCCATAAACTTAGGTGTCTTGAATGCTAGGTTCCCAGCTGATGGAGATTTGGGAATTAACACACCCTGGAGGCAGTGTATTGTTAGGGGTAGGCTTATGGGTAGTATAGCCAGTTTCCCTTTGCCAGTATTTGGCACACTCTCCTGTTGCTGATGGGCACATGATGTAGATGAGGGGGTGATGTCCACCCTCTGCTAATGACAATGTTTTCCCCTGCCATCATGGAGCTTCCCCTCAAGTCTGTGAGCCAAAAGAAACCTTCCTACACACACACACACACACACACACACACACACACACACACACACACACACAAGCTGCTTTTAGCTGGATGATTTCTGACAGCAACGTGAACCTGACTGCAACAGTAAATAAAGTTGGTACTAGACAAGTGGGATTGCTGCTACACACCTGACTGTGTGGCTTTAGCCTTTTGGAGTTGATTTTCAAAAGGAATGAAGAAAAATGAGAAACCTTAGCCTAAAAGATGCCTAGCAATACTTTTAAGTACAGCTTGATGGACTATTCTGGTCAGAGTTGAAAGACCTGAATGCAATAAGATGCATGGACTGTGAGGTTGGGCTTGTGAAAGTGAGAAAGAGCTTTGCCAGGACTAGGCAAGAAGCAGTTTGTGTGACAGGCTTGCTGGTATGCCCATGTCCTGAGAACTTGTGAAGGGTTGCAGTGTGTAGAAACAGACTGATGCGAGCAGAGAGATATAGCACAGAAAAAAATGAAATTTTGGGGCTGAAACTTCTGCCCATTCAGCTGCAACTATAGGAGAAATTATACCATTTGAGATTGGGCCAGCTGACTTACATTGGGATGACAAAAAGAACGAAGTCTTTTAAAGGGGCCTGAATGCTGAAGGAGTGTCCTGTTCTTCAAAGTTTGCTTTATTTCCTCTGGATTAACAAACTGGCACCCCACCTGGTATTATGGAGTATAATAAATGCAGGAAAAAGAGGGTCATTGAGTTTGCAACATGGTCTTGTGTTTTGGAAACGGCCATGGGCAGTGTGAAGCATGTTTGCTGAATACCTGAGTGGAGACCCCATGGGCTCACGAGAATGAATCATGGGTTGCAGTGGAGACCCAGTGGAGATGCCAAGACCACAGATGGCTACTAAGGAAAGCTGCTGGCCCCAGTGAGGTTTTCCAGGACTGTGAATAGCCTAGCTGGAGGGGCAGAATTGGGAGCTCCAGAGACTTGTTGTTGGTTAGAATTATCAGACTTGGAGACTTGTCACTGATCAGAGTTTTTGGACTTGGAGCTAGAGTTTGATATTTGTCCATTTTAAATCTTGTATTAGTTAAATATTTTGTTGCTATGCCCAATGCCATCTTTTCCAGTGTGAGTGTTCTGTGCCATTATGGGTTTTTGTTCTGTTTTGTTTTTTGTATTACGGCTCAGTTAAAAGACCTTGTACTATAGGGATGTTTGACCATCATTAGTATTGATTAAAAAAATGGGGAATTTTAGAGTTGGACTAAATGTATTGTATTTTACATCATGGATGGTTATCAGTTTATGGGGGCCAGGGGTGGAATGTAGTGGTTTGATTCAGGTGTCCCCCATAAACTTAGATATTCTGAATGCTAGGTTCCCAGCTGATGGAGACTAGGGAATTAACAACTCCTGGAAGCAGTGTATTGTCAGGGGCGGGTTTATGAGTGTTATAGCCAGTTTCCCCTTGCCAGTGTTTGGCACACTCTCCTGTTGCTATTGCCCACCTTATGTTAGCCAGCAGTGATGTCCACCCACTGCTAATGACATTGTTTTCCCCTGCCATCATGGAGCTTCCCCTCAAGCCTGTAAACCAAAATAAACCCCTTTTCCCCACAAGCTCCTCTTGGTCGGATTATTTCTGCCAGCAATGTGAACCTGACTGCAACACTGACCAACACAGAAAAACAGTATATTGTGCATCACCTAATTAAATATTTAATCTGTGGATAAGCTGGTCATTAATTTGAAATGCTTTCCATTATCATTAGGAAAAAGCATAAATTTCACCAAAAATCACGTAATAATAATTTATTTCATGTTCATATAACATTTTTCACAAATCAAAAAATACCTGTTACATTTTTATTATACAAGCTAATATAAATATTAAGCTTATTAATTTTTTGCCCACTAACTTGTTCAGCAATGTTAAGACAGATATATACCTAAACATAGCAAAGTAATTATAATCAGTAACTGTGAAGCCTCAAAACAAGTATTTAAAGCCTATCTCTGCCATTTATGAGCCCAAGAGGATACTGGGTCCTAGGAAAATTCATTTCATGTGTCTTCATTTCATTATATAGAAGATTTGGATAAGAATATTGGATACAAAGTACTTAGAACACTGTCTTCCTCTCACATAAACCATAAGAATGATGCTAAATGGGATTATTAGCATTATTACAAAAATATGAGTCTAAACTATGTCATCAACCAGGTTTTTTTCCTAAAGCCAAACTACTAAAACTGTATTGTCACTGATCTTTGCTAATATTTTATATTGTATTAACTTTAAAGATTTAGTATTTTTTTCAAGCATTATTAAGCTAACACATCATATACCAATAAGTATTTATAACAAGACAATATTTACTAAGCACTTACACTATCCTAAGTACAATTTTAAGCACCTTACCAGAATGTAATCATTTCTCATAACAACAACAACATACAAATACTATCATCTCATATTTATGATGACAAATCTCAGGCATGAAGTGTCAAGAAAATATCTAGGAAAGCCAGGATTCAGAAGTAGAGATTCCAGAGCCCTTGTCCTTTACCACTAATACTGATGCCTCTACACTTCTATCAAGAGCACCCAGCTACACACACTTAAACTGCTGACACATCTTCTTAGACAATAAGCAGATTATACTTTCACCTCTACCACCCCAATTTGTGCAAGCATATATTTACAAAATATCTGGCAAAGTTGCAGTCTATGGGCAGGAATCCAATTATTTCAAGGAGAAGTTAAGATGCCTGCATTAAGCTCAAGAATTTCATGTGATGAGAATGCTTATTCAAGGTCTTAGGAGATGGCTCAGCAGGTAAGAGCACTTGCACAAGCATGAAGCATGAGTTTCATCCCAGCACACATGAAAAAAGTGTGACCAGAAATGCCTGTAACCCATCCTGGATGGGGATTGGGTGGGGGGAAGAAGCAAATTACTGGGGCTCCCTGGTCAGGCAGTCTGACAGAAAATGGCAGCTCCAGGTTCAGTGAAAGATTATCTCTAGGGAACAAAGCAGAAGAGCAATAGAAGAGGACACCAGCGTTTTGCCCTGGATTCTGCACACATGCACACTGGGTAAGATGTTCTACTCTGGCCTCTGCACACATACATACACTACACATCACACACACATAGAGAGAAAGAGATGCATGTGTCTGGAGTTCAGATGCAGTGGCAGGAGGCCCTCTTATACCCATTTCTCTTTCTCTCTCTCTTCCCCCCATCCTTCTTTATCTCTGCCTGCAAACCAATAAAAAAACCTAGTAAGGCTTTACTATCTAGGATACAGAGAAAATTCCTTCAATCAAAAGAAACAGACTAGCAAATTGTATTTAACTATATCTAAAAAACAAGGGCTGCAGTCTGGAGATAGCTCAGCAGTTAAGGCACTTGCCTGCAGAGCCTAACAACCTGGGTTCCATTCCATAGTACCCACATAAAGACATAATGCACAAAGTGGTACATGCATCGGGAGTTTGTCTGCAGGAGCTGGAGGCCCTGGTGTGTCCATTCTCTCTATCTGCCTCTCTTCTTTCTATCTCTCTCTGCTTGCAAATAAATAAATAAATAATGTATTTTTTTTTAAAAAAAAAAAGGGATGGGGAACATGGCTCAGTAAATAAAGCACTCACAACTCAAGCTAGAGTACCCAAGGTCAATACCAAGACCACATGTAATAAAGCCAGAAGCTTAGCAATCTTCTGTACTACCAGCATGCTGACCCTGTTACCCTGATGGGAAGCAGAGACAGTAGAATCTTCTTAAAGCTTAAAGCAAGCACAACAAAGAACAGCAGGGCAAAAATCCAGAATGAGAAACTGTACCTCAAAGGAGGTGGACTGGGTGGGATGTTGTAATTACCTTTGCATTACTGGGATGAAGCACCCAACTAAAAGCAACTGATGAAAGGAAGTGCTTTATTCTGCCTTGAGAGGAAGAAAGCATAATAAAGTGAAGGCTGGACATCACGTCTTGCCACAGCAGGTGAAAAACAGTTCCAAGAGAGTAAGCTGAGCTCCACCTCCCAAACTGCCATAAGCTGGAAACCAAACATTCAAAACACATGAGTTTATGGGAAACACCAGATTCAAACCACAATGGACCCAAAGGTCCTCTGACCACCACACACAAGCTGTCTCACATGCACTTTCACATTCAGTCACACACACAAATAAGTTTTGTAATTAAAAAAATAAATAATATCCATCTGTTTGTTGTCTATAACAAATAAATGTCACTGTAAAGAAAAACAGACTTAGGAAAAAAGGATAGAAAATTATTCTTCATGCATATTTATGTGGCATGCATGTGATACTGTGTGCATTTCATATGTGCTGACAAAGTAGACTTTAAGCCAAAATTAGTCCAAAGAGACAGTCATTTCACATTTAAGAAAAATCTATTGAGAGGGCTTCATAATTCTACATGCATACATACCAAATATCATCATACTAAATTTTATTTTTAAAAAACTCCATGGGATAAAAAAGCAAGTATTAGCTGAACACAATAGGCAGCTTTCACCAATACACTGATCAAGCACACAAAATAATCAACAAAGAAGTATCAGGATGAAATGATCAAATAGACTTGTCATCTACAGAATATTCCACCTAACAGCCACGTAACACACAGTCTTCTCAGCAGTCCATGGAACTTTCTCCAAAATATATCACATAGTAGAACAAAAAGCATGTCTTGACAAATATAACAAAACCAAAATAACTTCCTATAATCCATGTAATCATAAAATGATACTAGAAATCAATGGCAAGAGAAAGTACAGTAAGTGTGAGCTGGAGAGATGGCTCCATGGTTAAGTTTGCTTTCTGAGGAGTTTTGAGAAAGCTAGAGTTCAAATCTCCAAATCCCACATAAAACAACTGGATGTGGCAAGGCATACCTGTAAGGCCAGTCATTCAGGGCAGCAGAACTCCACAAGCTCCAGAATCAATAAAAAGAGACTCCAGTTCAGATGAGTGATGGAGCAAGACATCCAAAGTTCCACTGCAGGCAAGCTATGACTGTCACAAGTGACAGTATCAGGAGTCACAAGGGCACATACACATGCATATACCATACTACACATATCCCCAATACACACCCACATACACATGACATAATACACATACACATGGGCAGAAAAAAATTTAAAGAACAGGAGAATTTTCAAAAGTATACAAAGTCATGAAGACTGAAAAATATATTTATTAAATGGTTAATATGTCATCAAAGAAACCAGGAAAGAAACTGAAAACTTACTATAATCAAATGCAAATAAAAATATATCAGCTGGGCATGGTGGCACACGCCTTTAATCCCAGCACTCGGGAGGCAGAGGTAGGAGGATCACTGTGAGTTTGAGTCCACCCTGAGACTACAGAGTGAATTCCAGGTCAGCCTGGGCTACAGTGACACACTACCTTGAAAAACCTGTGTGTGTGTGTGTGTGTGTGTGTGTGTGTGTGTGTCATATACACACACACTTATACATATATATATACATATATACACATACATACATACATATATATAGACACACACACACACACATACATATATATTTATATAAAACATATCAGAACATGTAAGAAACAATGTGAGCAGATCTGAAAAGGAAATTTATAGCTATCATTGTCTACATTAAAAAAAAAAATCAAACAGAAAGCCAGGCATGGTGGCGCATATCTTTAATCCCAGCACTCAGGAGGCAGAGGTAGAAGAATCGCCATGAATTCAAGGTCATCCTGAGACTACATAGTGAATTCCAGGTCAGCCTGAGCTAGTGTGAAACCCAACCTCAGGAAAAAAAAAAAAAGATGGACGTGGTAGTACACCTTTAATCCCAGCAGAAGTAGGAGAATCTCCATGAGTTGGAGGCCACCTTGAGACTAGTGAATTCCAGGTCAGCCTGGACTAGAGTGAAACCCTACCTTGAAAAAAAAAAAAAAAAATCAAAGAGATCTCAAATACTTAATGATGCACCTCAAAGGTTTTAAAAAAGAAGAATAAGCCAAACTCAAAATTAGTTCATGGAAGAATAAAAAAATCAGGACAGAAACTAATGAATTGGAAGTGAAAAGAACACTATAATCAATGTAACAAAAAAGATTATTCTAAGAGGTAAGTAAAATTGACAAACCCTTAGCCAAGCTAACTGAAAGAAAAGAAAACTCAAAGCAATAACTGAACTGAAAAGGGAGAGACTATGAAAGGTAAAGTTAAAATTTAGAGGATTTTTAAATTAGAACGTACTTGAAAAACCTACCTTTTTACATTTTATTTATTGATTTGAGAGAAACAGCTCATTGTGTTGTTCAACTATTAGCTTGCATTTTAGTGAGTGTTTTATGTTCATCAGGGAAGTTAGTCTATAATTTTACTTACTGTGTCCTTATTTGGTCTTGGTATCACAATACTGGCCTCCTTAAATGGGTTTGGTAGTGTTTCCTCCTTCTAATTTTTTAAAAATGCGCACAGGGTGCTGGGTGTTGAACACAGGGCTTTGTGATTTCCAGGAAAACATTTTACTACTGAAGTATATTCTAGCCCTTTCTCTTTCTATCTTATGGACCAACTTGGAAAGCATTCGTGCTATTTTTTTTTAATTTTTTAAAATTAACTTAGTTGACAAAGAGAGAGAGAGAGAGAATGGGCACACCAGGGTCTCTAGCCTGAAAAACTCCAGATGCATGTGCTACCTTGTGCATCTGGCTTACATGGGTCTTGGTAAATCGGACCTGGGTCCTTAGGCTTTACAGGCAAGCACCTTAACTGCTAAGCCATCTCTCCAGCCTGATGTTAGTTATTCTTTGTGGTGGTTTGATTCAGGTGCCCCTCATAAACTTAGGTGTTCTGGATGCTAGGTTCCCCAGCTGATGGCAATTGGAAATTAATGCTCCCTGGAGGCAGTATATTGTTGGGGGCGGGCTTATGGGTGTTATAGCCAGTTTCCCCTTGCCAGTAATGGCACTCTCCGGTTGCTCTGGTCCACCTTATGTTGGCCAGGGAGTGGTTCCACCCTCTGCTCCTGTCATCATTTTCCCTGCCATCATGGAACTTCCCCCTTAAGCCTGTAAGCCAAAATAAACCTCTTTTTCTCCATAAGCTGCTCTTGGTTGGGTGATTTCTACCACCAATGTGAACCTGACTGCAACATTCTTTAAAGGCCTGGTGGAATTCAGCATTAGGGTCTGGCCCTTTGTTTTTCAGCTGGGAAACTTTATTACTATTGTAAGCTGTAGCCAGGCACGGTGGTGCATGCCTTTAATTCCAGCATTTGGGAGGTAGAGGTAGGACAATTGCCATGAGTTCAAGGCCAGCCTGGGAATACAAAGTGAGTTCCAGGTTGGCCTGGGCTAAAGTGAGACTGTACCTTTAAAAAAAGGAAAAAAATCATAATTACTACCATAAAAAGAAAAAAAACAAAATACCTAGAAACAAATCAATAAATCTGAGGATGTGAAAGACCTCTATAATGAGAGCTTTTAACACTGAAGAAACTAAAGACACTATTAGAAGAGCCCAACCTTTTGACAGTGCAACATGGTATTATCCTTTACAAATGTGTTAGTCTGTATGTATGCAGCCCACAGACCACAGGTTGGACATACTAGGACCAGAAAATGGCAAGTCCTCCTATGCCCATGGATTAGAAGATTAATACCATTAAAATGGCTATATTTCCAGAAGCAATTGACAGACTCAATGCAATCCCATCAAAATCCCAATGACACTCTTCACTAAACTAGAAAAAAAATCTTAAAATTCACATGGAAGTATAAAAGACCCCAAATAGCCAAAGCAATACTGGAGATATCACAATGTTTGATCTGAAGTTATACTATGGAGCCATAGTAACAAAGACAGAAAAGCAGTACAACAAAACAGATACATTCATCAATGGACTAGAACCAAAGACCCAGAAATAAGCCCACACAATATACCTACGTGAAAGGTGCCGAAAACATTTGGGTGGTGGGGGAAAATCCTCTTCAATAAATGATGCTGAGACACCTAGCCATCTACATGGATCAGAAGAAAACTAGATTCTGTCATATGGCCCAAAAAGCAATTAAAGTTAGATCAAAGACCAAAAACTCTGAAGCTGCCAGGGAAAAACATTTCAAGATATAGACCCAAACAAGGACTTTCTGAAAAGGACTCCAGTAGCTAAAGAAATAATGGCAAAACTTGACAAATGGAATTACAAAAATTTTTTTAATTTCTGTACTTCAAAGGAAGCAATTAGCCAAATGAAGTGACAGCCTACAGAAATAGAACGTTTTTGTCAGCGATATCTCAGGAAAATGTAAATCAAAACTACACTGAGAATTCATTTCACACCAGTCAGAATGGCTATTAATGAGAAAATAATAACAAATACTGGCTAGAATACAAAGAAAAGGAACCCTTATAAACTGCTGGTAGGAATGTACCTCAGTCTAAGCACTATAGAAATCAGCATTATGATTCCTCAAAATTTAAAAATGGAGTTACTGGGACTGTAGAGATGCCTTAGTGATTAAGGTGCTTTTCTGCAAAGCCAAAGGGCCCAGGTTCAATTCCCCAGTACCCACATAAGCCAGATGCACAAGGTGGCACAAGTGTCTAGAGTTCAGCTGCAGTGGTTGAAGGCTCTGGCATTCCCATTCTGTCTGCCTCTTTCTTTCTCTCTCTCAAACAAATGAAAATAAAATAAAAGTTTAAAAATTAATAAAATAAAAGGTAAAAAATAATAATAATAAAAATAGAATTACTATATGATCTACTTATACCACTCCTACAAATAAGGCCAAGAAAATCAGCATACTACACAGACACCTGCACATCCATGTCACTGTAGCACTATTCACAATACCCAACTTGGGAGATCAGTCTACGTGTCCACAGACAGATGAATGGATCAAGAGACTGCCTGATGCACTCATAACCACATGGCTGAATATCGTAACCCCACTAAGGAGGGCCATCAATGGAATGGGAATGGGAGAGAGGGAATATAAGAGGATAACACAAAGGAATGGGACCAACATGTAATCGGTTCATATAGTAAAGTTCATGACTTTTTAAATATTTTATTTATGTATTTATGCAAGAAAGAATGAGAGAAAGAGGCAGAGAAAGAGAGAATGGGCATGCCAGGGCCTCTAACCACTGTAAATGATCTCCAGACACGTGTGCCACCTCATGCACCTACCTTTACATCGATACTGGGGAACTGAACTTAAGGTCATTAGAGTTTGCAGGCAAAAGTCTTAACCACTGCCATCTCTCCAACCCTCATAACTTTTTTAAATGTGGTATATAAAGCCAGCTGTGGTGGTGCATGCCTTTAATTCCAGCACTTGGGAGGAAGAGGTAGGAGGTTCACTGTGAGTTCAAGGCCATCCTGGGACTACAGAGTGAGTTCCAGGTTAGCAGGGGATGTTACAATGTTACACTACCTCAAGAAGAAAAAACATAGCATATATACAAAACAGAATTTAGCCATAAAGTAGAATGAAATTATGTCATTTCTAGGGGAAGAATGGAACTGGGGATTAGCACATTAAGCAAAATAAACCAGACTCAAAAAAAATCCAAGTTTTCTCTCATAGATGGGTTGTAGATATATATATCCATTTATATATATGCAAAAATGTATATTTATGTATACATATATATGACATGAAATTAGAAAGGAAACTAGAAAAAGGAAAGGGAGTAGGAGGCAGGAGAAGGGTAAAGAAAGGAAAAGGAAAAGGGGGACATGAATATAGTCACAGTACATGATATACTTGAGTGAAAATGTCTTAAGACATCATTCACTACATGCAATGAAAATATGTTAGTAAAAATTTAAAAATGAAGCCAGGGGTGGTGGCTCATGCCTTTAATCCCAGCATTTGGGAGGCTGAAGTAGGATGGATAAGGATTAGAGGCCAGCCTGTGGCTACAAAGTGAGTTCCAGATCAGCCTGGGCTAGAATGAGACCTAGCCTGGCAAAAAAATAAATAAATTCTTTCTCAAAACAAATGAATAAACAATAGTATATGGAGATGCTAATAACTCACAATAGTAGCTAGAACAACTAGACCAAAAGTTAGAAAGGGCTAAAGAACACTATCCACCAATTAGATCCGATATCTACAGATCTCCAACAAGTCCATTCAACAACTAAAAAAAAAAAAAAAAATACACTCATCTCAAAAGAAGAAAACATTTAAACTAAATAAAACTGAAAATACAACATATAAAAATTTATGAGATGGAGTAAAAGGAATTTTGACTGTAAATGGTTATAATAAGAAAGATATATTTAAAAATCATTAACCTTCTACCTTAAAAGTAGAAAAAGCAAACCTAAACACAAACCAAACAAATAGAAGGCCCACAATATTAAACCAGGCATACAATTAAATTATTGTAAGATTCTTTAAAAATTGGTTGAAAAACACTATTTAAAACAAACTGTATCACAGGGACACCCGTAGACAATGACTGTAAACAGTAGCCTTCTTCACAGTATGGAAGGCTATAAGATACCTTTAAGATAGCACTTTTCAATGGATGTTCATATGTCTGATTTCATATTGTTCCTATCTAGACAGGGAGCCTTCGAGAATACCCAGGGCACAATGATCAGAGTTCACTTAGTCTTTAGTCATGTGATCTTGCACCAAGCTGTAGAATAAGGAACATGTGATTAAGGCTCTGTACAGGATCAAGTTCATGTTCCCTGGCCACCAGTAGATACACATATCAAAGAAGTAAGGCTTTGCCAAATGTAATGCAGATGAACTGAAGATATGCTAGCTGAGTGGCATTAGAAAAAAAATCCTTCATTACCAAAAATAATATATATATATGTATGTATATATTTATATGTGTGTAGTATCACATAAGCATACATACAACATAGCTAAACAAAAATTAACACATAAAATCCATCGGGATCATCATAAGAACTAAAATTTACTGTAGTAATCCAAGGCTAATTCAACATTTAAAAACTCAATTTCCCACAGTAATGATAAAAATAAGCTGCGGCGATTAAGCACTTAGCTGTGAAGCCTAAGGACCCCAGTTCAAGACTCGATTCCCCATGACCCACGTAAGCCAGATGCACAAGGTGGCACATGCATCTGGAGTTCGTATGCAGTGCCTGGAGGCCCTGACACGCCCATTCTCTCTCTACTTATCTGCCTCTTTCTCTATCACTCTCAAATAAATAAATAAAAAATAAAATATTTTTAAAAATAAGCTATGAACTCATTAAATGTAGTATTTAATACAATTCCATACCAATTCAGTATTTTTTAAGATTTTATTTTTATTTATTTATTTATTTGAGACAGAGAGAGAGGGAGTGAGGGAGAGAGAATGGGCACGTCAGAGCCTCTAGCCACTGCAAACACTCCAGATACATGTGCCACTATGTGCATCTGGCTTACGTAGGACCTGGAGAATTGAACCTGGGTCCTGAAGCTTTGGAGTCATGCACCTTAACCATTAAGCCATCTCTCCAATTCAGTATTTTTAAATTTATTGGAAAACCAGAACTAGAAGAAAATTTTCTTAACCCAATTAAAGGCTCACAGCTAACATATTAAATAGTATAATATTATATTCACTAAAGTTGGATAAGAAAAAAGAATGTCTATTCTCACCTACTCTACTGCATATTGTGTAAGAGGTCCTAGGTATTTTACTAATGAAAACAAAAGAAATTAAAGGTATAAGCATTGCATAGAAAGATAGAAAAATATAGACCCAGGTGTGGTGGTACACACCTTTAATCCCAGCACTTTAATCCCAACATAGAAGGCAGAGGTAGAAGGATCTCTGGGAGTTCAAGGCCGCTAAACAGTGAATTCCAGGTCAGCCTGGGCTACAGGGAGAAACTACCTCAAAAAAAAAAAAAAAAAAGAAGAAGAAGAAGAAATTTAACATGTCTACAGCCAGACCACCTTAAACACGCCTGATCTCATCAGGAAAATGTAAAACTATCTTTACTTATAGATGACATAATTGTGTATGCAGACAATCCAAAAGAACCTGCCAAAAGTTAAGACAAGTTAGAAAAAGCTTTCTTAAGACATTAACAGCCTTAACTATAAAGGAAAAAACAATCATACAATGGACAATAAAATGGTGACCTTGTATTCATTAAAATAACTATAAGAAAGTGAAAAGGCTTTCGTCTTTCGGCTCGGAGGAGGCTAAGGTGCAACTTTCTTCGGTCGTCCCGAATCCGGGTTCATGCGACACCAGCCGCCTCCACCATGCCGCCTAAGTTCGACCCCAACGAGATCAAAGTGGTGTACCTCAGGGGCACCGGAGGCAAGGTCGGCGCCACATCTGCTCTGGCCCCCAAGATCGGTCCCCTGGGTCTGTCTCCAAAAAAAGTTGGTGATGACATCGCCAAGGCAACCGGTGATTGGAAGGGTCTGAGGATTACAGTGAAGCTGACCATTCAGAACAGACAGGCTCAGATTGAAGTGGTGCCTTCTGCTTCTGCCCTAATCATCAAAGCCCTCAAGGAGCCACCAAGAGACAGAAAGAAGCAGAAAAACATTAAACACAGTGGCAATATTTCTTTTGATGAGATTGTCAACATTGCCCGACAGATGCGCCACCGGTCTTTGGCCAGAGAACTTTCTGGAACCATCAAAGAGATCCTGGGCACTGCACAGTCTGTGGGATGCAATGTGGATGGCCGCCACCCACATGATATCATAGACGACATCAACAGTGGGGCAGTGGAATGCCCAGCTAGCTAAGAAGCATAAGAAAGAATATATTTCAATAAAAGATCAAGAGAAAAAAAAAAAAAAAGAAAGTGAAAAGGACAAGCCACAAGCAGGAATATATGTATCAAAACATGTTCCAATACATAGGAAGAGAGGTAAACTTCTTGCCTCAGAAGCATGAGGTCCTGAGTTTGACCCCCAGAGCTCCCATAAAAATGCTAGGCATGGTGGCACATGTTTGTAATCCCACACTGCTGGGAAAGCAGATCCCTGGGGCTCTCTGGCCAGGCAAGTGAGCTTAATTGGCAAACTCCAGGCCAATGAGAGACACTGTCTCAACACAAAGTGGAAGACATTCTTGAGGAATGACACTCAAAGTTGTCCTCTGGCCCCACACAAGTACCAGCACACACATAAACATTAAATACACACACACACACACACACACACACACATATATATGAAAAAAAAATGTAAAAAAATAACATGTAATACACATATACCCGACAAAGAATTCACTTCCCAGATATAATAAGAACTCGTAGGTGCTAGAGGTGTAGATTAATGGTAGAGCATGTGTGAGGTGGTGGGTACAATGCCCAGAATGAAAAAAAAAAAAAAAACCTATAAAATAAAATTACTACATATCAATAAGAAAAGGCAAGTGAAAAAGAGAATTTTATTAGGCAAAATACAAAATTTCAAGATATGTAATTCGATAGCCAATAACCATGTGAAATAGCATTCACCATTGGTCATTAAGGAATCGCAAAGAAAAACTGCAATGAGATATCACCATCACACCTACCAAGAAGTCTAAAATCTAATCAATAAGCATGTGAAACAGTAGTAAAACTGTGAAATAACTGCCGTTATCAAATACTGTAGTGAAACTATACATTGATATAACTATTCCAAAAAATTATTAGGCAATACATATTAAAGGTAAACATGTGCCTACCTCCTACACATACATCTAAGGAAAACTAACACTTATGTTCATCAAAAGGCATATTCAAGAATGTTCACAGAAGCTTTCTTCATAAAAGCCAACAATATAAGTAGTTCAATAGAAGAATACAGAAATGGTGAAACCTTATGCAGTGGAATACTACCAGGTAATACAAAGAACAAACTACTGCTCACCCAACAATATGAGTCAACCTCAGCCATGATGTTAAAAAAGAAAGAAAGAAAAAGAAGTCAGACAGAAATTATTCCAATTTAGCTGATGCTCAATAACAGGTAAACCATTTTCCCTCTGTGGCTTTTTAAGGTAGGGTCTTGGCTCTAGCACAGGCTGACCTGAAATTCACTATGTAGTCTCATGATGGCCTTCAACTCACAGTGATCTTCCTACCTCTGCTGGGAATCATGTCAGGCATGCCCAGCGCAGTGGGTGCATGAATGGGCACACCAGGGCTTCTAGCTGCTGCAAAAGAACTCCAGATGTGTGCGTCACTCTGTGCATCTGGCTTCACATGGGTACTAGAGAATCAAACTTGGGTGGTTAAGCTTTATGGGCAAGCACCTCAACTGCTGAGCCATCTCTCCAGCCCCACCCCCACCCCCACAAGCCATTTTTATTGATAAAAGTCAGATTAGCAACCATCTGTTTTAGGAATGAGGCGTATTGGTTATAAAGGGAACCACAGAACCTTTTATGGTATGAGAAACACTTTATTTTCTCGCCTGAATAGAAGGTGGCCAAATGTACATCAAGTTAAAAGCTGAGCTGTTATACTTAAGACTGGTCGTCATTTTAGAAAAATAAAGTGGAAATATTAAGACACACAATCTTGGGGTAGAATAGGAAAATAACCTAGTTTCTTATGCTGTCTAGATTATTCACTAACTGGAAAAAGAAAATATAAAACTTACTGATAACCATTACCATCACAGTAAGTCTTCCCTTATCTCCTACAAAGCAGTTGGTCTCTGACTCTTTTGAGAGTCTACAGATATTTTGAATCCTCAAGCATAACGTAATTACTTGGCATATGTTACTGATAAGTGGTAAATGAATTAATGACAATGGGAACTTTTAAGTTGTACTTTATTTGCATTGTATCAATCTCATGTTAAAAGAAAGGAAATTTAAAAGAAATAAATCAAGATGACTCCAATTCACCATAATTCTGAATCTGTGTCTACTCAATTCTCTTGAGGATACCATGGATAATGCCATCTTTCCTACTGAAAGAAACAGAACTTTTCTCGAGACCTGACCTTGCTGTCTCTCAGGCTCCCACTGCCCAAAGAAATGGGATTATTTTCCAGATGCCAAATTTTGACAATGCGCATTAGAATATATAAAATTCTGACAATGTGCATTAGGATATTTGGTAATGGTTGAGAAGTGAGTGAACAGGCTGAACAATTCCGAACAAGAATTTTGGAGAACAATAGAACTGTTTTCTTGTCAGTCAAATCAACTTCGGGGGTCTCCGTCTAGTAATAAACCCTCACTGGGGAGAAACCATTAAAATTTTTCTGCAAAATAGTCCACACAGTAGCCCAAAATACTCCCGGCAGGAAATTTACGTTTCCGTACTACAAAAAAAAAAAAAAAAAAAAGCTGAAAGTTCCCAATGACATCTACGCAGCTTACCTGTTCCAGCACATCTAACTTCAACTCGAGTTTGCTGAGCACCACGTCGCCACCCCATAGTGAAAGCTGTAGATCCGAGGGCTTTAAGTTCTTGATATAGCGATTCACGTAGCTCATTAAAATTGGAGTTACGTATGACTCCAGCATCTTTAAGGTTGGGGGTCAAAGTCAGACTCTGGAAAGAGCGAAGACAGGGGGGTGGAAATGTAGTTAAAGTGACTGATGTCGGCGGTGCGGCCAGGAGCCAAGGCGTTTCTCGGGAAGGGCTGGGGCAGGCCGAGCAGCGGCCGTCGCCTCGCAGCAGAAGCTCCAGAGGCGCTCCGGGGCCCGGCGACAGCCTCCCCACGCCCGCGCGCCTCGCCAGGCCCCGCCGGCGGTGACCAGGAACCGAGCGGGTCTCCCCGGGGACGCGCAGCGCAGAGGTGGGTGGGATCTCCTGCCCTTCACGAGCCCAGCCACCCCCGAGCTCCTGGCCTCCCGCAACGCGGCCGTCCTAAGAGCCGCTGGCCCGCAGCGGCAGCCCACGCTCGGCTGACGACGCCCGGGGACCGCGGCGTCTAATCCACTCCACCTCCGGCTACCTGGCAGCCGCCTCGGGCCGCGGCGCCGCGCCACTTCCGGGTGTGCCTCCCCTTCGGTGCGCAAAACAAACTGCCCCGCCGCCGCTCGCGATCTGAATTGGCTTTCTCTTGCCGGAACTGCTCACCGGAGCGTTCTTTGGGGAGAACGCGGCCTCCGCTCGTCAGCGCCCCGGCTCCGAAGCCCGCTCCGGGATCAGTACGGAGTTCGAAGCAAGTGCCCAGGGGAGGGGCGGACCCATAACGCGGAGACACCCGAGATCCGGAAGTGGCGCTGCGGCTGGGGAGAGGTGGTGGTGCTGGTGATGGTAGCGGTGGAGATAGGGCCTCGGGCCGGCGGTCTTGAGGGAATGGTGGAAAAACCCTAAATGGCTAATCGCGCAGTGGAAGTAGTCCTGCATGTTCCATCCCTGAAATAGAGAGGTTATTGTTGCCATTGAGAGCTTCAAGAACGGGAAAGAGGAACTTGGATTCACTGGGGAAAGCAGTGGTAATCAGGCCGCAGGTAGGGCGAGCACAATAGGCACCTGAGGTTTCTATGCAGGAGGTAAGGTGGATGTGGGAAGAAAATTGAAATTGTATTAGGGTTAGGATGTTCTGCGTTTAGACCGAGCACATAGGTAATGCGCTCCCGTGCTGTTGCTTTCTAGAAGCTGTAGTGAAAGGCGTTCGCTTGCTTCTGCAGGTGTAGAGAATGGAGGATGACTAGTCACAGATGTTGCAGTCAGGTTCCTGTTGCTGGGAGAAAACCCCTGACCGAGAGGAGCTGGCGGGGGTGGGGGGAAGAGTTTATTTTGGCTGGGGACTCGAAGAGAAGCTCCATGATGGTAGGAAAAACGACGGCATGAGCAGAGGGTGGACATCACCTCCTCGCCAACATCAGGTGGAACACAGCAACAGTAGTGTGCGCCAAACACTGGCAAGAGGAATCTGGCTGTAATACCCATGAGCCTGCCCCCAGCAATACGCAGTCTCCAGGAGGCTCCAATTGCCAAATTGCCACCAGCTGGTGCCTAGCATTCAAAATACCTAAGTTTATGGAAGACACCTGAATCAAACCACCACAGCAGGTGCAGAGAATGAAGAATTGAATAGTTGGAGAAGACACTTCAATGTTTGTAGCCAAGTTGATAGTACATAGTGAATTTCAGGTCAGTCTGGGGCTAGAATGAGACCCTGCCTCCAAAAACCAAAGAAAAGGAAAGAAAAAAGGATAAATTCTTTTTTTTTTTAATTCATTTATTTCAGAGCGACAGACAGAGAAAGAGGCAGACAGATAGAGACAGAATGGGCGCACCAAGGCTTCCAGCCACTGCAAACGAACTCCAGACGCATAACGTGGGTCCTGGGGAATCGAGCTTCGAACCGGGGTCCCTAGGCTTCACAGGCAAGCACTTAACTGCTAAGCCATCCCTCCAGCCCGAGAATAATTCTTAAAGGTCAGTGTTGGTTGTTTTGTTAGGCTAAGATGAATATATTTTTAAAAACTACTTTGTTGCTTCCAAGCTAACAAAATTGAACACCTAGCTTTGAAGATAGACACTGGGTGTATGAGAACAACATAGTATATACTGCCTCATTTTTACCAGTGTCTCCTACTTTTTGGCACTTCTGAAGAAAACACCTGTCACTGTTTCTTGAAATTGGACTTTCCTTATAAAGTTGTTCCTGAAGTTTAAAAAAAAATACTAATAATATTTCTTAAAATTTAGAGACTGCAACTTAAAAAGAGGCATTCATGAGTATGAAAAACTGTTTGGATATGTTAATGAAAATAATTCACTAGGTTTCACACACACAAAAGCAGCAAGAAATTGCTAATTCACAGTAGCCGCTCTCTTATAAAAACCTTGATAATTCAAATAATGTCGGTATTATGAAAGCGAAAGCTAACTAAATTTGCAAAATTAACGTTTTTGGTCATCTGCTTCACAAGAACAGCAAACAGGTGGAAGGCATGTCTGAGAAATTTTAATACAAATTAATTCCACTAAATGCATAAAACCTCTCAAAGCTCTATGCCAAGAGCTCTTGATCTTACTATGTTTAAAGAAAAATTGTGACAATCTAATAAATATAAACTATTAGTATGTTAAGTACCTATCAGTAGACTTGTAAGTGGTATGTTTAAACAAAATAATAATACATAGCATGCTAAATAATGTCTTGTTCTAGTATGCCATTTTTCTCTTGTAGCCAGCAAAATTTGTCAAATTAAGTATCAACAACTTGTAGCTTTCAGCCTGTGTACCATTGTGTATTGTTATATAAGCAGTCAAAATAAATTAATTTATTTTCACTAATATGTTTTTTTTATTGCTGTTTGGTTTGTTTGTTTTTTAATATTTCTATTTATTTGCAAGCACATTAGGGCCTCTAACCACTACAAACAAACCCCATACACATGTACTGCTTTGGCCATATAGCTTTATATGGGTACTGGGGAATCGAACCCATGTCACTAGGCTTTGCAGGCAAGTGCCTTAACCACTACCATCTCCCCAAGCTCTGTTTGGGTTTTTTGAGACAGCATCACACTACATCATCCAGGCAGGCAGCCCGCGTCTGTATCCTGCCTCATTCTCCTGAGTGCTATGATTACAGTCATGTACTACCACAGGTACCTTCTTTTTTATATATATTAAATATCTATTATCAGGTCTTTTTGTAATATGTGTTGTGCGTGTGAGAGAGAGAGAGAGAGAGAGAGATGCATGTAGAAGCCAAAGGATGACATCAGGTGTCTTCCCCTGTCACTCTGCCCCTTATTTACTCCCAGGTGAACCCACAGCTTGCTGAATGAGCTAGCCAACTTGCCCTGGGGATCCCCTATCCCCACATGCCAAAATGACAGGCAGGCCTCCACACCCGCCCAGCATTTACATGGGTACTAGAGATCTGAACTCCAGTACTTGAGCTTGTGCAGCAATCACTTTATCAGCTGAGCCATCTCTTCTGCCCCCTATTATGTCTTCCTATAATATAGAAGACTGAGGCAGATTGGTTAAATAGTAGTAGCTCTATAGAAACAGGCCTTGGGCTGGAGAGATGGCTTAGTGGTTAAGCGCTTGCCTGTGAAGCCGAAGGACCCCAGTTTGAGGCTCGGTTCCCCAGGTCCCACGTTAGCCAGATGCACAAGGGAACACACGCGTCTGGAGTTCATTTGCAGAGGCTGGAAGCCCTGGCGCGCCCGTTCTCTCTCTCTCCCGCTATCTGTCTTTCTCTGTGTGTCTGTCGCTCTCAAATAAATAAATAAATAAATAAATAAATAAATAAATAAATAAAAAGAAACAGGCCTTAATCTTAGCAGGAAATTTAATAGAAACTCCTGTTTTTCACCATTAAATACTGTTAGCTATAGGATTTGTGTAGATGATAAACATCTACAAATATACATCTAGCAAATTGAGGAAACCCTCCTCCATTGCTAGCTTGCTAGATTTTTCATAAATGGGTGTTAGAGTCTGTCAAAAAAATTTTCACATCTATTAATACAGCCATGGTGATTCCTCTTCTTTAACCTGTTGATATGATGGATTACATTGACTTTGTGTGTTCACCGGGCCTTGTACACCTTGAATAAATCTCACAGTAGTCAGTTTTACATTGCTATGACAAATTACTTGATTTAACTTAAAAGAAGGAAATATTTATTTTCAGTTTGAGAGCTTTCAGACCACAGTCATGTGGCTCCATTCTTTGGGGCCTTTCAGCAAGACAGAGCATCCTAATAAAAAGTACATGGTAGAACAAAGCTGCTCACGTCACAGGAATGTAGAAGCAAAGTGAGAAATGGAGTGGGGGAACTATCAACAGTAACCTAACTTGTTTCTACTAGGACATGCCTCCAATTATTGCCAAAGGCTGCCTGCCAGGCCTTGAAAGACATGACCTTAGGGGGAAACTTAAGTTACAAAACTTAACAGTTGTGGCGTACAATTCTTTTTGTACATTGTAATATTTGATTTACTATAATTTTATGGAATATTTTTTATCTATTCTCATAAAACATAATGATTATATTTTCTTATGTTTTTTTTTAATCTGGTTTTAGTATTACAATGACACTGGCTGAATAGAATGACTTAGGAAGTACAAACATTTTCTCTGCTCCTGCCTCCTAGAAGAAAATTAGAGAACTAGTGTAGTTTTGAAATTAAATATTTCTCATTATTTAATAACCAGCGAATCTCTCTGTGCATAGTGCTTTCTGTTTGGGGAAGTTATTCTTGACTCAATTTCTTTACTTTTATTATAATATTTTGTATCTCTTTTCCTTTTGAATCTTTATAGAATTTCCATATGTCTGCTTACATTATCCAGATAATTTTATATGTAGTCTATCTTTAATTAAAGCCTTTTGTATATTAATCATCCCTGTGAAACCTAACTCTAGTTTTGTATATCTGTTCTTCAATTTTTTTTTTTTTTTTTTAGGTAAGGATTCACTCTAGCTCAGGCTGACCTGGAATTCACTATGTAGTCTCAGGGTGGCCTCAAACTTGTGGTAATCCTCCTACCTCTGCTGGGATTAAAGGCATGTGCCACCATGCCCAGCCTGTTCTTCAAATTATACTTTTTGCATTATAGTGTGTGATGTGGTTGTTTTTATTGTTGTTGAAAGACATGTGCCAGGTAAAAGGAGTTAACTGACCTTTATTAATGCTCTAAGATGTGGGAGGGGAAGTGTGTACTGTGTAATCCTATGATTAAGTTCACTCTTGAGGACGAAGTTGGGTATTCCTTTCTCTCAGTCAGTATAGTTCTGATTTAAAAATTACAAGTAACAGGTTAGGCTCTGGTAAAATAGTTTATTTTGAGGGCAGAAATTCTTGCAAACAGAATGTGGTAGATTATTTCAAAATGGATCCTTGGCCCCTTCCCTGCACTGTGAAAGCACATGGAAATTTTTTTTCCTGTATTCACTGAAAGGACCAGGTTGAACTTTAAGGCAAAACTCATAAAGCTATAAGATTCCTGTTATGACTGGTTTCCCTAGTCTCTCCCAGGCTTTTCTACATTGAGCCCCAAGTACCTTGTCATTTACAACTTGGGTTTTCCTTCACTGGTTTAGTAGGGGTTTCTACTTGGACATTGTACTTGCCTTTCTCTCAAATGTTTGCAACATTACTTTGTATTAGGACCTAACATCTCAGATGATCTAAAACTTGTTGAATTTTGAGTTGTTACTCAGTTTTGTTTGTTAGCACTTGGGAGACAGAGGTAGGAGAGTGCCGTGAGTTTGAGGCTACCCTGAGACTACATAGTGAATTCCAGGTCAGCCTGGCCTAGAGTGAGACTTTACATTGAAAACCCAAATATATATATATATATATATATATATATATATATATATATATATATATATATATTTAAAAAAAAAAAAGAGGTCTGGGGACTGGAAAGATGGCTGAGCAATTAAAAGTGTTTCCTGCACAAGCATGAGGGCCAAAGGGGGTCTGCGACTACTGAGTTTGCTGAGTTTGATTCCGAGAATTGACAGTAAATAACTGGGCATGGCCACACATGTCTATAAACCTAGTCATGGTGACCAGAGACCAGAATCACCTGATATTAGGAAATTACCAAAGCTCCAGAATCAGTGAAGAGATTCCATCTCAAGGAAACAGTAGATGAGCAATGGAGGGGGACACCCGATGTTCTCTGGCCTCCATACAAGCACATGGGGCACCACTTCTGAACACACACATGCATACATGACACACATACCATATATATACTACATCACACCTATTACACAGAACAACAACAAAGACTTCTTTCTTAGTTTTCTGTTCTGATGTGTCGTGTATTTATGGGATATGGAAACCTTACACATCATGGCACTCATTGGCTTTACCAGCTATTCAGTGAATCTGTTTTCCTTTTCTGCATGTTGTGTGGCTAGATTATTATTCAAACTGTCTTACAATCATGAGTTATAGTAACCACATTAGTGTGAACAAAGTGTTAGGAAAGACCTGGCTTATAAAAGCCTCTCATAATGACAGCCTTACTCTTGCTCTATTCTAAGCTGAACAAATAGAATGCAGAGGACAAAAGCTAAGAGATGAGTGGATGAATTACTGCATAAAGGAACACGAACTGCTGGCTAAGAATATCTAGTAGGATTTTACAAAAATAAGAACACTATTTAAATTATTGAGATTTGAAGGGTTATCTGTCATGGCAGGAAGCATTTAATAGGTAAGTAGTTAACTTAATTCCTCTTTGTTATTCAGGGTGATTAAAATCATAACCTTGATTACTCATGGTTATTTAAAACTTAGAATATACTCATTAACTGGTTAATCATTGAATATTTTATTTATTCACTTGTTTGAGAGAGAAAATAGGTATGGCAGGGCCTCTAGCCACCGCAAACAAACTGTAGACACATGCCATCATGTGTTTCTGCCTCATATGGGTTCAGGGGAATAGAACTGGGTCCTTAGGTTTCGCAGGCAACTGCCCTAACCACTAAACCATGTCTCCAGCCCACCATCTTTGGCAAGATGGAGAAGCTCAGCTATTAAAAGTGAGAGCTGGAGAGATGACTTAGCAAGTAAGGCACTTGCCTGCAAAGCCAAAGGACCCAGGCTTGATTCCCCAGGACCCACATAAGACAGATGCATAAAGTGGTGGGTGCATCCATCTGGAGTTTGTTCACACAGATGGCACACCCACTCTCTCTCTCTCTCTCTCTCTCTCTCTCTCTCTCTCTAATTAATTAATTAATTTAAAAAGATTAAGTGAATTCCCTTTCCCTCTAGTCACAGCCATTCAACCCAAGTCTTTTTACATAACATCTCCATGTCTCCCTTTTTAAAAAGGAAAGCAAGTAGAAAAGAAAAAAGTAGGACTGGAGAGCTGGTTTAAGGCACTTGCCAGCAGAGCCTAAGGACCCTGGTTTGATTCTCCAGATCACACATAAGTCAGATGCACATGTTGGCAAATGTATCTAGAGTTCATTTGCAGTGGCTAGAAGGCCCTGGGGTAACCATTCTCTCTGTCTCTCTCTCTTTCTCTCTCTCTCCCTCCCCTTTCTCTGGGTGTGGTGTTGCATGCCTTTAATCCCAGTACTCAGGAAGCAGAGGTAGGAGGATTGCCATGAGTTTGAGGCCACCCTGAGACTACAGAGTGA
This sequence comes from Jaculus jaculus, assembly GCF_020740685.1. Classification (NCBI taxonomy): domain Eukaryota; kingdom Metazoa; phylum Chordata; class Mammalia; order Rodentia; family Dipodidae; genus Jaculus; species Jaculus jaculus. The sequence continues at coordinate 169,808,275 of NC_059103.1, read as the reverse complement.
ATTCTAGGTCAGCCTGGGCTGGAGGGAGACACTACCCTACTTGAAAAACCAAAAACAAATAAATTAATTAATTAAATATTTTTTAAAAAAAAGAAGAGCTAGGCATGGTGGCACATGCCTTTAATCCCAGCACTTGGGAGGCAGAGGTAGGAGGATTGTCATGAGTTCTGAGACACTGTCATGACATTGTCATGAGACACTCTGAGACAACATAGTGAATTCCATGTCAGCCTGAGCTAGAGAGAGACCCTACCTCAAAAAAAAAAAAAGAAAAGAAAAAGAAAAAAATACATTATACTCAGTAGAACAACAAGGAAAGTTTTCTGGACTAAGACTCATATATATTAAGTAGCTGTTAAAAGCACTTATGACTGTTTTCCTACAGAGTTACAGTATATTTAAGTTTTTAATGTAGCCTTAGTGTTAAATTCACCTAGGTATTATCTCACTATGGAAATTGAACATAATGAATGGGAAATCAATGATAATCATATTGATTCAAGTTATTTAAATATGTTGATTTAGTATTCAGAAGTTACTAATTCAAGGGCATTTTGCCAACCATATAGCATAGTAGGCACTTGGATGTATCTACATGAAAGAAATTCAATTTCACTGGAATGAAAGATATAAATGACTAGTTAAACTATGATTAAGTAAAACATGTATCAAATATTATGAGTCAGTGAAAAAAATCATTTATGACTATGAGACTGTGAAGAAGGCAACCAAGGCTGAAGAGAGAAAACATCAGTTACAGATAACTTCCCTTCTGTTTGTTTCCCCTTTCCCTGCCACACTCCAGCCCAGGCTGACCTGGAACTCACTATGTGGTCCCAGGCTGGCCTCAAACTCATAGCAATTCTCCTACTTTAGCCTCCCAAGTGTGGGGATTAAAGGCATGTACCACCAGACCGGCTACAGATAGCTTCTTACTGATTACTTCCTTTTAAAGAAACAGTTTGATTCTGTAACATCAGCGATTAGAAGTAGAAAATTCCAATTCAACTTCTACCAGACTGCAAAACGAGGTATTGTTTTCACTGACCTATCCTTTTCAAAGTAAACTATTACCTTGTTTGTAACTCACAATAAAAATAAAAGAATGCTACACTAGTGAAATGGACTAGTTTAAGACCCTATCAGATCACCACTAAATTAAAATAAATCGAATAGTAAGTATACCAGCAGAACTTAATAAAGTCAAACTATAGAAGTTTAAAAAATGAAAGTGGGTGTGGTGGCACATGTCTTTTGCCCTGGCACTAGGGAACCCAAGGTAGGATCACTATGAGTTCAAGGCCAGCCTAGGGCTATAGAGTGAGTTCCAGGTCAGCCCAGCCGGGCCTACAGTGAGACCTTGGGGAGGGGGGGAGAAAGAAGGGGAGAGAGAGAGGGAGGAAGGAAATGTAACATGAGAGATATTTGGTACACCAGCAAAAGATCAAATGTTTGAATAATGGGCATAGGAGGAGGAGAACCACCTCAGGCCCATTGGCATCATATTTTTAAATAAAATCATAAAAGAAAATTCCCAACTCTAGGAAAACATGGCCATCTATAACAGGCATGCAGAACACCAACAAACAAGACTAGAAAGAAAATCACAAAAAAAAGACAAGAAAGTTGTCATGTCATATTATAAAAATGCTAAATAAACCAGTCGTGGTGATGCATGCCTTTAATCCTAGCACTTGGGAGGCAAAGACAGGAGGACTGAGGCTACTCTTGAGACTACATAGTGAATTCCAGGTCAGCCTGGGCTAGAGTGAGGCCCTACCATGGAAAACCAAAAAAAAAGAAAAAAAAGAAAATGCTGGACTGGAGAGATGGCTTAGTGGCTAAGGCATTTGCCTACAAAGCCAAAGGTTCATTTCTCCAGGACCCAAGTAAGCCAGATGCGTAAGGGGGCACATGCATCTGGAGTTCCTTTGCAGTGTCTGGAGGCTCTGGCATGCCTATTCTCTCTCTCTTTCTCTCTCAAATAAATAAATAAATAAAATATATTTTAAAAAAGAAAATGCTAGATAAATAGAACAAAGAGTACTGAAAACTTAAATACAGAAACCATCAAGTCATATAGAAAGGAGGACCATCAGAATAACAGCTGATTTTTTCAATAAAAACTAAAGTCAGAGGGGCTTGGAGTGATGTAGTCCAAATATGGAAAAACTATAGTTGCCAACCCAAACTACTATACCCAGCAAAATTATTTCTCAGAAGAAAGAAAACTTACCATGATAAAAGCAGACTGTAGGAATTTATGAGCACTGTGGTGGTTTGAATGAAATGTCCTCCATAGGCTTAATGTGTTTTGAATACTTGGTTCCCAGCTGTGACAATATAGAAGGTGGAGATTTGCTGGAATAAGTGTATCACCTGAAGTGGGCCTTAGGATATTCCACACCCCCCTTGGAATAGCTAGTTCACTGTTGCTGCTACCACACAGCTGCTATGGCAAGATGTAATGCCCAGCTTCTGCTCTGCCATGTCATAAGGAAACTTCCCCTCAAAAATATAAGTCTGAGTCTGGGTGTGGTAGCACATGTCTTTAATCCCAGCACTTGGGAGGCAGAGGTAGGAGGAATACCATGAGTTCACAGCCATTCTGAGACTGCATAGTGAATTTCAGGTCAGTCTGAGCTAGAGTGAAATCCTACCTTGAAAACAAACAAACAAAATACATGATTATCTCAATAGATTAAGAAAATCTTCTATTAAAATCCAATATTTTCATGATAAAAACATGGAGGGATGGGGCCTAGGGGTGTAAGGTGCATACCGCAATATAATATAACAAACCTGTACCCAACAGCATGCTAAATGGAGAAAAAAGTCAATGGCTGGATGTGGTGGCATGTGCCTTTAATCCCAGCACTACAGAGGCAGTGGTAGGAGGATGGCTGTGAGTTCAAGGCCACCCTGAAAATACATAGTGAATTCCAGGTCAGCCTGAGCTAGAGTAAGATCCTGCCTCTTAAAACAAAAACAAACAAATTGAGAAAATAAATAAATATCTTGAACAAAATAAAGATGTCCACTTTCTTTTATATATATATTTATTTATTTGAGAGAGAGACAGAGATAATGGGCATGTCAGGGCTTCCAGCCACTGCAAAGAACTCCATATACTTGTGCCTCTTTGTGTATCTGGCTTACGTGGGTCCTGGGTAATCAAGCCTGGGTCCCCTGACCTTGCAGACAAGCACCTTAACTGCTAAGCCATCCCTCCAGCCCAAGATGTCCACTTTCTACACTTCTACTTGGCATACAGCTTAAAGTCTTACCTACAGATATAGAAGAAACAAAAATGCACAATTTGGAAAGAAGACAAACTCTCTTTATTTGCAGATATAATTTATATATGAGATCCTATATAAAAAGCCTACCAGAAAATTCCTAGAACTGATTAACACTTTCATCAAAGTGGTTGGATACAAAATTAACATACAAAAATAGTAGCCTTCTCATATACCAATTGCAAGCATACTGAGAAGAAAATAAGGGAACAACTCCCTTTCCCTGCCACCACATACACAAAAAAAAAAAGAAAAAAGGAAAAATTATCTCCCTTACCAAGACTATCCCTAACCAAAGAAATGAAAGACCTTTATAATGAAAAAAAAATTTTTTTTTCAAGGTAGGGTCTCACACTAGCCCAGGCTGGCCTGGAATTTACTATGTACTCTTAGATTGCTCTTGAACTCACAGTGATCCTCATACCTCAGCTGTCTGAGTGTTGAGATTAAAGGCATTCACCACCACACCTGGCTATAATGAAAATTTTAAAACATTGAAGAAAGAAACCAAGGAAGATATCAGAAGATGAAAAGATCTCCCTTGCTCATGGGTTGGAAGGATTAATATTGTGAAAATGGTCATCTTACCAAAAGAAATATAGATTCAAAGCAATTTCAATCGAAATTACAGCACAATTCCTCACAGAATTAAACAAAATATCTTAAAATGAATATCAGGATTGGAGAGATGGTTCAGTGGTTAAGGTGCTTGCCTGCAAAGCTTAACCACCATAGTTTGATTCTCCAATACCCAATACTCACATAAAGCCAGGTAACACCAACTGATGCATACATCATGAGTTCATTTGCAGGTAGAGGCCCTGGTGTATCCATTCTCTCTCTCTTTCTCTCTCTTTCTCTCCCCCATCTCTCTCTGCTTGCAAATAAATAAATATTTTTTAATTATGTCAAAGCACAAAAAAATCCTAAATAGACAAAGCAATCCTCAGAAATTTGCCAGAGGAATCACAAGATCTGACTTCAGGTTATATTACACAGCCACAGTAATACAAATAGAATGGTACCAGGACAAAAGAGCACACAGATCAATGGAAAAGAAAACAGGAAGATTATTATAAGTCCATGTAACCATTTGCCACAGTCAGCTTCACATTGTTGGGATGAACCTCCCAACCAAACACAGTTTATGGGAGGAATGGGATTTATTGGAATCTTACAGTTCCAGGGGAAGTTCCATAATGGCAAAAGAAGCTGGTCCCCTTTACACAGATCCATGTGGAGAGAAAGGTAACCACCACCCACCACAAGCAAGCACACTGCTGGAACCCCAGGCAGAGCTCAAGCACTGTGCATACCTTTAGGCAAGAATTCAGATCCACCCCCAACTAACAACTTAGGGCTGGACCCCAGGATCTGCCTACAGTGACACTTCATCCAGCCAAAAGACTAGAGATCTAACTTAAAAGCTTTAATAAACTATTGAATCTATTGGGGGACATCCATTCAAACTACCACACCATTGCCCCCTGATTTTTTTTTTTTTTTTTTTTACAAAGAATCCAGAAACACACATTGGAAAAAAGGACAGTATTTTCAACAAACAGTTCTTGGAAAATATCTGCATGGAACTAGGTCCTTCTCTCTCATAAAGCATAAAAATCAACTCCAAATGAACCAATGAGCTTAATGTAAGACTTGACGCTCAGAAATGACTAGAGAAAAAGGTAGGAAGCACACCTGAAGATACAGACATAGGGAAGAACTTTCTATATATGACCCTGATTGCCCAGGAAATAAATCACCAACACATGGGACATGTTGAAACTAAAAAGCTAATGTACAGCTAAGGACAGCACCAACTGAGTTAGGAGGCAGATGGGAGAAAATCTATGTATCTGGTTGCGGTGGTTTGAAGGTTCATCCCAGCAACATGAAGCTGACTGTGACAGTGCTGTTCTCACCTTTGGCTAGAAAAGCTTCATTTGACAGATGACAGTGACTACTGGGGAGGAACTCAAAAGTCATCAAAGCACTGAAAATAAGTGGCTGTTGAATACTCAGCAATAGATGAGACATTTTTATCACATCCTATCATAGTCAGCTTCATGTTGCTGGGATGAACTTTCAAACCAGATACATTTTATGGGAGAAACGGCATTTATTTGAAGCTTACAAATCCAGGGGACATTCCATAACAGTGGGAGAAGCTGGCCCCCTTTCGCAGGTAGACATAGAGAGAAATGCCACCATCAGCACCATAAGCAAGCACACTCCAGGAACCCCAGGCAGAGCTCAAGGACTCTACATACCTTTACACTGGAATTCCAGATCCACCCCCCTAAGATCTGCCCACAGTGACACCTCTTCCAGCCAAGAAGCAGGAAATCCAAGAAACTTAAATAAAACTGAATCTATTGAGGGACACTCATTCAAACTACCACATCAGGCCCCTGGCCCCAAAAGAATCATAACCATTTCACATTGTAAACTATATTTAGTCCAAGTTTCAAAGGTCTCCACAGTCTTTACCAACATAAGATAATTCCAAAGTCCCAAGTCTCCTATGAGATTTTAATATTGTCTCTTAGCTGTCAGTTCTGTAAAATCAAAACAAGTTATATACTTTTAACATATAAAGGCACAGAGTAAACATCTGCAATTGCTATTAGGCAAAGCAAGGAGATACTGGGATAATTCAAAGTCAATAATCATCAAGCAAGTATCAAAAACCTGCAGTTCAAGTGTGAGATCATAACCAGTGACTGAAAGTCTCTGGATTTTCCAATTCCGCCCCTCCAGCTGTGCAGAAGAGCCAAGGAAAACAGTAAACATTTACTTTCTAACCTAAATTTGGGAGTAATTTCTTATACAACTAGATAATTAACACATTTCAGATAAAGTGCCATTTTTATTCTGGAGGTTGCAACAAATATCCAGGCATCCTTTGAATCACTATAGGTTGTCATGTCATAAATGGTTCTTGACATCACTATTTCATAATGAGTTTAAAAATAATACAATGCACTTAGTGCTTAATGTGTACAGGAGTTTTGCCAGTAAGAAAACTTGGCCTTTGGACTCCTAAGTAAGATGTAAGACTAGAGGCTATTTCAATGGCAGCTAGTGAAGGAGAAGGCCAAAAAGAGAACAGACTTTATTATGAAGAGAGGTATCAGAAAAGAGCTTCGGAAATCTATGAAAGAGGTGGAATGACATCCAACAAAAGCAGGGAACAAAAAGATGAGTGACCACAAAGAAAGAGAAGAGGAACACAGCTCAACCCCAAGATCCCCTGCCAGCAGGAGGGGACCCAGAAACTGCCTTCAAAAGATGGGGAAATAAATGCCCTCTGCAGAAGTGTCAAAAAAAAAAAATGGGTGCAGCAACTGTAGTGCAGTCCCATCTGGCAGCTTTATGCCAGGAACAGAGACACACAGATGGGGAGAAGAGGGAGGTCCTATGACTGGCTTCAAAAGTAGCTTTTAGAAATCTCAGAGCCAGAGATCCAAAGGAACCCCAGGAAGAATACAGGCAGGGTGTGACAGCTCAACATCTGCAGTGGAGCAACAGACCCCAAGCTGTATACGCTGTGGAGATAACAGTGGAAGTCTAGTAAGAGACTTTGAAACTGAGAGATTCTCAACATTACCATGACAGAACCATGAGACCCAGAACAGCATCTTGAATGGAGCAACAAATCCCAAGCGGCACAGGTAGTGGACAGAGAAGCAGAAGTGTCAGGAGCAGGTCTGAAGTTGAAAGGTCCTCAACATACCCCACCCTAGCCATAGCTGGGGGATTTTATATGGTTTACAGGAAGGTAAGTCAGAACTTGGTGCAGTATCCTGATGAGCAAAACTAAGATAAACCTAGTGAGTGGGCTCTCCCCATTAGGAAAAAGCATTGGCTGACAATAACTTCCATGTCTGTTCATTACTGTTTGTGTTTATGTACTATTTGATGTTTAATTTTTTATTTCTATTTTATATATACCTTTTAAATGTTTTAAAAAGTCTTGAAATTTTTCCTTTTTCCCCTTAATGTGTACTCTTTTGTATTTTAAATGTTCAGTTGACATGTTGTAACTTGTATCTTTTTATGAGAGAAAGAAAGAGCAAGCAAGAGACAATTGGATGCACCAGGGCCTCTAACCACTTCAGTTGAACTCCAGACATGTGCTTCATCTTGTGTGCATATGTCACCTTGCACATGAGTCACTTTGTGCATCTGGCTTACATGGGATCAGGGCAGTCAAACATGGGTCCTTAGTCTTCACAGGTAAACTCCTTAACTGCTAAGCCATCTCTGCAGCCTGTAGCTCGTACCTTTTTGGAAAAAGCTTGTTTGCCTTTTTGTTCCTTCAAACTGAATATACATATTTTCTTTACTGCTTTGATATCTCCAATCCATACACTTTCCTTCTCATTCTTACTCTCTATCTCATCTTACCATCTGCCTTACTCCTTCCTCCCTTCACTACTTAAATATAAGATTTTTCCCAATCAGGATCTTAATACTCCTGTCTCCAAACATTATAGGAGATAAAAGTCAAAAGCACAGCGTGTTCTGCAGCTAATACTAGGATATATTTGTTAATGCAATCAACCTTCCCTCTGAATGCAAATCCAAGAGAAGACAGTTTACCAGAAAGACCCACGGAAAATAAAATAGACACACAAAGACAGTGGGAGAACCAGAGTTCACATACATTTCAAAAGAAGCTCAAAACACAACAAAGTAACTCAAGAAATCCTAAGAGGATAGTTATAGGTATAAGTGTTTACATGAAAAAAATCAAAGGTCAACCTTGTGATATATTTCAAAACTCTAGAAAAACAAGAAAAAGCCAAGCCCAAATGCATCCTTTGATAATAAATCATAAAGATCAGGGCAGAAATTAATGAAACAGATTAAAACAGCACAAATTATTACCCAAAAGAGTGGGGTTGTAAAAATGTAAACAAGATTGGCCAACCCTAGCCAAAATAATCAAGAAAGAGGGAAAAGATCCAAATTAATAAACTTAGAGATGAAAAGAAGTCATATCAGACTCCAGTGAAATCCAGAAGATCATCAAGGAACACTTTGAAAACTTACATTCCAATGAATTGGTATATAGAAGAATGTATCGAAATTAGAATAAATGAATAAAATTCTAAATTCTTATGACCTGCTACACTTAAAGATTATATCTATCTATCTATCTATCTATCTATGTACCTTAAATAGACTATAATAAGCAATTAGACTGAAACATTTATTAAAAGTCTCCCCACAATAAAAGGCCAGAACTGGGCAGATATACTGCAGAATTATTACAGATGTCAAAGAAGATCTAATACAACAATTCTCAAAATGTTTTACATAATGAAAGGGAAAGAACACTACTGGTATCATTCTATGAAGCTAATATTACTACTGATACTAAAACAATAAAAACACACACAGAAAAAGGAAACTATAGGAGGCTGGAAAGATTGTTTAGTGGTTAGGCACTTGCCTGCAAAGCTCAATGACCAGGGTTTGATTCCACAGTATGGATATAAAGTCAGATGCACAAAGTGGTATATGTATCTAGTGTTTGTTTGCACTGGCTGGAGGCTCTGGCATGCCCATTGTCTCTCTTCTTTGCTTGCAAATAAATTTTTTAAACCCTATATTTTTTAAAAATAGAAAGCTACCAGACACAAAATGGCCTAGATATCCATGGCGTCACAGTGCCTGACACAACCTGCATAAGACCATCATAAGAGGAGGAAAAGATCATGACATCAAAAGTAAAAAAGAGGGCTGGAGAGATGGCTTAGCAGTTAAGTGCTTGCCTGTGAAGCCTAAGGACCCCGGTTCGAGGCTCGGTTCCCCAGGTCCCACGTTAGCCAGATGCACAAGGGGGTGCACGCGTCTGGAGTTTGTTTGCAGAGGCTGGAGGCCCTGCCACGCCCATTCTCTCTCTCTCCCTCTATCTGTCTTTCTCTCTGTGTCTGTCACTCTCAAATAAATAAATAAATAAAAATTAAAAAAAAAATTTTTTTTTTAAAAAGTAAAAAAGAGACTGATTGAGATGGGGAGGGAGTATGATGGAGAGTGGAGTTTCAAAGGGGTAAGTGGGAGGAGGGAGAGTATTACCATGGGGTATTTTTTATAATCATGGAAGTTGTTAATAAAAATATTTTTAAAAAATAGAAAGCTATATAAACCAAATTGACAAATATAGAAGCAAAAATCTTCAACAAAATACTTGCAAACTGAATTCAGGATCAAAGTGAACTAAGATCATGACTAAGTTGGTTTCATTTCAGGGATTCAAGATTGGTTCAACATATGCAAATCAATAAGTGTAATACCATATTAATAAGCAAAAGGCAAAAATCACATAATCATCTCAATAGTGATAGTAAAGGCATTTGACAAAGTTCAACACACCTCATGATAAAAGTCCTGAATAAATTAGAAATAGATGGAAAATACCTCAGTGTAATAAAGGCTGTATAAATAAACCTATAGCCAAAATCTTATTAAATGGAAAAAAATACCATTTCCTTTGAAATCTGGAACAAAGGTGCCCACTCTCCACCTGTATTATAGGGCTGAAAGTTAGCTAGAACATTAAGAGAAAGATATAAGAGAAACAAATATGTAAAGTTAAACTATATTTGCAAATAACATGATTCTATACTAAGCCCAATGCACTCTGCTAGAAAACATTTGTATCTGGTAAACAATAAAATTGCAAGATACAAAAATCAATAATTTTTGTATATACTGATAATGACTTTCCATGAAAGAAATTGGGAAAATATCCCATTCACAATAGCTTCACAAAAATAAAATATCTCATAGTAAATCTAAGGAAGTGAAAAATTTCTACAAAGAAAATTTTATGATTCTAACAATGAAATTGGGGCTGGAGAGATGGCTTAGCAGTTAAGGCACTTGCTGGTAAAGCCTAAGGACTTATGTTCAACTTCCCAGATGTCACACAAGCCAGACACACAAGGTGACACATGTGCAAGGTTGCACATGCGCACAGGTAATGCATGTGTCTGGAGTTTGATTACAATGACTAGAGGCCCTGGCATGCCAATTCTCTCTCTCTCTCTCTCACTCTTGTGCTCTCTCTCTTAAAAAGAAGGCTTTTTTTTTGGGGGGGGGGGGCTTGCCTCAAAAAAAAAAAAAAGAAATTGAATAAAACAATAGATGACAGGATGGCCTTCCATGCTCCTGGATTGGCAGAATTAATATTGTGAAGATGGCCATACTACCAAAATAGTCTGCAAATTCAATGTGATTCCCATCAGTGTTCTATTGATATTATTTAAAGACTAGAAAAATAATCCTGATGGTCATAGGGAAACACAAAATACCATGGATAGCCAAAGCAAGTATGAACAGAAAGAACATATCATATTTCAAGACCTCAACTATAGTACCAAGCCATAATGACAAAGAATACAGTATTAGGACAAAAAACAGACCTGTAGATCAATGGAGCATAATGGAGGACTCCAAGATTAAATTCAGATAGCTATTGATACCTAATTTTTTTTAAATTTATTTATTTGAGAGCGACAGACACAGACAGAAAGACAGATAGAGGGAGAAAGAGAGAATGGGCGCACCAGGTCTTCCAGCCTCTGCAAACGAACTCCAGATGCGCGCGCCCCCTAGTGCATCTGGCTAATGTGGGACCTGTGGAACCGAGCCTCGAACCGGGGTCCTTAGGCTTCACAGGCAAGCGCTTAACCGCTAAGCCATCTCTCCAGCCCTTGATACCTAATTTTTGACAAAGGTGCCAAAAACATGCATTACAAAAAGAATAGTTTTTTTAAAAAAAGACTAGTTAATAAATGTGCTGGCAAAACTGGCTGCAAAAGCATGAAATTAGATCATTATCTCTCACCATGCACCAAATCTATTTTAGCAGGATCAAAGACCTTAACTGAAACCTGGAAACATTGAAACTGCTAAAGGAAAACATAGAGAAAAACACTTCAGATATAGATTTAGGCAAGAAATTTCTGAAAATGACATTAATAGCACAGTAATGAAACCTAAGAATTGACAAATGGGATTACATAAAACTAGAAAGCTTCTGCACAATGAAAGAAGCTATCAACAAAGTAAACAGCTACAGAATGGGAGAAAAGTCTAATATTTGGAATATGTAAAGAATTGCAAAAAGTAAATACCAGTAAACCCTGCCTGCCAATAAACAAGCCAATGAACTGAACAGCTAATTCTCAAAAGAAGGAGTACAGAGCTGGAGAGATGGCTCAGCAGTTAAAGGCACTTGGTTGCAAAACCAGACTGCACAGGTTTGATTCCCCAGTACCTACATGAATTCAGACGTACAAAGTGGCATATGTGTCTTGAGTTCATTTGCAGTGGCAAAAGACTCTCTCTCTCTCTCTCTCTCAAATAAATAAAATATTCTTTTTAAAGTAGGAGTACAGTGGTCAATAAATATTTGAAAAAGTGTTCAATGTACTTGAAATTCCATATCAATGCAGTCAGAATGACTATCATAGAGAAAACACAATACATGCTAGCAAGCATGCAGGGAAAGAAGAAACATTATTCATTGTTGGTGGAAAGGTAACCTGGTGCAGCCACTGTGGAAATCAATGTGGAGCCTTTTCAAAAAATCAAAATAGATTTACAGTATTCCCCAGCTATACCACTTCTGAACATATTTCCAAAGAACTTTACAAACCTACTACAGAGATACTTGTATATCCATGTTTACTGAAGCTCTTTTCACAATAGCAAGAAATGGAATGAGCCTAGATAGCTATCAACAAATGAATGTAGTATGAAAATATGGTACCTATACACAATGGAATTTTATTCAGCTATAAAGAAAAATGAAATTTGTGGAAAATAGATGGAACTGGAAAATATTATCTTAAGTGAGGTAATCCAGGCTCAGAAATATAAATACCACATGTTCTCTCTCACATGTGGGTCTCAGCTTCAAAATATTACATATGTATATTTAAGTGGAAATAAGTGCGGGTAGAAGCCAGAAAACTAGAAAGGGGCCCATGAGATAGGAAAAAGGAGGCTTTACAGAAGGAAAGAGGGAAAGACAACAGAACACATAGGGTGAGAGAGGAAGGAAAAGTTACAGGGGTATATAAGGGAAAGGGAGACAGAGCTGGGAGATTGCATCTGAACAGAATGTGTGCATTTTTCTTGTCATTATTTCCTCTATACTATTCTTGTATAACATTGAATTGAATTAGGCATTATAAATAAATTTTAAAAGCAGAAAAATTTTAGCTTTGGATACCATGCCTAACATAACACAGTTATATTTATGAATATCTAGGATTTGAATCCATGTCCCTCAGTATACAAACTCCATGCTCCAATTATTCTTACTTGGAAAGACCGTCAAATTTTTTAAAACTTCTACCACTATTTGATTCTTATTTTTTCCTATATATACAATCCCAGAGTTCTTTAGTCTTGTTATCCTTATATACTTCCTCTGAATGCTTTACATTTGACAATGTTCCATAGCATGAAGTCATTACAAAGGAAAACAACATTAAGATGTGACCAATCCAAAATAGTTCAAATCAGTCATAATCTACAAAATATACTCATAAAGGGCACCTGGGTTTACTATGTACATCTACCCTTGATTTATATTAAGACAATGGTCAACCAAAATTACCACATCTTCCAGGTAACTATGGGCATATTTAAGGTTGCCTTCATTAACTACAGATAAGTTTTAATAAAGGTACTTCTAAGAACATGAAAAGCCACAAATATTTCCAAACACATATATAACAAAAGCATTTAGCATGTATTAAGGACTCATTTCTCAATGTCAGTAATTATGAGAGGAAAAAAGATGGGTAAAACATCTGAAGATACACTTCTCTGAAGTGCTGCGGATGACAAATCATCAAATAAAAAGATGTCCAATACAATTAGTCACTAGGAAAATGCAACATAAAATCACAATGAGATGTAGGTATATACCAACAATAATAGCTAAAATTACAAAGACTGGGAAAAACCAGTTACTCTCACATACTGGTAGTACAAATGTAAAATATCCAGGAGTTTGGGTAATACTAGAATGACCATTGCTTTCCATTGTCAGATACAATTTGTTCTCCAAAATGTTTAGTACAAATTTATCCAGCCACTTCACTCCTGGATATTTAACAAAGATAAATGAAAGCTTAAGGACACAAAAATATATGAAAATTTTCAGGGGCTGGAGAGATGGCTTAGCAGTTAAGGTGCTTGCCTGCAAAGCCAAAAGCCATAGGTTGGATTTCCCAGGACCCACCATAAGCCAGATGCACAAGGGGGCACATGCATCTGGAGTTTATTTGCAGTGGCTACAGGCCCTGGCACACCCATTCTCTCTCTCTCTCTCTGCCTATTTCTGTATCTCTCTTAAATAAATAAATTAAATATTAAATTTTTTTTTCAGACCAGATTGGGCACATTCAGGGTGATATGGCCGTGGACTAAATGTGTAGCCCAGGCAGACCTCAAACTCCTGGTCCTCCGGTCTCTGCCTCTTCAACAATTTCCTACCACCAAACTGACTCAAAAATCTTCAAGCAGGATCACTTACAATAGCCAAAAATAAGTATAAAACACACAAATGTCTATTAATACATGAATGAATGAACAAGTTGTGATATCAACAGGTCATGGAATAGTAGCACTTAGGAATTAGGAATTGAATTATTGAATATACATGCAGCAACATAGAAGAAAATCCAAACAATTATGCTGAATAGAAGTAACCTGAAGGGCTGGAAAGATGGCTTAGCGGTTAAGCGCTTGCCTGTGAAGCCTAAGGACCCCGGTTCAAGGCTCAACTCTCCAGGACCCACATTAGCCAGATGCACAAGGGGGCGCACGCATCTGGAGTTCATTTGCAGTGGCTGGAAGCCCTGGCGTGCCCATTCTCAATCTCACTTTCTCAATCTGCCTCTCTCTCTTTCTCTGTCACTCTCAAATAAATAAATAAAAATGAACAAAAATTAAAAAAAAAAAAGTAACCTAAAAAAAAAAAAACAACTGAGCAAAATGTACACTCCTCTGCAATAGTGGGACACAAGCTATTGTGCTAAGCAGCTTGGATTGGATATGAGTCCCAGTCTATGGGAGGGAATTCATATCTGATATTGATACTATGGTTAAGAAGGTCATAGACTCTAGAAAGAAGTTCTCACTGTTCTTTAGCTAAGAGAGGGTTTGCCCGTCAAAACGTCTTTGAATGGGCTGGAGAGGTGGCATAGCCATTAAGGTGCTTGCCTGTGAAGTCTAAGGAATCAGGCTTGACTCTCCAGGTCCCATGTAAGCCAGCCACACACCAAGCATGGAAGGTAACACATGTGCACAAGATGGCACACACGATCTTCTAAATAAATTTTTTGAAAGTCTTGAGCCAGGCGTGGTGGTACACACCTTCAATACCAGCACTCTGGAGGTAGAGTTAGGAGTATTGTCATGTGTTTGAGGCCACCCTAAGACTACATAGTGGGGGCTGGAGAGATGGCTTAGTGGTTAAGCGCTTTCCTGTGAAGTGTAAGGACCCCGGTTCGAGGCTCAATTCCCCAGGACCCACGTTAGCCAGATGCACAAGGGGGTGCACATGTCTGGAGTTCGTTTGCAGTGGCTAGAGGCCCTGGCACATCCATTCGCTCCCTCCCTCCCTCCCTCCCTCTCTCTCTCTCTCTCTCTCTCTCTCTCTCTCTCTCTCTCTCTCTCTCTGCCTCTTTCTTTCTCTATCTGTCACTTTCAAATAAATAAATAAAAATAAACCAAAAATAAAAAATAAACTACATAGTGAATTCCAGGTCAGCCCAGGCTAGAGCAAGACCCTACCTTGAGAAAACAAAAATCAATTTTAAAAAAGTCTTCGAAAGAACTATGCTTATCCCCTTTGATCCATGCTGTTCTCACTCCTTGTTTTTGTTTTTTTTTTCTTTTTTATGGGAGAGAGAGAAAGAGAAAAAGGAAAAGGAAAAGGGAAAGAGAGAGAATTGGCACACCAGGGCCTGTAGCCACTGCAATCAAACCTGTGTCACCTTGCGTGCATGCATCACTTTGTGTGTCTGGCTTACCAGAGTTCTAGGGAGTCAAACCTGGGCTCTTAGGCTTCACAGGCAAGCACCTTAACCACTAGGCAATCTCTGTAGCTCCTGTTCTCACTCTTAGTTGGAGAATCTGTTTTTCACAGATGTTAGAGAATACCAGGGAGAACCAAGATCTGTTGATGTGACAAGAAAACATAGCAGACTACCTACCATGTGATGAGTCATCTCTGTCATAACTGCAGGGGCCCCATAGATACTACAGAGGAAGTGGCAACTCAAACACAGGGGCTGTTCTTATTACTAGACTAACAACCTCCACCAGAGAGATAGAGATAGACACTGAGGACATTCAAAACTTATCAAAGCAGAAATTCAGAGGATACAAAGAGTTAAAAACTAAAGCAAGCCTAAACACACCCTCAAAGGCTCAGGGAACATTGCAAAAAAAGAGGGACAGAAATAAGAGCCGCAGGGTGGGAAGGTATATCCTGAGGCATTGCCCCCCAACAGAGACTGACTAGTGCATTCATGACCCACAGTGAATACCAATAACCACACTGAGAAAGGCCCTCATTGAAATGGAGGCAAAGGAGAGGGGATATAAGAATATAATCCAATGGGAATATGACCAATATGCAATATTTTCATACTGTTAAGTTCATAATAATAAAAAGAATGGAGAAGAAAAAAGCAATCTGACATTGAAAACATTTTTTGGTTTTTGTTGGCTTTGTTTTGAGATAGGATCTGTCTATGTGGGTCAAATAGGCTTTGACCTCTGTATAACCAAGACTGACCTCAATCATCCCTCCTCAGCCTCCCAAGTGCTAGGATGGCAGGCATGTGCCATTATGCCCAGATAAAAGAACCATATTGTGTGATTTCACAAATATAAAATTGTTATAACCATACTGTTTTATCCCACTACCATAAAATAAAAACTACTATTTAGTGACAGATTATCAGTGGGTTCAGGTTTTCACTACACTACCAATGGCATTGTGGTGGTCTCCCAGTATATGTCTCCCAGTATACTCAGGTTTATTTTGCTTAAGTAATTGTTTCAAATTTATTTTTATTTATTTATTAGAGAGAGAGAATAGGCACGCCAGGGCCTCTCACCACTGTTATGAATTCCAGATGCATGTACCACCATGTGCGCCTGGCTTACATGGAACCTGGAGAATCGATCCTGGGCCCTTAGGCTTTGCAGGCAAGCGCCTTAACCACTAAGCCATCTCTCCAGCCCAACTCAGGTGTTTTCTTTGTTTTTTTTTTTTTTTTTAAAGCTTCTGGCAAGTTTTATTAAAGAAAAATTTTATGTAGTTTACTCTTCACCAATCTGCTCTGGCATGCTTCTAATAATGTCAGAATCACTTGGATCAATAGTAGATGGTGTGCATACTCTGTAGTATTGCCCAGTTCAATATTATTGCCACTATAGTGATGGACACCAGTTTTGGCCAGCATAGCATAGTATTATATCTCCGATTTCCTTAAAACTGGGCAGTTGTTGGCGAGAATGAGCAATTTCTCTTTGCCCTGTCTGATCATCTTCAGCGTCTGCTTGTACCCCAGCACGTACTTTCCACTCTTCATAACGAGCCAGAGCCTTGAGTTGATGGACTCCAGGGATTTTTTCATCTTTGCAGCCACCATCTTCCTGCATTAGGTGCAGGATGGCCCCAACCTAGAACACACAGAGGCCAGGACAAGAGGCTTAGGATCCAGAGTTGCAAAGGCCACTCCTAGGGCTCCCAGTGTTTCCTAATCCTCCACCCAGGGGAGCTCACATACTCAGGTGTTTTTAAAATGGAGTTTTCAGCTTCTGCTCCTAACAGGCAAACTCCTGCTACAGGGATGTGGTGGGGGAGAGGGAGGCATGTCACTAGAGTGGATCTGAATTCCAGCGGGAAACAGCTGGCTAATATCTGGGTTAGTCAGGAATTAGGGAACAAAGAATAACAGCGATTTTATCCTTTTTCTATTTTTATTCAGTTTGTGATCCCAACCCATGGGATAGTACTGCTAATATTCAGAGTAGATCTTTCCAACTTTGTTAATTCTCTATGAAATGCTCTCATGGACAGATACATGTAAAGGTGTGCCCACTAATGTCCTATGTGTTTCTTCTTAATCCAATCAAATTAACAAAACCATCCTTATGTTTCAATATTCATTAAATCATGAATTTTAAATATGTGCAATCACTGTATATTATTTACAACCCAATAAATCTGCTTTGAAAATATAAGTAATATACATACACACACTAGCCTAAAAAGAGTCCATAATATCACAGCAATATTATTTTAAGAACCAGAAAATAGAAACAATCCAAGTATCTATGAATTTATAAATAGATAAATAAAACTTTATATATTTATTTTGATTAATTCTACTTAGTAATAAAAGTAATAAAATGTTGATACATGTAGTATCCATGCCTAGGTCCTGATGAATACTCACAGAGAGGCTAAAAGGACCAAATGTTTGCACTTCTGTTATTCAGTTCTCATTTATTTGGGGTGGGGGGTTGAGGTAGGACCTGTAATTCACTATGTAGTCTTAGGCTAGCCTCAAACTTATGGCAATCCTCCTACTTCTACCTCCCAAGTGCTGGGATTAAATCCATGCACCACCACATCTGGCTCTATTGTTCAGTTCTATACAAACAAAGGAGAAAGTATAAAACAGAATTATAAGTGGCAGGTGTAAGAGTTGAAATAATAAGCCTGGGCTTGGTGGATCATACCTATAAACCCAGAATTTGGGAGGCTGAGGTAGAAGATTGCTGTGAATTTGAGGCCAGCCTGGGCTACAGAGTGAGTTCTAGGTCAACCTGGGCTTGAATGAGACCTGCTTAAAAATAAATAAATAAATAAAAGAGTTACCCTGGCATGGTGGTGCATGCCTTTAATTCTAGCACTTGGCAGAGGTAGGAGGATTATCATGAGTTCAAGGCCACGCTAAGACTACATAGTGAATTCCAGGTCAGGCTCGACTAGAATGAAACCCTACCTCCAAGAAATATTTTAAAAAAAAGAGTTAAAGTAATGCAACAACTCAGAGACCATCTTCAAAAGTTAGAAGCATATTTTCTTTCTTATCTGAGATTCAAGACTGTCTCTTAACTATAAAATCAAAACAAGTTACATACTTCCAACATATAATGGCACAGAACAAACATTTCCATTGCAGTAAGGCATAATAAGGAGAGTCTGAACCAATGTAAAATCAATAACCGTTAGATAAATATCAACATCTGAAATTCAAGTATGACATCTATAACCAGAGACAATAGTCTATATTTTCTATTTCCACCCCTCCAGGTACACTGAGTAGGCAGGGAAAAACTTCCATCCTAAGCCAACAGTGTTCCATGGAAACCTTTGCAAAGTCTTAGTATTTCCAACTTATACCTCTATTCCATTTTTGTGTCTCCACTGCAAACCATGGTTTATCTTACAATGGCCTCTTAGGGCTTGGGCAGCAAAATGCAGCCAGCCTTTATGCCACTAGCTCAGTCCCAACAAAGTTTTCTGCTGTCTTTCCTTCCCCTTTGAAAGTTCATAAGCCAACACACTTCTTTCTGTACTTAGCATTTTTACACTGACACCAGAATAGGCCATAAAATCTGACTCACTGCTCCGTATGGCCTCTGCAGTCCCATGTATAAAAACCGTCAACATTCGTGCACCACACAAGTTCCAAAAGATCAAAATCTACGTGGTCAGATTCATCCTAGCAACACCTCAACTCTCTGGTACCAAATTCTGTTGTAGTCAGCACCATGTTCCTGGGACAAAATTCCAAACAAACACAGTTTATGGGAGGAAGAGATTTGTTTAAGCCTTAGAGATCCAGAAGAAACTCCCTTCAGTGGTAGAAGAAGCTGCTTATTGCCATAGATGCAAAAGCAGAGAAACACCTGCAGCACGACACCAGTACCAGCAAACACAGGATACCAGCAGAGCCCAAACTCTTCTCTGCATACCTTTGGGCTAAATTCAGATCTGCCACCAGTGACACCCACCCCCCAGTGACATGCCCCCTTGTAGCAGGAGTCTGTCTGATAGGGCCTAAAGCTGCAACCTCAATTGTAATAAACTACCTGAGTCTATGGGGCCATACATACATTCAACCAACCATGCAAGTCATTTTCTGACATGACATAAAGAAAGTAGCATTTTACTTCTGAGGTTTTCCCTCCAAACTCCCTCACAGGGTAACCATGAGAAAGCCTTCAGATAAACCTTCAGAATAGTGCTCCTTAACAACAAGGAGGTAAATGAAAATAAGAAAGATTGCCTGATGGGAGAGAGAGAAATCACCAGTGGAGATACTCTACAGTAGACATTGCAAGCGTTAAATTTTGACGGCCAAGCCAAATGAGCCAAGGGGTGCAATAGTGGCATGTCTGTTATGGAGGAAACCAAGTGCTCTCTAATTGGAATGGAGGCCCACTCCATGTGAGGGAATACATGCATGATAATTAAACATATGACAGGGGTAGTCATGAGCCCTAGGGGGTATAATGTCTGCTGGAGTCTGGCTAAATGTATATAGTACGTTCACCAAACTGTCTGGAAAGTGCTTCTCTTAATGTTCATACCCATATATTAATGCTACTTTTGCTTTTGGTTAGAGAAGCTTCTCTTTTCTGATGGTGGTGACCTTAGGATGACTCAGAAGATACCACAGTGCTGAGAAGAAGTGACAGAGGAGTGCTCAGCATTGAACCATCTCTATCACACCTTCCAAGGCCCAGGGTCCATTGCAGAAGAGGTGGCAAAAAGAATCTAAGAGCCAAAGGAAGGGTAGGACTCCTCTATACACAAAATGGCCTGGATATCCATGACCTCACAGTGCCTGACACTACCTACACAAGACCATTATAATAGGAGGAAAAGATGATGGCATCAAAATAAAAGAGAGATTGATTGAGAGAGGAAAACATATGATGGAGAGTGGAATTGCAAAGGGAAAAGTGGGAGGAGGGAGGGAATTACCATGGGTTATTATTGTCTATAATTATGGGAATTGTCAATTTTTTTAATTTTTTATTTATTTATTTGAGAGTGACAGACACAGAGAGAAAGACAGATAGAGGGAGAGAGAGAGAATGGGCGCGCCAGGGCTTCCAGCCTCTGCAAACGAACTCCAGACGTGTGCACCCCCTTGTGCATCTGGCTAACGTGGGACCTGGGGAACCGAGCCTCGAACTGGGGTCCTTAGGCTTCACAGGCAAGCGCTTAACCGCTAAGCCATCTCTCCAGCCCAAGTGAATTGTCAATTTTTAAAAAAAGCTTATTGAAAAAAAAAAAAGCCTGCCTGAAAGAATCCTTCATAGCCACTAGAAGCAAAATGATGCATGACAGCTAAATGTGACATATATTCTTGGATGGAGTCCTAAAAGAGAAAAAGGCCAGTAAGTATGAAGTACTAAATATGAATCAAGTATAGGCTCTAGTTCATAATAATAGATCAATATTGGTTCATTGATCATTATAAATGTATCATACTCGTGTATTTTGTTAATAGGGGAAACCACATATAAATGTATGAAAAAATCAACTATCTCTAAAATTTCCCTGTAGTTCAAAAAAAAAAAACTGTAGTTTTAAGAAATAATGTGTATTTAGCCAGGCATGGTGGCACACACCTTTAATCCTAGCACTTGGGAGGCAGAGGTAGGAGGATCATTGTGAGTTAGAGATCAGCATTTACTTAGGACAGTACTTAATGCAGATAGGAAGCACGTTGGACTTACAGGGCTGACTCATCCTGTGGTTTACTTTATGATCTTAGCAAATCATTCATACTCTCTAGATATCTGTCACTCACCTTATACTTCATAAACTGTCAGACCTGAAGTCTAAAGTTTTACAAATCCATGACCCTATTTTTTAACCATATCTGACTAAAGTCCAGTGGGAAAAGGAAGAAGCATTCAAATCATCAATGCTTAATGAAACTTCCATTTTACCAAAAAGAGAGTTTTGAAAAGCACATTATTTCATTATGATATTTTCACACAGAATTTATGAACAAACTAAAGGGAGAACTCAGTAACTGTCCCTCAGAATTGATTTCATTTAAACTTATGTCATCCATTAGTTTTCTATATGGAAATGCATAATTTGCATATATTTTGAAAACCTTCAGTGTTATTTTAACTTCCTAATGTTAGAACTTTTGGGGAACCTCACTAATATTAGTGTTTACTAAATAGTTTTGATTTTTCTAAAACAAAATGAAACTTTTAAGTTCAGCATCCACAAAGAGTATTTAATGCATTAACCTTGTGAAGTTTAAATGACAGCAATAAACAAACCAGAGCATCTTCCAGTCATTGAATATTTGTAAATATACCATAAATATCAGTAAAGTTTAAGGGGAAAACATTTTGCCTAATGCCAAAATAATTTTGTATGTGTTTTATAATAACAAGTAAGTTCTAGAAGTTTTCTGATTTTAATATTTTATTTTTTAATATTTTATTTATTTATGAAACAGAGACAGAGAGAATAGGCACACTAGAACCCCAAGCCAGTGCAAACAAACTCCAGACACATGCGCCCCCAGGTGCATCTGGCATACATAGGTGCTGGGGAATAGAACCTGGGTTCTTAGACTTCACAGGCAAGCACCTTAAACACTAAGCAATCTCTCCAGCACTCTTTTTGGTTTTTGTCTTTGTTTTCAAGGAAGGGAATAGTTCTAGTGCAGGATGACCTGAAATTAGTCTCAGGCTGGCCTTGAACTCACTGCAGTCCTCCTACTTCAACCTCCAGAGTGTTGGGATTAAAGGCATGTGCCACCATGGCCTAAGGTTCTAGAAGTTTTATCTTCAAACAGCTAGCTGTCTGTGATGTCAGACCGTATGAGGTACTCACTGTATGTCCATTCTGTTAAAAGGTTTGATTTGGGCTGGAGAGATGGCTTAGTGATTAAGGAGCTTGCCTGCAAAGTCTAAGGAGCCATATTCAACTCTTCAGATCCCATGTAAGCCAAATGCACAAGATGATGTAAATGTGCAAGGTCACATATGCACACATGTCTGGAGTTGATTGTAGTGGCTGGAGATCCTAGAAAGCCAATTCTTTCTCTCTCTCTTTCTCTTTGTCTCTCTCTCCATTCCTCTCTCTCTTGCATAAAAAAGGCCAGTCTGTGGGCTTGCCTCAAAAAAATGTTTATTTTTCATTTTGACAGTAATATAAGCTCAAACAACTGAGGCTTGCTTTAGTCTGAAAGATCAAGGTTATGATAACCCTACAATCTAAAGAGTACAATACTATTTACTACGTAGGTTTGCTTTGTATGCTTAAAAATATATATATGCCCTATGCTTTCAATACTGGGAAGGCTGAAGGAAGAGAAAAGAGGATCCAGAGTTTGGATTACATAGTAAGACCTCAGGACCTTGTTTAAAAGTATCTTCCACATACTTTTTTTGAGGCAGGGTCTCTAGCCTGGCTGGCCTCAAACTCACAGCTATCTTCCTACCTCTGCCTCTGAGTGCTGGGATTAAGGGTGTGCACCACCACACTCAGCTTCTTCCAGATACTTTTAAGGAAATCTTATCATCCAGAATTTTGGTGCCTGGCATGATGGTACACACCTTTAATTCCAGTACTGGGAGGCTGAAGTAGGAGGACTGCCATGAGCTCAAGGCCATCCTGAGACTACATAGTGAATTCCAGGTTAGCCTGGGCTAGAGTGATACCCAACCTCAAAAAAAAAAAAAAAAAAAAAGAGTGGGTGGGTGGTGGCTGGAGAGATGGCTTAGCAGTTAAGGCATTTGCCTGCAAAGCCTAAGGATCCATGTTCAACTCTCCAGATCCCTTGTAAGCCAAAAGCATAAAGGTAGGCAAGTGCAAGGTCACATATGCTCTCTAGGTGGCACAAACCTCTGGAGTTCAATTTCAGTAGCTGAGGCCCTGGTGCATCAATTCTCTCTCTCTCTCTCTCTCCCTCTATCTCTCTAAAATAAATAAATAAAAGAGTTTTGAGGTTTATTATTGCTAACATTATAAAGTAGTTCAGTTGGTATGGCACTCACCTAACACCTATGAAGCCCTTGGTTTGATAATCAGCAACAGCGTAAACACTGTAAAATTACAGGTTTTTTGTCATATTATTTGTTCCTACATCTCCCAAGATTGTGATCTTTCCATTAGTTTAAGTGTGCTTAAATTTCTTCAAAATTTTACAGTGAAACAAATGTGTCTGTGTGGCTTATTTTTAAGAACCTATTTTCTTTTTTTTTTTTAATTTTTTTGTTTACTTTTATTTGAGAGCGACAGACAGAGAAAGAGGGAGGGAGGGAGAGAGAGAGAGAGAGACAGAGAATAGGCGCGCCAGGGCCTCCAGCCACTACAAACGAACTCCAGAAACGTCGCCCCCTTGTGCATCTGGCTACCGTGGGTCCTGGGGAATCGAGCCTTGAACCGGGGTCCTCAGGCTTCACAGGCAAGCACTTAGCCACTAAGCCATCTCTCCAGCCCAGAACCTATTTTCTTAATCGACTAAGTTGGTGTCAAGGTGCTTTATATTCATAATTAATAATAGGGGTAAAAAACAGTAGAGGAGCCATCCTATTTGACACCCTTCAAACGTACTTTGAACTTTGTTAGTTTAGTGTCAGTTGCTGACTGCTTAGATTGGAAAACTCCTTGAATCTAACCATAACAACCAGTTGAAATTCCACAGTACCTTGAACTTCAAAACATGTCAGAAGAATCACTGCAGGAAAGAAGATTGCACAGTGAAATGATGCCTTGAATAAGAGGTTGTATATGGTGAAAAGAAAATACAAACCCTAGGTAAACAGTAAATCTAAAAGTCATTCCTGTCTAAAGAAGTTTAAAACTATGCTTCTCCCTTTCAGAATCCTTTCATTACAAGCTTCTCTCTCTTTCTCTCTCTCTTCTAGTTCAAAAATCTTGCTCACCATGCTTTTAAAGTTATTCTTTAAAATATTAGGCCAGATGAGCTAATTTCAGATGGCTTATTTACTTGCTCATGGATTTATACACCACCTGTTTTTGCTTTTTCTACAGATGCAATGTCAACCTCTGGGACAACATTCCACCTTTTCCACCTTTCTCATTCTGCCACACAAGTGGTAAATAACATTACCCAGTAAAATTTAGCATTTCCCCAAATGTGTAGGATACAAAAAATGTATTCATTCGTGTAAGATATAAAAATGTACGCTCACACTTCTGAAATCAACAGCCAGCCATTTCACACTTGGGCCAAAGGCAAACAAACATAATTCTCACTGGCAGCTGGACAACATTCCAAGCTGCCACCACATTAATTAACTCACCTCAATCAGATTCCACTTCA
Source organism: Jaculus jaculus (assembly GCF_020740685.1). NCBI lineage: Eukaryota > Metazoa > Chordata > Mammalia > Rodentia > Dipodidae > Jaculus > Jaculus jaculus. Next base: position 169,783,578 of record NC_059103.1, on the reverse strand, counting down.
ACTCGCACAGCTTGCTGCCAAGACTCCTAGCAATAAATTGTTAGGTTAAATACTGAACAAGGTAGGGAAATACCACATGGAATGTTGTTATAGAGGGTGGGATATTCTTGTTTAACACTAGTAGCAGGGTTTTCCAGTTGCTTTTATTATTATTGTTGTTGTTGTGTGATTTTAAAATGAGTGTATGTTCTTGCTAAAAACTGATTCTGTAGGCCTTATTATAAAGAGTAGAATAATGACAAGATAACAAAATAACTTCGTCCACAAGCTTCTGTAGTCAATATTCCCAAAATTTGAAGTCAGTAACTGATTTAACAAGCACTAGGAGCTTGTTTATGGCAAATTATGGGTATTAAGTCTGTGGGGAGTATCACTGAACGAAGAACTCAAATTCCCTTTTCATTGCCATCTCTGGGAATTTACAAATAAATGCAAACTACTTATAGTTGAAAACTTTCTAACTTGGGAGTCAAGATTTGAGTTAGAGTGTATTTTATACCACTCACCCACTGACTAATTTGACTAAACCACTCGACTTTTCACATATTATTTTGTCACCTGTCATATGAAGGAATTTGACTAGATAAAACCTCAATGCATCAATTAGAGAATTTATTAAAATACAAATTCTTTGATTCCATCCTTAGAGTTTGAAAATTATTAGTTTTGCTTTGAAGCCAATTGTGTGTATTTTAAAAATATTTTTATTTATTTATTTGTGAAAGAGACAGAGAAAGAAAGAGAGAGAGCAAGAAAGAGAAAGAGAAAGAGAAAAGAAGGAAGGAAGGGAGGGAGGGAGGGAGGGAGGGAGGGAGGGAGGGAGGGAGGGAGGGAGCATGGGCACAGCAGGACCTCCTGCCACTGCAAATGAACTCCAGATGCATGTGCCACTTTGTGAGTCTGGCTTTAGAATTGAATCCAGAACATCAGGCTGTGCGAACAAGTGCCTTTAACTGCTAAGCCATCTCTCCAGCCCCAAAAGTATGTGCTTCTAAGCAAGTGCCTTTAACTGCTGAGGCATTTCCCCAATCCTTAGTGCATATTTATTTATTTTTTAAAATATTTTTATTAATTAGTTTTGTACCTTAGTGTGTATTTGTAATAAGAAACTCTTTTGCAGCTATAAGACCACACTTTGAGAAATATGGGAAGCCAGGCATGGTGGCTTTCACCCCACCACTGAGGAGGCTAAGGTAGAAGGATGCCATGAATTGAAGGCCAGCTTGGGCTATAGAGTGAGTTCCAGGTCAACCTGGGCTACAGTGAGACTCTACCTGAAAAACAAAGAGAGAGAGAGCGAGAATATAGGATTACATACATACTAAGACCCCCTTACCTTTGGCAGTAGTTCTTCTATTATTGGTCCATATCATTGCTTTTACAACTAGTGTAAGTTTGAAAGTGGTATAATTAGGAGTTTTAACTCAAGCCTTAGTCTGCATTGGAGAATCTAAATATCTAATTTAAAAAAATGGAATAAGCCAGACGTGGTGGCACATGCCTTTAATCCCAGCACTCAGGAGTCAGAGGTAGGAGGATCACTGAGAGTTTGAGGCCACCCTGAGACTACATAGTGAATTCCAGGTTAGCCTGGGCTAGAGTGAGACCCTACCTTGGGGAGAAAAAAAAAAAGATGACTACAGATTCATATATTTTCTTGGGCCATGAGATAGGGATGATAACTGACTACTTTCTATATAAATCCTGCATATAGGAAGGCTCCAAATTTAGGTAAATAAAAATATTCAATGCTACCCTGAAGATCAACCTTATTCATATATTTGTTTCACATACATAGTGCTTGGACTGAAACCCAGGGCCTTGTCCATGCTGGGCATTCTTCCACTGCGCTGTAACCCCTGCTCCTTGTTCATATTCTTGTTTTGTTTTGTTTTGGTTTGGTTTGGTTTGGTTTTCGAGGTGGATCTCACTACTCTAGACCAGGCTGACCTGGAATTCACTATATAGTCTCAGGATGGCCTCAGTGACCCTCCTACCTCTGCCTCCCAAGTGCTGAGATTAAAGGCATGTGCCACTATACCTGACCTTATTCATACTTTTATGTGTGTGGTATGCATACATATGTGTGAGCACGTGTGTGCATATGCCTGAGGTGGCCAGAAGTGGATGTGTGATGTCTTTTGATCTTCACTTTATTTTTGAGACAAAGAATCTCCCTTGAACTCAGAGCTCACCAACTTGACTAGATTAGCTCGTCAGTTTACCCTGGGAATGCCATCATTACCTCCCAAGTGCTGCAATCACAGGTGGACTGCTGCACATGCCTGGCACTTACATAAGTGCTGAGGATCCAAACTGAGGCCCTCACACTTGTGTAGCAAGCATTTTACTGATAAGGCCATCTTCCTAGCTGCCCTTGCTCGTACTTTTGGTCATTCACCCAGCAGATGTCTCTCTTTTGCTTGAAGAGGATGGCAATACAAGCCTTTTTTTTTTTTTTTAATTTTTATTTTGCTTCTTGGATATGAGATATGTACTGATCCATTTTTCAATTCTAGAAATCAAAGTGCCAGGTGTGGTGGCACATACCTCGAATCAAAGAACTTGGGATTCAGGGCCAGGAGGATCTCAAATTGGGGCCAGCTTGGACTATACAGTGAAACTGTATCTCAAAAAAGCCTAAGAAATTTTTAAAAAATGTATACTTGTCAATAAGACTAAAAAGAATAGGAACTTATGGAAATCTTCAATAGCTTCTTAATGACTAAATAAGGAAAACTCTGATTAGTATTCATTATTTCAAACTAAAGCTGATAGTTTTATGCTAATGCATCTTCTTTCATTTGACCCTCTTATACTGAAGAAAAAGCCAGTGAGACATTTGTCTGGCATACACTTAAGCTGGGAAAGAACATCCTTTGCTGATCCACATAAAATACTTTGCAACACAGACTTTTCTCGTCATTTTACAAACATACTAAATTGAGGCCTCAAAAACAGACGCTGTTATTTTTCGCTCCTTGAAGCTATGAGATCACCTTCATTCTTAGCCACTGGAGGATTTAAAGAAAAGAAAAAGGGAACTGCATTGGCTGTTGAACTGCTCATTCTGCACCGAAGAAACCTGATTCTCTGTGACTGAGTCAGTTCCAAGCTGTTCAACCTATCACAAACACCTCCAAGTTCTCATGATACTCTCCAGAGTCTGGACGGCCAGCTGCATTCTCCTTGGCTTTTAAACGCATGCCCTTTACTTAGTAGATGCTCAATAAAGGCATTTGAATATCTTCTGGAAGAAGAGGCATCCTGCTGCAGACTTCCTCATCCCCTGCAGGTGGTGCTGGCAGACAGGCTCTCTGTTTACTTACTTAATCATAATTATTTGAGCTTGTAAAGACAGTCCAAGTATTTGGTTTAAAGCTTCTGTGATTATCTAAATTATTTCCCTTTGCTCTAGTTGTTGAATCATAGAGGAAAGCAAATGATGAAAAAGGGAGAAAAGATATTGAAATAACTGATAATATCTACCAGGCTCCTCCTTAGTGGAAAGATGCTGGGTAGACTTTAGAGGAAAGAGATTTCACACACATTTACATTCAAGAGCAGAAATGTATTCAAATTATCCTCTGGTACCAAATGCTTAGTCCTCAAAGATACTGGATTAATGCATGTGTTGGATCTGTCATTTTGTACTTCTCACTGTGGCAAGATATCACTGGTGATTGGCATCTGGGGCTTCATTTAAAGATTTTTCCACCCATCCTACCAACTGACCTCCACCCCCCCATCAAAATTATTAGCCTTCTCCATGTTCTTTGAGATTAATGAATGTATTACATATGTTTTAAATATTTGAATCTTCCACTCAATTAAGAATTCATCTCTACCGGGAGTGGCGGTGCATGCCTTTAATCCCAGCACTTGGGAGGCAGAGGTAGGAGGATCACCACAAATTCGAGGCCACCCTGAGACTACATAGTGAATTCCAAGTCAGCCTGAAATTTTGAGGCCCTACCTCAAAAAACCAAAAAAGAAAGAAAGAAAGAAAGAAAGAAAGAAAGAAAGAAAGAAAGAAAGAAAGAAAGAACTCATCTTTAGAGTACTGGTGTACACCTTGCTTCTTGGAATGTAGTAAGTACTAACTAAGATTAACAAAAATGCTGTCAATAACAATACTGCCAGCCATACAGTTTTATAACTGCCAGGGACCAATTATGTATTTTTATTTTATTCTTCGTGCCTTGAAGCTTTCAGAATCTTAAGTAAAGGTCAGTGAAGATGATCACAAGTAAGGATGCTGAGATTTTTTTAATTGACATATTATTATTTCCCAACTTACTTTTTAAAGCAATATCTCCTCTACACCTCTCCCCATATAAATCTTTCACAATTACCATGTCTGTCTGTCTGTCTCTCTTTGTCTCTCCATCTCTCTATGATATACTTTTTATTATTCTGCTATCCACTTCCCTCTATTTTGCCTTCAGTCTTCAATTTAAAAATATTTTATTTATTTGAGGTGGGGAGAGAGAGAGAATGGGCACGCCAGGGCCTATAGCCACTGCAAATAAACTCCAGACACCTCCGCCACATAGTGGGCATGTGGACCTTGTACTTGCCTCACCTTTGTGTGTCTGGCTAATATGGGATCTGGAGAGTAGAATGTGGGTCCTTAGGCTTTGCAGGTAAGCGCCTTAACTGCTAAGCCATTTCTTCAGTCAAGTATTATTTCTTATACATACCATTTTATTACAATGTTGTTTCTACTTTACTGACTTTCATATGGTGTCATAAGAGAACTGAAGGGCTTGGCAAAGTTATTTTCAGTAAGTGGATATCAGATACATCAGTGTTCATTTTATTTTTTTCAATTAAATATATGCATATAACTCCTTATATGGACAACTGTATAATAAATTTCTGTAATAAATTTCTATAATAAATTTTATAAAAGAATATGAGCATTCTCCCTATCATTGCATATTCATTATCTTACTTAACTCTGCAATAATCCATTATATAACATAGTTGAACTATATTTAACTTTGCTCTTAGATATTGAAATTATCCTAATTTTTTATACTACCAGTGATGCTTGGACTTTCTTTCTTATATGTACATTTTGCATCCATTAATGATGAATTCTTCAGAATAAATGCCTGGAGGGGAATTAAAAAGGTGAGATGTGATGTGTAAACAAACACTTTAATCTAAAATTACAATCATCTTTTGAAATCATGTTCCTACATGCACACATTCACACACATGCTCTCTTCTATTAAACAAGGAAAAATAGGTAACAACACCTTTTTATCATTCCTCATTCTGATTATTGACCTCTAGCATTTGGTTTTCTTCCTCAAACTGAAGAGTTAAGAATCATCATTTTGTGTGTGTGTGTGGTTGTGGTGTGTATGTGCATGTGCCTGCACCAGTGTTATGTGTGGTTTGTTTGTACATGTGTGGTGTGGTGTATGAACATGTGTATGCAGGTGCATACCGCATGCCCACATGTTCCAAGGCCAGAGGAGGATGCCAATGTCCTCTCTTATGGCTTTTTAACTTCATTTTCTTGAGATAGAGTCTCTTACTGAACCTGGACCTCACACTGATTCCATTCCTTCTTCCTCCATTAGATTGGTTGACCAGTAAACCCCAAGGATCTTTCTGTCTCTACCCCCTTAACAATTGGGTTATGAGTGAGTGAGTGCAGCCATACCCCGCTTTTTATGTGGATGCTGGGGACTGGATTCAAGTTTTCATGCAAGTACTCTTTGCCACAGAACCATCATCTCAGCTCCTAAATCCCTTTTGTTAGGAAGCCAGGCATGTATCTATGCCTGTAGTTCCAGTAGGAGGTGAAAGCAAGAAGATCAGGAGTTCAAGGTCAGTCTCCACTACATAGTGAGTTTATTATTTTTAAATTTTTTTCTGTTTTATTTATTTGAGAGGGACATACAGAGAGAGAATGAGGCCGATAGAGATAGAGAAGAAAGAATGGGCATGCCAGGGCCCCCAGCCACTGCAAACGAACTCAGACACATGCGCCCCCTTGTGCATCTGGCTAATGTGGGTCCTGGTGAATCGAGCCTCGAACCGGGGTCCTTAGGCTTCACAGGCGAGCGCTTAGCCACTAAGCCATCTCTCCAGCCCTACATAGTAAGTTTATAGCCAACCTAACTATAAGAGACTCTGTCTCAAAAACAAAACAAAACAACAACAACAAAGAATCTCCTTCCTTCCTTTCTTCCTTTCTTCCTTTCTTCCTTTCTTCCTTCCTTCCTTCCTTCCTTCCTTCCTTCCTTCCTTCCTTCCTTCCTTCCTTCCTTCCTTCCTTCCTTTCTTTCTTTCTTTCTGGTTTGGTTTTTCAAGGTAGGGTCTCACTCTCTAGCCCAGGCTGACCTGGAATTCACTATGTAATCTCAGGGTGGCCTTGAACTCATGGTGATCCTCCTCCTACCTCTATCTCTGAAGTGCTGGGATTAGAGGCATGCACCACCACACCCGGCCTAGAATCTCCTTTCTTGAATTTCCCAAGCTGGAGCTTCAGGTTGCCTTTTTCTCATGAAATTTTTGGCATTTCACATTTCTAACTGTGCCAAGGATATCTCCAGATATTTTTATTTGGCTATTTCATTTAAAAGTCTAAATTCAGCCTACCTGTTAATTGCCAAGAATTTAATCTGACAAAGAAAAAGCTCATCAAATCTTAAGTAGGTTCTGTTTAAATGAGACTTGAATCAGTTTCTTCTTACTCTAAAATAATACATTCCTAATGGTTCTCTGGGCTAACTTAGCTTTAGACTAGTAGAATCATCATCTCTATGGTGGGTTAAAATTGACTTTAATTGGCTTCCTTGTGTCATTATTCTTAATCCTTTTAGAGTATGCTACAGATAATGGTGATAGTGGCTTTTTACATTGCAAATTTTTCCTCAAGCACCTATCAAGAACCAATAAAATATCACATACCAAACTTTTAATAATATTTAGTTAAGGACGGTGTTATTCTTAAAAACACAGAACCATGTGAAATAAATAAGTGGGGCACTGAGTGAGTTAGACCAGACAACATTTCCACACTTCTGATTCATCCTGGATTGTACAGGCTGTTCACTAATCTCTCATTCCCTCCCATTCAACAATAGCTTCCAGTGTAGTAACTGTTTTCTCATTGCTAGAATTGCTGAACCAGAAGCAGATTATGGAAGGTAAAGGTTTATTTTGGCTTTTAGTTTTGAGAAGTTTAATCATGGCAGAGAAAGCATGCAAAAGAAGACAGCATCTTCATAAGAGCAGGGAGGAAGTAGCAAGTGTGAACTATGAACACCCAGTAGGGGTGAACTAGTAAACCTCAAGGCTTGTCCCAAGTGACACACTTTTCCCAGCAAGGCTCCACCAGCTGGAGATTAACTATAAAGCTTAATCACAAACACAAGAGGCTATGAGGGACATTTTACATTCAAACCACCAGATCTAGACAATTTTTCTTTGTCTTCTCGCTTTCCTAGTAGCTATCTTCCCAGAACTCTGAAATAATTGAGGATGAGAATAGGATCTAGTTAAAAATCTCTCTCTCTCTCTCTCTCTCTCTCTCTCTCTCTCTCTCTCTCTCTCTCTCTCTTTCTCCCTCCCTTCACACATTCTAGATAATTTCAGATTTCCTAAATCAAATTATTCACATTAGCCCCATTCTTGACTCCTGCTCCTCCCTTTTTTTGTTGATTCTTTGAGGTATGGTCTCACTCTAGCACAGGCTGACCTCTCTCTATAGTCCCAGGCTAACCTCGAACTTACAGTGATCCATCTACCTCTGCCTCACAAGTGCTGGAAGTAAAGTCATACATCACCATGCCCAACCCATTTTTAAACCTTAAAAAAAAAAACAAAAAAAAACTTTTATTTTATTTACTTCTTTGAGAGAAAAAGAGGCCGAGAGAGAGAGAATGGGTACTCCAGGGCCTCCAGACACTGCAAATTCCAGACACATGTGCCACCTTGTGCATATAGCTTATGTGGATACTGGGCATTGAAAGCTGGATCCTTAGGCTTCACAAGCAAACATGTTAACCGCTAAACCATCTCTCCAGCCCCCAAGCCAGTTTTAATTTTAAAGCACAAACTTCAATGTAGTATAGGTATTATATTACATCTTTAGAGTGGTAAAGTGCTTAAATGATGACGAGCATGTAAAATTTCTTTCTATCCTTAAAACATTAGGTGTTAGAGAGTCTCATCAAAGATAATAAAATAATCTTAAAAGACATTTCAGTTAGGGCTGAAGGGATAGCTTAGCAATTAAGGCATTTGCCTGCAAAGCCAAAGGACCCAGGTTCAATTCCCCAGAACCCACATTAGACAGATGCACAAGGGGCACAAGCGTCTGGAGTTCCTTTGCAATGGCTGGAGGCCCTGGCATGCCCATTTTCTCTCCGTCTCTCTCTCCCTCTTTCTCTAGTAAATAAATAAATAAATAACATTTCAGTTAATCTACACTACAATTCTTAATGCAGAGTTAGCATTACCATCATCTTTTCTGTATCTACATTACAGATCCCTAAGAACAAATATGGTGTCTTTTTTAAATGTCCTGTTCTATTCTATTATGGATAGTGGAGGCCTTATGAGGCCATTTCACTCCATGATGAGCTGACAGTTAAGCGTTGTTGGGAGATAGAGTCATTCTCTTCCATGGCATAGCCACTAGTAAGTGAGGCAGTAGGACTGAGAGGGTAAGGGAGAATATGGGGGACATATAATTAAAACACGATAGAAATATATGTGTAAAAATGTCAAAAACAAATAACAGAAAAAACATGCATAGTTCTCCCAAATATATCAATAACATGGCATTTTTGAGGCAGTGAACATATTTTTCATTAAAAGTTTGCATCTTCCTCAATAGGAAGACACATAAAGGACACACTATGCATTATGGATCTGCTGATTATATGTAATACTTTTATCACAGCCAAATGATCTCTTCAGCTAGGTGTGGTGGCACATGCCTTTATTCCCAGCTCTCGGGAGTAAGAGGTAGGAGGATCACCATGAATTCAAGGTCACCCTGAAACTACATAGTGAAGTCCAGGTCAGCCTGGGCTAGAGCAAGACTCCACCTTGAAAAACCAAAAAAAGGGGAGAGGGGCTGGAGAGATGGCTTAGTGGTTAAGCGCTTGCCTGTGAAGCCTAAGTACCCTGGTTCGAGGCTCAATTCCCCAGGACCCACATTAGTCAGATGCACAAAACAGATGCACAAAGGGGTGCATGCGTCTTGAGTTCATTTGCAGCAGCTGGAGGCCCTGGTGCGCCCATTCTCTCTCTCTCCCTATCTGCCTTTCTCTCTGTGTCTGTTGCTCTCAAACAAATACATAAAAATAATGCAAAAAAATTTTAAAAAGAGGCTTTGTCTCCCAAAATTTAAACTTTGCTGATAATATTGCATGGTCTAGGCTTACACTGTCCAACAGATAACATGCTATTCATATATGGCTATCTAAATTTAAGGTTTTTAAATTTTTTTTTAATTTTATTTATTTATTTGAGAGTGATAGAGAGAAAGAGGCAGATATATAGAGAGAATGGGAACACCAGGGCCTCCAGCCACTGCAAACAAATTCCAGATGTACGCCCCCTTGTGCATCTGGCTAACGTGGGTACTGGGGAATTGAGCCACAAACTGGGGTCTTTAGGCTTCACAGGCAAGTGCTAAACCACTAAGCCATCTCTCCAGCCCTAAATTTAAGTTTTAAAAAATATTTTATTTAGTTATTTAAGAGAAAGATAGGCAGATAAAGAGATAATGGGTGCACCAGCTGCCACTGCAAAGGAACTCCAGACACATGGGCTACCTTGTGCATCTGGCTTATGTAGGTACTGGAGAATTGAACCTGGGTCCTTAGGCTTCATAGGCAAATACCTTAATCACTAAACCATCTCTCCAGCCCTAAATTTAATTTTAATTAATTAAGTTGAAATATAAGAATAAATGTGTCCTATTAACTATTCCAGATATATTAATATAGAGTCTAAAAAGATTTTTGGTGTGCATGGGCAGGGCACATGTAATGATGCACATGCAGAGATAACCTTAGTGTCAGTTCTAGCCTTCCATCTTGTTTGAGACAGGGCCTCTCTTTTTGCCAGTGAAAACAGAAAATTAATTGGCCCACAAGCTTCTGTATTTTCCTGACTCAGCCCTCTATTGCCATAGGCACATTAGGTATTATAGACATATGTACCACTATGTCAGGGTTTATGTGGGTTCTAGAGATCTGGCCTCAGGCTTGGTTTAACTATTAAGCCATCTTCCCAGCCATGTTCTCTTTTATAATAAGGTGGTAAAAGGAGTTTAATATGTTCCTAATGAAGTTACTGAAAAAAAATCTGCACTGAACAACTCTTCAAAAATGCACTAGAGAACTGTTTCAACTCACATAAATTATATTTCTTTTGCTCGTCTTATAAATTGGGAAGTGCAGTGAACCCTTCAAAATGTACTAGAACCTCATTTCTGTTTTCACATGCTTACATCCCATAAATCCTAGGGAAATTCTCCCAGAAATTTATGGGAACTGAGTCAAATTCTATGTGAGTGAGTGAAAGTAAAGGTTAGTATTAATATGTTTCCTTAAATGTGTTTAAATTCTGTTTTAAAAATTCTTTGAGTGGTCAAACTTCATGAAATGTAGAACTTTAGAAAACTGGCTGAATAAAAGCAACCTTTTTCCTATTGTCATCTTTCCAAAAATGTGGACAGTCAGAGCATTCCTATTGTCATCTTTCCAAGAATGTGGACACTCAGAGCATTCTAACATATCCCCTGCCAAAGGCTTTTGGAGAATGGCTACAGTGTGACGTCGTTCTGAAGCTGGGACAAGTTGGCTGTATTTACTTTCTGTTGTCAGCATACACTGGGAAATACACCTGCTACACACCATTTATCTACTCTAAAACCATCTAAGGGCTGGGAAGATGGCTTAACGGTTAAGACAGTTGCCTGCAAAGCCAAAGTACCTTGGTCCAACATCCCCAGGACCCATGTAAGTCAGATGCACAAGGTGGCACATATATCTGGAGTTCGTTTGCAGTGGCTGGAGGCCCTAGAGTGCCCATTCTCTCCCTCTCTCTCTCTCTCTCTCTCTCTCTCTCTTTCTCTCTCTTTCAAACAAACAAACAAAAAATGTAAGTCACAGAGAGAAAATGCCCTCAATCCAGAATTCTCAAGGTGAAATGCTTTAGTTCACATTCTCATAGTGAATTTAAAATAGGAAAAAGGGGGCTGTTTAGACTATTGGATTGGCTGCCTTTTATCAATAAATCTATCAGAAACTGGGCTGGAGAGATGGCTTAGCGGTTAAGCGCTTGCCTGTGAAGCCTAAGGACCCCGGTTCGAGGCTCGGTTCCCCAGGTCCCACGTTAGCCAGATGCACAAGGGGGCGCACGCGTCTGGAATTCGTTTGCAGAGGCTGGAAGCCCTGGCGCGCCCATTCTCTCTCTCTCCCTCTATCTGTCTTTCTCTCTGTGTCTGTCTCTCTCAAATAAATAAATAAAAAAAAAAATCTATCAGAAACTTATAATATAATTTGGTGTTTTCAGTTTTCCTTTTTCTCACCACCCTTCACATCACATATAACTTTTTTTTACATAGAACTGAGAAATTTTCAGTTTAACAGATTTATAAAAATAATTTTATTTATTTATTTATTTATTTTGGTTTTTTGAGGTAAGGTCTCACTCTGGTCCAGGCTGACCTGGAATTAACTCTGTAGTCTCAGGGTGGCCTTGAACTCATGGCGATCCTCCTACCTCTGCCTCCCAAGTGCTGGGATTAAAGGTGTTCACCACCATGCCTGGCTCAATAATTTTATTTATTTGCAAGCAGAGAGAAATAGAGAGAAGAGAGACAGACAGAGAGAATGGTGTGCCATGGCCTCTAACTGCTCTAAATGAACTCCAGGTGTATGTGCCACCTTGTACATCTGGCTTTATGTGGGTCCTGGGGGACTGAACTCCAGTTGTTAGGCTTTACAGGCAAGTGCATTAACTGCTAAGCCATCTCTCTAGCCCCAGATTTTTTTATATACTTTTTAATACTTCCACAAAACCATCTAGAAGTTGTCCCCTTCTCTCAATTAGCCCAGTTTAGTGGATACTAGCCATGGGTAAATAGATAAGTGTTATGAGAGAAGCTCTGGAAAATCAAGGGGAACAAGGTCACAGCAAGATTTCCTAGAAGACATCCAGTCCCAGTCCTGAAAGGTGAGCAGTAGTTACTCAGGCAAGGAAGGGGTGAGAAAGGGATGGAAATTTTATTTATTTATTTATTTATTTGAGGGAGAGAGAGAGAGAGTGGGCACACCAGGGCCTCCAGCCACTGCAAACGAACTCCAGATGCATGCACCCCCTTGTGCATCAGGCTTATGTGGGTCCTGGGGAATGGAACCTGGGTCCTTTGGCTTTGCAGGCAAGCGCCCCAACTGCTAACTTATCTCTTCGGCCCAAAAGGACGAAATTTTAGGCAAGAAAGAACACAGAACAAACCATAGAGGCATGAAAATAGCACAGCAAATTCTGAGGATCACACACACCACTGCTAAAGCAAGGGCCAGGGTGGGAGATAAGAGCTAGGTGATTTTCTCATTTTTCTATATGTGATAGAAAGCGAGTAAAAAAATCTTTGGGCTGGAGAGATGGCTCAGCAGTTAAAGGAGCTTGCTCAAAAGCCTGACAACCTGGATTCTACATGTCTTGATTTGAAACATTGGATTCAAAGATACCTAAAAGAAGGTGACAGAAAAAAATGAGAATAATGGTAGATAAAAGGAGTGTATGAACAGTAGAAAGGGAGCATACTATAGAGGCCTGGAATGCCAACCTCAGAGGGAAAGATGGAAGAAGGTACTAAGAAAAAACAATGGTGAGATCAAAGCTCTATCTGTTACTATGTTTGGTTCTGAGCCCAACAAAATCTATGGAGGAAATCGGGAAACAAAGGGGAGCCACAAAACTGTAACTCACCCTTCTTCACTTAGCCCTGGTATGCCTAGTCCAGAAGGGCCACAGGCTCTTCACCAATGGACTTGGAATTCCCTGTCCCCAACAACTCATAGCTCCACATTCAGGAAAATATTAATTTACGCTGCAAGGCTTCTGCGGAGAAGGTATAGTTGAATTCAATTATCTATATGCATTGATAATACAAGATAATACATAGTATGTGACTTCTTTTTACTAGTAGAACAATAAAAATTTTGTAGAGAAAAATGTGCAATCCAATTCATGTATGACCAAAAACATGGAAGAAGGCTGTCTTACTAGACATTCTAAGTCTTAGATAACTTCAAATCATTATTTAATTTTGGATCTTTACCGCCTCCGTACCAAAAGCTTTTTTGTTTTGTTTTGTTTTGCCCTGGAATCCACTACGTAGTCTCAGGGTGGTCTTGAACTCATGGCAATTCTTTTACCTCTGCTTCCTGAGTGCTGGGATTAAAGGTGTGCACCACCTTGTCCAGCTTCCAAAGGCTTTTTGAAGACAAGAACAAATAAGCAAATACTCTAGAGAATGAAAACATCCTGTTTCAAAGAATAAGTTTAGTTGTCAAAGTTATTTACTTACTTATTTTGGTTTTTGAGGGAGGGTCTCATCTCACTCTAGTCTAGGCTGACCTGAAATTTACTATGTAGTAAATAGATAAGTGTTATGAGAGAAGCTCTGGAAAATCAAGGGGAACAAGGTCACAGCAAGATTTCCTAGAAGACATCCAGTCCCAGTCCTGAAAGGTGAGCAGTAGTTACTCAGGCAAGGAAGGGGTGAGAAAGGGATGGAAATTTTATTTATTTATTTATTTATTTGAGGGAGAGAGAGAGAGACTCAGATTGGCCTTGAACTCCCAGAGATCCTCCTACCTCTGCCTCTTGAGTGCTGGGATTAAAGGTGCACACCACCATGCCCTGCTCTCAAAGTTATTTTATTTATTTCTGTTGAGAGAGATAGACAGAAAGAGAGAGAGAATGGGCATGCCCGTGCCTTCAACTGCTGAAAATGAACTTGATGCATGTGCCCCTTGTGCGCATGTGCGACATTGCTGGCTTGTGTCACCAAATGCCTGGCTTACATGGAACCTGGAGATTTGAACAAGAGTTCATAGGACCCACAGGCAATGCCTTACTGCTAAGCCATCTCTCCAGCCCTCAAAAATAATGGTAATAATAATTATTATTAATTAATAATAATAATTTTTTAAACTTTTATTTTGTTCTTTTTTTCTAAGGTAGGGTCTCACTCTAGCCTAGGCTGACCTGGAATTCACTATGTAGTCTCAGGGTGGCCTCGAATTCACAGCAATCCTGCTTTACCTCTGCCTCTCAAGGGCTGGGATTAAAGGTATGCACCAGCATGCCCGGCTATTTTTCAATTTTTTGAGGTAGGGTTTCACTCTAGCTGGACATAGTGACCTGCAGTTCACTATGTAGTCTCAGAGTGACCTTAAGCTCACAGCCATCCTCCTATCTCTGCCTCCCAAGTACTGGGATTAAAGGCATGCACCACCACACCTGGCTTCAAAATTATTTTTTTATAGCAACAAATGAGAGATAAAATCAAAGGGCACCTAAAAATGAAAAGCTAAGATTTTTCAGAACCAAGAAGAATTTTCTGGTTTAAGATGGCTTGAGTTTTTTTTTTTTTTTATTAGAATCTCTATACAGAATAAACAAAAAAGAAATAGGTTCAATCTCTAGTATTTGGTGGGGGGGTTAGACATAAGAAATGGAAAGTAGAATTAAAAATTTTTAGGTAAACCAGGCATGGTGGTGCACGCCTTTAATCCCAGCACTTATGAGGCAGAGGTAGGAGGATCACTGTGAGTTCAAGGCCACCCTGACACTGCATAGTGAATTCTAGGTCATCCTACACTAGAGTGAAACCCTACCTTGAAAAACCAAAAAATAAAATAAAATACAACATATTAAATTAGGGAAAATATTATCACACACACAAAGAATAAAAGACTGATAATACAGTCAGCAAAATGCTAATAATGAACTAAGCAAACCAAACATCAAGTACTAACCTGTATCAAAGAATGCTATCATAGAATTAAAGGTCTTCATTAATGTTACAGAGCTGAGGAAACAGACAGCAATTCTCCTAAGTACATGAAGTCATTATACTGAAGGAAATGGGAAAAGCAAATGAAAAATTAACACTTGTTAAGGAGTCGGCACTTAGGTGAGAGAAAACATAAGTTAACTTCAAATTAAGCCCCAGATTTCTAGGTCTCCATGAGCTGTAATAGTTAAACTCAATCTACAAGAAGACTTGTCTTTTTTTTTTTTCTTTTGGCAAATAATTGCCATAAAAATTCTCCTGTCAATCAGGTGCTTTAAAAAGTAGGGAAACTTTCCTTGATTTAAAAATAAATTGATGATCTTAAAATAGGATTCTACGGTTTCCTGCCTCAGAACACGCATGATTCCATCTGCATCTTGAGGGTTTGGACAAGGCGTTTTTATGGCTTTTGTAGATGTTCCAACAAAGTATCTCCCTCTTACACACACAAACCTTTCCAAAATTGTTTAATTACATAGCCTTCCAAAATGAACAGATTAATGACCAAAAGAATGAAAGTAAAGTGGGACTGAGTAGGAAATCCAACAACCAATAAAAAAATAATAATGTGCAGGAACTGGAAGCAAAACATTTTCTTGCTCATGCAAAAACACAGCCAAGAAAACTCAAGCTGATGTTGGATTAGTGTGCAAACAGCTCCTGACACGTTTACTAAGTGAAACAAAAACTGCAAATGTTTTTCTATGTCTCTCCCAACATTTGGGGGAAAGTTTCTGAAAAGAAATGAAAACAATATTAATCAAATCATATACATACAATAAGAACATACACTTTTCTTCTTTAGGAAGAGTTGCAAAAGCATGAATTACTAACATACAAAGTAAGAAGACTCTAATCACCATCACGGGATCATATATTTTGTAAGAAAACAAAAATAAATAATAAAAAATAAACAGTAGTTTGAGAAAACAGTAAGAAGGAAGTCCTAGCAACATTGTAAGTAAAATATAACTATATGGCTTCTTAATAGTTTAATTTAAATTGTTTTGTACCTTTTATCTTCAAATGGCTAAAATTTCTCCTGGTATGTACATTATTTGTTGCTTAGGAAAATACTGTACTTATACAATATATAATAAAATGCAGACAAAATTATATTCCAAAGCAACTGCTATGACTCAAATAAGTAACTGTCCAGTTGTATGTATTCAAAATCATCATAGCTCATAATATGGAATTGGAAATATTCATTATCATAGAATAACTCTGTAAATAATTTACTTTCATATTTACTTTCAATTGTCCAACTATAAATTTTAACAATATTATATGAAAAGTGTTATAAAGTAGAAAATATCACAAGAAATAAAATACTAAACCAGACGGGAGGGTCTAGTTAAATGATCCACATAAAATGAGAAGCTTGGAAAGAAGATATACAAAAAATAGCTCTGATGGCTTAGTGGTTAAGGTGTTTGTGTCCAAAGCCAAAGGATCCTGGTTTCACTCTCCAGGACCCACGTAAACCAGATGCACAAGGGATGCATGCATCTGGAGTTCATTTGCAGTGGCTGGATGCCCTAGCATGCCCATTCTCTCTCTCAAATAAACAAATAAATAACATATATATTTTTTCTTTTTCTTTTTCTTTTTCTTTTTTTTTTTTTTTTTGGTTTTTCAAGGTAGGGTCTCACTCTAGTCCAGGCTGACCTGGAATTCATGATGTATTCTCAGGGTGGCCTCGAACTCACGGTGATCCTTCTACCTCTGCCTCCCAAGGGCTGGGATTAAAGGTGTGTGCCACCACACCCAGCTCTAAAATATATTTTTTAAAAAATAGCTCTGGCCAGGCATGGTAGTTCATGCCTTTAATCCCAGCCCTTGGGAGACAGAAGTAGGAGGATCGCCGTGAGCTCAAGGCTACTCTGAGACTATATAGTGAATTCCAGGTCAGCCTGGGTTAGAAAGAGACACTACCTTGAAAAACCAAAAAATAAAAATAAAAATAAATCTATTAAATCCTAAAATGTAAAATATAAAATGATTGAAATTTATAAATGCATATACAAATTAAAACTATTAATAGCAACCACCAGTACTGACTCATTTTATATCTGGAACCTTAATATATTTTTTTACATATTAGAACTTTTTGAGTGAAAATCAAACAAATTAATGGGCTGGGGTATGGGGTATAAGGGGTCATTTCATAAGTCAAGGATTTAGCAATGCCCAGCACCCAGCACCTACACACAAATGAATAAGCTTAAATTTCAAAATACTTAAATATCAAGTAAAGATTATAAAATAGTAAAATAATATATATTATGATGATAGAGAGTATTTAAATTGTTCTTTGGTTAAGGATTTAGGATTTTCAGAAGAGCCATCTTTTTTCTTATTTTTTCATAAGGAAAAAGAATATGACATCTAGAATAGAAATCACAATTTGAGTTTATTCACCAAATTTTTCTTTCAAATTATCATTGGTTTTTGCTGGAAATTTTTTTTCTCATTTAATCACCGATCATATCTGAAGGACCTCACTAAATCATTTACATTATAATCATATTATACTACAAAATAGACAAAAACAAATGCAAACATCAGCTCTGTGTTAATTAGAGATAAGGAAATAGAGGTGGAAATTTAAATTGAGGTGGTAAACACACACTCACACACACACAATTACAGACTTGGTTTTCCAACTTTCCTAATTCATTACCTAGTAGATAACATTAACATCAATCACAGTGTTTGTGATCCTAAATTTCTTAAGAAATAATCTATCTTAAAAAGCTAATAAGCAAACATTCAATGATCTTCTTCACTGTATGAAGCACAGGAAGTGTTTGTAGGATATAAAAAAGCAAAAATAAGAAAGGAAATTGAAAACAAAGAAAAAGAAGATTTCTACTAAGTAACCACTTAGTATCTAAGAAAAAATATTAATTTTGAGGTTGTAGAAAATAGTTATAAAACATAATATAAAATGTGCAAACTACTTGTAAAATTCCCAGCTGTCATAATAATAAATTATGCATATTTTATTTGAGTAAATAAAATCCCAAAAGTTTTACTGAGTTAACCTAATTCTTTAGCTAAACAGAAAGTATTGCTACAAGGAAAAATATCAACAGCTGGAGAACTCTTTCCAGAAATCTTATTCTAGTAGTATTTGTTATTAGAGAATTTTATTTGAGTTGAATTTGTAAGGTGCCAAAATACTCATCAAAATCTCTACAAAAACTAGTAATAGGCATAAATAAAATACGCTTCAGCTAAAAGTTAAGCTAGGGCTGGAGAGATGGCTTAGCAGTTAAGCGCTTGCCTGTGAAGCCTAAGGACCCCGGTTCGATGCTCGGTTCCCCAGGTCCCACGTTAGCCAGATGCACAAGGGGGCGCACGCGTCTGGAGTTCGTTTGCCACTAGTGGCTGGAGGCCCTGGCGCGCCCATTCTCTCTCTCTCCCTCTATCTGTCTTTCTCTCTGTGTCTGTCGCTCTCAAATAAATAAATAAAAATTTTTTAAAAAAGTTAAGCTAATAGTATAGACTGAAAAACATTATTAGAAAACAAAAGTCTATAGCTAGAGAAATGGCTTAGCAGTTAAGGTGCTTGTCTGCAAAGCCTAAAGACCCAGGTTTGATTCCCCAGAACTCACATAAACCAGATGCATATGGTGGCTCATTTGTCTGGAGTTCATTTGCAGTGGCTAGAGGCCCTGGCATGCCTATTCTCCTTCTCACCCTAGCTGTCAAATAAATAAATAAAAATATTAAAAAAAAAAAAACAGCCAGTTGTGGTGGCACACGCCTTTAATCCCAGCACTCAGGAGGCAGAGGTAGGAGGATCACGTGAGTTTGAAGCCACCCTGAGACTACATAGTGAATTCCAGGTCAGCCTGGGCTAGAGTGAAACCCTACCTCGAACCAAAACAAAACAAAACAAGAAAAGGGGGTAAGGGGGTGTTCTATTAACTGAAGAATGGTAATAATGAATATGCTAAAATGCACAAAATGCCATTTTTAAGGATATATCAAAGCAAAGCTTCATGCTCATACATGTAAAAGCAATTGGACAGGAATCACCATATGGTTGTGAAGTGATAGTTTCTAGACAAAACTATTAAAAGAATTAATTCATTCTATAAAGCCAAAGCTTATTCTAATTCAAGTGGTAGCCTCCAAATAATGTACATCAGTACTTGACTGCAAAAATTCTTGTGGGGAATCAACACATTGTTAGAGTGTTTCTTTTTTTCAAAATGTGTGGTGACTTACATCTCTCAGTGTTTTGTCCTTACCTTCTAATTACTAATAATTTTCTTCAAATCTCTCAACAATTTTATATAGCCTCTGTTGATAAATCTCAATAATACAGTAACATTTCTGAAACTATATTAAAGACAATTAAAACATCCCACAAACATATAAATAATTTCTATATGATAAGTACAGCTTTATGAACTGAGAATAAAAGATAATATATAGTAAGTAACTTATCTAAAAAGTTTGGCTTATGCTTTTCTTACTGTGGATTATGACCCTTAAGAGACTTAAGAATTAGTTTACTGGATTTTTAACTTATGATTTCAAAAGACCAAAATAACTTAGAACAGAATTTTAAAACCCGTATGCATCATAAACAGTAATATAAATATTGCTTCATGAATGTTTTGTCTCAATTATCTGTATGTGTATATGAGTACTGGGTCACAATGTAAAATTTATTCCATATTGTGGTTCATAGTCAAAAGTCTGAAAAAACTATCCTTGTTCAGGAAAGTACCTACAAGAAATTTTTACACAATGGTTCATTCTGTAATGACTGTCACAAACTAGTAACTTCAAACATTCTAATCTAAATTAACTGACAAGGCTAAATAAATACCCTACAGAACAAGTAGTCAAGCACCAGCAATGTCTTTCTTTTGAAAAAAAAAAAAAAGTTATCTTTTTTTAGATCTCCTTTATTAAAATGTTCACCAGTCAATCACAATGCTATGCAGTTGCAACCAAATATTTTCGCCATTAGTTAATAAAGTGAGATGGCTATGATAGTGCTCTAACATGCTTGGGACTCAGAGGGGAACTGGAGTATACCTATATTATGCCTGCTGATACTCAGAAGCACTATACTTTGTGTTGATTTTTTAAAAATATTTTTATTTTTATTTGCAAGGAGAAAGAGAGAACAGATGCAGAGATAATGGGCACACAAGGGCCTTTAGCCACTGCAAACAAACTCCAGATGTATGTGCCACTTTGTACATCTGGCTTTACATGGGTACTAGGGAATCAAACCCCAGCTATTAGGCTTTGTAGGCAAGCACCTTAATCACTGAGCTATCTCTCAAGCTCTGAATTGATTTTTAAGGGTGAAAACATTCATTTATTGAGGGTAAACCACTTTCTTGGAATCAAGAAGTGCATGGTATCAAAATATTTACATTATGAAATACTAAGTAACTTAAACAGTCCCAAGTAAAGGTTGAGTAGCTAGCCAATCATACCACAGTTTTAAAAAAAAGTTTATTTGAGAGGGAGAGGGAGAAAGAAGCAGATAGAGACAGAGGACGGGCATGCCAGGGCCTCTAGCCACAGTAAGCAAACTCCAGACACGTGCACCACCTTGTACATCTGGCTTACCTGGGTCCTGGGGAATTGAACCTGGGTCCTTAGGCTTCATGGGCAAGTGCCTTAACCACTAAACCATTCCTGCAGCCCCATACCACACTTTAAAAAATATATTTTTATTTATTTATTCATTTGAGAGAGTGAGAGAGAGAGAGAAGCAGCAAGAGAGAGTGGGAGGGGGCACATGCCAGTGTCTCCAGCCACTGAAACAAACTCCAGACACAAGCACCACCTTGTGCATCTGGCTTCACATGGGTTCTGGGGAATCAAACTCAAGTCCTTAGGCTTTGCAAGCATGCACCTTAACCACTGAGAAATCTCTCCAGCCTGATATCACACTTTTAAAGGCTGATTTATCACAACTGAACATTTTTGAGCTCCAGCACTTGTGTTTACTTATTTTTAAAACTAAAATAGACTCTTACTAAATTCTAAACAACCCAAAGGCAGAGAATACACTTTCTTCAACACTTTTTAAAAAAATATTTTAGTTATTTACTTGAGAGAGAGACAAAGAGAGAGAGGAAGAAGCAGAGAGAGAGAGAGAGAGAATGGGTGTGCCAGGGCCTCCAGCCACTGCAAATGAACTCCAGACACACGTGCCCCCTTGTGCATCTGGCTTATGTGGGTCCTGGGAAATCGAACCTGAGTCCTTAGCCTTCACAGACAAGCACCTTAACCACTAAACCATTTCCTCAACACTTTTTTTTTTCTTTTTTTGTCTTTTGAGGTAGGGTCTTACTCTAGCACAAGAATGCACTATGTAGTCTCAGGGTGGTCTCTAATTCACTGTGATCCATTTATTTCTGCCCTCTGAGTGCTGGGATTAAAGGCATGCACCACCACACCCAGCTTCTTCAACATTTTTGCACACAATTAATGTTAAATGATTAATTTTGAATACATTGAATTATTTTTTACTTTTATATTAACATACATCAATCTATACTTAAAATATATTGAAGTATCTCTACAGAAAGTTGTATGGTTTCTTGAGAATCTAATCTAAATCCACATTACTTATGCCTTGTTAATCCCAAATAATTAGAACTAGTGAATGCTAATGATAATTATTTTGCCAGCAAGAAGAGTCAAGTTTAAATCACAAAACAATGATGCAAATTGCATCTGAGAGCGGTTCGGTAATTGCACAACTGTACTATGTGCAAAACACTACTCTGGCGATCTGGGGATTACAAAAATTAAGGCTGAAGATCTGGTGAAATATACACAAAAATATATTCAGATAGTTATGATGAATTAAAGCTTTTGAAAATTACTGTAGTTATTCAACTCAAATCTCATATTCTCTGAAAAGTCATTCTTCACTAATATAAGCTTAACTGTTCTGCATTTATGGTAGTAGAAAGAACTCTAGAAGTCAATATGAAATGTTGGTTTATGTTGTGGCACAACCTCTAAGTAAGAGTTGGAAAAATGATTGCTGAGCTTCTGGTTTATTTGACACTCATTTTCAAAATGGGGAGAGTCATCAAAGTAAATGATCTCAAGGTCCCTTCCAGACCTAAGGTTCAGAACCCATTGTTCATACCAGTTCATACCAACTCTGTGGCTCATAAGGAGCCATCCACTTTATGCAAGGACACCTGAAAGAGATACTGTGACTCAAGTACTGGCAATTTTCCAAGTATCAGTTTTTAGGTATTTTTATGACTAAAATTATTTTAACATATTTTATCATTTAACTTTTTGTATAATATACATTTCACAATCACAAAAATTCTTGAGGTCAGATGTACTTTGGCATTCAAAAGTTTTGGCTTTCAAAAAATAATATAGCACATATATCATGTAAAACAAAACCACATAATCAAAACCATTAAGATTTCTGCAGTGAAACATGAATATTCTCTTAAAGTAGGATAAATGAAGGCTATAAATAGCTTCACATCAGTTCAAGTCAGGTTTTCTGCCAAATGATCTTAGTGACAAATATATTACCTAAAACAAATTTTCAAGAATTTTTGATTTCAGAATTGCACAAGAGAATTATATATCTTTATTTATTTTTTAACATTTTTATATTTATTTATTTGACAGAGAAAGAAGGAGAGAGAGAGAGAGAAAAAATGGGTATGCCAGGGCCTCCAGCCACCGCAAACAAACTCCAGACCTGTGCACCCCCTTATGCACCTGGCTAATGTGGGTCCTGGGGATTCGAACCTCGGTCCTCTGGCTTTGCAGGCAAACACCTTAGCAGCTAAGCCATCCCTCCAGCCCTATTTATTTATTTATTTATTTATTTATTTATTTATTTATTGAGAGAGAAAGAGGGAATTGGCAGTCAAGGCCTCAGCCACTGCAAACGAACTCCAGACACTTGGGCCACCTAGTGGGAAGATGCAACCTTGCATTTGCCTCACCTTTTGTGGGTCTGGCTTAAGTGGGATCTGGAGAGAGATCAAACATGGCTGATCGTACATGCCCACTAGGTGGCGCAAGAGTTTCCAGTGCAATTGCAGTGACTGAGGCCCTAGCATGCCCATTATCTTTCTCTCTCTGGTTCTCTCTAAAAAATATTCTATTTATTTATTTATTTTGCAAGCAGAGAGAAAAAGATAGAGGGGGAGAGAGAGAGAAAATGGGCATGCCAGGGCCTCTATCCTTTGCAAATCAACTCCAGATACATGTGCTACTTTGTGCATCTAGCTTTACATGGGTCCTGGGGAATCAAACACAGGTCATTAGGTTTTGCAAACAAGTGCCTTAACTGCTGAGCCATCTCTCCAGCCCAGGACTGTATAACTAATAAATGACATAGACCTCATTTGTCTTCTATCTAGACTGTAAATATCACAGGGTCAGAAATCACCTATTTTAATTACTCATATATCTAGAAATCTGCCTTGCACAACATGCAACAAAAATAGTTGATGTTCACTTGAAGAATTCGTCATTGAGTAGGTACCACATTCCAAAATTATACTCAGGAGTTGGAATATCTTGAAAGCATTATAATCTTATTAGGAACAAAGTGGAAAATAAATGCTAAACTGCTGGTAATTAAATGCTTCAGCACCAAAATGTATGATTCAGGCAAAACGATGTTAGAAATGCTAAGTTAAAATGCAAAACTGTAATCTAACATTTAGAAGTAACTGTCAAAGTTGGCAGAGTAATTTATAATCTGGACAGGAACTAGTGTGTAATTTGTTATTAGAATTCTATTAGTCAAAACAGTCACATAATGCCCATAACTTTTGCATTAAATGTATGGTTTTTCAAGCTGTGTGTCACTCATACCAGTTCCAAAAGTGGACACTCATGGGGATGACTCTTCAGACATAAAATATAGGGAATATAAGATCGCGGAGAGCCAGCCATACATACTATGCAAAAGTGTTCTAGATGAGACAATCTCATTCTATACAAAGAAGAAATTACTTTTTTTATGATTTTTGTTCTTTTTTGTCAATTGAACCTACTTTGAAAGAAATGCTAAATTCTGATGAAAATATTTTCTTGCACCAAGAACAAATCAGGAAGAAATAAGTCATATTTATTTATTTGTTAAGATTATATACTTTGTAATTTGTCCAACAACCTTAAAGTATAAGTGATCTAATAATTTGTATTAGCATATTAAATTTATTATTTTATTTGTGTGAGTACACAGGTGGGTGCAGAAGTGTTTTGTGAAAGCCAGAGGACAATCTTGGGTATCATTTCTGAGATACTGTCCAACTTTTTTGTTGTTGTTTTGTTTTGTTTTGTTGAGTCTTGCTAGGGTCTTGCTCTAGCCCAGGCTAACTGGGAATTCATTATGTAGTCTCAGGGTGGCCTCAAATTCACAGCAATCCTCTTACTGCTGCCTCCCAAGTGCTAAGATTAAAGGTGTGCACCACCACACCCAGCTACTGTCCACCTTTTTGGAGACAAAGTTTCCTATTGGCTTGAATTTCATCAACTAGGCTAATCTGGCTGGCCAGTGATCTCAAGGAATCCATCTGTCTCTACCACCCCAGTGCTGTGGTTTTAAGCATATCCCATCATGACTGACTTTTTTTTCGAGGTAGGGTTTCATTGCAGCTCAGGCTGACCTGGAATTCACTATGTAGTCTCAGGGTGGCCTCGAACTCATGGTGATTCACCTCCTACCTCTGTCTCTTGAGTGTTGGGATTAAAGGTGTGCACCACCATGCCCAGCTATGACTGGCTCTTTTAGGTCGCTCTCAGGATCAAACTTAAGTCCTCATGCTTGCTTAGCAAACACTTTAATAACTGAGCAAGTGTGTTCAAGCCATTTATTTTATAATAGAACTTGTCTGTCATCTCTTAAATCAAAATAACCACATCACTCTACCTATAAAAATATCTCATAAGCCTTATCAATTCTATTTCTTGAACAGAAAGAAAGACTAGAAATCAGCAAGTTACCAGATAAGAAGTAAACCAATCAAATTAAATCTGTGTGTGTGTGTGTGTGTGTGTGTGTGTGTGTGTGTGTGTGTGTGTCCCTTACTTCCTCCCTCCCTCTAGGTTGCCAAGTGCCTCTTGAACTTAAGATCTTTCTGCCTCAGCCTCCCAAATAGTTTGGATTATAGGCTTGCACCACCATACCTAACGCTGTAATAGTGTCTGCATTGTTTTAGAACATGACATTCCAGCATGAATTTATGAACCAAATTGCAATCATTTATTTTAGATAAGGCCGTTTGTTATAACAAAGTACATTTTTGCATTAGGATACCCTTTAGAAAGCTAAAGTAGTTTTCTGATATCAAGTGAAATAATGTGAAGTAATTTAAAAGAACACTTTTTTTTCCCCCTAGCCATTGGAATAAAAAGGAAAACATGCTAGCTCTCTGAATGGAAAGCACAAGCTGGCAAACACTATTACTGGTGAAATGAAAGGAAGCCCATAAGTGATATCAGATGACATTTTCTATGGGGCTATTTTGGTGGTGATATCATCTGACAACCTCTATAGGGTTATTTAGGGTGAGTGTGACATTTTCCTAATGAGAAGATTAGAAAGTTGCCCTAAAAGAGCCTTATATAATGTATAAGGCCAAGGAACATATGGATAAAGTGTTGCTGGAGAAGTGTAAATATGACTCTTGAAGTAGTAAATGAAGGTTAAATATAAACAGCTGGTCCAAGGGAAATGAAGGGGGTGGGGGGCAAGTAAGCTGTCTATTTCAGACTGGTATTTCACTAGGCGGTAAGTTATCTTTATCTGTTGAGTTGCTTGACCGTTGCATATTACATTTCAGAGTTTAAGGAAACAAATGTTTAAAAGATACTTTCATTCAGCTAAAAAAAAAAAGGCATTCTAGGATTATCTTTGAAATTTACTTTAAAATCTGAGCTGCTTGTGTTTTGTTTCCTTCTTAAGAAAACAGAACTATTTTAGTTATAAACCTGCCAAACTGCTGTTTTTTAAAGACACAAAAGTACATAATTTATACTTTTACATTTTAAATATCAAACTATAAACTCAACCTCCCCCACAACAACTCCCACTTTGAAATGACATCCCAACTTTGCTACTGAATTCTCTAGCAAATACATTCATTCGGTTGAGAAACACCAAGTCTTCTGTGCAACTGCAATTTCAAAATCAAGATATCCACTGCTGGTTACTCCAATTGCATTTTAGAATTATGTGCATTAAATACAAACACCAAATGTCCCAACAAACTTACTATTGAATATTATTCCAAGGAGCCATGTGTAGTGTTAAATCTGCACAGATATGGGGGAAAATTATTCAATATATTCAGTACATCTATCCTTTGACCTCTGCATAAGTGCTGTGGCATGCATGCCTATATGTATATATATACACACATACACACATACATACATACATACATACATATATATATGCATACACATACATACATACATACATATAAATAAAATTTCTGTAAATATAATACCAAATACTAGTTTTATGCCATGAAATGAAAATTTTTAGACTACTGACCAAATGAAAATGATTATGAACAATATTGAGTGTGTAAACTACTTTTGTATGGCATTTACATGCTTATAAATTTTATACTTTTTTACTTTATATAGTAAGTTTTTACTATAAATTTATACTAAGTAATGAATTCACATTTCATTGTACATGTTTTGGCTTTATAAAGTTTGGGTTTTATTCACTTAGTTAACATTAATGGAATACATAGTGAAAGGTACCAACATGTCACTGATTATAAGAAGCACATAGCCTAGAAGTAAGATCAAGTGTGTACAAATAACTATTATACACATGGAATTTCACAAAGGATGTAGCAAGGGACAAGTAGAATTTCCAAACAAACAGGGTAGATGAATATGAACAGCATTTATTACCATTGTTTATCACACCTACTAAATTCCAACCACATGTAAGGTACTTTTCTCATACTGTGACAAATTTCCTCACAAAAAGCAATGTAAGGGAAGATAGATTTATTTGGTCTCCTAGT
Organism: Jaculus jaculus; assembly: GCF_020740685.1. NCBI lineage: Eukaryota > Metazoa > Chordata > Mammalia > Rodentia > Dipodidae > Jaculus > Jaculus jaculus. Next base: position 169,756,461 of record NC_059103.1, on the reverse strand, counting down.
TTAAGAAAGTATAGTCCATGGTGGCAGAGTTAATGCTCCAGGAACATGCAGTAGCTGGGACTCCCCGCATCTGAGAGGACCAGGAAGGAGAGAGCAGGGTGTGTTGGCACTCTTTTAATTTATTATTGTATTTTTGTGTTCTGAGCCACAGTCTTATTCTAGCCCAGGCTGACCTGGAATTCACTATGTAGTCTTAAGCTGACCTTGAACTCAGAGATCCTCCTACCTCTGCTTCCCAAGTGCTAGGATTAAAGACATGTGACACTGTGCCCAGTTTTTCTTCCTTTTTATTCACTCTGGAACCTCAGTCCATGGGATGGTGCCACCCACATGAGGGTGGTCTTCCCTCCTCAGTTAAGCCTAACTGCAAACACCATAACAGACATGCCCAGAGGTGTGCCTCTTACATGATTCCAAATCCACTCCTGTTGACAATGAAGAGCAACCATCGCAGATGCTGATACTGCGCTTTTCAACAAGATGTGTAGAAAGCACATTTTCTGCATTCATAAAATCTGTAGTCCAGTGGGAAACACATCAAAATGCTGAACAAAAAGGGATTTCTCCAATGTATATAAAGCGTACAGAATGAAAGCAGCAGAGAATTTATAGACTCATGCCTACTTAATGTAGAAGGAATTTAAGTGTTGGTTTACTCAGTGTTTTGTTTTTGGGGGGTTCTTTTGTTTATTGGTTTTTGTTTTTCAAGGTAGGGTTTCACTCTAACCCACGCTGACCAGAAATTCACTATGTTGAAGTATCAGGGTGGCCTTTAACTCACAGTGATCCTCCTACTTCTGCCTCCCGAGTGCTGGGATTAAAGGTGTGTGCCACCACGACTGGCTAAACAGTGTTTGAATTAGAATATTTGCTACATTTCAATCACTCAAACCTTCATGTTGTCTTTATTGAAATAAAACAGGTATCTAATAATCTCTATTGAGTAATTTGAAAGAAATTTTGATTAGAGTTTAAGGTTTACAATGTACTATTTAAGTGATAAATAGGTAAAAGAAGAAATTTCTACCCCTATTTGGGGATTGAGCACTACTCTTTTACATACTAGCTTTATCACCTGAGGATACATAAAAATTTCAGTTTGGTGCTGGAGAGATAGCTCAGTGGTTAAGGTGCTTGTTTGAAAAGCCTAAGGGCCCAGGTTTTATTCCCTAGTATCCACATAGATGCACAAGGTAGGGCAAGGAGATCATTTGCTGTGGCTAGGAGCCCTGGAGTGTCCAGTCTTTCTCTCTCAAATAAATAAAATAAAAATAAAATGTTTTTTTAAAATGAGTTTCAGTTTTTTCCACTAAAAAAAGGGACATAGCTATCTATTCAGAGGCATACAAGTATCTATTCAAAAGGTTTAATGCTCAGGAGGTCCATATATAATGCTACACAAATGTAAGATAATCTGCTAAGTATATGTAGTTTCCTATGTAATTTTACTCAGTAAAATGGGCGATCTAAACTATCTATTTACCTAAAGTGATCCTAAAAAAAAAACTATATATTATTTAACCAAATTTGAATTTATACTTATTTTGAGGAGAACCTGTTCACAGGAGAGGTAGAAACCCACTACCAGAAATCTGCATATCAGGTTGGAGCACTGCATTCTAGTAAAACCAAGAAAGATTGCCTAAGCAGATACCAATTAGCATCCATTTAAGCATAACTATTCATTTCCCAAAATAATCATGAAAAAAGAACTTTAAGGTTATTGTCCGGAGACCCTGGGCTGGTTATTAGTAACTAGAATAGCATTTTCTCCAAATCACATACCTTAAAACAAAGGAGACCCTTCATAAGCATACATATATTAGACTAAGCATTAAGAAATGATAAACGACCTTTTATGTGGATTTCGTCACTTATAATCACTGCTGAATAACTAACAAAATCATTTTGGAAAACAGAAGCCCAAGAGTGGCAGCTTCCACAAGGAAAAAGCCCATCTCTCTCTGGGGTTTAGACCATACCTAACTGAGGTCTTCCCATTTAATCCCTCAGAGCCCCACCTTTATATAGAATTTGGGAGTCTAAGTTGGCCAGACATAGTGGGTTCATGGATTTCTTTTAATTTCTAATGAGAATTCCTGGTAAGAATTTTTACTCACTGATAGGACTTGACCCTACATTTAAGTATGGCAATAAATTATATAGTACCTTTCATCTTTACAAAATTGGTCTAATCACTGTGGATTAATTAAATGATTCATAGACCATTATGGACCCGCAAGATATATATAATTAAATACATTGTTATAAATATATTTCAGGATTTCAACTATATATTGGAATTATTTTGCCTTGTTCCTTTCATTGACACATGCTCTCTCAGCAATAAGCAGAATTAGTATTGCATAAACCTTTGCTTCTATAATAAAATCAGAATCAAGCCGGGTGTGGTGGCACACGCCTTTAATCCCAGCACTCGGGAGGCTGAGGTAGGAGGACTGCCATGAGTTCAAGGCCACCCTGAGACTACAGAGTGAATTCCAGGTCAGCCTGGGCTACAGTGAGACCCTACCTCGAAAAAAGAAAAAATCAGAATCAAAGCCTTCTTGGTCTGAACTGATTAAGCAGTTTTAGGCAAGTAACTAACCTCTTTCATTTCATCATCTACTAAATAAAGTCGGTTAGCACAGAGAAAAATCAACTCCTACCAAACCAGAGCTGTCTTATAAAATAATATTTTTTAATATTTTATTTTTATTTATTTATTTGAGAGAGGGAAAGAGGCAGAGAGAGCAACAGAGAGAGAGAGAGAGAATGGTCGTGCCAGGGTTTCCAGCCACTGCAAGCTCCAGACACACATGCCACCTTGTGCATCTGGCTTATGTGGGTCCTGGGGAATTGAACCGAGGTCCTTTGGCTTTGCAGGCAAGCGCCTTAACCGCTAAGCCATCTCCCCAGCCCTTATAAAACAATATTTATAACAAACGCAAGAATAATACTTTACTGATAGTCAAGAATTGCCATTTCAGTCTTACAAATTCCTTTAAAACACCTTCATGGTATCCTTTCTGGAGTAAAACAAATCTGATAATCTCTATTGAGTGATGTAAAAAAAAATTTTTTTTTGATTAGGTAGATTAAGATAAATATATAATTCCCGGTCCCGGCTCAGGAGTCGACTCAAACTATATAGCACACTAGCTATATATAACCTTGGCGACACTTGGCTGGGAACCTGTTTCCCCACATTGAACATTTTTCACTTTCTACTTGCCAATCTTCCGACTTTTCATCCGACTATTTCCAAACCCACACGTTTTCAAAGTGGGAGGGACGGAGTGGGAAAACACCAAGGACCCCGAAGGTCTGAGTAAAGGGTCACTCCACTAAGAGACCCTGCTAACCCTGGGATAGCCGTCTACCCAACGTACCTCCGCTTTCTCTTTTTTTTTAAAATTTTTAAATCGTCCGCGCAGCGCCTCCTGCCGGCCGGTGGGTGAAGCTCAGCTCGGGGACGCCGGGGAAGCCCCGCGCCGCGCATCTCTCTCAGCTCGGCGTCGCCCGGCGCCGCGCGGGAAAGGCGGGGAAAGGCGGACGGCCTCGGCGGGGCGCGCAAGCGTCCAGGGACCGGCTGTGGGGAGCGTGCGGCCGGGCCCTCAGCTCGCGGTCCGGTCAGTCAGTCAGTCAGTCAGTCAGGCAGTCGTCAGGCAGTCAGTCGTCAGTCAGGCAGTCAGGCAGTCAGTCAGCGCTCTCCCTCAGAGCCGCCTCACCTGCGCGCGCGCTGCCCGCCCCCGCGGCCGCTCGTGCTCACGCGGCCCCCCGAGCGCGCGCCCCGAGCGGTCCTCGCCCACCCGAACGACCCGCAGCTCCGAAAGGGCGCGCTGACTGACCGCGTGAGGAGCGCAGCGCCTCTCCGTGGAGCACCCTTCCTCGCCGCCGCCGCCACCGACGGGCCTTCGGGACTCGCAGGGAGTCTGGTCCGGGCCCGGGTCTCGAACACCCCACTGGGACGCCGTCGTGGCCGGGGAGTGGGGATGCGCGCGCGGCCCGGCCTGGGAGGCGGTGAGGGCCGCCTGGGCTGGGTGAGCGGCAGGCTTCCCGGGTGAAGGCGTTGAGGGGGCTTCCTGTGAGAATTTTTTTTTTCCCCCCAGTGAACTTTTCCTGCGAGCCTGCAATGAGGAGAAGCCTTCTCTGTTTCCCTGCCCACCTCCCCTGCACCCCACTCTCTCCGTGTGTCCCTCATGCCCGCCTCTGCCCTCGTTCTCTATGGCTCTCTTCTTCCTTTCCCGTTCCTCCCTTCTTCGCGATGCCGACCTTGCCCCTCTCACTCCAATCGCCCCCCTTCTTTCTCCCTTCCGCTCAGCGTCCTCTCCCCGCCCCCACCCCCACCCCCACCCCCGGGTCTATTGGCATTAGCTCTCCATTTACGTCTACTGCGGCGCACACCACCCGCTAACCTAATCGTTTCTTCGCCTGCATGAAATAAGGTGTCCCAGGATCCAAAGCTAAGTTCACCCTTTTGCTTTGTCTTTGAGACCCGCAGTGCAAAAACAGTTTCTGATCTACAACAGGTGCTAAATAGCCAACTCTCTAAAGGATCGCCTCCCCCCACCCCCTCCACCGTGGGGTCAAGTCCGAGGTCCTGCGTGGGCGCTGGTGGTATTCCAAGACCAATCCATTCAGGGGAGATTCAAGGATAGTGAGCGGCCAACTGCTAACAGCCTCTCCCGAGGCCAAGAGCACTTGGGAACTGGTGTGGGTCTCCCAGAATGCTGGGCCCAGGCTACAGGCTGTGCCTGAATCCCTTCGACCTGGGTCTACTAAATTCAGGAAGTGTGCATAAGCCCCGACTTGCATGGCCATCATCCAAACCAGGTTTCAGCACCACCGCCATCTGCCATCCCATAGCTCTGGCTCCAAATCTATGAGCTGGCCGCCCTGAGGATTTCATTTAGCCCGGCACGGAAAGGTATGCCTCCAGGTTGCTTAGGCCACCTGCTCCCTTGCAGATGCAGATGCAGTCTCAGCCCCGACTTTCCGCGGAGCGAAACAGCCTACCAGGAGAAGACCAGCCACAGTATAGGGTCCCTTATAATCTTTGTTACTCTACCATGGGATTTAGGGTCAAAATATGTACTTCTTGGTCTGAACTGATTAAGCAGTTTTAGGCAAGTAACTAACCTCTTTCATTTCATCATCTACTAAATAAAGTCGGTTAGCACAGAGAAAAATCAACTCCTACCAAACCAGACAGCCAGAGACCCCCAACACTTCATCATAGAAGCAGACCAAAAATGAACCCAACATGGCTCAGGGAAATTTTGTGGAAGAGGGGGCGGAAATAATGTCAGAGCCACATGTTGGGTCATGATATGCAGAGACATTTATCCTACCCATAACTGAGAGCTAACTCCACAATGCATGACCCATATACCTCAACAAGGAGGGACCAAGGGGAGGGGTAAGTCACGGATGAGCCTAATAATTGTACCAAACTGACTGTATCTGCTGAATACAAAACTAATTAATAAAAAAATATAAATAAAGTCAGCTATATGGTCTTTAGAAATTCAAAGATCCCTTTGCACCAGGGAAACTTTTCTTTAAAAAAAAAAAAAAACAACTAACTTGAATTCCTTGGTTTTGCTTTTCTTTTTAAACCATTTAAAAATCTCTGTTACCTTCAGGAAGAGATGTGAGGAATAATGTAAATAGGATAAATCATTCAGAGAAATCTGAAAGATGGGAAAAGAGAAAGTGGAGAGATCAATTAATGTGCTAGAGGAGTATCCAATTCCCTGGGTGAAAGTAAAAACCAAGCAAAACTGTGTAGACCTCAGTCCACAGTCCAAGTTCATGGAGGAACCCTGAAGCTCATGTTTCCAGAGGTCAGAGAGTGGTAGGTTTCACTTAGTAGGTTCCAATCACATAGTCTTTTCTCTTTGGGCTGCTACGGGTTCTTATTTGTTTCAGAATATGTCTTTGTGTAGTTGGGGCAGTGCTCTTAGGGGGAATGGTAGAAGGTGGCCGAAAGGAAGGTGGAGAAGAAAGCCTGAGGAAGAAAGAAATGAAGTCTAAGGGATCCCCAGCAATGGTGCTACTTTTAACTCAAAGCCTTGCTTTTTCTTTAGCTTCTTAGGTTTACACACAATACTTACAAGTATTCAAATCAAAAAAAAAATTCAACTTTGTTTCTGAGTTACTCCTTTATTAGCTATTAGCTCTTATGAGCTAGCACTAGATTTTAGATGCTGTGAACATGGTATGAAATAAACTCAGATGTTCAGTTTATAAACTTGTGAGACAAATGGATAGTATAAGGTATGTTTTCACACAGTAATACATGGGTATCATGGAACATTAAAGAAAAACACTAGAGTCAGGATCAAGGAAAAATTCTTCATAGGAATTATCCTTGAGCTGACTGTTAGGAAGTGAAAGGGGGCAGAAGGGAGTAGGGGAATATTTAAGAACATGCAGAAGATCCAAGGCTACAAAAATATTTCTCTTGCCAGGTGTGGTGATGCATACCTTTAATCACAGCACTTGGGAGGCAGAGGTAGGAGGATTGCCATGTGTTCAAGGCCACCCTGAGACTTCATAGTGAATTCCAGGTCAGCCTGAGCTAGAGTGAGACCCTACCTCGAGAAACCAAGCAAATAAATAAATAAATAAATAAATAAAAATAAATTTCTCTAAAAGTTGTAGCAATCCATTCAAGCAGGAAAAAAAACATATAAAATGCTAAAAAACTATTCTCAAGGCTGTGGGAAATTTGAAAGATTTCAAGTGGGAAATGCATGATGTGCTTTGGTCTTTAGAAAGAGCATTTTGACAGTAATATTTAAGGCAAGGTGGAAGGGTTGGGTAGATTATAGGAAAACCAGTTAGAAGACTATTATTATTGCAGTGGTGCCTGATCGAAGTGATGAGTGTCTGAATTCAGGCAGAGATAGTGGCTATGGAAATGAAATTGAGAGAGGATGAGGAGAAAGGGAGGGACTGATACAAGAGATAATATAAAGAGAAACTTGAAAGAAGTTGATGAGTAATTGAGGATGAGAGACGAGTGAGAATAAGTAGAGAAAGATTCCCAGGCTTCTGGCTTAGGCATCTGCAGATTCAATGATGCCACTTCCTGAGAAGTTATGATGGAAACAGAAAGATGATGTCTCAGTTGGGACATACAGAGTTTCATCTGTCTCCAACACACTCTTGTGGAGAGGACAGATGAATGGACAATTGAGTCTGGAGTCCACAGTGAGCTTGGCTGAAGGTTCAGTTACTGATACTCTGGGTTTGCATGACGTCAGTCAAGAAGACTAAAAAAATCAACTTTAGGGATCACCAACTTAACAGGCTATCAGAGGTAAAAGACCCTTTGAAGGATGTTAACATGAAATGTCCATAAAGACAGATGGAAATATTAGGGACAAACATCACTTAGGAGATACCTATTACCTTCTTGTCAATGGCCCAGCCACTCCTCTAATGCTGGATATTGAATTTAGGATCTTAAGCATGTCAAGTGCATGCTCTTCTATTCAATTACACCCCTTAATCTTTATAAACATTATTCATTAAATAATTCCTCTTTAGAATCTAGCAACCATAAAAAGTAGTTTTTTAACATGTTTTGTAATTCTTTTTATCCTTTTTATTGACAGCTTCCATACTTATAGACAATAAGCCATGATAATTTCCTCCCCTCCCCCAATTTCCCCTTCACAAATCCACACTCCATCATATCCCCTATGTCTCCACATTAGTCACTCTTTTATTTTGATGTCATCATTTTTTCCTCCTATTATGAGGGTTTTGTAAAGGTAATGCAAGGCACTGCAAGGTTGCAGTTATCAAGGCAAATTTTTGTCTGGTTGATTACATTGTAAGCAGTCCTACCATTCCTTCAGCTCTTACATTCTTTCTGCCACCTCTTCTGCAGTGGACCGTGAGCCTTGGGAGGTGTGATAGAGATATTTCACTGCTGAACATTCCTCTGTCACATCTTCTCAACACTATGGTGCCTTTTGGGTCATCCCAATGGCCACCACCCTCTAAAAAGAGAAGCTTCTCTAACCAAAAGTGAGAGTAGCATTAATATATGGATATAAACTTTAAATAAAGTGCTTATAGGGCAGTTTGGTGAACATCATATATGCATTTAGCCAGACAAGAGCAGGCATTACACTCCTAATGCTCATGACCTCCCTGCCATAGGCTTTTGAATAGGTTTTCAGTACTAGGCATGTATTCCCTCCCATAGAGTGGGTCTCTAGTCCAATTAGAGAGCAGTTGGTTTCTCCCATAACAGACATGCCACTATTGCACCCGTTGGTTCATTTGGCCTGGCAGACCAAACTTGAGGCTTGCAGTGTCCACTGTTTTCACCACTGATTACTTCTGTCTCTTATAAGGCTGCACTGCACTGCTTTCTGTCAGCTGGTCTACATGGAGAAGGTTTTCATCTCAGTCCTAGTTTGACTTCTTGGTGACCTTGCAGCCCAGGCATGTGGAAGCTTCAGCAATAGGGTCTTACCATCTGTTTCTCAAGGGAAACCAAGAGCCTTGGCAAGAGCCTGTAATGTTTTGGGGACATTAGGGTCCTGCACGGCCAACAACTCACTGGAAGGCATCCCATCCCTGGCACTGACATTTTTCTAGTAACAGTTTATGGCTTCTGAGTCTGCCTTTATCTAAAAAAGTAGATTATCATGTGGTTTATTTACAATATCCTGAATTTTGATTAATCCTCCCCCAATACTCCTTTTACTCAATCTCTTCCCCTGACCTTGCTTAGGCCATTCCATCTAATCCACAGTAATCTGTCAATCTACTTACATATATACAGTACCATTCCTATAAATCCAACCCACTCCTTCCTCCCTTATAGCCCTTTTCTAGCTTATTGGCCTCTGTTACCGATTTTTACTCCATCTCACACACAAGTTTGAACATTTGTAACTAGGATCCACATAGGAGAGAAAACATGTGATGTCTGGCTTTCTGGGCCTGGGTTGAAGATAGAAGTTTTTAAGTAGAAAAACTGGTTCCAAAGTTAAGTAATTTGAACAAAGTTCAAGAGTCAGATAAAACTCACTTCAAATCCCACCTCCCAGTAATTATAGAATGTATATAAATACTTGATTTCTGTTTTTAATATATTTCATTCATTTGTTTGAGAGAGAGAGAGAGAGAGAGAGAGAGAGAGAGAGAGAGAGAGAAAGCAGATATAGAGAGAGAATCGGTGTGCCACAGCCTCTAGCCCTGCAAATGAACTCCAGACACATGATGCATATATAACATATACCACATTATATTATAAGGGTATACAACTGTATTTATAAATTAACATGTTTACTGTAATGGAACAAATTAGCATACTCATCATCTCACATAGTTACCCATTTCCCCCCTGTTGCCATGAACAGCTCTAATCTACACATTTAGCAAAAATCCTATATGAGAGTCTAATATTAACTAAATCTTCATGATGCACCTTAGATCTTTTGGCAGGGATGGGGGAAAGCAGGCTTATTAATTAAACTGCAAGGGGCAAGATTCAATCTTTCAATTTGTTCACTCTATACATTTGCTATTTTGTATTGTTTGACCTGCATCTACCCATTGTCTCACCCCCAACTCTAATAACCTCAGTTTTGGTTTTTACCTCTATATACATAAGCTTTTCCAGATTCTATGCAATATCTGCAACATTTTTTTTTCCATATGTGGCTTATTTTACTTGGCACAATATCTGCTAGGCTTATTCATTGTAGTAAATGACAAGATCTCCTTCTTAAAGTTAAAATAATGTTACACTCATATAATACATATGCTATCCACATATATACATATATAGGTTATATGCACATAAGTTCCATATCTTGGCTGTTGTAAAATAATATTACATGATTTTTTTTCTTTTGTTTGCAGTATTTGGAAAATTTGAACCCAGGGCCTCATGCATGCTGATCAAGTAAGTGTGAACTGAGCTACACATCCTCAGCCCCAATAATACTATAATGAACATCAGAGTACAGTTGTCTTTGCAGATGGTGACTTCTCTTTCTTTTTTAAAAATATGTTTTATTTATTTATTTATTTGAGAGAGAGAAAGAAGGATAGAGAGAAAGAGAGAATGGTTGCACCAGAGCCTCCAGCCACTGCAAATGAACTCCATATGCATGTACCCCCTTGTCCATCTGGCTTACGTGGGTCCTGGAGAATTGAACCAAGATCCTTTGGCTTTGCAGGTAAATGCTTTACACTAAGCAATCTCTCCAGGCCTGATTTCTCTTTCTTGAGTACAGATCCTGAACAGATTGCTAGCTACCCATGTCATATGTTGTTACCTTGAGTACTGCAGCCTCTTCTTCAGCCCTTTGACTCAAACTTGGGCTCTAAATTCTTACCTAAGGTCGTTCATGTACATCTGAGACCTAAGCCAGGGTAAAGTATAATGATAAGGCTTTACTCAAGATTTGGGCATAGCTAAATGTGAACAAACACATAGGGCAACATAAAACCAGATAATCTGAAAGTTTATCACTCAGTTCAGAATTCCCTACAGGTGTAACACCTTCCTGGCTAGCCCTTGAGATAGGCATCTTCTCCACACTTCAAGGGAGCATTCTCAAGCAGTTTATCCACTTGAAAGTCCAACTAAAAGTATCCTAGAGAAGTCAGGGGTTCTTGTTCAAGTCTGAGTCTCCTTCTAGACAATTGATTGAAAGAATACACTTTCTTTAGAGAAATTCATGTCTGCCTCTAAAGGCAGGGTCTTATTATATGACCTTGATAGGAGAGCCTTATTAGAACTCAAAATGAAGCCATTCATACAAGGGTTATGTATTTCATTACTCCTAAAACAGATGCAACACCTTGCATGAGCTCTTCTTAACCTTTCATGACCATTAGGTCTCTAGCCAAAAGTCACTGTGAAAGATGGGTTTGGATAAAGTCAGAAAGTGACCATGCAACACAAGAAAGAAACCTACCAGACTAAAAATAAGAGAAATATCTTATTAGTATAATCAAGGGGAAAAATACCTTCAATGTGTGTGTTACCAAAATCAAAATTGTGGGCTGGAGGAGCGGTTAAGGTATTAGCCTACAAAGCCAAAGGACCCAGGTTGGATTTGCCAGGACCTATCTTAGCCAGATAGATGCACAAGGGGGTGAACGCATCTGGAGTTTGTTTGAAGTGGGTGGAAGCCCTGATGTGCCCATTCTCTCTCTTTTTTTCTCTGTCAAATAAATAAATTAAATAAATAAAATTTTAAAAAAATCAAAACGGCATGGTGGCTCATGCCTTTAATCCTAGCACTCAGGAGGCCAAGGTATGAGAATTCTTGTGAGTTCGAAGCCAGCCTGAGACTACCTAGTGAATCCCAGGTCAGCCAAAGTTAATGTGAGAACCTACATTGAAAAACTAGAAAAAGAAAGAATGACAGAAAAGAAAGAGATAGAAAGTAAGGAATGAAGGAAGAAAAGAAGGAAGAAGGGAAGGAAGGAAGCAGAAGGGCTAAGTAAATATAGAAATGCTAAGTTATTGGTTGGTGTTCACTTATGAATTTTTAAAAATTTATGTGTGTTTGTGTGTGCATGTATCTGCATGTACCAGGGTTTCTTGCTGCTGCAGATGAATGCAAGATGTTTGTGCCACATTTTAAAAAATATTTTACTTATTTATTTGCGTGGAGAGAGAGAGAATTGGGTGCGCCAGTGCCTCTATCCACTGCAAACAAACTCTACATGCATGTGCCACTTTCTGGCTCTGGCTTTTGGTGGGTACTGGAGAATCAAACTCAGGTGGTTAGCTTTTTCAGGCAAGTGCCTTAACTGCTGAGCCATCCCTCCAGCTCTTGTGCCACTTTTTACATCTGGCTTTATGTGGGTGCTTGGGAATTGAACCTGGGCCAACAGGTTTTGCACGCAAGCACTGAGCAGTCTCCAGAGCCCCACTCATGTGTTTTTAATCCTCTAACATTATTAGTTATTTCAAACTACAGAGACTTTTCATCATGGCTGTGATACAGGCCATAGGGCTTCAGTCCTCCCTAAGTGAAGATGCTATGCAGTTGTGTTTCCCCCTTTTTGGAAATGGGGTCTTATTATGTAGCAGGCTCTGCCCAAACCTACTAACTATGTAGCCCAAGCTACCCTCCAACTCATGAACCTCCTTCCTCAGCATCCTAGGCGCTGGGATGATAGGCATGTGCCATCACATTCAGTTTCCTCTCCAGGTTTTTTTGAGATCTAGGCACAAAGCTTATAGTAAGCAAGGGGCTCCAGGACATGGCCTATTTTGTTGCTTCTAAAAGCCATTTCCATTAACCATTTTAATGTGAAATAGGGAAAAAGCTGAAATATGTCACTAGAATGGATTTTATTGATCTGCAAAACCTATTTTTTATGGAAAAAATATATATGTTACTTAACCTTAAGAGAATACATATACATATACATATATTTGAGAGAGAGAGAAAGTGGAAGAGAGAATGGGCACACCAGAGCCTTTAGCCACTGCAAATGAACTCCAGATGCATGCACCACCTTGTATATCTGGCTTACATGGGTACTGGGGAATTGAACTCAGGTCCTTGGGCTTCACAGGAAAGTGCCTTAACCACTAAGCAATTTCTCCAGTCTCTTTAGGTTAAGAATTGTAATAGCATCTGTCATAATGGGAATATTTTTATTTATGTGTTTATGAGCAGAGAGAGACAGAAAGAAAGAAAGCATGGGTGCACACCAGGGCCTTCTGCCACTGCCAACAAGCTCCAGCCACATGTACCATTTTGTGTGTCTGACTTTACATGGGTTCTGGGGAATCAAATCTGTCAGACTTTGCAAGCAAGTGCCTTTAAGTGCTGAGCCATCTCCCCAGCCCCTTTAGGTGAAGAAGTGTAAGAGCATCTGTCATAATTGAGGTATTACCATCCATAGAGGAGAAGAGTTACTGTCAGGGCTGTATGGAAAATGCTGGGTAATACTTTGTTAACCAGTTTTTGGTTTTTTTTTCTACCAGACTTCCCAAAGACCTTACTTGTTAGCATACATTGTAAGTTTTAAGTGTATTTAATGACAAAATCCTTTTTCTCCGAGTTTCTAAAAAGATTTCTGCCGGTGTTCATTCTTTGAAGAAAGCTGCTTGTTGCTGTTACTGTCTGCTTACCGGAGAAGTACACCTCCACTGGAGGAAGTCTTTGGATCCTTGCTAAGATGTTGACTTAAAGTTCACCATCTCCAGTGAGTGGTGCTTAACCCTGCCCTTACTGACAAGGGAAACTCCTACAGATTTCCATAAGAAGCCTACAAACACCTGGATCCTAACATATGATTTCTTTATTCGTGTGTCCATGGGTTCCTTTTCCCTTATTTGTCTCTCAAATGTGTCTGTACAGCACTTAACGCATGAAGGTATTCAGATATTTACTGAATAGCTATCAAACAAATGAGAAATAGTAGAAAAATGCCAATTTAATCAGAGGAATATATGCTGGTTACAGATATACACTAGGGAAAGTATATATACATATATATACCTCTTCACTGTGACACACCCACTAGGCAAACACCTATCCCATATTCTTTTGTACAGACAACCTTAATCATTACCAAGAGCTCCTGTGAGTGGAACCATAGCTGTATAATTCCATCGGATTGTTTCCATAAGGTTTTAGCTCAAGAGGGAAAACATGACTACGGAAAAGGAATCCTTAATTATGTCTTAAAAATATGATCAAAAGCAACATTTAAGAAAAGTGTTTCCAGGGAAGAGCTGAGGATGACACTCAGTTTGTAATAATTCATTTCCCAAACCTCAGAGCATGTGATCAAAGCTGATATACATGCTCTCAGGCTTGGTATCAGGGTGAATCATGACTTATTGTTTTTCTTTTTTTCTTACTGCTTTGGAAGTCATTATTTGGATGACTAAATAGACAAGGATGTGCCACACTGTGCCCAGCCAGGTGTAGACACTCGGAGCCCTGCTGCAAGGTCTGTAATCATTTGCTCTTTTCTTTTCTTCTTCTTCTTCTTTTTTATTTAAATAAAGAAGCTCTGGCCTTTGCCAGTTAAGATACTATCCTATAAATCAGACCCTTTTCAGTCAAGATGGGAGCACAGCAAGTTAGAACTTGAAAGAGGAGGACAATGGAACCTCCTCATTAGAATGGAGGAGGTTGCAATCAGATTGCTTGTTAGGCAAATCTGGGTGATACAAGTCTTTTCAACAACTGTGTGTTCAACATTAGAATTCTTCAGATAATCAGGGCCACGGGTTTAAGAGGTTCATACCCAGCAAGACTTCACCTGAAACCAGTTAATCCTCCTTCCTACCATACTACCAAAGGAGGAAATAGAACTGTGAGCTTCTAATTTCTTCTCTCTCCTCCCATAAGGTGTGCCAATGTTGATTTATTGGTAATTGTTGGCAGATCTCCTAAGAAGATGAGAAATTTGCCAAATTCACTGGGATATTGGGTGAAAGAGATGAAAACTTCCTAGTTTAAAATCTAAAGAAAAAGAACAAGCAATGTCTTTTTTGTTGTTGTTTTTTGTTTTTTGATGGTTTGGTGTTGACATCTTTGCCTGATGCTTCTAAACATTTTACAAAATTCAATCAAAACATCTGTGCAAGAAAGATTCTCCTCCATATTCTACTTTTATGGCTTAGGAAAAACAGGGAAAGATTGGAACCAATCATTGAAAGATGCAACAAGGTGGAGTTTTGAGTGCTGCTGTTTTTCTGACAGTAATGGTTATGATGCCAAAGCTTCAAACCTAATCAGAGCTCCTTCTGCTAGTAATACTATGTGAGGGCTAGATAAAGATGTTCATGAGCTTCCTTCCAAGGAAAAAATACTGCTACTCTTGAGCCATAATAGAGTTCACAACTTTGAAAATATGCTACTGTCCTGAGTAACAAGCCAGTGGTTTGTCAGCTCTGCACTGTACCTTCCTTAAATAAGTAGTGTTTGTTCCCTCATTCATTGGTTCTGAAGACCTGAAAGAAACTGAGATGCAGGAAAAAAAAACAAAACTCCTGAGTAATAAAACATTCTCTCGCTCTCTTCTTCCTTCCCCCCTTTTTCTTCATCTTCTGGTGTTTTTTTTTTTTTTTTTTTTTTTTTGGTCTATGTATCCCAGGCTGGCTTTAAACTAAGATTATAGAAATGTGTCATGCCTGGCAGATGAACAAACCATCCTGAACTACATACTGACTATGGCACTTCAAAAATTATTTATTTTATTTTTGTTGATAACTTCCGTAATTATGGAGAATAAATCATGATAATTTCTTCCCCCTCTCACTTTTCCCTTGACAACTCCGGTCTCTGTCATATCTTCTTCCCCTCTCAATTAGTCTCTCTTTTATTTTGATGTCATCATTTCCTCCTATTATGAGGGTCTTATGTGAGGAAAAAAATTAAAAATACTTATTGTTTTTAAAAGGATCATGTTAGAATAAATTATTTGCTCCTTTGCCACCAGAATTGGGAGATCTCCTAATAAGAAGAAACCTGATTAGGAATCCTTATATTACTCTACAACTATTGTTCAATAACATTCTCAAAGAAGGAACTAAAAATTGAGCTTTTATTTTTTTAAATATTTTTTAAAAATTTATTAGAGAGAGAGAGAAGGAGAGATAAAGAGGCAGATAGAGAATGGGTGTGCCGGGGCCTAAAGCTGCTGCGAATGAACTCCAGACATAGGCACTGCTTTGTGCTTCTGCCTTACATGGGTCCTGGGGCATCTAACCTAGGTCCTTTAGATTTGGAGGCAAGTGACTTAACTGCTAAACCATCTCTCCAGCCCTGAAAATTGAGCTTTTTTTTTTTTTTTGACTTTTTAAATGTTTTATTTATTTATTTTTATTTTTTAATTTTTTTTAATTTTTATTAACATTTTCCATGATTATAAAATATATCCCATGGTAATTCCCTCCCTCCCCACCCCCACACTTTCCCATTTGAAATTCCATTCTCCATCATATTACCTCCCCATTACAATCATTGTAATTACATATATACAATATCAACCTATTAAGTATCCTCCCCTCTTCCTTTCTCTACCCTTTATGTCTCCTTTTTAACTTACTGGCCTCTGCTACTAAGTAAGAAAATTGAGCTTGTAATCTGATGTTTTCCAGTCTAATTACTTACCTAACAGCATATGTTATTTCTAATATCAAAGACTAAGACTTTTGATTTGGGGTTTTTTGTTTGTTTGTTTATTTGTTTTTGTTTTTGTATTTTTCTGAGCTGGGGCCTTACTCTTGCCCAAGCTGACCTTGAACTCACTGTGTAGTCCCAGGATGGCCTTGAACACACATTGATTCTCCTACCTCTGCCTCCTGAGTACTGGGATTAAAGGTGTGTGTCAACATGCCTACCTTAAGAATAGGACTTTTAAAGCTTTAAATGGACTTCTACTTAGGGTGTAGAATAAGTTTATAATATGTGCCTGTGTTTTGACTCTTTCAATTCTAAATAACTGATTTGGGGGGTTTTTTAATTTATTTATTTGACAGAGAGAGAGAGAAAATGGGTTCCCCAGGGCCTCCAGTCACTGCAGACAGTGCATCCCCTTGTGCATCTGGCTAACCAGGGTCCTTAGGCTTTGCAGGCAAGTGCCTTAACCGCTAAGCCATCTTTCCAGCCACTGATTTTTATTTTTAACATTTATTGGACACCATTATATGCCTGTCACTGTGATAAATGCTTGCACATAACTTATGTTTGGATAGTTGTAGGATAGTGAGTAAGCAAAGGAGATTCAATTATTAGTCTATAGGAAGGTACCAGAGAATTGGTACAGCTAAGTACTGTATGTAAGAGTAATTATAATAATGATAACTATCTAGAGACATTTTATATCATTCTGTTTACTTTATTGTATTTTCTTGTTTTTCTGTTTCCTGATTTTATAATGGTTTTATTAAGATATAATTTATATGCCATAACCTTTATTAACTTTTAACACTATTTAAGTAGTTAGAAAGAAACTTGATACCAAGCAATATAAAAAAAAGGGGGGGGCTGGGAAGATTGCTCAATGGTTAGGGCACTTGCCTAAAACTACTAATGACTCAAGTTTGATTCCCCAGTACCTTCATAAAGTCAGATGCACAAATTGACGCATGCATCTGGAGTTCATTTGCAGCAGCTGGAGGCCCTGCTATGCCTGTTTTCTCCTCTTTCTCTCTCTCTCTCCTTCTCTCCCTCCCTCTTTCTCTTACACTCTCTCTCAAGTAAATAAAGAAAACAAATTTAAAGCTTTTATTTATTTATTTTGCAGAGAAATTGAGAATGAGTGGGTGCACTAGAGCTTCCAGCCACTGCACAATGAACTCCAGACTCATGAGCCAATTTTGTGTATCTGGCCTTATATGGGTACTGAGGATTTGAACCAGGACTTGTAGGCTTTCTAAGCAAGTGCCTTTAACTGTTGAGCCATCTCCCCAGTCCCATAAAAAGCTTTAACTGTAAAACAAATTAGTAACTCCTCAAGAGTCCATGTTTCATTAATATTTAAATTTACTATGTTTTCAAGAATAGATTGGAAAGAAAAATACATTTTGTGAGTTTTTTGTTTTTGTTTTTTTGAGGTAGGGTCTCACTCTGGCCCAGGTTGACCTGGAATTCACTATGTAGGTTCAGGGTGGCCTCAAACTCATGGTGATCCTCCTACCTGTGCTTCCCAAGTGCTGGGATTAAAGGTGTGCGCTACCATGCTCGGCTTGAAAAACATATTTTGAGAAAAGAATTAGAGGGAAAGGTAAAGCTTCATAGTGAATAAAGGTACCTGGTAAAGAATATAAAAACATTAATGATGCAGGGTGTGGTGGTGTACGCCTTTAATCCCAGCATTTGAGAGGCAGAAGTAGGAGGATCACTGTGAGTTCAAGGCCACCCTGAGACTACATAGTGAATTTCAGGTCAGCCTGGGCCAGAGTGAAACCCTACCTCAAAAAAATACCCACCACCAACAAAAAAAAATCAATGACATACAGTATATGTATACACATGTACACATACACACACATCCCAGAGAAGTGGGGAATGTGAAGTCTGGAAACTCAGTTTGGTGACTATCAAGAGGGTGAATCAGGATTTTGAGTAAGGATGGGAAAGATTAAGAGGCTAGCCAAGTTAATTTGGAAACAAGCCAGGTTCACATATACTAAGCTAAGGAACTGTTTGAGATAATAGGTAATTCAAGAAGGTGGCCAAGGAAGGCTTGCTGCACAAGGAGCAAAGATAAAACAGAGTACACTGATGACTGAAATTTAGCTTAAGGGGGAAAAATTAACTCTGTATATTTCTGTGCTACAAAATAAAGTCAAGTGGCAAATCTATTAAAAATCAAACTTCATGTTGTGTTTCTGTGTTTGATACATGGTCTAAAGTGGATAGTTTACCAGGGAAACCACACTGAAAAAAAAATGTGTTGTTAACTCAAAAAAACACAAGAAATCTATTTTTAAAACCAAATATAATTACAAGATCCATTTAAAACATTTCTTAAAACACATGCAGAAAGAAATGTATTTGAGCTTAAAATAAGACCTCTTAAATTTTACTGTGTCTCAAGTATAAATGGAACTAGAATTAGTGTAATGATAATCATATTATTTGTTGTTCATTTTAAATGTTAGGAAACTTCAAAATATCCAGCAACATTTTCACATTAAAATTTGTTTATTGTTCTTTACCAAATAAAATTTCTGTTTTAACCCAGGATGGATTAGAGTTACAGTATAAATTAATTCATGCCACTGCACTATAACTAGAGCATAATTAATTGAACAAAGAGAAAACCTCTTACATTACTAAACATAATGGAAAAAAATGTAAATTGCTTTTCTTTTTTACCACTTTGTACTGCCACCACAACCTATTTTCACTTTTCAACCAAATTGCTCTTTTTGTATTATTTACTGCAAGGAAACAGTCTGGTTATTTTTGTCAACCTGGTTAGGACAGAGTAAGTATATAGTTAAACTTAATCTCATAACCAAGATTACATGAATTACCAAAACTGGTAATTTATTGATATTTAAAAAATAAATATATTGTAGTAGGATTTTAAAATTGATATATATATATGTATGTACATTCTATAGTTTTAATAAAAAGAAAAATGTAAAGCTGCTTGTTCAGATGTTTTGAAAAATTTTAAATGCATAACTAAATAAGAAAATAAACTAACATTTCTTAATCTGTTTTGAATCACAGCTGTTGCTGAAAATCTGATGAAAGCTTCAGCTTCCTCTCTCCAGAAAAAAAAAAAATACACACGCATATAGGCATGCAACATTTTGCTTATAGTTTCACAGAGTCTATGGACTCACCAAAGTCAGCCTATGGTCTCACCAAGGTCCATGAACTCTGGGTTACAAACCTCTGCAAATAAACCCACACTTTGTTTTAGCAAGATGGAAAATCTACTAGTAGATTGTATGGCTGTTTAAGCTTTTATTCTCTGGAAGCATATATCTGAAAGGAATGATTTTTTTTTTTAAAATATCCTATTCTCTAAAAATCTTTGGCTCAGTCATCCCTCCTGTTTAGCTTTAAAATGAAGACCAATTTCCTTTGGGTCAAACCCCAAACTCTTAGTGTCTTGACTCTCTAAATGCTTGACAACTATAGACACTTTAATGAAATCCAAATGGATGAAATTCAACACTTCATTCTGATGCTCTTTACAGATGTTCTTAATAAGGACACTGAAGAAGTCCTTAGAAGGCTAGCTTCACACGTCAGCCAAGGAAAGAAAGAATTCATTGGGAAATGAAGATAATGAGGAATTCTGGAGTGTGGCTGTACCAGTCAATATTGAGCTCATCCAGCCTAAACCTGTAATCAGCTTCTCAGGAAAGTGTGTCATACACAGAGGTAAAATCTGCAGATGGACTCCTGGGTAGTGATGGTATTAAGCCATACTGCATCCTAAAGCTGAATATTTAAATTCTACTCAGGATAATTTTTCCTATAAAAGCTTTATTTCTACAAGTACCATTTCTTTTCTAAGGGTCGTGGGAAGGAGCTGGGATGATCACTTTCTTATTTCAGCTTAGTAAAATAATTATTTTAATACAGAAATGGGAGGTAATTACTCAAGTAGAAAGTTTATGAATGCTAGAGTTTTGTAAGAACAATGGATGTCATAACACCATCTAAGCAGATTAGATCATCATAATCATTTTGTTCTTCTGTTCTTTACGTGCCAACTGTGGGTAAAAGCTCATCTGAAGTCTGTCTTCAAAGCTCTGAATAGCATAGTTCCCGTTTGGGAAATGATTGCCCTGAACATTCTATGACAGCATCTGGAGAGAAGAGTGTGCACACTTAGATGAGCACAACAGCTTATGTTAAACTTTTCACCAAAGAATTTACAACTTTGAAAATGAACAAGTAAGTGGTCAGTTGAACTGGCAAGATATTAGTGGTAACAGACCTTTACTTACAATTTTCAAAGGTAATGCTGGCTTCAGAGAAATAGGTGAGAGTGAGGCACATTAACCTGAAAAGAGAGGCAGGATTTGCACCAAATGAGTTAGGGTCTTAAATTCTGGTCCAGAATGTATCGCTCTTTTAACCTACGGAGCCCTAGGCAATTCATTCTACCCCAGTGCTACTCCTCCAGTCACCTCTTTCTTCACCCATGAAATGAGAATATTTCTGACCTAATAAGAAGGTTGTGTAAATTTAATGTTATGTTCAAAACATTCACATTACTTATAGCTATTTAGTTATGTTTTAGTGTTTTGGCAACAAGACAAGTGAGACATGATGAATGCTTGTGCTTAACATTGCAATAGTATTCATTGAGAAAATAACCAGGGGAACATGGAAGTATATAGGAAAACAGAGAGGAAAGGGAAGGGTATAGAACTGTTTACATATTGAGAAAATTGTTTACCTTTTCTGCTCAACTTCCTTACCCTGAAATGAAATAAAATCTTCCATGTGATATATATTGATTTTGGGGTTTTTTTTTGGGGGGGGGTCTCTTTCCAGTAGAATGTAAGCTCCAAGGGTATAGAGAATTTCTCTCTATGGAACATCAAAGTGTTCTTAGAGTCACTGAGAAATTGCTAAATAAATATCCAATATTCAACATTTCTCAGAATCCCTTTCAGCTCTGGTACCTGATTCTCTTTGGGGAAAAAAAAATGTATGGGTGAGGGATATTAATACATGGCTAGACTGTAGAAGGCCCTGGATTTGATCTGCAGCATTGAAAAGAAAAAGATATTATTAAAAAAGTAACTATATAAGAAAGTACATAGACTAATATACCCATTGTTCAGTTTTGTCATCTTAATTTTGTTTTGTTTTGTTTTCAAGGTAGGGTCTCACTGTAGCTCAGGCTGACCTGGAATTCACTATGTATTCTCAGGGTGGCCTTGAACTCATAGTGATTCTCCTACCTCTGCCTCCCAAGTGCTGGAATTGAAGGCGTGTGCCACCATGCCCAGCTTGTCATATTAATTTTTATATTTACTTTGTATATCTTTTAAAGAACTAAAGGATCACAAATACAATTAATGTCCCACTTCAATGTGTATTAGTTTGTAATTTCTTTCCTTAAAACCATTATGCCTTATAACCGTTACATCGACATTGGTGATTGTTATTTCCAAGGATGTTTTATATTTTCACTATATTTATATAAACTATTATCATGTTTTCAAACTACAAATAACATATGCTTATTATTTTACAACTTACTTTTTTATCTGTAAAACATTAGATTTTAACACATGTAGTGGTAATCTGGTCATTATAGCTAGATATGATATTCCATTATATGAATAGTCATGATTTATTTGTCCACTCTCTTGTTAGTAGTTATACTCTTTTGAGTTTTACTCTTGACAATGATATATTAGGGCCTTAGGCTATATATATTTATTATTATATATTAGGCTCATATATATTTATTAGAAAATATTTTTATCCATGTCTCTTTGGATAGCTGTACAAGTGTTTCTAATGGTTTTGCTGGGTTGAAAGGACATATACCTTCAATTTTATTAGTATAGGTAACAGCATATGATTTACTTGCCTATATTTTCACTAGGATGGCTAGTCACATGTGTGGGTTTTTTTTTTTAGCCGAACAGGAAATGAAGAGTTAATCAAATTAAATAGAGCATCATCTTTCTATTTCTTTTCTTTTTTTTTTTTTTTTTACCTTTTCTTTCTCTCAAAAGGCAAAAGTGAGCAGAAGCTTTTTCTAAGTAAATACAATTTATATATAGGGAGGCGTTGTTAGGTGGACCTAGATCAGAGCACATAAAAAACGTGGCCATGTCCTGTCATCACATTATAATATTTACGACACAGTGCTGTCAATATGTGATGTTGTGAAAACACAGTGCCACATGGTAAATATTGCAGAGGCTTGTTACTAAGTCCCTGTGAGAGCAATGACTCTTTATGACCCAATTCACAAAAGAAATATTTTTAGGTCAGAGAAGCACTGTTTTTTTTCAAACAAGACAATGTGAAGTATTAAATTCTGATCCATAATGCCAATTGAACTACTGTTTCTATGTTTCCCTTTAGTAGGCAAAATGTTTTAGAATTAAGCATGGTATTTCAGATGCCAGATCTTGTGCAATTAATGTAGCTTTGTATTTCAGATGATCTCGTTGGAAGTTAGGCTATGGGAAAAGTTTCTGAGTTTCTGCAATTAAGTAGCTACTGCCTCCTCATTTAATAAAAATGACAATAGAATAAAAAATGTAAAAGCATTTACATTATCTAGCTACTTACTGTGGTTTCTTTTTCCTAGATGAATTTCCTTACTTGGATAAAAGATGTAAGGCATGACAGTTCAGTTTCACTGGGAAGTTTATCTTGGTAAGAAGGCAGGAGATATTACATTCTATCTTGTCAATGATCCATGGATAATGGGTCACCAGGGGATTTAAGAACTGTATCTTTCAGTTCTTGCCAGGGAGGTGTATCAATGTGCACTGATGTGAACTATAATATGACACACCTTGAGGAATCCTCCAAGCCCTTCAGGCACTCTCGCAGATGCCTTCATGAAGATCAGGGACTAAAGGTTGTCAGTTAAGGATGGTACTTTGTAAAATATTTCAGTAACCAAATAATTTTCCTATTTCTTTATTTTAAATTCTTAAGAATTCCTCTTTAGATCTAAAAGTGTTTAATTAGTTTTCCCTCCTAATTGCATTAGAGGAAGATTTATGTATACTGATAACAAAAAAATTGGCCCACTAAATAATATATATATATATTTTTTCTGTTAATGAGAAAAAGGGAAGTTGCAAAATAGTGTGACCGTGTGTGTGTGTGTGTGTGTGTGTGTGTGTGTGTGTGGTGTGTAAGAACACACTTACATCTACTTATCTAGGAAAACATACCAAAGAAAAGTTCATGGTGGCCAATTCTGGGGAATAAAGTTAAAAGGCTTCATTAGTGGGAAAGGCAGGAAAAATTAAAGTACTTACTTTATATGTTTTTATACTGTATATTTTTTTTTACAATAAGCATGATTGTTTTTACCATTTGAAAGATATAAATGTACTTTTCAGTGTGAAAAAATTACTTTTAATTAATAGCCTTCTGTGGAATCTCTAAAATTTCAACAGTTCTAAGGAAACAAGAGATAATGATCTCAAGGCAAGATCACAATCATTTTCACCAAACTAAAATTTTGATGGGGCAGAAGTGATGTGATTTCTTGTTATTTTCTAGCTTTTGTTAAGTCAACAATACTTTTCTAAAAATGCACTTACATATTTATTAAGGAGAACCATAAAACTCACAAGTTAAAGAGATCATTATAGTGAATTTTGTAGTATAAATTCTAATTTTACAGATGAGAAATTGAGTCCCAGACAGCTTAACTGTCTTGTCCTTAAAGGATTCCAGAGCTGTCTCACAAAATGGCCTCCTGCTTAGATGTTAGTGTGATGTTAATATACAAATATCTAAAAAGCACTTAAACTTAACTCTGATCTTAAATCCACTCACACTTCAGTACATAAGGCATTACTACAGCAAACTAATATTCTTCATACAAGAGCCACAATAAGAAGTGATTTGATGACAATATTTCAACTAGCAAATTGAAAATAAAATTATTTTTACTGTGATTTCCTTTCTCTCCCTTTTTACTCTATTTTCTCATTTTAGTCAATGATCACATTCTGTTTCCTTTTCTGCCTTTCTAAATTCATGAGTGGATTAAGAACAAAGATGAAATGAAGAAATAAAATGTCAAAGCCAAAAAAGACTATTAATAATGTAAAAAAGAAACATTAAAATTTGGGACAGCAGCAGTGGAAAAGAAAAGTAGACAGGAGAGACTTTGGGAAGGCAGTGAGAATCAAAGCAGAAAAAAATTTGACAACTTCAAGGACAGTGAGTAAATAAGTAAAGAAAAGTGGGTTGAGGTTTGTTTTATGTTTATTACCGTGAGCACATAGTAAATGGCCGATGGATAAGATAAAGGGAAGGGTGGTGTCAAAGGCTAACTCAGAAGTTCTCCGTCTCTAACACACATATGAACTACCTGAAGTGTTTGTTTAAAATACAGAGTCCTTAGTCTTTATCACCAGAAACTACAATTCGCCCACTGGGTTAGGGCGGGCCAGTAAATGAAAAAAAAAAAAAAAAATGGGAGGGGGGGTGCTTGGATAATTCTAATGTTGACTGTGAGAATCCTTGACTAGAACCATTGAAGCTCTTAAAGGGAGAAAACACAGAACCAGGATAAAGAAATCTAAAGGGAAAAGATAGAAAAAATAAGTTCTAAATGGAAAACAGGGTAAGAACGAAAAGGAAAGTAGGAAATAAACATGTAGCAAAATTAAAGAATGGGTTTCAAACAGCAGGGCTTATGTGGGTGTGTGAAAAAAGACAAGCAGAGACTGGTCAGAGGTAATAAATCAAGATTAAAATATATGTATATTAAAATACATATTCAGCAAACTAAGGTTTTATTTTGGATTTTAAAATAATATGCATTCTATTTTCCTTTTAAAATATAACATGTGCTTATTAAGGGAGAGTTGAAAAATAAGAAAATCAATTCTTGGTTTGTCACTTGTGAATAACACATTTTGGTTTATTTTCTGCTAGTCTATATTTATACTTAATTTTTACAGTTTGTTTGCTTTATACAACTGAGATAATTCTGTGTGTGCCATTAAGAGATGCAGCCGATATCAGCATCTCCTAATGGAAGATTATTCATGGATGCTTTATTTTTGACATGTGCCTCATATTAACAATAGCCAGTTTTCCATTTTCCTTGATAATAGAACTCAGCTATGTTTTCATGTAGTCAAGGGCTTCAGAAAAGACTTAATGAAGTGTTTTTATGTAGTCTTTGCCAGTCAAGTTATAATTTTATTCTCTGTTAGTGATTGGCTAAGGAATGGATAACAGCTTACTTTTCTGGCCAATAAGAGATAAGGACAAGTCTACAGGTTGGATGGGATGAATGGTTCTTAGTTCTTAAAAAGCAATTCGAGGAGCAGATGATCTATTTTTCTGCTAATGGAACATGTGTCAGGAGGAAACCATGAGGCTGGTGCTTGGAGCTGGTACAGCCATCTTGTGGCCATGAAGAGAGCCCCATTATGTACATTGGGATGGAAGATGGATGAATAGTAAAGTGAGAAAAACTGGGCCCTAGATAATCTTGTCACTTCAATTAAATATAGATTCCTATGCCCAACCTTGAGACTTCTTATCTTGTGAGAAGATGAATCCCCTATTGTTGAAGCCTCTTCTAGTTGGGTTTTCTGTTAGTTTAGGAAGAAAGCATCCTAATAGATTATAATTCATATATATATATAATTATAATATATAAATATAGATTATAATGGCATTATAATTTACTCAATTTTCTTTTTGTCAGATATTTAAGCTACTGACAGCTATTTTTGCTATCAATTTTTACATTGAATAATTCCAAGAAGAAAGTTACAAAGCTTAGATAGTAAGATAATTTATACTGAGGGGAACCCAATAGGCAATAAAAAGAAACAGGAATGAACTTGAACTATCTAAGGTCATCAAAGCTGAATCATTCTGAATCTCCACTCCCTCCATTGCTCATTGCTATCAACAGTAGGAGCTGTCAATGGAAAGTTACATTTCAGAAGGAAAAAACTGAGAACTACAGTTTCAATACAACACACAATTATGTGTGAATATAAATAATCTTCCAAAATACACTAGCCACTTAATGTTTGCAGTGTGTTACATGGTTTCATCAATTGGTCTCTTTCCTTATTACACTAATTTTATTATAAGAGGAAAAGTAAGAAAAGAAAGGTAAGTAATTATACCATATTCATCTTGCATCAAAATTTCCCATCATTTCTACACAGTGTTTAATCCAGATGCATTGTCAACCATGTTGACAGTCTCCAATGTCTATTTCCCAAACACTGTCTAAGAATTAGCTATGCCTCCAGAAAAATGAACAGAGAAAAATTCCTCGCACTGTCTTTGATGTCATCATTAGAGGTAGTTGGACTTATTAACAATTTGAGACTTCAGACTCACAGATTTTAAAAATATTTAGCTGTCCTATAGTCAAATTTTGAGAAGCTTTACTCCTGCAAAATGGGATATATCTATGAAAATAGCAATTTTAATTCCTATAATAATAAAGCATGTGTGCTACAATGCCCTACATTTCCAGATGAGCACCTAACACTCATAATTGTACATGGACAACTGATTACAATGGAATTTATTTTTAGAAATTATTTTTCAAAGTTCATACACACATGGTATTACAGTTGCAACTCAAGAGTAATTCTAAATTGTTGTTCATTAATTTCTTCTGCAGTGTGGTTATGACTTGTAATGTTTCCTTCTCCTGTCTCTTGCCAGAACTATTGTTTCATAATTTCACTATGATAGAGGGTATAAGGAAAACATAGGCTAATCTAAAACTCAAATAATGACTCTTCTTTGAACCCAAATAAAACAGCAGATCAACTTCCCAAGCTGCAAGATATGCATTGCCCCTGTGATGTGTCATAAGATTGTCTCAAATAAGATTCATTTCCTGTATACTTGGACATTTTAAAGATGGTGAAAGCAAAAGCCAGAATTTGGAGAGGAGTCCACTACTCAAAAATTCACCTGAAGGGATATAGTTCAGGGGTGTAGCATTTGACTGCAAAAGCTCACTTGAAATCAAGAAGAATGTGTGGAATCTACTCTGACAGACTTTCTGAGTCTAGATGGATATTATATTTCATAGTTCATATAGTAAATCTTATCACAGATTTTAAAATTATCTAATAGTCATTGAAGATTCCAAAATATGCACTAGTTATAGCAAGGCAGAAATAATAAAAATCAATGAGAAACTGGGTGGCCTGTAATCCCAACACTTGGGAAGCTGAGGTAGGAGGATCACTATGAGTCTGAGGTCAATCTTGGCCACATAGTAAGTTCTAGGCTAGCCTGATCTATGTGAGACTGTGCCTTAAAACACAACAATAATGAAAACTACACAAAAATCAATGAAAACTGGCACAGGATTTGGTGCATGAAAAGCACACAAAAAGCATGTATGACATACATAAGGAAACAAATAATAGGTAAATTGACTTTCTCTGTCCTGCCTCTTACACTTATGATTCCTGTTTTTATCACAAATAAATATCAAAATAAATGGAGAAAAACAGTAGCTTGGTTTCACTCCATGTATTCCTGTGGTTGGGACCCTAAGGATATGTTTACAGCTTGGTAGTGAGTGATGGTCATTCTTTGGTACTGTGGCTGAACCCTATGTGGTAGAACTGTGACATTTCTGGTCCAGAGAGGTAGGTGGGGCTGTGATCTGACTACATGGAAAAAGCTTGCAAGGGGAGGGGGCTCTAGGGACAATGCATATATAACCTGCCCTAAAGTGTTCAAACCTTCCATTTCAAGGCAGGTAAGATTTTGAGAAAGCAGTGGTGGAGGAGATCACTGAGTTAATTTTCTATACAAACAATTTAATTATTTTTAATCACCCAACACACACACACACACACACACACACACACACACACACACACACACACTCCATTTCTGCCCCTTCTCCTCCTTAGTGAATGCTCTGGGCTTATTTCTTGCTGGGAATGTATTTGTGTGGGTATTGGGACCACAGACAGGTGAAGAAATACTTTGCTGTAGATAGCTGATCTCAGGTAGGACACAGAAGTGAATTCCAGCTAGTTCCCACGAAAACAAGTAATCAATGAATCTAGGACACTTTTTGAAGCTCCCTGGTAAGTTATATTAACAACACACTGGTGAGAAATTTTCTGATCTTGTCCTCAAATTTCTGCCTCTCATTGTGAAGGATACTAACGTATTATCACCTTGAGGGTTGCTTATTTCACCCTGTTCAGTATTAGGCTATCTATGAGAACCTACTGGGACACTGGACAATCACTTCCTTCCCTTTGGCAGAATGCTTTTGTTTATCTCCATCCAGAGCCTTGCACCCCAATCCCATGATGTCATTGAGGGTTGTCACTATATTAGGGTCATACTCCCCAGGAATCACTCTGGAAAGATTGAAAAATGCTTCAGAAGGTGATCATGTATTTGCTGTAAGCTCTCTTACATGAGTAACCTATACTTGACATTTTCCCAGGGGGAGAAAAAAAAACTTGGCCAATGACCTCACACACTTTGCTTTGTGGAGAAATCCTAACCTTCTGACAGAAATGTTCTCCACCCTTGGAAAGAAATACTATGTGCAAACAGAGCTAAGTAGTTTCTCCTTCCCCTTCTGCCCCTATCCTCCTGCACTCAGAATCTTCCTACACCTTCAGTAGGAGCATTTTAGACTTGTCCCTTGAAGGCAGGATAAAGTCTTTGTTTATAGTGATAAATCATAGTGTTCAAAGTCTAAGGGTAGGAGAAGTTGCCCATCATAAACTTTGACAACAGGTCAAGGACTTTCAGAACATGAATTGGAGAGAAGCTCTCTTCTCTGGGTTTGTTTCCTCTTGTCTTGGGTTTTCAAGTAGGGCAGCCAGTGGTGGGGTATGATATTAATAATGTTTAATATAGTATGCTCACTTGAAGGAATAATATACACGGATGGGAATATACAAAAGAAGATAGAACCTCAGGATATTCATTTTAATATCTTTGAAAAACAAAGTGATAGCTCAACTATCCAATTACAAAATGCCACAGTACACAAAGGGCAGGGCTAACGTTCCAAGAAGAGAATTGGAAGACTTATTTTTGAAACCTAGGAATAAACAATGCTCTTCCCTAATGACTTTCTAGAGGTTGCTCACTCTTCCAGAATCCATAGGAAAAACAGAAGTTGAAAAGCAAAGACACATTTGAAACAAGAGGGGAAAAAAAGTTTTATTTTGAAAATACAGTCTTTAAAGATAAATTTGCCTTCCATTTTCCATGTCTAGGTGCATCCAACAAGATACAAAAACAAACAAGACAACAAGACAGAGACCCACGACATTATGTACAGAGCTCTAAAATGAGCTGTGAATACCTACAGGAAACTAGCATATGCTCTTTGTGAAGGGGCGCAGTGTGTGGCTTTTCTATATAGCTCTCAGTCCTGCAGAAGAACAGTTAACTCCCTGGAGCTGCAGGTGCTGGGCTGCAGCGAGGGGAGAGCTGGGGTCAGTGGAGGGTGGGGTGGGCCCCTCGCGTGGGTGGGAGGCGTGGAGAGGTGTCTGGGGGAGGGGGCGGCGGCGACAGCACGGAACAGATCCTGGGCTTCGCTAGAAGTTCTGCCGCGGTGTGTGAGTCAGGCTGTGGCGCCGCAGGTCACAGTTTCGCCTGAACACTTTGCCGCACTGCTCGCAGCTGTAGGGCTTGATGTCTGTATGGGTGAGAAGGTGAGTTTTCAGATTACTTCTCTGATTAAAGGTTCTTCCACATGTGGGGCATTTGTGTGGAGATTCCTGTTCAGATGTGAAGCAAGCAAAGGGTTAATCCTTCACATCCCCACGGCACCCTCCTCCACAGCTCGTCTTCTCGGTATCACAAGCCTTAACAGAACAAGCCCACGACAACAAAAGAGGGGACTTGCAGGAACAAATCTGTGCTCCTAATCCGCCAATCACGAAATCGCTTGTGCAGGCGCCCACAGAGGCCCGATTACACTGATAACTGCAGGGCAGACCCCGCCACCTCGGTGGGCTTTGTGATTTCCAGAGCTTCACATTTCATCACCATGTCATGGGCAGGAAAAGGGGGAAGGAAAAGCTCTAATCCTCTCCTAAGGAACGACATTCTCCAGGGGAATAAGGTTCCTCTTGGCTGGAAAAATTAAACTATTCCTCAATGTTCTGAAAGCTACAAATTACGAGGCCCCTGGGAAAGAAAGCATATGGGATTTCACCATGCTTCTATTATCAAAATTACCTTTATTTCCTCCCAAACACGGAAGCTTTAAATGCAGGGCAGATCGGATGAAAAAAATATGTATATATAATGCTAAAATTAGGATTTACTACAATTAGAGTAGCTTGTTCTTTAAAAATATTAAAATGCTTTATGTTAAATAAGTTTTCCCCACCTAGAAAACTGATGTAAATAGAACTACTTAGGATGCAGACCCTGCCTTGACCATTTTTTCTAAAGCAATAATGATTTAAAAAACAACAACAACAATGTACCAAACACTTTTAAAGTAAGAAAACCAACTTACCTGCA
Source organism: Jaculus jaculus (assembly GCF_020740685.1). NCBI lineage: Eukaryota > Metazoa > Chordata > Mammalia > Rodentia > Dipodidae > Jaculus > Jaculus jaculus. The sequence continues at coordinate 169,725,772 of NC_059103.1, read as the reverse complement.
TGTGTAAAGTTTTGTGAACTGCTAGGGTTCTAGACTGACAAAATCCTTTCCCACATTCCTGACATTTGAAGGGTTTTTCTTTGGAATGAATATACCTGAAAATCAATATAAGGTTTCATTGAAATGGGTCTCCCCCATGGTTACGAATTTTCTTTTGAGAACTACTCAAACGAAGTCGTGGACAGAAGAAACAGAATTTCTATTTTTTTAATTTTTTTTTTTTTTCCGGCGTAGTTCTGTTTGTGGTTACCCTCAACTAACAAGACTCTTCAAAAGCAGTTATGGGGTTGACTTTATCTACACTTGATCGCTCTCTCTGGAGTGTTCTGGAGTTCAAAATTGTGCGGAAACAGCCCTTCTTGACTTGCATGGTTTTCTGTGGTATTTAAACTGGCCAAATCAGGACGTAAGTCAAGGTCGGTAATGGGGGGGAGCTGATGGGGAGGCTGGTTTTGGTGAATTCCCCTAAGGCCTCTAAGATGGGCACACAAGTGGGGAGGATACTTCCACTCATAGCGCTGGGAGGTTTTTCACACTTGTTACAGTATTTAATGTTTATTAGTCCATAGTTTAAGGAGAAGGGTAGGGAGCTGTTTCTAAATCCAGTAACCTCAAATAGGCTTAGCAAGGTCCCTCTGCCAGGCTCTAGGGCACAGCTAGGGAAGTGAGAGGAGGGGGGAATCCAGTAGATTTTCAGTAAGGGTTCCTGGCTGCCAGGTCCCGCAACCACCCATCCTAGAGCAGATTCTGGGATCCCTCGGCTTTTCGGGCCTCCACTCCTCACTGAGACCGGCTGGGAGGAAATAGAATAACTGACTCCAAGGCCAAGGCCAACCCACATTTTTCCTGCTCAAGGGTAGGGAAAGGCCCTCCCTCATCCCAAAGTAGAATGCAGCCCAGCCAGACAGGGGATAAAGGTAAAAGCTTGGGTTCCTGAAACTTGGGAGGGCTTTGGGGGGGATGGGCGGGATGGGGCAGAGTCTAGATCTAAGGTGATTTCTGTGACTACTGAAATGTCTATCAGAACTCGTTGTCCTGGGCAAATTCGCCTTCCCTCTCCCAGACTTCTTCCCGACCTCACCTATGGTCACGCAGGTGATCTTGCCTCCGGAAGGCCTTATGGCAGATGTCACACGTGTATGGTCTCTCGTCTGTGTGGGTCCTCTCGTGGATGAGTAAATTGTAGGATTTGGTAAAGTGTCTGCCGCAAAACTTGCAGATAAACTCTTTTTTCGTTTTGGAGGGCAATCTCCCTCGGGAGGGTTTTCTGTCCGGAGTCAATTTACTGAGACCGGAGATGGGGCTACCCAGTCCCGGGCTCAGCTTGGTCAGGTCTCCCATCTTAGGAGGATCCTCTTGCGTGGCAGCCACCGCCAAGTTGGCAAAGTCAAAACGGGGCCGGTCTTTGTGTAGGGCTGGCAGGACGTGGGCAATGGCGCCCTGCTTGGGATGGAATAGGTGAGTAGTGAAGGGCAGAGCCGGGAAGGGGAAGCGAGCGTCCACAAGGCCCTGCGCCGCCGCCATCTCGGTGATGGTGGAGCGGGTGATCTCGTGCACGTTGGGGTACCCCAGCGTCCAGTGGTTCATGTGCATGGTCTGCACGGCGCTCAAACCATACAGGCCCTGCAGGTGGTCCACGGCGGCCGGGAAGGTGTTCACCGCCTGCAGGAAGGAGTAATTGGTGAGCTGCAGCGATGGGTGGAGCGGGATGGGCGCTGGAAGGGCCTTGCTCCCCATTTTCCTGGTTCCTGGGAGTCGTGGAGAGACGCCCCTTTTTTCCAGGACTCAGAGACGGGTGGCCTTGAGGGCGCTGGCAAAACCAGAAACGGGTCCCAGAGTAAGCCCTAAAAATGGCAGGGCGGGGAAGAGAGGGAGACACCTTGATTATTACCCAGCTCCATCAGTCCTTGGGTGCCCGCACCCGTCACTACGTCTTCCTTCTGTGTACCCTCCCCAGTCCCCTCGAAGACCCCAAGCAAGATGTGAGGGACGGCTTAGCGCCTGCCCAGGGAGTCTGCCACAGACCTGTCCCTGGGCACCAGCAGCATGTGGCTCCCTGGCAAGCCCGACTGCCTTTCCGGGAGCTGGTAGGAAAAACTGAATCTGATGTACGACTCCTGTCCCGTGAGAAAGAAGGCCAGCAGAGGGGCTCCCGCGCTGGCAGCACCAGACGAACCCACCATTGCCACTCTGTCCTGAGACACTGGGGATCTCCTGGTTGTGGGTTCGACCTAGGGCTCAAAGCCCTGGCTCAGGAGACGCCCGCAGCCTTTCTCTTGCTGTGCCCCAAGCCTGTCTCGCGCCTACCCAGAGCCCGCTGGCCTGTGCGGGAGCGCGGCCTGTGCGCACTCACTCCTCCCGGGCCCTCGGGCCTTCGGCGGGCTCGGCTTCGCCCCGCGCTGACCCCGGAGGTTTTCTTTTTTTTCTTCCTCCGCCCTAGTCCCATTTATCAGCAGTGACGGGTCACAGGAAAGAAAAGTGACACCTGGGGGCTGGGTTCGTCCTGGAATCACCCCCTTCTCCTTCCCAGGACTGACTCTCCTCCCAACCCCTCCCCACCAAGATCCCTTGCAGACGGTTCAGACTCCTGCCTGGTGGGGTGGAGGAGAAGTACGTCTCTGAGGCCTGAACCCCTTTTCCCAGACTGAGCACCAAGTTCTCTGGAGGCAGGAGAGGCACCAGGAGCGTCCGGCACCAGGAGCGGCTCAGGCACCCTGGAGGCCTCCGAAGAGGAAAAGTAAGGAGGGAGCTCTTAGAGCGGGAAAGGGAAGAAGCTACAATGGGGTGCGGGCCCTCAGTGCAGCTGGCCGGTACTGCTAGGCCAGCCTGGAGGCCTGCGGCCTGGACCCACGCGGAGAGCTCCTTGCTCTCTGTGTCCCCAGTGGCCAGGCTCAGGGAAGTCTGAGTATAGATCCAGGCTCCTTAGAACCTCACCTGCGTCCACGGCGGGCCCACCAGCTCCCCTTGCCTTGCCTTTTCTTGGAAATGGGTTCTTTCCCCCTTTCCCAGCAACTCGCACCAAGACCGTATCTCTGAGGGTGGCCTCCCAGGTGCAGAACTTGGAGCTAGGAGCTTACCAGGAAGAGACACAGGCCGGCCAATCTGCACCACCAACCACAACATCTAGTGTTTGAACCTAGCCGGAAGGTGGGAGAAGGTCCCTCTTTTCCAGCGTCCCCAGGCCACCCACCTCTTTTTGCACCTGAATCCTGCGACTCTATCTGCCAGCCAACTTAGTGGGCTGTGCTACTGACACAGCGCTCTGGCCAGGCAGAAACTGGCTGCCTCTGCGGGGGGGAGGAGGTCCCCCACCTTACTCCTCTGTTTGGAACCACTTGAAGACAAGAGATTTATTAATGAACTGCTTCTGCCCGGTGGTATGTGGTCTGGGAGTTCAGGCTGGGAGTTAATGAGAGGTGCGGAACAGTCAGAGGGTCTCAGTCAGATCATTCAACCGAAACTGTAAACTCCCATCAGTAATAAACTTTCCCACCACAAATCACTATTCAGTTTTGTTCAGCCACAACCCTCAAACCATCTCCTACAGAGTTAGGGGGGGCGGGGGAGAGAATTCTAACATCACTGATTATTTCCCCTTCAATTAAAAATAATAAATTTCATCTTTATTTCCTTCTCCTTGGGTAATGAGGATTTTCCAGAGATGCAAAATATTTTCCCCCTAGTGTTGAAAAGCAGTCTCTCCTCCATAGAGAGGAAACCGAAATTATTATTTGGGTGTATTCCCAGACTAGATTTCTTAGAAATAAATACAGGAGGCTGTGTCAGTGGCAAGAAGGGGTGTTATTGACTGAATGGCTATCTGGATTTGTGATTTTTTGACTCCAGAATGCTCAACATGAACTTTGGCATAAAGATTACAATGTTAAATTTGTCCTCAGAGACCGGACTGCCACTTTCTTTCCCTTTCCTTTCAATAGTTTACAATACGGAAACTACATTGTCATAATTCACGTTGGCACAAAAGTGCTACTTCAGAGTATGTGAAGTTACCTCACAAAGGAAGCGCCAGCCATTGGTGCCTCCTGAAACCCTTTTACAAACAGAACTAACCTAAATATTCACCAAACACTCTTGCCACAAATACTCAGGAAGTTCAGCTTTACATGATCCTACTGAGTCCCTGCAAATGTATGTCAAACGGTAGTTTAAGTCAATGCAGAGATCTAAAGTACTTTCGTTTTGTTTAGGGCTGAGCCCACGCTCAGTTTCAGGCACTACTGGTGGATTCTCTGCTGTCATTTCTTCATTAGTCTGCTCCCGACCATTGGTTACTTTTAATTTTGCAAAGAGAGAAAGTTAAACCATGAAAAGTCATCAACCGTTCAGTGGGGTTTAGGCTAATTTTCTTTCATCAGACTTCTTAGGAACTTCCAGGCATGTACAGAAGTTTGGTGAAATTTAGCTGCCCTGGTTGTCAACAAGGGAGAGTTGTACATATTAATTTCAGTTCAGTGACGCTTTCCAAACATTGGAGAAGTCAAACAAAGTATGCATTTATTGGTGTTAGTACATTGAATTATCTAAAAATAATACGGTTAAGGTCATCTGTTCAACCTTGTGCATTGATATCTAAGTGAAATGATTGATGGATTGATAGGCTCACTGAATTTTAACTCAAACCACAACAGAATTTTATATAAACCAGAGAGCTATGGTAGGAGATCTAAGATCACTGGAAAAAAATAAAAAGCCAGGCGTGATCAGGTGAATAGAAAAAAAAAAAAAAAAAGGCTTCAAAGTTCCTGCCCCTTCGCAGCGCCTCTGCCTTCCCAAGGAGTTAATTAAATTAAGATGCCTTCCGCATAATCTAGGGTCTGTTTCTTGGGCTCCCTCGCTCCCCCTGCGTCATTTTCTAGTTTCTTTCGGGACTGCCGCTTGTGGTGCAGAGAAAGCAGTCGTCGGCGAGGTTTCTGCTCCCGGGAAACTCCATTCCTCTTTTGTTCTCGACTAACAGGTAGATCCTCCACCAACACCTTGTCTTCCTACCACCGCAACTCCCTTCTTGGAAATTTCTTGCATTTAAGCTCCAGAGGAGTTGGCCTTCCGCCACGGCTGCGGTAGGAGGACAATCAGAAGGCCAGTCCGAGGTTGAAGCTGTACCCAGGACCGGCTATTTATTCCCTCTCTCGAAGCGCCTTGAGTCGTTGGTGAGAGACACCGACCCTCCGAGCGGGTCAGCGGGGCTTGACCGCCGGGCTACCCTAGGACAGCTCGACCCGGACTTCTAAGGCAGGGGAACAATATCGTGGGGTTGCGGGGCTTGGTCACAACGTACATCCATCAGCTTTTATAAGACATTTTACTAAATGCTTAAATTAAATTTCCCAAAACAAAACCAAGAAAGTGAGTAAGAGTGTGCGCTGGGTGTTAACGAAGAGTCGCGTGCAGGGGGAGCCAAGGAAGTGAGAACACAATGCCCCGGGATGGCACCCTTGAGTTCTTTGCACCATATCTGAACTTGCAGGGCGCGGGGCTGAGAATCTGGATGCCGCCCTCCCCCCATCGCTCCCGTGCACCCTCAGCCCCTTCCTCCCGGAGCACCGCGGCGCGCGGACACTCACCTCCGGCCGAGAGGACTGCTCCGGCGGCGCGGTTCAGACCCGGTCCGGGCAGCAGGGCGCACAGCTTGGAAAGGTCGTGAGGTCCAAGCCGGGCAAACTTCTTTTTGAGCGCGCAGTCCCGGGAGCTGAGGTCATGGTCTGGAGGACCGCGAAGAGCGAAAGCGAGAGCGGATCCTCGGGGTTATTATTATTATTATTATTATTATTATTTTATTTTTTGTCGGTCTAAGGGCGCGGAATGTAGGAAGGGCGCGAGGACTCCCGGCTCGGCCCGGCCCCGCGCGGCGCTCAGCGCTCGGCCAGATCTCCGCGCCCCGGCGAGCCTCGGGCTGCGGACTGAGCGTGAAGTCGGAGTGTGCAGCCCGGCTGGGCCATCACCTTCCAGCCACGAGCGAGCGAGCGAGCGAGCGCGCGGAGCTCCGTCCCCGCCCGCGTCCCTCCCCAGGCTGCCCCGGGCCGGGAGTCCGGGGCTTTAGTAGCGGCCCCGCCTCCCCGGCGGCCGCGCGGGGCCCGGTGCACCCTGACTCCGCCTCCGCGCCCGGCCCCCGCTAATGGTCCACTATGTTTACTTGTGTTTGGATAGCAACTGAGTCTTAAAGGCGCAGGTTGGCTACGAGTTGCCCAGCTAACTGAGACGCAGAACCCAAGGTGACTCAATTCAACACTCACACACAAAGACAACGCCCACCCCCCTCTCTCCCCCTCCGTGCCACTTTTCCTCATACTGTTTGAAACTCAACAACTGGTTCTTTGCTTTTCAAAGAATCCGCACAGAAGCCCAAAGGGCATTTTGCACTTTTCCTTGGTTCGCTGGCTGGCGTAATTTCTACGTTTTACCACGTTTAGCATAACATCTTCTTCAAAGGGCAAAACCAATCGCTTCTAGAGTTTGTTCTCCAGCACACTCACCCTTCTCCCAATCTCAACTGGTTTTGTGCATACTTTTGGTCAATTAAGACTAGATGTGCAGTCTGTTTCCCGGTTTTCAAAACGAAGTTTGTTTATAGAGGTGACAATTGGCTAATTTCATAATTACTGCAAAGACATGTGGAATGTTCCAGCAGAAATTTCTTCCAATATCTGAGCTTTAATCAGCTAATGTACATTTCATAAGCAGCTAACCAACTTGGTTAAAGAAGTGGCCATCTGCAACCGATTGGCAAACAATAAAGGCTCCATCTGGAATGGGTGAAGAACAATCATTTTTAAATTTTAGGGAAATACTATTCTAGCTTCTCAAAACACGCTTTATCTTCGTTCTCAGCACACACACACACACACACACACACACACACACAAACACACACAAATTGAGTTCATTCTTCAGTCGCCAGGAAAATTCATCGAACTTGACGCACAGTTATTACATTTTCAAGTTCTTCTCTAAGTTTACTTCTCTGTGAGTGTAAATGAGAACGCACTTCAGCCACCCTGGAAGAGAGTGACAGACAGTGGCACAGACCCATTTTTAAGCAGCTCCAATGCAGATGAAATGCGCCAGAGCAAGACAGCAAAACGTCCTTCGTCCCAGACGAGTCTCCGGAAGAGACTCGCGTTAGCGCGCGCTTGGAGGAACCTCAATCTTCTTGGAGGCTGGAGGACTCCAAAGATGCTTTTGGATGGGCCTTCCCAAATGATAATTAAAATAAACTCAACGGGTGGGGAGGAAGGTGAATACAAGCGAACAGATGACTGAAAGCCGGCAAAAGGCTAAACCATGAATGGAGGGATCAAGCAGAAGCTACGGATGCTATTTTATTAAGGTAAAATTCTTCCTATTTTATTTATGCCGAAGTGAATATAAATTTTCGTTTATTTGATAAGATAGAACTAAAGACTAGGAGACACTCTCTTTCCTTCTTTCCAGCTTTAGGTTCTCAAACATTAAAAAACAAGCTTCGAACATAGACCTGTGTGCTTAGTATCCTGCAGGACGTCACTGCTTCATAGTAGAAAAGTGTGGGGACTAGACGAGTGTGTAAGAGTTCAGGGGGGATGGTTAGAAAAAAAAAAAACCCTTTTTCCTAGTGGGGTCCACATGGGTGCTTTCATTTTAGCTCTCAGTCCAAGAGCCTCAGCTCCCGGGATGCCTGCGGTCCCTTCTTTCCAACCACCTCATTCCTTTCTGCAGCTTTTCTCAATTTGGAGAACTGGAGGGGGGATTTCTCTTCTTTTGGAGCCCTCCCTCACCTCAGGAGAAACACGCGCGGGGTGGTGACCTGAATATCGACCCCACGCTGCCTAATTCTTTTACACCAAATTCGAGCCAAGTCCTCAGCGACCATCTTCATACCTTCGTCTCCAAGGTGTGTGTTGAGTGCGGGACCTTCTGCCCGCTTTCCCCGCTGGGTAGGCAGAAATTCAAACCTCCCATGAGCTGTGCCCTCTTGAGCCAGGGTTTTTGTTTGGTTGGTTGTTTGTTTCATAAATGTGTTTGCCTTGCTCACCCCAGCTTCAGGAGTTCCCAAATGGACTCTGGGCCAACCTAGTCCTTTCGTTGATAGTGTGAAAGGTAGATGGGATTTTAAATCGGCCCAGCGCTCGCACCTAGGGGGAAGCTTCGTGGCCTGGCAGAGCTTCAGCAGCCTGGGGATGAGCAGGTGCGCGCCGGGCGGCAGGAGCCCCAGCCCGGGGTTGAGCGCCGCCAAGCACCGCAAGCCGCCAGACTCCCCTAGGCCGCCAGGGTGACCACCTGTGCCCAGGGCCCAGCAAACCCCTGGATTCCTGGATGCCCGCATTACCGGAGGGTACGGGGGGGCACCCAAGAGCAGTTCACCCGCTAGACTCTTCTTCCTGCAACAGCGCCCGGCGCAGCAAACAGACCACTGTGCTCAAGAGGGAGCCGTGGGGGTCTGGGTGTGAGGAAAGGGAAGTCCCTGAGCTTGCTGCTCGCAGGCTGCTCCCCTAGGTCCGAGCCACCGCGGAGCAGTCCCACTACCGCAGCGTCCTCCGAAGTTCAGCTGCCGGTTCACTCTGAACTTTCCGCCGATCCCGGCCATCTGCTGTCTGTCCTCGCGGCTCTGGGCTTTCGACACCAAGGACGCTTGCGGGGGGGAAATAGCTAGCAGATTGATCAGGGCCACGGGAACCCTTACTGCCCCAATTTCAACGGCAGCAAGTTTATGCTGGCTCGGGGAGGACGGGATGCAGGCCCCGGGAGAGGAGACGCCAGAGGAGCTGGAGGAGGGGGGGGTGCAGCGCCGCCCCCTCTCCCAGCCCACCCAGGAGGCTCCGCGAGCAGGTGTCCGACCCAGCCTTTCCTTGAAGCTGACCGCGCGCTGCGGACATCCTAAAAACACACGTTGAACTTTTAAAAACAAACTATGGAAGAACACACACACACGCACACACATATATACGCATATTTCCCCCCTCCCGGAATCCAAGCTGCCACCACCACCTTCCCAGCCCCCAGGCTTTCCTAGTCTCTGCGGGGCTTTCGCATTTGAACTTCCCGCACTGTTGGCTGGGGTGAGCTTTTTTGTTTGTCTGGTCTGAGCCTGGAGTTACTGACATCCCAGCTCGGCTTGCAGTCCGGGCACTCCGGATCCGGAGTAGTGGGGAGGCCAGGAGCGCACGGGCAGAGGAAGATCGCATAGCGTTACACTCGGAGTTGGGGATGTGGAGGTAGGGGCCGAGAGATGAAGAATCTAGTCTTCACCCAGAGCGCGTCCGGGTCCGCGCTTTCCCCAGGGTGGGCGGGGGCGGGATGGGGGGGAGGATGCAGTGGGAAAGCGCCGCCGCGCGCCACAGCTCCGCGGCCGGTAGGAATGGCCGCAGCGCCCCCTGGAGGCGCAGGCCGAGCACTTCGTGGCGTGGACTCCGGGGTCAGCGCTTTGGCCTCCAGCGATCGCGCGCGCAGGCGGGCTGGTTCCTTTCCCTGGACCCTGGTCCCTTCGCTGCAGAGAGAAAGTAGCGCGCGCGACAGACACCCCTGGACGAGAGAGCCAATAAGTCATGCTAAGCCGCTGGGATGCTTGTGGGGACCCCACGCAGCGACGTCTTCCCCACCACCCCCAAGAGGGTTTCTGAGACGTATTTTCAGATCCATGCCGCCGCTCCCGGCTGCCTTGATTTCCCTGGGACAGGGGAAAGGCATTTGTTCCGACCCCAGCGCACGGAGTTTGCAGGCGGTGGACTGCTTGGTCAGCTCCAGGCCTGGGACGTTGATTCCAGCGAAAGTCGCAAGGGGTGGGGGAGTCTCATTCATAAATGCGATCCCCCTTCATCCCATCCTGCGCGACCTAGCCCTCACCACACCCAAACTCTTGAAGCCTGGCCAGGTAAGACACGTGGTGCGAGAATTTGCGCTAGAGCTTCGGGGAGCCGGAGGACCGCACCCCGCCTCCGGCCGTCCACTCCTCTACCCTAGCCGCCCCTAGAGGCGGGCCTGGTTGGCTAGCCCTGGGGGCCTCAGCTTAGGCCTGGCCCATCATCACCTCCCACTGAGGAGAGGTGAGGGGGTGCGCGGGGCTCAAGGGTACCCTCCACGTGCCTGCGCCCCAGGCCCAGCTGCCTTGCGTCCCGCGCTACCTACCAGCTCGCGGGACACCGAGTCACCTGCAACGGGAGAAGCGGGAGAAGCGTGTTGCAGAGAAACTAGGTGGCCAGGTGTAGGTCCTTCCCAGAGCCCAGGTCCAGTTGATGTTTGTGGGCTGCGGTAAAACTCACAGCTCACACACTAGGCCACCCAGAGATCTGTCAGTGCCCAACTTGCGAAGTGCCGCCAAGACCCTAGAGGATGCGGGGGGTTGGGGAGGGGAGGGTGTCCTGCTTCCCTCAGTCCGGACTGGTCTGGGGTAGGGGGCGCAGGAGGTGGGGCTGCTGTCTGGCTCCCCGCACGTGCTGGGCATGAGTCCGCTCAGCACCTCTAGGCCTGCTCGTGGCTCCCAGGGTGCGCTTTTCACTTCCAGTGCATGCAGGGACACCGGTCTCCTGTAGTTTCTCTCCACAGAAAGAGCCAGGTCAACTCCCACGTTCCCTTGCCAAGGACAGCTTTCTAAGAGTCCAGCAGCGTCCGCACCTAAGACGGCAGCGAGCAAAATTCCAGAAGCATGCCACGAGAAATTTCCTCTTCCTACTGGATCTCTTGTGAGACCAGCTCAGCTCTCACACTCTGAAATGAAATGATAATCCTCAGGGAAGAGTAGGGTCTATAAGCCTGCATTTTATCAAGTCAAGTCTTTTGTTTTGTTTTTCGAGGTAGGGTCTCGCTTTAGCTCAGGCTGATCTGGAATTCGCTATGTAGTCTCAAGGTGGCCTCGAACTCACAGCGACCCTCCTGCCTCTGCCTCTGAGTGTTGGGATTAAAGGTGTGCGTCGCCACGCCCGGCTCTTAAATCAAGTGTGTGTGTGTGTGTGTGTGTGTGTGTGTGTGTGTGCTTTCGTGGGTGCTTGTTAAAGCTTACACAATGGGGAAATTCCAACGGAAATCTTGAGTTCCAATGAGCTCCACTCCGGCTGGCCAGAGCTCCCTTCTATGGCTCTTCTGACTTCTGTTTGTAAAATGTTGGGTCAAGAATTGCCTTGATGTTTCCAGTTCTTGCCACAGACTTTAGGATGGATCTAGAACAGTGGTTCTCAACGTGTGGTCAGCATCCTCCGGAACTAGTTAGAAACTCAAGGTATACCGCCCCGCCCACCGGGTCAGGACTCCAAGCACTAGGCTTCACTGACTGCATAAGCCCTTCAGGTGATTTTGATGCGCGGTAGGGTTGCAGAATCATTGACCTAGGTCACATTGACACTTGGAGGCAGTTGTGGGAGCCCCATTTTTTAATCTCTCCTCTTTTCTCCTCACCAACTTTGTCCCTCTTCCCTCTGAGGATTACATGTAAAAACTTCAGACCTAGGACAGCTTGTTCACCCATTCATTCATTCGCTCGCTCCCTTGCATCTAGCTTTCCAGAGGCACCTTCAGAATCCTTGGCAACCTGCTGAGGATACCCAGAAGGACTTGGCAAAGGGTACAGGAAAGAGGGCCGTGTGGGTACTTTCTCTTTTATGGCCAGTTCTTACAATGGAGTACTAGGACGCATCATCGGACATCAAGAAATGTCCATTAGGGACCCAATGCATAGAGGCATCTCATCTCAATTTACAGAACGACTAATGTCATTCTTATTGTCATCGCAACCTGGGGATTCTGTGTGTCCACTGTGCATACTTTTACACACATCTTGGCACACATTGCTCATGCCCTGCCTTCCTTCTCGGCATTGGGTCATAGTGTGCAGCCCCGAGGGTGAGAGTGTGGATAAAGACTGGAAGATGCTGTGCTTAGGACATCTGGAGAACCATTGACACCAGCTAAGCAGATACATTCTGCTTAGCTATTCTGTCTGTCGGGTCCTGTCAGCTCTCCTACTGCCCCAAACTGCCTACCTCCCAGTCACTTATCCATTGTAGACTTGCTATTTTCCCACCTTAAGACTGGACCATGTCCTTGACTCTAGGAGCTACAAAATATTTGTTTCTTGGAGTAACTTTAATTTTTTTTTTTTTTTTCTGGAGTCACTCTCTAACCTTCATGCCAAATCACCTTCCCAGCTGAATGAAGCCTTTTTGGCTGTGGGCAGTGGAAGGCGCTTTGTCTTGTAGACTAAACAGTCCCTTAAAAATCCAGCTTATAGACTAAGGTGCCTAAGAGAGGAATTTTGATTTTATGTGTGAGTGTGTGTTTATCTAGATGTTCTTGCTTTGTAGCCCCATCTGCCTTTAAACTGGGGATTCTCCCAAGTACGGGGCTTAAAGGTACATGCCAATACAGAGAGGGAGGGGAGGGGGAGAAAGAATAGCACCTTTAATTCCAGCACTCTAGAGGCAGAGGTAAGAGGATCGCTGTGCGTTTGAGATCAATCTGGGTATACAAAGTGAGTTTTAAGTCAGCTTGGGCTAGCTTGAAACCCTACCTCAAAAAACAACAACAACATCATCATCATCAACAAACAACAACAAAATCCACTTTAACTAGAAGACTTTTTATCAAGCTGAGTATGTTGGTCCATGCCTTTAATCCCAGCACTCAGGAGGCAGAAGTAGGAAGATTGCCTTGAGTTCAAGGCCAGCCCAAAACTAAATAGTTAATTCCAGGTCAGCCTGGGCCAGAGTGAGACCTTACCTTGAAAAATAAAAAAATACTTTTTAGTATTCTATTAAAAAATTATTTATTTATTTCACAGAGAAAGAGAGAGAGAGAATGGGCACACCAGGGCTTCAGCAAACAAACTCCAGATGTGTGCGCCCCCTTGTGCATCTGGCTTACATGGGTCCTGGGGAGTCTTTGGCTTTGTAGGCAAATGCCTTAATAGCTAAGCCATCCCTTCAGCCCTTATCTTCTATTTTTGGCTCTTAAAAAGCTTCATTTTAATGAGTCAGTGCAGGGAGGCCACTGAAAACACACACACACACACACACACACACACACACACACTCATGAATTTTTCCCACTGACCATAGTCATAAATCGTGCACAAGTATCCATCTGCACACTGACAAAGAGTTGCTATTTTGAAATGACATTTCTTATGGAGATTTCAACACATAAAATGTACACTGGTCAGGAGCATGATGATCTCCTTACAGCCAGTGATCACATTTCTCAACAGGATTTTGCTTCCCAGTGCAAGTAGTTTGACATAGTAACTTTCAAAGCAGCCAGCACTTAGGAAATGCCAAGGCCAATATTTGAATTCAGATACAAGTTTTAACAAAGGGAAATGTATATCCTTGTAGCTGTTTGCCTGTGACTACCCAACCCCCCTCCCAGAGGATTATACACTATTCTTGAATCTGGTCCAAGTTACCAAACTCCAAGGAGTCTGTGAGGTGCCAACTCATAAGGCTCATACAATTCCTTTTCAACAGATCTTTTTGAGTGTCTATTATGTGCAATGTACTGGGCAATTGTGTTACTGTTTGAAACCCTGAACTTTCATTCTGACTTGGGGGTGGAGGTGGTGTCAAGGAAAGTGAGTTGCTTTTAAGTTGGTTACCCTTGATTTATTTTCATTTTTATTTTATTTGCAAGCAGAGAGAGAAAGAGATAAAGAGGAGACAGACAGAGAGATAATGGGTGCACCAGGGCCTCTAGCCACTGCAAACAAACTCCAGATACATGTGCCACCTTGTGCATATGGCTTACATGGGTACTGGGGAATCGAACCTGGGTCCTTTGACTTCACAGGCAAGTGCCTTAACCACTAAGCCATCTTTCCAGCCCCACCCTTGGTTTTAATAAATTGTTTAAGTATTTGTGTTTAACAGTAATCTTAAAAACAATTGAATTCTATTACCTATTTAGATCATTTTTAGAAGTCAAAGAGAGAAAGTCAGCATTTAAGCCAGCTCATTTATTGAAAAGTGAATGCCAGCACAGGCTTAACTTTTGGCTCTCCAAGTGGAAGAGAACATGATACAATAATGTTATTTCACATCCTAATTTAGCTGGTAGATTTCTAATGGTTGGTGACCATACTTCACTGAAGCCTGTTCTTAGCTCCTGATTCTATAAGGAACCCCAGAGAGAAAAGGTTTGTTCTCTCTGGCACTCTTGCTGGAGGAGGGAGTCACTTAAATGAGACTGGTTAGATTGGCCCCATTCTTGTGGCACAGGACAAGTTCAGTGGCAAGCTTCTGAGAATCCAGCTCTTATAAGATGTGTGCTATCTTTGCCTTGGAGCCTTAAACAAGAATCACGTCCCTGGATTTGTATCATAAATAGGATAAGAGGCTGAGAAGCCCACTCCTTTCTTATCCCATGTACTGTGTCGTAATGCCTGGTCACACTGTTAACCACATACTCCATTTCACATTTATCATGTCCTCTGTCCTTATACATGCCCAGGCCCACATGTGGCAAGCAGTCTAGCCTCCAGGAATCAGGCTGGCTGGATGCTGTGATGTCAGGACACCGGGCTGCAGTGTTTCTAGTATGTGTCAGATCATGGATGCCTATTTCTTTGCCTGGAAAAATACACAAATTGCAAGTCGTTTCTCAGACCATGAGGCACACACCCACATGCCCTATGCGGTGGGCCCACCCAGGCCCAGGAGAGTGTAAAGAAGAACATGAGTGTGTCATATGGGTGTGTCCCCTAATCCTGCTCCTCTCTGTCTCGTCCTTGACCACATTATCTTGACAGGTCATATGGCCTGGGAGTGACCTGAAATATATTAACAGTGTTAGCTTGTTGAGCCCTTGAATAGCAAGGAAGTAATTGCATGGGAGATTATAGATGTGTTCATTTAAAGTGTATGTATTGCTGGGTGTGGTGGCACACACCTTTAATCCCAGCACTCAGTAGGCTGAGGTAGGAGGATCGCTGTGACTTGGAGGCCAGCCTGAGATTACATAGTGAATTCCAGGTCATCCTGGGCTAGAGCGAGAGCCTACCTCAAAAAACCAAAATGATGATGATGTATATGTATTGAAGATTTGGTCTGGTAGGCTCTGTGGTAGCTGGTGGGTATGCAACAATGAATAAGGGGCTACAGTCTAGTAGTGAAATAGGCACCTAAGTCTGCAATTATGATACAGTACAAATCATAAGACTCTGGGCCCAATGTTCCTAGTTAGCAGCTATACTATGTTGGGTAAGTCAATCACAGATATTCTGAGGGTTAAAAAATATGATCCAGGGCTGGAGAGATGGCTTAGCGGTTAAGCGCTTGCCTGTGAAGCCTAAGGACCCCGGTTCAAGGCTCGGTTCCCCAGGTCCCACATTAGCCAGATGCACAAAGGGGCGCACGCGTCTGGAGTTCCGTTTGCAGAGGCTGGAAGCCCTGGCGCACCCATTCTGTCTCTCTCCCTCTATCTGTCTTTCTCTCTGTGTCTGTCACTCTCAAATAAATAAATAAATAAATTAAAAAAATATGATCCATATCTACGCTCTTTGCAGTGGACATTTTTTTCTCATCCATTACTATAAACTGGCCATGTCAGCACAAAGCTATTTTCCTACTCCTGCAAGGACTTGAAGATTGACTGAAAAAAATATGATCCAATGCCTTAGATCTAGTTACCATGAGTGTATAAATTAAGTCACTGCAACAAGATATTAGAGAGTCAATTCTTTTAAAAAAATATTTATTTATGAGAGACAGAGAGAGAAAAGAGAGTGGGCACACCAGAGTCTCCTGCCACTGCAAATGAACTCCAGATACGTGTCCCACTTTTGTGTGTACTGGGAAATGGAACCTGGGTAGTCAGGTTTTTCAAGGAAGTGCCTTTTAATGGCTGAGCCATCTTTCTATTCCTCACCCCTCCCCTTTTTTTTTGTTTTTTTGATCTTGCTCTAGCCCAGGCTGACCTGGAATTCACAATGTAGTCTCAGGGTGGCCTCAAGGTCAGAGATCCTCCCATCTCTGCCTCCCAAGTTCTGGGATTAAAGGTGTGTGACACCATGCCCAGCTCCTCATTTTTTTAAATAATGGATTTTATTTATTTCCAAGAAGAGAGAGAGAATGGCCATCCCAGAGTTTCTATCCATTGCAAACAAACTCCAGATGCACATGCCTCTTTGTGCTTTAGATGGGTACTGGGGAATTGAACCTTAGGTTGTTAGGTTTTGCAAGCAAGTGCCTTAACTGATGAGCCATCTGGTTATTTAAAAGATTTTTTAAAATTTATTAGAGAAAGGGGGGAGGGAAGGAGAGAGGGAGAATGGGCACACAAGAGCCTCCAGCCACTGCAAATGAACTCCAGATGCATGAGCTTCCATGTGTATCTGGTTTACATGGGTTCTGGGGAATTGATCCTGGGTCCTTCGGCTTTGCCTTAACCACTTAGCCATCTCTCCAGCCGCCTTCTGGATATGTTTCTAATGAAAGGATGATGTGATTATATTTGAGATTTCATTGACCAACGAGGCCTTCAGGAAAAAAGTGTATTAAAATACACAAGCTATGTTAAAAATCCAAAGTATAACATAAGTTTAAACCAAAGAGAAATTAATTTCTTTCTCAATAAATTTAGATAGAATTGTGACTCAGTCCTTGATTATCAGGTACTGGGGTTCCTTCTATCATGCTGCTTCACTAGCCTTAATACATGACATCCACCCTATAGTCCAACATGCATCTGGCAAGCACCAAGGAGGAAGACATAAGAAGGGTAAACATCCTCTCTTTGAGGAGACTCCATAGAAAGTGGAACCTAGTCATAATGCATACCCAGTTGCCAGGGAGCTTTGCCAATGAAATCTTTAGCTGCCCAGCTACAATTCAGACTTCTATTACGTGAGAATGGCTATTGGAAGCCGCCCAGTAGTCTTTGCCATACGATGTCTATGCTTGGGGCTGGGTTATTCATGGATACAATGGTATATGTGTTGGCAACATAATCACTGCCAGGCTCTGAATAGTTCTCACTTTCCCTGGTGCTCCTTTTGTGGGTTTTAAGCATTTGTAGGCAATAGCAGGATGCTGTTGCCATCACTTGCGCTTCTCTTGTTTACTCTTAGTTGTAGCTACTGGTAGGCAGTCTTTCTTAGAGTGGCAAGGTGAGGACAAAGAAGGCGCGTGAAGTTTGGAGGGAAGAGGTGCCAGGAAAGACCTTGCTGTGCATGCCTGGGGAATGTCACTTGTGTCACACGGCAACATTTCCTCCTGAGAGGCGTCCTGGCTGCCAGGTGGGCTGCATGATTGTCTTCACGTTTTCCTTGGATTATGTAATGAGAAAAGAGATAGAATGTCACTAGTAGAAAAATTCTTGGAGTCTTCCTGGCTCTGTTGCCATGTAAAGCAGACTTCGGTGGGCAACTGCAAAAGCCAAGAATAGTTTTTTTTTTTATTTTTTTTTAACAGCCTTTATAGCCAAAAGCTATAGAAAAACAAAACAAAACAAAAGTGCAGCCCATGTTCCTCAGAGGGGCAGGGTCAAAACTGCAAGGAGACCTCACACACAGTGGGGAAGGCCCCGCTCAGCTAGAGCCCAAGGACAATCTCAAAAGATAAGTGCGGAGAGACTTAATTACCGTTTAAAGTTGTTCTGGCCTGACCTCTCTGCCTGGTGGGTGAACTCTGCTTCTGAGCCTTATCCTGGGCAAACAGTTCCAGGCTCTACTCTCCCCTCCATGCCTCGGTTTGGGTACTTAGTAACATGATCTTCCAGGTGTAGACAGAGCCTGGCAAAGGGGTAGCAAAGTCCTGTTGCTCCCTAATCTTACCTGGAGTCACCCTTCAGGATGCTGCTTGGCTTGGGGGCAAGGGTGCATGTGGAAGTCACAGGCAGTGTGTTGATGCCAATGTGGCGGGGAGTATGATTCCCCCCCAAGAGAAACATCTGGAGACACACTGAGGACATACTTATGCACATTTACATGTGCCTCGGGGGATTCCCATGCCTGAAAGAACTGGCTAGATAGTTCCTATTACACATTTATTTCCTTAAAGGAGGTATTTTATATTCTACCCTGTAATTCAAGTCTTTTGGCTCCCCACCCTGCTGAAAAGGAAAAGAACACACAGCCCAAACAGTTTTTAAAACCCAGGTTTCCCCCACCCTCCAAATAGTAAATGTGCTTAGTTTGTGCAGATTTATATTCATCTGTAAGCTATGACTTGTTTACACCAGCCCATACAATATTTTAAAAATAAAGTATAATGCTCTTTGGTCTGTATACAATCACATTTTCTTCTATCAACCCCTGGCATAACAAATGTATTTTTCTCTTCTGCAGCATAATTGCATGTCAAAATAGTAATGTATACAATTGATATAGAGGAAGGACATATACATTTTATAGTGAACATACCAAAATATTTAAAACACACATGGCGATCCTTTAAAAGACAGCGCACCTAATAACCTGTAGAGTTGGGAAAGGCCACCTAAGTCGGTCTGGCCCTCTTTTCCATGCTGGGGCTAAAGGGTTTTGGATACAGAATGAGAAACTACTTTAGAGACAATAACATGTACTTCTCTCATTTTGTGTATGTAACCACAGAGGCTCAGGAAGAGATGAATTTTCTCGAGTTAGTTGATTTGTCCGCAGCACAGTTAGGGGACTCCTGGTTTCCAGTGAGGGCTCTTTTTGCTCACAATATCAGCTAGATTGAAACTGACATTTAACTCAAGGAAAAGATGTTGCCTTGAGCAGAGTGCTAATGTCTCAGTACCGGAACCTCGTCGTCAGCTATCTTGTGGGTCTCAGAGTGAAGCGGCTAACCTACACACTGGTTAGAAAGACAGCAAGTCCTGCTGACTGAGAATCTACATTTTAGCAAGAGAAATCCCTAGAGGATTTGCCTGTACATTAAATTTGGGAAGAACTGCTTTGGGGCACTGTCTCCTCTGCCAGATGATTTCCTTAAAGACCTGTGAAAGCATTTTCCTCAGCTGTATTTAAAAAAAATCTATTACGGGGCTGGAGAGATAGCTTAGTGGTTAAGGTGCTAGCCTGCAAAGCCAAAGGATCCAGGTTCTATACCTCAGGACCCACATAAGCCAGATGCACAAGGTGGTGCATGCATCAGGAGTTCATTTGCAGTAGCTAGAGGTCCTGGCACGCCCATTCTGTCTCTGTCGGTCTCTCTGTCTCTGTCTCTCTTACACTTGTGTGTATGTGTCTCAAATAAATAATGTAGAAAAAAGAATAAAAGAATCTATCATGGCCTCCTATTGCTTATTGGTCCCTAGGAAAACATTTAGAACATTCAGTATCAATCCATCTATTACCTGAGGAGTACTGTTTCCCTGACCATATGCTAGACTTTCTCTAGACCTACATCTGGAATTCTAGCCATTTAAAGACCCCTCTAGTGACTAGCTTTCATGGATCTTTAAGTTGGCTATTGGAGAACTATTGATTCAAAATGTTGCTGAGGAATAATTAAGAATAGGCAAATCTTGGGCTGAAAAGATGACTTAGTGGTTAAGGCACTTGCCTGTGAAGCCCAAGGACCCAGGTTCGATTCTCTAGTACCCATGTAAAGCCACATGAGCATGGTGGCACATGCATCTGGAGTTTGTTTGCAGATGCTCTGGTGAACCCATTCTCTCTCTCAAATAAATAAATAAAAAATATTTTTAAAACGAATAAGTAAATCTTGGAAAACAGCAGGTCCTATTCCCTGCTAGCCTCTTTGCTTAGATGTCAACACAGCTGTTTTCTAGTGGTAGTGATTTTTTTTTCTTTTCATTCCTTTCAGTTCTACTTACTTCCAACTTGAGAAGATAAACTATATGATTCCCAAATTAACTCTTATACTTGTCCAAGGTTAATTATTGTGACTAACAATAGTGAACTTCCCTGCAGGCCTATTCGGGTCAACTAGAGAATCCCACCTTGGGTTTATTTAGCTTTGCTAATCTGACATTTCATTGTTTACCATGACAGACATAATTAATCTGATTTTCTCACTGTAAATCTCCAGCTACCTCATCATTCCATTAAAGTACTTCCTGAAATTGTGCTTTGGTCAAAGGAAACCTCATTCCCTGGGCAAGGTGAACCATTTATTAGAATAATCAATTAATGACTTCCTCATCCCCCCCCCCTTTTTTTTAGAAAAGGCAAGTGTATGTAACTGTTTTCACCTCATAATTTGCACTAATGCATCCAGGAAAGGAGGTCGTTGTGTGCACAGTGAACAATCTAGTTCAGCTTGATTGTTTTTGCTTTGACAGGACTCTTCTCCTATAAGGCAGTGATGTAGGGTGGGGCCAGTCAGCCAAGTTTTCTGTACTTACAATAGACTGTTATGTAAAATCAGTGCTTCCCTGACTATTCAGTTACCTCATTATAAGAGTGATGTTATCTCTTGAGTATCTGGGTTTACCACTGACCACAGCAGAGGCCTGGACGTTATTTGCTCAAATGACTCTCCCCTCTTCTTTTTTAAGTTAAATATGTGCGAGATGGATGGGACTAGGGCAGGCCGGGAGGGGGTGGGGTAGTTATCCTACTGAGTACAATGTGTACTTTTTCAGCATTGTACCAGTTCCATAAAATGGACTTTATGAGCTGTAGGCTTGCATTTTTGTTTTCTGACTTATTGTTCTCTATCCTTCAATTGTTCTATTAATTTGATAGTATATGGTTTCAGCCAAACATTTGTTCCAAATTCTGCCAGATTAAGGGGAAGTTTCCAGACAAAACCCTGCCCAGGGGCCTTCCTAAACAAGCAGAACTTCTTCCATCCACCCCTTAGCTACTCATCCATCCTCAGGAGCATTCAGAAGCTGAATGGGGTCACTAGTTGGACCCCAGCTCAGCTCATTTCAAGGATTTCTCATCTCTCTGTGGTAAGACATCTCCCCAGGCAATTCTGGGAGCAGCTCAGTGGCAGAACATGGGTGAGAGAGAAGCAGTGGTTTAGGAACTTGATCTGAGTGTTGAGACATGGTATACAGAAGCTCACGGCAGAGTGACATTCCCATTTCCCTCAAGGAGGCTGCTTTTCTAACTCCCCGGGGATTCTCGTGAGGATAGAGGTCACTGTCTCTGACAATTAAGCTTTAAAGTTAATTCCCAAGATAAATAGAGCAAATTGATACCACTTTGGTTGTAATTTTTCTTGCTTCAAATTCTAGAAGGCAACAGTGAATCAGCTGCCAGACTTGGTTCCTGGAAATTCAAGAAACATAGGCATTTCATTATTTTTTATTTTTATTTTTTTACCTTTCTAAATGAGGCAATTTATGGCCGTCAGATACAACAGAATCCACGTAAATGTCTTAACTCTACAATTCTGCTTACATTTCTGAGAGGACAGAGAATCATTGTTTCCATTTTTTTTTTTTTAAAGCTCCATAAGTAAGTGGTTTCTGTTTTAACTGGAATGATAGAGGGTTGTAATCTTTTTAATTCAGACCTTGCAGCAGAAAAGCTGGGTTTACTTGTGAACTGTATTATTCAGTAACACACTCTGCATGGAACAGAGAAAGTAAATAACTGAACACATACTTTATAATTACACGCAGAGGGAATTCAAAGTTATAGAGCAGGGAGGGGGCTTGGGGGCCTGGGGCAGCAGCTGCACTTTCTGGCTTCTCCCACACAGGCTGAGGCATGGGAGAGAACAGGAGCCTGGAGGTCCCAGCAGGTCCCCTGGTGCTGAGGGAGTTGAGGTGAAGGATTTGTCACTCTAGGCCTCCCGTTAGCAGGAACATAATGAGGATTTACAGAGTAAAATGTGAATCCCGGTAGGGATTCTCCATATCTACTGTACTGGTTCCTACACAGTGTTCAGGACACGTCAAGAATTTCATAATTTTGCTGAGGGATAAAAAGATCCCATTGTCAGATGAATTAGAGAAAGATTGAGTATTCCATTCCATATAGGAGAATCAAAGTGCACATGACTATGTCCAAGGCTCTAAGAAATCCTGCAGTAGAGACATCTGTTTATTCCAGTTCTCTTCAATCTTATTGGATATCTAACATTTCTTTGCTGCAAAGTTCTATCAATCTAGATCTTGCTAACTAAGCACATTCTGCCTTTCAAGCTAGTTCATTTCCTGATGGAGACAATTGTGAGAATTTAAAAAACTTAAGTCACAGGCTGGAGAGATGGCTTAGCAGTTAAGACGCTTGCCTGCAAAGCCAAAGGACCTTGGTTCTAGTCCCCAGGACCCACGTAAGACAGACCCACAAGGTGGCCCATGCATCTGGAGTTTGTTTGCAATGGCTGGAGGCCCTGGCACACCCATCCTCTCTCTCTTCCTCTGCCTCATTCTCTCTCTCTCAAATAAATAAAAATAAAATATATATATACTTAAAAATTCACTTGCCTGCAAAGCCAAAGGACCCGTGTTCGATTCTCCAAGTCTCATGTATGCCAGATGTACAAAGTAACACACACATGCAAGGTTGCACATGCACACAAAGTGGCACACATATCTGGGGTTCGATAGCAGTGGCTGCAGGCCCTGGCATGCCAATTCTCTCTCTCTCTCTTGCACATTATATATATATATAAAAAAAAGGCCAGTCTATTGGGCTTGCCTCAAAAAAAGAAAATCTAAATCAGGTTATAATGCTGTATCAAGTTTAATTATTCTTGTTAATGCAGGAACAAGAGGCTAGAACATTTTAATCTAGTGTATATTATTTACACCATTACCTTGTTAGCTCCAAGGTCCTTGCTGTTCACTTGTCTCAATTTTTCAAGTTTTGATTTTTTTCTTTTCTTTTTAAGATGGGGTGTCTCAGTAGGATGGTCTTAAATGCTTGAGGTGAGCCTCTTGTCTCAGCTTCTGTAATAGCTGGGAGTGGCTTGCACCATCACTCCTGGTTCCAAGTGTTGGCCCTTCAGTGATGTCTTTTCTGGCTCTAACACTGCTTCCGATGTGTGTATACTGACTAGAGATATGTCTTCTAGAAATACAGGTATGAAACCCTTCCACATCCATAAAGCTGTCTTGTGGGAAGCTATTTTCAAGTAGAGTCTGTGGTTTCTCTTTGGAGAACCAACAATTTGTTACAATTTTTTTTTTTTTTTTTGGTCCTTTTCAAGGCAGGGTATCGCTGTAGCCCAGGAGGACTGGAACTCACTATGTAGCATGAGGCTGGCCTCACACTTATGGTGATCCTCCTATCTCAGGCTCCCACATTCTGGGATCAAAAGTGTGTGCCACCATGCCTGGCTTGTTATAACTTTTTTCCATTATAAAAGTGATAACAGCATTGCAGAATGCATTTCCTAAGGCCAGGTGTTTTAAAGAGCTTTGCTCATATTAACCCTAAAGCTCTCTGCTCCATAGCCCAGGAACCTAGACAGGACATGGTTTTGTTTTTTTTTTTAAGAACTTAAATTTGCCAACGTGGAACAAGTGCTAATTCTATGTGGCAATTCCTGAGAATCTAAGTAGCACACCAGTCTCCCAACCTTTCAAAGGAGGCATGTAGAGTGTTTCAAAGCACAGCCTTTACAATTATCTTGTTCTTCCCAGGTCCACAGGTGTGTTCAAGCAGCATTCTATGGACTATTTGCAGTGTGCTATAAACCTTGGCGTTGATAAGGCAGATCAAACATTTTCTCCTGGAGAGGTGATAGCCTTGTAATGCTTTAACTTTAGATGTCTTTCCAGGGGCTGTGGAGGGACACAGTCACTCCTACAGATGGTCACTGGGGCAAGGCATCATGGTAGTTAATGCAGGGACCATACAGCATGTCACAGCAATCACATGCATGCCAAAAGAGGCCAGTCTGTGCCTAACTCACCCTGATTCATTTCTTCTGCTCTCTTCTTCCTTGATCCCCCCCCAAAACCCCTGTACAAACTAAAGTACCCCCAGATAGGCCTTATTAGTCAGGATATATTTGTTTGCAGGTGACAAAAGTTCAAGGGAATTTATTGGTCCATGTCACTGAGAGTCCATGGTGGCATGGGCCTAGGCACACCTACATACAGGAACTCCAAACCATATCATGGGATCTCTTCCTCCCTCCCTCCCTCTCTCTTCATTAGCATATGGTTTCATTCTCTACTATACGACTCTCACTCTGTGGCCTGGGACAATGGCTGCTCATATTTCCCCTTTATGTTTTCCTTATAGTCTGAGAATCCTAGAGCGTCTTTCTTTGCATATAAATACAACAAGCTGTGGGACAAGACTGCTTATTTATACAGCCTATCTCTATCACCTAGACGTGTGATCCTGAACAAGTTGCTGTATATTTGTTTCAGTACCTTTATATAAAGTGTGACAGTAATAGGATGACTGATTCAAATTATACGAGGACGAAGTGAAATAATATATGTTAAGCATTCAGAAAGGTTATTGGTAAACAGCCAATAAAGGTCCGGAGGAGGAGGCCTTAGATAATGCTGGCTCAGCATGTGTAGTAAGCTTATCTCTGTTAAATCTCCCAGAAAAGAGAACAAAGTGACCTTGTGCATTGGGAGGGCAATACCCAAACCACACTGAGTAACAGAGAAGTCATTCCCAACAGGAGGACCGTTGGACAGACAAATAACATATGTCTACCATAGGGCCAACACCTGGTCCGATCCTGATCATGATGGGAAACAGAAAAGAAGCCCCAGCCCTGTGACTTGGAGTGAAGTCGGATTGCTAGCATCCTGTCACATATGGAGGTTGGGCCTTGGGCCTAATGTAGCCCAGCAGTAGAACTCTGTCCTCTGGATGAACATTGTTGTTTAAAACCACAGCAGCTGTGATAACTGTGGGAGATACTCCCGAGCCTGTTAATGTCTCCTTGTAGGGGGTGGGGCCATCATCCCTTCACCAGAACTTCCAGATGCACCCACCTCATGCCCTTCCCCAGCTTTGCACGTAATCTTACCCTAGCTGCACATGGTCTTGGGGGAGCTAGAATATAAAGGGGGTGGAAGGTTGGCTAGGTTTGAGACTCTGGTGATGCAATTTTCCTGAATCATCACCCCAGGCTGGCCTGTTTTTTTTTTTTTTTTTTTTCCTGGCATTGCATCTGCCTTTGAGTCACCCATGTGCCTGTAAGTAACCCTGGCACAGTCATTGATTCACCAAACCGGACTCAGATGACATCATTTCTTTGGTCCATGGTGCCCTATCTGGGGTGAATAGATGTTTCTTCACATCTTCCAAGGAAAAGGAATCCAACAAGCCCTAAGTTGGAAACATGCTCACTCTGTCTTAGAGCTGGGCCCACTTACACATCTTTTAAAAAAAAATCTTTGTGTGCACATGGCTGTGTGTGTGTGTGTGTGTGTGTGTGTGTGTGTTCCCACATGTGCCACAGTGCACAAGTAGAGGTCAGTGGACAACTCTGGGTGCTGGCCCTCTTCTTCCACCTTGTTTGAGAGAGGGTCTCTGGGCTGGAAAGATGACTTAGCGGTTAAGGTGTTTGCCTGCAAAGTCCAAGGACCCATGTTTGACTCTCCAGGTCCCATGTAAGCCAGACACACAATGTGATGCAAGCGCTCAAAGTCACATGTGCACACAAGATGGTGCATGGCTCTGGAGTTTGATTATAGTGGCTGGAGACCCTGGAGCACCAGTTCTCTCCCCCTCCCTCTCCCCCTCCCTCTATTCCCCTCTCTCTTTGATTGAAAATAATAATAAAAATATATTTTTAAAAAAGAAGCTGGGGCCAGGCGTGGTGGCGCACACCTTTAATCCCAGCACTTGGGAGGCAGAGGTAGGAGGATTGCTGTGAGTCCGAGGCCACCCTGAGACTCGATAGTGAATTCCAGGTCAGCCTCGGCTAGAATGAGACCCTACCTCGAAAAACCAACCAACCAACCAACCAACCAAACAACAACAACAAAAAGAAGCTGGGCATGGTGGTGCATGCCTTTAATCCCAGCATTCAGGAGGCAGAGGTCGGAGGATCACCATGAGTTTGAGGCCACCCTGAGATGACATAGTGAATTCCAGGCCAGCCTGTGCTAGAGTGAAACCTTACCTTGAAAAACCAAAAAAAGACAGGGTCTCTGTTGTTCAATGCTGGATGTGCCAGGCTAGATTCCAGAGGCTCACTACTACGTCTAGCTTTGACATGGGTTCTACAAAGCCAAGCTCTGGTCATCACGCTTGCACAGCAAGTGCTTTAACTCACTAAGCCATCTCCTCCCACCTTCCCCACCATACACATCTTGATGTTGGTTCAATACTTGCTTGGCTACCCAGCCTAGAATCTAGGCTCTGTATATAGCTGGGGTACTGAGGACTTCATTTTGCATGGCTGTGGCCCTTATACAGCCTGGTTTAAATTCTAGTTTCATAATTCCTGAAGCTCTGACCAACGTACCCACCATCCACTACTGATGTCTAGACCCTCCCAGCATCTTGCCTGGCCTCTTGGTTTGGGCCAACTGGTACGGAACGACACCTAAACTTGCTGTGTCCTCAGATATGGTGTCTTAGATATCCTGGGGTCAGTTTTTCTCATTGTGTCACTTCTGCCCTGCCCTAAACTCCTCCTTTGCTGGAGTAACATGTGTTGGCCCAATTTTAACAAGATCAGGTTATGCTTTATTTCCCCACAGCCTTATTCTTACAGCTGTATTTGTCTTTTTCTCTGCTGGTCATCTTTTGTCTCGATTATGGGGCACTCACTATACATTTAGTTTCTACTGAAAAGAGTATCATTTTCAATGTCAGCAACACGGGGTGCAAGCTTGAGGAGAGTAGAAAGTTCCAGAGCCCATAATGTATATGCATTAAGAGACAGGCAGCTCTCTCGCTGGCAAGTAAATTACATGTCTGTGTCAGTGGGCGGGTTTTTCTATTACAATAAATGACCTCGCAAATACAGGGACTTCTGAAGAGCAGATAAAAGCAGCTGCAAATGTGGTCTCCGAATACACATCAAGAAAAGGAAACACAAGCAGCCAGCCCAGTTCCAGCTGCGCTCTCCCAGTGCTTATCAGTGGGTCCATGGTCAGGCGCATTTTGAAGTTGGAAGGCACATTTCCAACAGCTCTTGCACTTCTGCACAGTTTTAGAAAGACTGCAGGCATTCTGGTTCCTATCAAAATAGTGGCCACTGCCCCCATGATTATTCACTTCCTCCTCATCCCCTGCTTCCCCTCTGGCCCCTCTTTGGCATCTGTGTCTTCCATCTCGATGCTCGAGATGACAAATCCTGATTAGGGGGAGGCTATGGTGGTCCATATTTCAATACAAGCTGAGCAGAGCCAGGGTTAGTCTGTGATTTATGGGATCATTCTACTCACTGGGGCAAGGCAAGGCTCTCTTAATCCCATACCTTTAATCCTCGCCTCCTCCAAAACCAGTCCCATTTCCATCTTATTGTTGCAGCTGCGGCAAAGACTGCCGTCTTCCAGGGATGGTAATTCCATCTTCCTGAGCTGATTCAAAGATTAAACAGAGGGCTTCGGAGCTCGCATGGTCAGCAGGCAGCAAAGGCAATCAAAAAGTGCTGTTTGGGCCAACAACAATACAAGTCTCAGAGGGAAGAGGGGTTGAAAAAAGTCTTTACAATTAGAGGCAGTTGAACACATCTGCATTCTTGATGTTGAAGACTACGGGGTTGCCTTCTCTACATGCTGAGGCGTTTGCGTCACTACTCCCTCAACATCTAAGGTCCCTCACTTAGAGAAGTAAGTGAGGTGTACTGTACAGAAAACAGTTTCCAGTTCTTTGGTGGTGAATTTTTTTGTTTTGTTTTTGTTTTTTCAGACAGGGTCTCACTGTGCCTTAATCTCATGATCCTCCTGCCTCAGCCTTCCCAAGTGCTGGGATTACAGGTTAGGGTTAGTCATGTCCAATTCTCCTTAGTTCAGCTGCCAATCTGCTCCACGACCTTGGGACAGCCAGTGGACTTTAATTTTTGTTTTAGAATATTCATTAATTCCCATTTGATTTTCAGAAACTTTTTTTTTTTTTTTTTTTGCCTTGTGATGCTGCCAGTCTGGATATCTTATTTTATAGCTTAATCAAAAGGTAAATGTGAGCTGTCGTTAAGCATCTCAGAAAAATTAGGGTGACTGAGCCACAGTGAAGACCAACAAGCAGCCTTAGGCGCTGTCAAGAGAGCCATGGGAGCCTGGATGGCCCGCCCAGCCTGATGGGTGGCTTTGGAGAGCTGATGGGCATCAGAAGGACTGCCGTATCCAGCCAAGGAGACCTTCTTGAGGCTTCCCCGAGGAGGCTTTGGATTGTGGCCATACCGTCTTCATTGTAGGACGCTCTCTGGATGAATCTACCTTTGAATAATTGGAGTAAGTAGTTTCTTTCCCACTTTCTTCTTTTGTCCCTTTCATGTTAAAATGAGAAGATTTAGGGGCTGCAGAGATGGTTCAGTGGTTAAGGCACTTGCCTGACGACCTGGGTTTGATTCCCCAGGACCCATGTAAAGCCACATGAACAAAGTGGTGCATGTGTCTGGAGTTTGTTTGCAGTGGCTAGAGGCCCTGGCCATCTATTCTCTCTCTCTCCCCCTCTCTCTTTCTCTCTCTGTCTCAGCTTGCAAATAAATAAATGAAAATATTTTTTTAAAAGATCAGAAGATTTTGTCTTCCTCTTCTGAATGGCACCACACCCACAGTCCTGTGGAATGTTACTCCCATATGGAAAAGAAAATTAGCTTTCCTCTGGATTTGGTCTCCCATTGCACCTACTGCTTTCTGCAACCCTACCCTCTAATGCCT
The DNA here is from genome assembly GCF_020740685.1 of Jaculus jaculus. Lineage (NCBI taxonomy): Eukaryota > Metazoa > Chordata > Mammalia > Rodentia > Dipodidae > Jaculus > Jaculus jaculus. Next base: position 169,697,125 of record NC_059103.1, on the reverse strand, counting down.
GCCTCCCCTCCTCACTTGTTTGAGCTTGAGTCAGTAAATTCAACTCTTTGCTCCTCAGTTCTGGCTCTTCATATAGCTTGTTACCTATGTGGTATGACTTAGCATTGTTACTGCTCAATATAAATCCTATGTCCATGTCCTAACTTCAGTTGATAGTGATTCATAACTTGGCCTATGCACTTTTTTTTTTTTTATTGTTGATGTGTTTTCTTTGTTTTGGTTTTCTGAGGTAGGGTCTCACTCTAGCCCAGAGCTGACCTGGAATTCACTATGTAGTCTCAGGATGGCCTTGAACTTAAGGTGATCCTCCTACCTCTGTTACCGCATCTGGCTTGATTGTTTTATATTTATTTATGTATGAGAGAGAGAGAAAGAGGGAAAGAGAGAGCGAAAGAGAGAATAGGCAAGCCAGGGCTTCTTGCCACTGCACACAAACTCCAGATGCATGCACCACTTTGTGCATCTGGCTTTACATGGGTACTGGGGACTTGAACCCATGCTTTGCAAGCAAGCACCTTTAATCACCGAGCCACCTCTCCCAGCCCTGTTGTTTTATATTTTAACATAAAGGATCCTAGGGATAAATCCACTGGTCCTTAGTAGTTTGATGCAAATTGAAAGTAATGGTTTCATGAGCCATCTGTGCTTTTAGACAAGGGAGAAATATACATAAAAGAGAAGAAAAGACTTTTGAGAAATAAACTGTTCCAACTTCACAGCTTTATTCAGGGCTGCCTGCTTACATAGCCTCGTCATTTCGTTTTCCTCTGTACATACATAAGCACTTAGGGTAAGCAGAAACTCAATTTAGCAGAGAAACAGAAGCAGATAATGTTTGTTTACTGACAAGGGAAGTAATCAGCCTTTGTTCACAAACTTATTAAACAGACAAGGGTTCACTCTGCCAGCCAGACTGCAATGTGAAGAAATAAGGACAAGGAGGCCTGCCTTGGCAGGGTCGGGGGTGGGGGGTGGGGAGGTGGGGGGGGGTGGGGGGTGGGGGTGGGCACCATCTCCACAAGGTTTGCGGAAGCTGAGCAGCATCCCTGCCTTTTTGCTTTCTTGACATTGATTCTGAGCCTCCAGGCCTCTGAGTCCACTTAAGAGGGCCTGACAGTGGTTGCAGTGAGACAATGTGTCTATTTTCTTATATCAGGGATCTAAACAACTTCCACTGGGTGGGGGTGGGGGAATCAAGAGGACTGGCTAGTGGTGTATAAAACGATCAACAGGCTTCCAAATCCTCTCCCACGACATGCACATGTTTGCACTTATATGTTCTGCTTTATTTCATGTTTTAAAATACGTGTGTAAATATGTGTACACATATGTGTGTGGACATGTTGAGGCCCAGGAACAACCTTGGGTGTCCTCCTCAGGAATGCCATCACTTTTTATTTTTTTTCCTTAAATACATTCTCTCATTGGCCTAGAGATCCAGCACGGGTCCTCATGTTGGCAAAGCAAGCACTTGACTGACTGGTCTGTCTTCCCAGCCCTGCTTTTTCTTTTTTGTAAGTGTGTGTGTGTGTGTGTGTGTGTGTGTGTGTGTGTGTGTGTGTATGATGGTGTGTGTATGGATGCATGTATGCCAAAGCCCTTGTGTGGAGGTCTGAGCTCAACCACAGGCTATTTGTTCTCTCCTTCCTCTTTTGCTTAAGACCAGATTGTTCTGTTTTTCCAACTTTGTGTTCCAGTCTAGCTGGCCCATGAGCTTTTGGATTCTCTTAACTCTACTTCTCATTGCTTATAAGCTCATGAGGATCACAAGTACATGTACCACTTTGTATCAGGAGTTACATGGGTACCGGGGAATTGAACTCACACTGGCAGGCTTGCAAGCAAGTGCCTTTGACCACTGAGCCATCCCTCCGGTCTTGGCCCTATGTTTTTCACTTAACTTCATTCCATGCATACCTTCCATGGTTTGGCTGGCACCAACTCTAGGCTTCTAAGAAATCAATCAATTGTTTATTTATTTATTATTTGTTTGATATAGGCTTTCATTATGTAGCCGTGTTGGCCTAGAGCTTGCTAGTGTTTGCTACTATGCCTGAGTTCAGAATTTTTTTTTTTTTTTTTTCGAGGTAGGGTCTCGCTCTAGCCCAGGCTGACCTGGAATTCATTATGCAGTCTCAGGTTGGCCTCAAACTCACAGCAGACTTCCTACCTCTGCCTCCAAGTGCTAGAGTTAAAGGTGTGCGCCACAACACCCAGCTAGAATTTTTTGTTTGTTTTTTTGAGGAAGGGTCTCACTCTAACCCAGGCAGACCTGGAATTCACTATGTAATTTCAGGGTGACCTTGAACTCATGGCGATCCTCCTACCTCTCTCTGCCTCCTGTGTGCTGGGATTAAAGGCATGCACTACCACGCCCGGCCCAGCCAGAATTTTTATTGACTATAGGATACTGTATATTGTTCATAGACCTTTGGCAGTACAGCTATTTATTTCCCTGCTTTGGGCTTCTAGGATGTTTCAGCTTAGGAAGAACTCATCAATCTTTGCTTAAAGATATGGCGTGGTATTTCTCAGGACTTTTTTTTTTTTAATATATAAGTAGGGGTAGGTTTTGGGTTTATTTGCTTGTTTGCTTTTATGAAATTTTTTCTGTTACAACTCTTGTTCTTATTTATTTATTTATTTATTTTTAATTTATTTATTTGAGAGCGACAGATACAGAGAGAAAGACAGATAGAGGGAGAGAGAGAGAGAATGGGTGCGCCAGGGCCTCCAGCCACTGCAAACGAACTCCAGACGCGTGTGCCCCCTTGTGCATCTGGCTAATGTGGGACCTGGGGAACCGAGCCTCGAACCGGGGTCCTTAGGCTTCACAGGCAAGCGCTTAACTGCTAATCCATCTCTCCAGCCCTTTTATTTATTTATTTATTTTTATTTACTTGTTCTTATTTTATGTTGCATGAGGATATTATTTCTGGATCCAGTGGCTCCAAAAACTATCATAGTCATCTTTGCCAGCTATCTCAGGACATTTGCTCTAAAACCCAATCAAGGACTACTCAAAGCAAACAATACAACTGTTGCCACCTGTTGATGGAAAATGTATGACTCTTGTTTCACTTGGGTCTTGATGAAGAACAGCATGAAAGGACAGAGAAATTGTATTATAATTCCCACAAAAGCAATCCCTAGACTTATTAACATAATATTTGCATCATCGCTGTTCCTTTTGTTACTTCAGGCTTTCTTTTAACATGGGTCATTGACTGTAAGCTAGTATAAATTTTGCTTCATTACAATTTGCATTAGATATATTTAAAACCTTTCCATTTGATCAAGGCCCCACATTTTTTTTTAATTTAGAAGTTCCAAACATCAAACACTTTAAAAACCCATGGATGGTATATACCCTCATACTCTAAATGAAATGATGTCAGCAAACAGCTAGAGTTTGACAATCCTCAGCGGAACCAATTTCAGTTAATTTCAAAGAAGAAAAATAGTTTCCATATTTCATAGAAAAGGGTTCTGCTAATAAACATAACAGAGGAACTTAGAAGAACAGTTGCTTGTCTTCAAGCTTCAAGAATGAATATGTGTATTTTAAGAAAACAAGCAAATAGCATGCACTCCGATAAACCATAATTTAGTTACATCAGAGCGAGAGCCAAGAATTTGAATTGTTTGAAGCCAGGATCTTATAAATGTGATAGTTCTTAAAACACTCAACTAAGTAAATCCTAATGGCCATCACTCAGCAACCAGCAATGCCTTGTGGGTAATAACAGCTCAGTAAGTAAACTTCTTTCTCTTCACCTCCTGATTCATTTGTTCATGTATTCAGTAATTATCACATTCAGTATATATGGAACAGCAAATTGTAAAAACAAACAAACAAACAAAAAAAACCCAAACAGTCTCTGTGCTAGCTATCTAGTATGGAAGAAAAAAACACCAGTTACAAGTATTTGAAAACAGGTAATAAAAAATCAAATGAGACCAACTGTGACCCAAACATCACTTCTACTTACTTAAGTGGAAACCTAGACATAATTGGCTCCAGAGATGGTTTGATGACTCAGTGAAGCCCAGGGAGTGAGATTAGCTTATGTTTCTGTTCTGCAAACCTTAGGCGCTAAAAGTTCTTCCTCACGCTTGTCACTCTTGGTTGTAAGCTGATGGATGCCATATTGGTCAGAACGTTGTTACTTGGCTAAACTAGTCCCCTGCATGCAAGGAAGATTTGCAGTCTTTGTAGTGGGAAGAAGAAAGGGGAATGTGGCTAGAAATGGCTCTGCGTGCCCAGCTAACTGAGTTTAGTGCAGTATGAGATGCCTCTAGGCTCTCCATGACTGTTGCATCTTGGACATTGAATATTCAACATATTAATTTGTTCAGTAATGATTTATTTGAGGGCTTTTTGTTCTGGGCCACATCCTGAAGACAGAACTTAAAATCTCAAAGGGAAAATAGAGGGCAAGAAAATAATTATAGTAAAATATGGAGACTTTATAGTGACCCGGTAGGATTTAGCACCCAATCCAGTCATAGCAGTCTGCTCTGCAGCTTAGATTGAGAAAGGAAAAAGATTTAAAAACATGACACAGCCGCCCATTCACGCAACTGGCTAAGTCACACATCGACCAGCCTACTAGTGTATTTCAAGGACATGTTTCAACCACAGGCTTTGCAATTAGGCTTCTTTGTGGTCACACAGGTTGTTCTTAGTGGGTGAATTTCACATTCAACTGACACCTCCTAGCAATTCCATCCCACTAGAAACCCAAGCACTGACAAGACAGATCACTGGTTCCCAGGCTGAGGTTGTAACCCTCTGCTAATCTAACCTCAGTCACTTGTCCTGCCTCTTCAGGGACCAGACGATGGGACTAGGCAATGAGCATGGCTGTTGGCCAGCACAGGAGCCTGGGGCAGGGGCTTGCTCAGCATATACCGGTAACATTTGGACAAACTGGAGCTTCTGGAAAAGTCAGGCAGCAAAGCCCCAGCCCTGAGAAAAAAAAAAAAACAAAACACGCTAAAAACAAAAAAAAACCCCGTCAATGGACTCCATCAGGCCCAAACAACGGCTGGGCCACTTGTGGCAACATAAAAGGCCAACATCCCAGCCATGAGTAATGTGCTCTTGGCAGCTGTTAAAAGGGGCCTAAAACCCCACTGGCTCCCAGACCCAGCCGGATGGGCCAGGTGCAGGCTGACAGGAGAGCTGTGTTGATTCTAAAGGCCAGAGATGTTATTTTGAGGTTTGACTGTTTATGTCTCATTACTGCTAATTTCCATGAGTTTGCAGGCCTTGTTCTGACAACCCCAGCCCCTTGGTGGAGAAATCTATTCACTAACCTACCTCCCCTACCCCGTTTTTTTTTGTTTTTTTTTTTTTGATGAGAATCATTTCTGGGAATACAATAATCTTCATGTGGAAACTTCTTAGGCAATTTTAGTTTGGGTTTGTGTCCTTCAGCTCTGAAGTCTCTCACTGGGTATAAGAGAGGCTGGCTTGGGACACATTAAAACAAAGTTTTTACCTTCTAATTCTCCTCCCCTTAGACTTGTAATGATTAAGATAGCGATCTGTGCAAATACATAACAGTGCTAGCTTGTCATTGTAGTTAGAACATTCAATGGGGAAAATTTCAGTTCAAAAAACCAAACCAAAACAGAAAAGCAACACATAGGATTACATTTGACAAAAATGTGTAAGAAAAGGCTCTCCTCCCCGGCATTCTAATATGTTTCTATGTTTCTTGTTCTGCTCTTGGGATGACTCAGAAGGTATCATAGTGCTGGAAAGAAGTGACTGGAGTACTGAGCAACATCTCTATCACACCTTCCAAGGCTCAGTTCAAAAAACCAAACCAAAACAGAAAAGCAACACATAGGATTACACGAATGGGCGGCTGTGTCATGTTTTTAAATCTTTTTCCTTTCTCAATCTAAGCTGCAGATCAGACTGCTATGACTGGATTGGGTGCTAAATCCTACTGGGTCACTATAAAGTCTCCATATTTTACTATAATTATTTTCTTGCCCTTTATTTTCCCTTTGAGATTTTAAGTTCTGTGGAACGCTCTTCCTCGTCTTCAGGTCTAGCTTCCTCTCTTGATAGATTTTCTTAATTTTTATTATAGAAAATCTTAGCCATGTTCAAAGTAAACAGAACAGAAAATAAACACACCGACACCCAACTCCACTCTTACTTGTTTTACAGCTTTTTATTTTAGTTCTTTTATTGTAAATTGGTTTTTTTTTCTCAATTTTTATTAACTTTTTCCATGATTATAAAAATATCCCATGGTAATACCCTCCTTCCTCCCCACACTTTTCCCTTTGAAAGTCCATCCTCCATCATATTCCCTCCCCATCTCAATCAGTCTCTCTTTTATTTTGATGTCATGATCTTTTCCTCCTCTTATGATGGTCTTGTGTAGGTAGTGTCAGGCACTGTGAGGTCATGGATATCCAGGCCATTTTGTGTCTGGAGGGAGCACGTTGTAAGGAGTTCTACCCTTTCTTTGGCTCTTACATTCTTTCCACTACCTCTTCTGCATTAGACCCTGAGCCTTGGAAGGTGTGATAGAAATGTTGCTCAGTACTCCAGTCACTTCTTTCCAGCACTATGATACCTTCTGAGTCATCCCAAGGTCACTGCCATCTGAAAAGAGAAGATTCTCTACCCAAAGTGAAAGTAGTGTTAATATAAGGGTATGAATATTAAGAGAAGTGCTTACTGGGCAGTTTGATAAGCATAGTATATACATTGCTCCAGACATCAGCAGATGTTACACCCCCAGGGCTGATGACTACCCCTGTTTTAAGTTTTCAGTATCAGGGATGTATTCCACTCCCCGCCATGGAGCAGGCCTCCAGTCCAATTGGAGGGCAGTTGTTTTCCACCATGACAGATGTGCCACTATTGCACCTGTTGGCTCATTTGGTCTGGCTGGCCAATTATAAGGCTTTCAGTGTCCACTGTTGAGTATCTTCACTGGTGGTATCTCTTACTCCCATTGAACTACATGTAGAATGGCTTCTTCCAGCTTTCTGTCAGCTGGTCTACATGGAGGAGGTTATCAGCTCAGTTCCAGCAGGATTTCTCAGTGGCCTTGCAGTCCAAGCATGTGAAGTCTTCAGCAATAGGGTCTTACCATCTATTCCTGGTGGGAAACCAGGGCCTCGGCAATGGCCTATAATCTTTTAGGGGCATCAGGGAGATCCCTGGCCAACAACTCACTGGAGGTATCCCATCCCTGGCACTGATAATTTTCTAACAATGATCTATGGTTCCTGAGTGTTCCATTGTCTGAAACCATAGGATGCCATATGATTCATTTGCATCCTCTTAGATTTTGATTAGCCCTCCCTCCACCTTTCCTTTACTCAGTCTCTTCCCATGACCTCACTTTGGGCCTTTTCACCCCCGTTAATCTATTCTTACATATATACAATACCAACCTAGGAAGTACCCTCCTCCCTTTCTTTCTCTTCCCTTTTTTTGGTTTTTAAGGTACAATTTACATACTCTCAAATCCACAACTCTCAGCTGTACAAGTTTAACACCATTCATGTAATTTCCATCTATTATAGTGTTTCCATGACTAGGGAAAGTTCCTCATGTATCTTTCCAGTTAATCTCTTTCCCCCAAGTACTCATTATTCTCTCTCTCTTTTTTTGAAACGGCATCTCATGATCCCAGGTGGGTCTGGAACTTGCTATGTAGCCAAGGATGACCTTAAACTTCTGATCCTGATCCTGTTTCTGCTTCCTGAGTCCTGGAATTACAGGCGCAGGGGATTGAACCTGGGCTCCATGCACACTAGTCAAGCACTCTAACATGTTAGCTACATTCCCAGCCCGTTCAGACTTCCTTTCCCTTCCTTCCTTCCTTCCTTCCTTCCTTCCTTCCTTCCTTCCTTCCTTCCTTCCTTCCTTCCTTCCTCCCTCCCTCCCTCCCTCCCTCCCTTCCTTCCTTCCTTCCTTTCTTTATTCTTTTCTTTCTCTTTCTCTCTCTCTCTCTCTCTCTTTCTTTTTTTCTTTGGCTTGTTTTGGAACGAAGTTTTTTTAATTTTTTTTTGTTTTTAAAGGTAGGGTCTCACTCTAGCCCAGGCTGACCTAGAATTTACTATGTAGTCTCAGGGTGGCCTTGAACTTACAGTGTTCCTCCTACCTCTGCCTCTAGAGTGCTGGGATTAAAGGCGTGCGCCACTACTTTGGAGTTAACATTATTCAGATGTGTTCTACACTGAACTCTATTCTCAGTTACCCCAAGACGAGAGCCAGTTCATCTGCAGAGATAACACGCCCACATCCACAGTACTGGTAGGTGCTAATGGCTGGAAGTGTTACCCCTCTTCAGTCAAATCTCGGCATTTCACAAATGTCCTTGGATACATAGACCAATTGACTTCCAAAGGGTTTTCTTCCAAGGGAAGGGTAAGAGAGGAAACCGTGGAGGAACTGTTCCACTTTTACCCTCTGGGGTCTGTTGGAGACAGTGTCAGCCAGTGGAGAATGCAGGGCTCCATACAGTGATACACAGGCAGCTCTTGCTTGAGGCGCCTTGGCTTATGAATACTCCCTCTTTCCTTCACTCATCACCAGGGCTTATTGGGCTCATCTGCCTGAGTCAGCTCCCTTGACCCTTCTTTCTTCTGCCTGGCTGCAGCCCTGGTACTGAGTGTTGTCTCTGCTGAGCCATAGGTTTGAATACTGGAGAATGCCCCTGAAAATAGGGATTTACAGGGTTTCCCCCTACAGTTAGCTTTGTCCTCTTTGAAGGAATTTAGCTGCTTTTTAATGTAGTCCTGACTCTTAAAAGAGAGGAATGAGTATTTGGTTAAAATCTGTTAGGTTCTTTCTTCATCAGTCTCGGGATATAATAACAGCGAAATGTGCCTCAAATATCTGGCTTCTGTAAGTCACCCAACAGGGATCTGACCCTCCCGAAAAAGTGGGACTTGGCTTAGGCTGGGAGAAACTTCAAAGCATTGTATCAGTATAGCTATAATATATTGGTCACACACTATTGACCAGGTACTCTACTTCTTTTTAAAATATCTATTTCTTTGCAAGCAGAATGAGAGAGAGGGAGAGAGATAAAGAGAGAGAATGTGGGTGCGCCAGGCCCTCTGGGCACTGAAAACAAACTCCAGATGCATGTGCCACTTTCTGCATTTGGTACTGGGGAATCCAAATGGCTTCCTTTAGGCTTTTTAGATAAGAGCAGTAATTGCCATCTCCCCAGCTCCTATTTCTTCTATTATTATTATTTTTTTTTTTTTGAGGAAGATTCTCACTCTCACTCAGGCTAACTTAAAACTCATACTGTAGGGCTGGAGAGATGGCTTAGCGGTTAAGCGCTTGCCTGTGAAGCCTAAGGACCCCGGTTCGAGGCTCGGTTCTCCAGGTCCCACGTTAGCCAGATGCACAAGGGGGCGCACGCGTCTGGAGTTCATTTGCAGAGGCTGGAAGCCCTGGCGCACCCATTCTTTCTCTCCCTCTATCTGTCTTTCTCTCTATGTCTGTCGCTCTCAAATAAAAAAAAAAACAAAAAAAAAAAAACAAAAACAAAAAAACAACAACAACAAAACTCATACTGTAGCCCAGACTAACCTTGAAGTCATGATGACCCTCTTACCTGAGCCTTTGTCACTACGCTTGGCCTTTCTAATTGATGGCTTTTGTTTTGTTTTGATTTTGAGGAAAGGCCTTGATAAGTAGCCCAAATTTGACTCAAATTCATAATTTTGCTGCCTGAGCCCCTGAATGTTGTTGAGAAGACAGGTATGCCTGAATTTTTCTGGTGCTATTTTAGTCTTCAGGGAAAAAGAGAGGGAATAAACATTAATTGTGTATCGATTTATACCAAACAGCTCAGCCTAAGAGGTAGACACTATTATTATCTCCTCTTAAAGAGTAAATGAGTTACTACATGTAATCCAGAGCCATAGAAGTACTAAAACATTCACTTTTATTGTAAATATTGTGCTCAATATTATATACCTAGAAACAAGGAAAGAATGGGCCCTGAATTGCCTGTTATTTCCTCTGGCAAAATTCTCTTGGATGCTGTACCCTAGCATACACAGCCTTGGAAGCTTTTCCCTGACACACATCACTGTGGATGCTATCACTGGTATACCACTCCATGGATGCTCACCCCTGGTACACACCCCCATGGATGCTTTTCCTGGTGTACACCCCCATGGATGCTTTCCCTGATACACACCCCCAAGGATGCTCTCCCTGGTACACATCACCATGGATGCTTTCTCTGGTACACACCCCCATGGATGCTCTCCCCTGTTCCACATCCCATGGATGCTTTCCCTGGTACACACCCCATGGATGCTTTTCCTGGTACACACCCCTATGGATACTTTTTTTTTGTTACACACCCCATGTATATTTTCCCCTGTTACACTCCTCCATGGATGTTTTTTTCCTGGTACACACCCCCATGGTTGCTTTCTTTGGTACACAATCCCATGGATATTTTTTCCTGGTACATACTCCCATGGATGGTTTCTGAGTTCTCAGATCCAGAAGGGATAACTTTGGACTTCATTCCTGGTGTTTGGTGGATGCACAATCTACATCTGGATAGGAAAAGTTTCTACCAAGTTAGTTTGGGATGCTGTTATAGGCCACATGACATATAAACAGTAATATGTATGTATGTATGTATGTATGTATGTATTTGTATGTATGTATGTATGTATGTATGTATGTATGTATGTGTATATATATATATATATTTTTTTTTTCTTACCATTACAGATACCTGGAAATCTGAGATGAAGATATTGGTGGATTCATAGTCCATTTATTATTCCATTCATAAGGGTTTCACCCTGATGCTCTAGTCAACCAAAGGCCCCACATCTTAATACCATCACATTAGGAATCAGGATTTCAGGACATTGATTTAGGGGTGGGGCACCAACATTCAGTCTGTGACAGATGAGAAGGCTACCCTTCTCTGCCCCCTGAGTGCAGTCTATATTGTCATCCTCTTTTTGAAAAAGACTCCAGTGAGGGCTGGAGAGATGGCTCAGCAGTTAAGAACACTTCTGTGAAAGCATGAGTGCCCGAGGAGGCCTAAGAGACCACCCAAGTTTGATCCCCTGGACCCACATAAACAGCTGTGCATGGCCATATGCATTTGTAACCCCAGTCTCAGGTTGTGGTTCAAATAAGAAGGTTGGAAGAGAAATGAAGTGGAAAACCCCCTTTCTGTTCAGGCCACCATAGGAGAGCATACCCCACTACAGGTGAGTGCATGGGGTACTACTGGGGTACATACACCACACACATTCGCAAGCAAAAAAAGAAAAGAAGGACTGGGCTGGAACGATGGCTAAGCTGTTAAGGCACTTGCTTGCGAAGCCTAAGGACTTGTGTTCCACTCTCCAGATCCCACTTAAGCCATATGCACAAAATTTGAGACAAGCCCAAGGTCACACATGCCCACTAGGTGGTGTGAGTGTCTGGAGTTCAATTGCAGTGGCTGAGACCCTGGCATGCCAATTCTCTCTCTCTCTCTCTAAAATAAAATAAAGACAAAAAAACTCAAAGAAAAGAAAGACTGCAGTGATGCATCCACTGGTTGCTGAGAGCCTTGGTCAATTAGCTGCTCAATCACAGATTTATTCAATGCTATGACTGAAGGAAACCAACACATTTATAGTTATTAAGTGTTCACTCTGCGTGAAGATAGTTGAGGGCTGGAAAGATGGCTTAGCGGTTAAGACACTTGGCTGTGGAGCCTAAGGACCCAGGTTTGATACCCCAGTACCCATGTAAGCCAGATGCACAAGGTGGTGCATGCGTCTGGAGTTCATCTGCAGTGTTTGGAGGCCCTGGCATGCCCATTTTCTCTCTCTCTCTCTCTATCTCTATCTTTCTTTTTCTCTCTCAAATAAGTAAAAATAAAAAAACCACATAAAAAGACAATTGAATTGTGTGTATTTTGGCAGGTCATTCTGCTCTGATTTCCATATATTTTCTTTTTAAAAATATTTATACTTCTTTCTTTTCAAGGAAAGATGAGAGAGGGAGAGCGAGAATGGGCAGATCAGGGCCTCTACCCAATACAAACGAACTCCAGATGCATATACCACTGTATATCTGTTATTAGGGAATCAAACCCAGGTCCTTAGGCTTTGCAGGCAAGCACCTTCACTGCTAAGCTATCTCTCCAGCTCTCCACCTATTTTCTTTTTTTTTTTAAATCTTATTTTTGTCCAGGTGTTGTGGTGCACGCCTTTAATCCCAGCATTCAGGAGGCAGAGGTAGGAGGATCACTGAGAGTTTGAGGTCATCCCGAGACTTCATACTGACCATAGAGAGTGAGACCCTACCTCACAAAACAAAAATATATATCTTTATTTATGTAGTTATTAGATACAGAGAGAGAGAGAGAATGAGAAGAGAGAGAGAGAATGGGAGCACCAGGGCCTCTAGCCACTGCAAATGAACTGCAGATGCATGTGCCACCATGTGCATCTGGCTTATGTGGGACCTGGAGAATCGAACTGGGGTCCTTAGGCTTCACAGGCATGCCTCTTAACTGCTAAGCCATCTCTCCAGCCCCCTCCATCTATTTTCTAATGTCCTTTTCCATCCATATCCCATGTGTCCATGGCATCGCAGCTACAATTTTCATAGTCTACTGTCACCTCAAGCTCACACCCAGCTCAGGACCTGCACTGAAAATGCTGGCACCTCCCTTGGTGCCTGTACTTGTCTCACAAACCTGACTGGCTGGCATTTTCCAGCTGTTAAGGACAGATCTCATACCCTCATCTTCAGAAAGGCCTCACTAAACCTGAAATCAGTCCTTTCTCTCTCTCTCTCTCTGTGTGTGTATGTTTTGAATTACATTAAATTACAATAAAATTACTGTTTATTCCACTCCGTGCTAACTCCAAACTGAAGTTATCTTACAATGACTTAGGAAGCATAATAGGCAGAGACCTTAGTCTGACTGTTTAATACTATGTCTGCAGTGCCTAGAACAGTGATCTCAATATTTATCGAATGCGAAATAGTTAAGAGTAATAATACATAGATAATACTTTGCTGCCTATCAGTCATCTAGTTTTCCCAATACCAGGGGAGACAGAAAGGATCATTGACAGAAAGAGAAACTGAGTCTCAGGTGGGAGGCTGGCTCTAGGCACAAGGCTTGCTCCTTGTTTTCCTTTATATGTTTTTGCCTCTTTCACTGCATGTCCAACACTAAACTGGCGGTGGGGGTGCGGAGGCTTGCCCTTTCTTCATTTTGAAGAAGCTTGCCTCCTTGAGGTTTTGCCGGCTTATTTTTGCCATAGCAGGGAGGTGGGTGTGGGATTGCATTTTACACAGTGAGGAAAGCCTTCCTGAGCTTCCTGTAGAAAGATGTGCTAGACATACTGCTATAGGTCTTTGAAACAATAATTACTTCATTTTACTTTTTATGCTCTCTGCAAAAGCTGTCTGAAGTTACAGGGCATGGGCAAAATGACCCTGCACTCCTTGATTTCTGTCACAAGAAAAGGAAAGGTCAGATAATCACACTGGCATGGTTAGGAAGAGAGGCACTGTTCCTTGGAGAACTGAATAGCTATGTGGCCTGTGGCAAGTCAATGTTTTCTCTCAGTGGGTGTCCTGTGTGACAGATGGAATAATGAGTATGTCTCACCTGAGGACAATTTTTATAAGACTCAGATTTTTAAAAATCACATATACATAGTCAGCATTGATGATTTGCATTTCAAAAAGACTCCCCAAAATGATAAAATAAGATCTCAATTACTTTCAAGTATATGAGGCACAAATCAGTCACTCTTATATATAGTCTCTTACTACATGTTCATATTACCTTTTCCTTTGAGGTGGGCTTTTTTCCCCTCTACTTTCCAGAGGGGAATCTTGCCTTTAAGGACATTGCCTTTATGGTCCATTTATACAGAAAGTGGCAGAAATAAATTTGTACCCAAATCCAGTGTTCTTTTAAAAAATGTAGTCCTATGTACTACAATTCATATGATGACTGTATTGAAGGACAGCGTTATTCATGTTCAAGTGTTCGGGAATGTCTCCCTCAATCAGCCCGTCTACTGGGCTGTGTCATAGCTGTCTTTCAAGTACATCTTCAACGGTCAGCATGTTTAGCTCTTCAATGCCCCCAAGCATAAGATGCTGGCTCCACCATCCTGTTTTGAGGATCCATGTTTAGAAATCTATTCTGCTTAAAGAAAGATGAGGACAGTTGAAAAGGATGAAATACAACCCAGCATAATTAACGTGTCAATAGCAGCAATATGAAACTCAAAGTTGAGCAACTCGGGCCTGTGTGAACAAACAATTGAAATAATTTCAAGCGCCTCCCACTGTGAGTAAGGCGTGGGGTGTGGACATGTGCGTAAGCATGCTTTCATATAAGCCTGATGTACAGATTTTTTAAATTGCCTTTAATGAAGTAATCAATTAGTGAAATAATTTAACCTTAATTTACTGGATTATCAGAACATTTGGGGAGTAAGAAGCTGAAGAAATAGAATTTTATTTTTTTAGAGAAAGTGAGAGTGAGAGAGAGAGGGAAAACTGGCGTGCCAGGGCCTCAGCCACTGCAATCGAATGCCAGATGCTTGCGCGACCTAGTGCGCATGTGCGACCTTGAGCATGTGTCACCTTTGTGCGTCCGGCTTATGTGGGATCTGGAGAGAGATTGAACATGGGTCCTTATGCTTTGCAGGCAAGCGCCTTAACCACTCAGCGATCTTTCCAACCCAGTAAATAGAAGTTTAAAGCAGTTCCAGCACAGCATTCTATTTTTTTTTGGGGGGGGGGTTGTGTGTGTATATGAACCAGGATGCTGGGGATCAAACCTAGGGCATTGAGCATGCTAAGCAAGTAGTTCTACCACTGAGTCTCATGCCTAGTCCCCAGCTTCTATGTGTGCGTTTAGAATGTAGAAGCTGGAAGAAGCCACAGAGGCCCAAGGTCTGCCAGGAAAGAGACCTTGGTATTCCAGCCTGCGGGTGCTGGAGTCCATTGCCTTGGAGGACTGTGCTTCAACTCAGGATTTCTGTTTGCTCTTCAGCAGAAATATTTGCTTGTGCTTGATACAGAGGACTCTTCAAGTTTGGCCATGCTGAGGTGTAGAGAGGGGTTTGGTTTAATGCCTCAGTGGGCAAATGTGGTGCAAGAGGTTTGAACCCTGAAGATGTGTGTGAAAATGACCTTACCTGGCATCTCCCCGGCAGCATTTGAGCACATGTGGATGCCTTGTCCCAAGGAGGCTGGAAGAAGGCCAAGAGTCTTGCCCAGTGAGTGTGGGTGTTGAATCAACACTTCTGGTTATGACTCTCCAGAGACTCTTCTTTGAAGATTATGCAACTCCAGCTAAGAGGATGGGCTTTCCTTACCAGTCTTACACACTGGATTAACTTTTTAAAAACAAACAACAGCTTCTCTACTCCCCTTTTGAGAAGTGCTTCCCCCCACCCTGTGTTTCTGGCTAAGTAACATTTGGCGAGAGAGAGAGAGAGAGAGAGAGAGAGAGAGAGAGAGAGAGAGAGAGTTCTATTGGACATGTATTTCTGATTTTCATTTAACTTGCAAGGTACTTTTGATATATGAAAGAAGTATAAATCAAGCCAATGTATTACACTTTTTTTTTTTTTTCAAGGTAGGGTTTCCCTCTAGCCCAGACTGACCTGGAATTCACTATGTAGTCACAGAATGGTCTTAAACTCATGGCTATCCTCCAACCTCTGCCTCCTGAGTGCTGGGATTAAAGGCGTGCACCACCATAACTGCCTATATTATACACTTTTAAAAGAGAGCCCATGCTTGTTTTTCAAAATATAGAAAACTTCTGTATTAAAAAAATATTCTTAGGCTGGGCGTGGTGGCACACACCTTTAATCCCAGAGCTCCCAAGGCAGAGATAGGAGGATCGTTGAGAGTTCAAGGCCACCCTGAGACTACATAGTGAATTCCAGGTCAGTCTGGACCAGCATGAGTCCCTATCTTGAAAAACCAATATATATATATATTAAAAAATTTAAGTAGTTATTTTATTTTACCTATTTGAGAGAGAGAAGTAAAGAATTGTCATACCAGGGCCTTCGGCCACTGCAAATGAACTCCAGACGCATGTGTCACCTTGTGCATCTGGCTTATGTGGGTCTTGAGGAATTGAACCTGGGTCCTTTGGCTTTGCAGGCAATCACCTTAACTACTAAGTAATTCCTCCAGCCCCATATGTTTTTTGACAGTAAAAATCTCTAATGTACTTCATTTAAAAAAAAAAAAGTCAAACTGTTGCTTAGCATTACATAGTCCAGGTTATCTGACTTGACATTTCCATCACTTGTATTCCATCACTTGTATTCTTCTTACCCTCTTAAATAAATCTGAATAGAAGACTTTTCTTAAAGAAGCATTCCTGGCAGAAGATGTGGTGGAAAGAATGTAAGAGCCAAAGGAAGGGTAGGACTCCATACAACATGCCCCCTCCAGACACAAAATGGCCTGGATATCCATGACCTCACAGTGCCTGACACTACCTGCACAAGACCATCATAAGAGAGGGAAAAGATCATGACATCAAAATTAAAAGAGAGACTGATTGAGATGGGGAGGGGATATGATGGAGAATGGAGTTTCAAAGGGGAAAGTGGGGGGAAGGAGGATATTACCATCGGGTATTTTTTATTATCATGGAAGTTGTTAATAAAAATTTGGAAGAAAAAAGGTAGCATTCCTGGTCTTTCCCTTTCTTTCTTTGTTTGGGCATAAGAACTGGCATGTGCAACTCAGTGGTTTGGGACTTAACTTCTCAAATGACTCAGTTAACCTGCAGAGAGCATTCTATCAGGCCTGATCTCCATAGTGTTTTTCATGGGTTATGTTCCTTCTGGTGAGGAAAGTCTTTGGTTTTCCAGCTTTTTCTGTGACCATGCAGATAAATAAGTTTGGTTTGGGACAGAGTGTAAGTCTACCATAACCCCAGACCAAACATTACATTCTCTAATCCAGCCTTGCCAGTAATCATAATAAAGTTTTGATCTTCAGTTGTTGGACTCTTGTGCTTATCTTTTCGTTCATTTGAAATCCAGTAAAAGCAAAAAAAACTTGGCTGCCTAAAACCTCAATAGATAGGATGTTATTTAGGCAACTTTGTGTTTCTATAACCCATCATTTTAGATGGGAATAGTATTTTTCATCAGTATTTCAAGGATTAAAACCATTACTATAAATGAAAATAAGTAAAAATCATTTAGGATTTATGCTGTTTGTTTGCTTGAGATAAGATCTCATGTGGCCCAGGCTCCTGATCCTCCTGCCTTCACCCCCCCCTCCCACATTTTGAGATTACAGACATGTGCCACCATACCTGGCTTCTTTTTTATTTTTGATTAATTTTCATTAAAAAAATGCATGCCAGGAATGGGGAGATGGCTCAGTGATTAAAGGCACTTGTTTGCAAATCCTGATGGCCTGGGTTCAGTTGCCCAGCACCCACATAAAACCAGATGCACAAAATGGCACATGCAATTTGGAGTTCGTTTGCTATGGCAAGAGGCCCTGGCAAATACATACTTATTCTCTCCATGTCTGCTTCTTTCTCTCTGTCTGTCACTTTTCAAATAATAAATAAATAAAAATGTTTAAAAACATACACGTCCATTAAATAGGAAACATAGGAAAAATACTCTTAGAAGAACATTACTTGAATACACTGAAAACACCATTTTGATATATTTTATTTAAGAATATATTCAGTGAAGGCTGGAGGGATGGCTTAGCAGTTAAGGCAGTTGCCTGCAAAGCCAAAGGACCCAGGTTTAATTCCCCAGGACTCATGTAATCCAGATGCACAAGGTGGTGGATGTGTGTGGAGTTAGTCTGTAGTGGCTAGAGGCCCTAATGCACCCATTCTCTCTGTCTCTCGCCTTAGCTCTCAAATAAATAAAAATGTTAAAAAAAGAATGTACTCAGTGAGTAACACATTCTTGAGGCTGCCTTAGAATTCTGCAAGGGAGATTGCTGCTGCTTGGCTAATCACCCTAAGAGCGGACACTTAACAGTTAAATGTGGCTTATTGGGTTGATTTATATCTAGAGAGCCCAGACTTTTAGGAAGACAAGAAGTTGATTTGTTAAGAATGACAGTCACTTAAAAAAAAAAAAATTGTGTGTGTGTGTGTTTTGTGTGTGTGTGTGTGTGGCATATGCACCCTTGTGCGGCCCCATGTACTCCCAGGAGCAGAACATCAGGTGTTCTGCTCCTGGCAGTGCATATTTACCAGCCTGGGCAATTGATTCCCTGGTCTCTGCTCCCCTTTGTGGGGTGGGGGTTACAGGCACACGTGACCATGCCTGTTGTTTGGGAACTCTGGTAGTGTCAGGCCTCTTTAAGCCTTTATGTTTGTGTAGGAAGCACATTTTACCACTGAGCCATCTCTCCAGCCCCAAACCCGTATATTGTAAAGAGGACTAGAGTTTGCTTACAAGATTATAGGAAATGAAGTACCAAAAACAAAAACAAAACAAAACAAAAAAAAGGTGTGGGGGACAGGGCTGGAGAGATGGCTTAGTGCTGAAGATGCTTGCCTGCGAAACCTG